>NC_087309.1:89913700-90549580 GCF_015220805.1 Pogoniulus pusillus
ATGTGCTGAGGGATGTGGTTTAGTGGTGGACTCAGAAGTACTAGATTTGTGATTGGACTCAATTATCTTAAGGGTCTTTCCACCTGATTCTGTGATTTTATGATTCTGCCTTCCTAGCCCTCTGTAACAAATTCCCCAGAGAAGCCTGGTGTAAGCCAGTGACAGCTACTACAAACAAAAGGGCTTTGTGCATAGCTCTGCCATGTTCCTGTGGGTTTGCAAGTCCCCCCATGCTTCTAGGCAAGCTTTTAGGGACTGAGCTGTGCCACAGAAGAATTTCCAAGGCACTCTAGCCTTTGTGCAATCTCTTCTCCTACCTCTGAGGCTTGGCTGCTCTTCTCGTGGACTCCGTTTCTGTGTGAGCTACAGGTTCCCAGCGCTGGGACATGACTGTTGCATTTTTCTCTTCCTGCAGTTTCTGTGGTCTCTGGAGCTTTCTTTCCACACCATGAGCTTCCCTTAGTAGCAGTGTTACTTCTGCTGTGGAGTCTCACATGACTTAGGACGTAACAGCTATATGACCAAAGGGGCCACAGAAGGATAGAGGAGAGGAAGGAGCAGATGGAATAAGTGCTGACCAGCATGGACTCGGATCTGTGCCTTACATTCTCAGCTTGACAAATGTTCTTTCTTTGATATGGGTTACTAGGACAAAGCATGTTTTGTTGGTGGCTTTTAAGCCATAGGTTTCTAGATGCTACTTACAGAATTTCTTAGATTGGAAAAGACCAACAAGATCATTGAGTCTAATCACTAGTTTCACACTGACAAGTCCTTGACTAAACCAAATCCCTCAGCACAACATCTAATCACTATGAATAGCTGTGGTTGGAAAGGACCACCAGGATCATCCAGTCCAACCTTCATCCCATCATGCTTAATCACTAAATGACAGCCTCAAGCGCCACTTATCCTGAGTCGTGTTTAGACAGAATTTGGGGATCCTCTTAATTCCATGATGATCTTGACTCTTGTTTATTTATTAAAGATACATGACCTGCAAATGAAGGAAAAGGTATTACGAGATTCCAGGAAGAAAGAAACAAGACCTTTGCTAGTGGAAGGGAAAAAAAACCTTCTGTGTGGAAAATGCAAAGCCTATGCCTGCAGTACAGATGACATCAGAGTTATAAAGGTATTGCATCCTCCTCCCAGGAAACACCATGAAAGTCAGCATTGTTGAATGAACACTGTTGTTCATCAGTGTGGAAAACAGGTTACTTTGTGGAAACTGGAGAGGAAAAAATTCCCAAGTTGGTAAATCACAGCACCAGTCATAACTGTTTCTGTGGCAGGTAATGATGGTGAGGTGATGATGGTTCCAGATGTGATGTGGCAGGAATTGCTTCAGTTTTCCTGAACTTGCCCTTCTCTTAGAAATTGATGAATTTTGCGGACAATTACGTGATCTCCAATGACTAACCTCCTAGTGTAGCTGCTGGATATTTACTTTCCTGATTAACATAAGACTGGAAGTTTCCCTGCAGTTGAGAGATTTCTCCCACTATAATTGTTGACTGAAAATTATCCAAGTACCGAGATCACAGGATGTCAGGGACTGGAAGGGACCTCTGGAGATCTTTGGGTGCAACCACCTTGCCAGAGCAGGACCATAGAATCTAACACAGGTCACACAGGAACACATCCAGATAGGTCTTGGAAGTCTTCTTGGAACTTGCTGTGCTGTAGTTTACATCCACTGCCCCTTGTCCTATAACAGGGCACAAGTGAAAAGAGGCTGTCCCTGTCCCTTCCTTCCTGATCCCAAACCCTCAGCTATTTACATATATTTATTAGACCTTTTTAATTCTTCAATATTAACTTTTTTTTCCATTCTTCAGGTCATTCACCTTGCTACTATGTATCTCATGGGGGGACATTTTTCCTATATTTCTGAATATAAAGAATTTCCCTGTAGGCCCAAGAAGCCAATACTCTGCACATGGAAAGTAGTGATCATGAAACAAAACCTTTTTTGGGTTATTTTGAGCCTTTCTAGTTCTGAACTTTGTTCTTTCAAAGCTTCTGCTATTTGTGCTGCTCTGAAAAGTGCAGTTGTGATAATGGGCTTCAGGCCACAGCTGAGCATTGCTTTTATCAGCTGATTTTATCAACTGATTTTACCTACTCCATAGATACACAGATTCACAGAATGGTGTGGGTGAAAGTGACCTTGAAGATCATCTAGTTCCAAACCCTGGCATTGGCAGGGATACCTTCTACTAGACCAGTTTGCTCAAGGCCTCATTCAGCCTGACAGATGGAGTTCTCTAGTCCTCTGCATAGGGAAGGTCCACAGGTGGGGAGAGTTTGGAATAGCTCAACCTTGTGAAAACCAAATTACGTTTCTTGGACAAATAACAAGGGACATCTAACAGGCACCTCTCTGACTGTTACTCCATTCTGTGATGCTGGCTTATCACCTATAGCTGTGCAAATAGACCCAAGAGTTCAGAAAACTCTTCAGGAAGGCCTTTTTTCCTCTTTTTTTTTTTGCTTAGTTCTCTGCAAGTAAGCCCTCAGAGTATTTTAAATCATACATACAAAGAAAGTTGTGTTATAGTTCAGCCTATACATTTAATGGGAGTTGGAGTTCCAGGAGGAAAAAAGTGTTCTCAGACTCCTGTACATATGCTTTCAGATTAAGCTGTTAATTTGTTTAATTTTTAACCTTTGATTAGGTCTGCCACAAAGTCCTTTGCCTTGCCAGGGCTATTTTTAATACCACTCCAAAGTAATTGCATCACCCCTGATGGAAAGCTGGGGTTCATATAGATATGAAAGAATGGGAAACAGGAGTCTGCCAAAGTGTTGCCATTGTCCATCTGACTCTCTTATTTTCATGCACAAGGCTCTTTCAAAAGAATGGGGTTTAGAGAAGTTAAGTAAGTTCAAGTATGTGTAGGCTGATGATTGGTGATACGTAGTCATTTTAGCTTGGTAAGCCCAGGCCTGGGCCTTTCCAGTACCTAATATTTAACAAATGGGGTAAAAAGAGTGATGAGGCAAGGAGACTGGAAGGTTGAGACCTTCAGGAAAATATTTTGGTTGTTTTTGATTTTATTTTGTAAAAGGAAAAGGGAATGTCAGTTTAAAACAATGAAGAATAGTGTTTCTACCAATAAGCATTTCTGCCACCTGTTGTTTCAGGTAGCTCATCACACTGTCCTAGGAGATGCATTCAAGGAGCGTTATGTAACAATGCCCCACCACAAGCTGACAAAGTTTGATTGCTTCGAGAAAAAAAGCAAGATGCACTGCAGAAACAGTAACTGCCACCATGACTGGGGCATCATAGTGAAGTACAAGATGTTTGATAATCTGCCAGTGATCAAAATCAAAAGCTTTGTAGTGGAGAATGCTGCAACTGGGATACAAATGGACTTCCAGAAATGGAAAAATATAAATTTTTCTCTGAAGAATTTTGATGATGAAGAAATGTCCATTTGAGCTCAACATTTTAAAGCACATGTCCACCCTACTGCACTGAGATGGAATAGTGGGTGATTGATTTCCATGTATAAAATGTGCTTGGTTCTTTATGCTGTCTTATAATGTAGGCAGCAGTGTCTGGACAGATGAAAAAAGGATACTATGACCCCTAAAACAACCTCACAAAACCAGTATTTTCCCATTAAGTATTTCACCAGATATAATCATGGACAAACATGCAACTAAGTATCTAGGTCCTAATCTTTGCTACTGAAAAGAAATTGGCCTGAAATAGAAAACAAAACCCAAAACCAAACCCAAAATTTAGCTGAATGACTAACCATGCATCTCATTTTAGCTGAAAGGCCACAACTTCCAACCCCTCTCTGTTACCAGGGAGATTGTACCTCTCTGCAGACAACGTGGTTTATGCATACTGAGACCTTCAGCACTACTTGAGATACTTCTAATGCCTCAAAAATACTAACTTCTAATGCTCTGCGCATTTTGGCTTATAGAAAATGAAGATAAAATGTCTGGTAAGTGTTCTGTAAGGAAGACATTGCATCTTTGAAACCCATCTTTAAAAGAGAATGCTTCTGTGGCAGCCTGAAAAGAACAACAGGTCTTCAGAGCCCTTCTGGAGGAGGCATCTTCTGGATCAAAATGGTAGCATGGTTTTCTTCTGTAGCTGCCTGTTGAAGCTGCAGAATGGACATCTTCTATGTGATGCCTAACTTAAGAAACCACAAAGAGGACAAGGCATTGCCCTGTGAAGATGGGTGAGGAAGCTTAATTTAAATGGTGATGAGCATTTACCCTGATGTCCTGTCTTATGAACTGGCGTCTGAAATCTCTCTAGACACTAACTCCTGCAGATTTCCCATGAGAGATGATCTAGAACTGGAACAGTCTAGGCATTAGCATGTTTAAATTCTCCCTCCCCACCCAGATCCCATTCTTCTCTCAGAAAAAGACATTTTCACAGATATAGTTATGAAACATTGGTAATTTGTACACTTTAAATCACCTGCTGACTCGCATTATCTTCAACATGCTCAATCTTCCATCTTTCTGGAACTAAGGAACATTTTCAGCTCATGTTACTCATTTGATAGCTGTAAAAGAATGAGGTGTCTGAAACACATGAAACTCTGGATGAAACAAAACATTTTGGTGAGGAACTTGAGTCCAAAATTTAAATTTAACTCATGCAAACCTTAATCTGTGAGACTTGTGGTGTTGTTTTACACAGTGTTATGTTAAGCAAAACAATTTTTTTGAGTGCTTCATGTCCTACCCTTGTCCTTGCCTTTCTGTGAAAGCTTGTGCAGGAAGCTTGAATCTCAGTCCGACAGTAACTTACTCTGTGCCTTGTTTTTACCTATTAAGTTCACTGTTCTTATAGCTGCTTTCAGCAAGGAGACATAGAACAATGCAGAAAGATGATCTATGGTTGGGTAATGCCTGCCCTCCAAATATACTGGAAACAAACATTTTAAATAGGCTAATTTAGCACTTTCCTATTAAAAATACCTGAAAAAAAATCACATTCTTGAGCACCAGTTTGCTGTGTCAAAGGGCCATTTACTCAAGGGCTTGGAGGAATTTTGGTCTTTTCCCCTTAATTGAACCATAGAATGGTTTGGGTTGGAAAGCATCTTCAAAGCTTCTCTAGCCCAACACTCCTGCAGTAAGCAGGGACGTCCCCAACTAGATCAGGTTGTTCAGTGCCCTGTCAAGCCTGATCCTCAATCTTTACATGGATGGGACCTTGCCACCTCCCTAGGCAACCTGCTGCAGTGTTCCACCACCCTCATAGTAAAGAACAACTTCTAATGTCCAGTCTAAATACGTCCTTCTCTAGCACTAACTACTGCAAAGTTAGGGGAGTTGAGGCCGTTTAGTCTTTCCCCATTGTTTGAAGGCATAACTGCAGCTCAGCCTTAATGGGTGTAACAGAGGTAACACATTATTAAGAATTCAACTTGATACAAGCCTACCCTCAGTACAACAGGGAGGATAGAAGAACACCAGCACTCAGCCTTTGAGAATATGTAACTTTTTTCCCAACTGAACCAAGAATTGAGTATTTATTACTAAATAATGCCCAATAATATAACAGATCTCCATTAAGAGATTTCCCAGAATTGGTTGGGAGGGACCGCTAGAGGTCATCTTGTCACCTGCAGCAGTTTGTGCAGGAGCACATCCAGACAGAATATCAACACGTGAACACAAGGCAAAATGTCACTTTAAGAGTGCAGAAGCCCTGGACCAGCATTCCCTGAGAGGGTGTGGTGACCCTGCCTCAGCAGATGATTGAAACAGATGATGTCCAGAGGTCCCTTCACAGGATGGTAGGGGTCAGAATGGACTTCTGGAGATCACTGAATCCAACCCTCCTGCCAGAGCAGGACCACAGAATCTAGCACAGGTCACGCAGGAACACATTCAGATGGGTCTTCAAAGTCTCCAGAGAAGGAGACTCCACAACCTCTCTGGGAAACCTATTCCAGTGCTTTGCAACCCTTAAAAACTTCTTCCTCATGTTGAGGTGGAACTTGCTGTGCTGTAGTTTACATCCCTTGCCTCTTGTCCTATCACAGGGTGCCAGTGAGCAGAGGCTGTCCCTGTCCCTTCCTGACCCCCAGCCCTCAGATATTTATAGATATTTATTAGATCTCCTCTCAGTCTCCTCCAGACTAAAAAGCTCCCAGACCCTGTAACATCTTCAGTGGGCCTTTGCTGGATTTGCTGGAGAAGCTTTTTGCTATAACCATCCTATTGCAGGCACAGTGCAACCTCAATCCTCTCCTTAAGCCCCTTGACTTCTTTCAGAACCATTTTTCTTCTCTCGGTTATCAGATACAGCTGGAGCCAGCTGCATTAAAAATACACTAGATTAATTTGAAATTATTTCTCCACTATGTTGTGTCAGTTGCTCTTAATACAGCAAAAAGTAAGAATTAGTGTTACAACTTACAACCTTGTGAGATGGTCTGTTTTATCGCTGTTAACGCGTTCCTGTGGTGGTGTGGATTGGGCAGTCACTGACTTCAATGAAAGCTTTAGTGTAAGCAGTAGTGACTAACGACCGTGCAAACTGCTGACAAAGATCTTCAAACTGTGGTAGATTGTCCTCTTCAGCACACAAAACAGAGGGAAGACCCGTTGCGTTACAGAAGACTGCCAGACAGAGAGCATCTGATGGTTTTTGCATTCATCCTGTCTCATCCAGATTACTCAAATAAAACAAGAATTAATGTAGGAGAAGTCAGGACCCGAACGACTCAAAAACCTTCTCATTATCCCTGTAGGAGTAGAGTCATAGAATCAACCAGGTTGGAAGAGACCTCCAAGATCATCCAGTCCAACCTAGCACCCAGCCCTATCCAATCAACTAGACCACGGCACTAAATGCCTCATGCAGTCTTTTCTTGAACACCTCCAGGGACAGTGACTCCACCACCTCCCTGGGCAGCCCATTCCAATGCCAATCACTCTCTCTGGCAAAAACTTCCTCCTAACATCCAGCCCATTCTTCCCCCAGCAAAACCTGAGACAGTGTCCCCTTGTTCTATTGCTGATTGCCTGGGAGAGGAGACCAACCCCCACCTGGCTACAGCCTCCCTTCAGGTAGTTATCGACAGCAATGAGGTCACCCCTGAGCCTCCTCTTCTGCAGGCTAAACAACCCCAGCTCCCTCAGCCTCTCCTCATAGGGTTTGTGTTCCAGGCCTTTCTTTCACCAGCTTCGTCATCCATCTCTGGACATGTTCCAGCACCTCAACATCTTTCTTGAATTGAAAGGGCCCAGAACTGGACACAGTACTCAAGGTGTGAACTGACCAGAGTTGAGTACAAGGGAAGAATTCTCTGCACCTGAGGACAGCACGACAAGAAAACCCACCAAACTTCTTGAAAATAAAATTTAATTTTATGCATTAGAAATATTATCCCCAATAAGTCCACCTTTTTGCAAAGGTGTGGATTTTAAACAACAAAGTTCACATTTTCAGAAAGTTAATAAACAGCTAAATAATTAATTTCAGTACTAGATTCAGATTCTGGTCAACTGAATAAGAAAACAAGGCAATATCAGGTAATCAGGAAGGAAAAAGAGTTTTTTTTTAATACTGTCAGTCAATTTTTGGACCACTGATATGAGTGTAGAACTTAACTTCAGAGTCAAGCTAAAGAGACCAAGTGTTACGAAATCAGCACGGTGATCTTCAACAGCTCCACAGATGCCTAGCAGTATTTTACTGACTTCTGTACTGTATTCTAAGGTTAAAAGTCAAGCCAACCACCATACAAAAAAAAAAGAAAAGAAATCAACCCGAAACAAAACAAAAACCCCCAAATAATAAATGCTGTTCACTTTTAATTGGGCAAAGCGTGTCCAGTTTCCTGGTACACAGAATAACTCAGCACAGTAAAGAAGCCTTCTACTATAATCCAGGAAAATGAAAGAAAACAAGTGTTCACTTTATGGCTCATGCTTTCAAACTGATGATTTCACTGTGCTCACAAGAAGCAGGTTTGCACCTGGATCGGTTTTGTGTTTTGGACTAGGATGCCATTTTACGGATCATGTAGTTGAGAATGCCGCCGTTGTAGAAGTAAGTCAGCTCCACGTCAGTGTCAAACCTCATGATGGCCTCAAAGCTTTTCCCAGTATCCAGCTGTTGGGGTCAAACAAAAGTCATTCAAGCAGCAGAACCTTCCATGTGTTACAGCATAGTAAAAGAAGGACTATGATGATAGTTTTGCCAGCTTAAATTGTGACAGAAAGCTGAAGTGAGCAGGCATTGCACATCAGTGTTCTCCCCACCCTAGACAACAGCCAGCTGCTGAAGAGGAAAAGTGGTTTAGAGCAATAATAACCACAGCATAAGAGTCTCCAGGCATTGCACTTGCTGCCTCGTTTAGATTTACGGCTGTTATGTGCCTGAAGGCATGAAAGGTGACCATCTTTTCAAGCAGTTATGTTCATTACTGATCTTGTTCTGGCTTGGGTACAATAGGAATGCTAATTTCATTAGCTTTCTTTGAGGCTTAGCACTTGGAAGTCATAAGAGCACAAAGACCAGGGCATGAGGTGAAAAAAACATTGTTTTACTGAAGAGGACCATGCACAGTGTGTATCTGTGACTGAAAGCTTAACCGTCAGTTAATGAAGCACATGTAAACAAGTACTGCTAGGAACTAATGCAAGCAGAGCACCTGTGTTCAAAGAACATGCAACAAACACACTGTTTGCTAACTTCAGTGAAAAAAAAATCAGTTTTTTGAAGCAGATGCTATTAGGTTAAGTAAGTCTGGTTTACACAGATGTTCGAGTCAAGAATTAACTACAATTTTATCATAAATGCTGGTATTTTTTTCAAAAAAGGGCATGGGTTGGCAGGCAAAGCCAGACAAAAAGCAGGGCTTGAATGTTAATGAGATTTTATGTTGAGTAAGCTTAGCTTTCACTTTGAGTGCTGCAGTGTAAAACGTTCTGTAAGTTCAGTTGTCATAAATGAGATTAAATAGTCTTAGTTAATATTTACAGTCTGCTTTTTCTTATGATTCAAATATTTAACAGAGACCAAAAAAGAAAATATTTATGGTGGACTCAAAGACTGGTTTAAAATACAGGACTGCTCTGTGTTACACAGAACAATTTTGGCATGCTGCTTTTAGATCCCACCACAGCAAATTCTTATTAGAATGATGTTTCCATCCCATTTCACCATCTCAGTTCTCATTCCTTAACCAAGTGAGAGAAGCTTACTGAACACGGTTTGAAGAGACAGTTAACTTTGACTGCAGATGACAGAGAACCAGGAAATTCAGCCCTTAGGCGTGTCCTACCTTAATCTGGATGTTCATCTGTGGCTTCAGTTTCTCAGGAATAATAATTGTGTAACGCTCCTGTCCAGTGAGGCCTAAAGTCCCTGCATCCTCCCCAGGTAGGTACTGCAGAGGAATCACTCCCATCCCTACTAGGTTGCTTCGATGAATTCTTTCATAGCTTTCAGCAAGTACAGCCCTGACACCCTGGAAAATACACAAAAGGGAAACTATTTAATCTTTATGGCTCAGGACAGTCTTCCTGTGTTCACAGGAGGGAAACTGGTATGCTGGTGGACCCCTCCACTTTATTTACCAGATACTGGTGGAGTCAGCAAGTCTGTCTGAGAGCAGACTGTCCACGATGACTTGTTAAATTTCAAACATCTTTGAAAGAAGTCCGACTGTCAAAAAAATATATACACTTTTTCACACAGAATCACCAAATGTTTTAGGTTGGAAGGGACCTTTAAAGGTCATCTAGTTCAACCCACCTGCAGTCATCAGGGCCATCTGCAATTAGAGCAGACTGCTCAGAGGCCCACTGGACCTCAACTGGAATGTTGCCAGAGACGGGGGCATCTACCACCTCTCTGGGCAACCTGGGCCAGGGTCTCACCACACTCAGCATAAAACATTTCCCTTTTGTATCTAGTCCAAATCTCCCTCTTTTAGCTTAAAACCATCACTCCAGTCCTATCATAATGGGCCCTACTGAAAAAGTCTGTCCCCATCTTTCTTATAGGCCCTTTAAACACTGGAAGGCCACAGGAAGGTCTTCCAGAACCTTCTCTTCTCCAGGGTGAACAACCCCAACTCTCTCAGCCTGGCCTCACAGCAGAGGCCTTCCAGCCCTCCTAGCATTGCTGTGGTCACATCTGGCCCTGCTCCAACACATCCCCATCTCTGACATGCTGAGGATTCCTGAGCTGGGTGCAGGACTCTAGATGAAGTCTCACCAGCATGGAGAAGAGATGACTACTTTAAGGTGATTCATCCAGAGCATCACTAGTCATTTCCATATCTCTAATTCAGTGTCGCCCTCCACATTACTAGCTCCAAGAGTCAGTTGAATTAATTTCTAAATATCTGCTTGCTAATATTGTTAAGACAAAAAAAATCACGACTGGTAAAAAAAACCACAACCAACCCAAACTCAGACGAATGTAACCTTAAACACCAACCCTTAAACACCAACTCTCCTGGAACTTTGTTTAATAATAAATACACTATTGCCTTCCCAAACTCCACAATAAGGTGGCTTGAATCACATTTCAGGCTGGTAAATAGTGTAGGACAGGACAGACAATGTTAAGCACCACTCCAATCTCTACGCTAAATTCTATTTTCACTCATCTTATACTTTCTATCTTCCTTGCTAAGTAAGCTAAGCTGAAGGAGGCAGTTGAAAGCAGACTCAAGGTTTATTGTATTAGGGGAAAAAGAAGTAAAGAAAGTAGCACTCCTGATGCAGTCTTGGGAATTTCTATCTGAAGATCAGTCAAGATTTCCACTTTGAACAGGATTTATTAGTATTTAAATAGCTTTTGTAACTCCACCATGGCTGCTGGGAGGCAGCAGAGATTTCAAAATAACTCCTGCTACTAAGAGAATGAGCTAATCAGGATGCTTGGTCATAAAAAGCATCCTGACAAAGCAGTACACTTCCAAGTACTGTCCTCGTTTACTGTGCTCACTTACCAAGAGGAATGGTCCTTTTGCAGCCCAGTCTCTGGAACTTCCTGCACCATACTCCTTCCCAGCCAGCACAATCAGAGGATGTCCAGCCTGCTTGTACCTTTCTGCAGCGTCAAACACGTCCAGCTGCAATGGAAATGCCAAACACTTCATCCTGTTTTGGGGAGTAGTAGCACGGATCCAAAGAAACAAGGAAAAAGTGTCCCCACACTTTCTGTCCAGCAATACTTTAGGGATATAACCACAAAGTTCTTTGTGGCTTCTAGCCTGCTCTCACTCCCAACACAAATCTGCACTATAACTACCACTTCTACAGTACCTGTCAGCTCCTGTCACCTCATTAACTTCCCTTAGAAGGCACTTAAGTTAATGACCTAAGTTGTGAGAAGGAAAGGCACTACCAACCCACTCTCAGAGCAGCATGTGTACTTACAGTTTCCCCAGAAGGGAAATGGATTGTCTGAGGCCCTTGTTTGTCAATGAATTTGTTCACCAAGCGAATGTTTGCAAATGTTCCCCTGGCCATGACTGCATCATTCCCTCTGCGGGAGCCGTAAGAGTTGAATTCCCGGGGAGTCAAGCTATTCAGGGAAAAGAAAACAAAGAAGAGAAAAAAGAAAAATGAAAATGTTTATAGACCTAAACCAGTCTGCTTTGAAAAGCAGAAAGCAATGAACTAATGTTTCTGAGACAGCTCTGTACACATCATGGTATTGGCAGCCAGCTTGCTGATACTTCTACTTTTTAAGATGATATGAAGGGGAAAGAAATAATCCAGAACTTGGTCCCAGAAAGCAGCTTCCACAGTATTCTTCCTACTTACTCTAGAAAACAGTATCTGATAGTGATGCAAGGAGAGACACAAAAATGATCAAGAGGTTGGAGAACCACTGCTATGAAGACAGGCTGAGGGAGCTGGGGTTGTTCAGCCTGGAGAAAAGGAGGCTTTGGGGACACCCTGAAGGGGGCTTGCAAGAAGGATGTAGAGAGACTGTTTGCAGAGGCCTGTGGTGACAGGACAAGGGGCAAAGGCTTCAAACTAAAGAAGAGGAGACTTAGATTGTATGCTGGGAATAGGTTCTTTACTATGAGGGTGGTGGAACACTGGAACAGGTTGCCCAGGGAGGTGTTTGAGGCCCCATCCCTGGCGATATTCAAAGTGAGGCTTGGCAGGGCTCTGGGCAACGTGATCTATAGGGGAGGATGCCCCTGCTGACTGCAGAGGGGATTCGAATAGATGACATGTGGAGGTCCTTTCCAAACCAGAGATTTCTATTACTCTAAGGGTATAGTTCATCTTAGGTCAGAAGACACAATACAATTCTTAACCGCTACTAAAAATCCTCTTCATTTATTTTACCACTGTCATGTGGTACATCACACCACTTTGCTGAACAGCTAAAAGGCAAAGAGAGAGCCCCTGGAGCAGAAGTGTAGCATAAATAGCTCATTTGCAAACAGAGATAGGGGAATGAGGGGACGCTCTAGCCTAACCAGCAAACAAAAACTGCTGGAATGTGACAGAAAAATGGACTGTTTGCATTGGGCTACATCCAAACAGCGGCTCTGACATGCAACATCTGTTCTGTAATGTGTGCAGGACTACTTAGGTTTTAAAGTGACTGACAGCAGAGGGAGAAAGAGTCCAGAGTTTTTCACTAGATTACACTGTTTTAATCAATTCCTCTCCAGAACTACTAGGTTCAGCGATTTGGTTTTTTGTTTGGTTTTTTTTCATAAGGTCAGTGCTGTTCCTTACAACACCACTCAAGCTGTAGGAAGTGCTAAACCAGAGGATAAAAGTATTACATTATCTGTGAAGACTGAAAAAGTCAACTCGGCAAGTTCTAGTCTTGCTGGATACAGAGTGACAGGCTGGCTATAGAAAAAGACCAACATTTTACAGCACCTACTACTACAAGCACAATAGCTTTTGCCAGCCATTTCCAGCTGCACTGAAACCTAAGCTTCTGAATCTTCTGCACCTCCTGATAGCCTAGATCTGTGAAACAGTTGCAGAACCTAGAAGAAGTGAGTACAAAACCAGTTGTTGGCATTAAGAACCATGACATTTTGCTCTGGCAGGGAGACAAATCTCAACTCCCTTATTTATGAATGGTCTCAGTGCAAAAACTAGTCTTGGTGTTACCCTCTTGCCCTCTCTCTGCACAAAGGTCTTTAGCTCTCCAGTGAAATAGATGCGCACACTCTGTGCAAGCTCTTACACTTGGTGAGAGCTGCTGAAACATCAGAGGAAAAAATACTTTTCATTCTTCTCTTGTATATTCTCCAGGCATCCATTACAGAGTAGAAAGAGCAGACACATCTGCCTGTAACACAGTCCAGTAGCTGTGGCTCACTCCTCTTCCCAAATTACAATAAGAAGTAGAACTTACCCTCTGCTGGTCAAATACCGGGCTGCAGGACTATTTCTTGCTATATTCCCAGCTGGAGATATGTGGTCAGTTGTCACAGAATCCCCAAAATTCAACAAGACATAAGCATCTTCTATTGTTTTGGGGGTCTGAAGAGCCAGAGTCTAAACCATCACAAACACAAGTAAAACATTAAAATATGGCAGAGAATTCCCTTACCTTTCTCAAAAGTGCAAACTGCAAAATAAAGTCTCCATTTTCTTATGTGTTAGAAGGAAAAATACTCAAATCTATCAGAAATGTTTATGCTCTCAAACAAAATACAATATCCTGCTTGTCTGTCATCAAGTTCATGGAAGAAGAAAATACATGAGACAAAAAAAAATCATTTGAGGATTCCTGTGGTACATATATGAACACAGATAAAAATCCAAGGTTCACAGGCATCTGCATGAGTTGAAATCTGCATTTTCTTTTAAATTGCATTGGAACAGCACTGAACAGTGAAATATTTGGTGCAAAATGCAGGCAGGCAGGATTGTGGGGTATATTTCCTGTCATTTTCCCTTACTTGCTTTGTGACTGCTTAGAAGTGTTTCCGCTTAAAAGAAAAATGAGGCTTTGCAACAGCCCTGAAGTGGCAGGGAACCCATTTGATTTTCAGGTGCACTCATGCCTTTGTACTAAAATAAACACAGCAGTGTAACTCCACCACTTAAGAACCAGGGCCTTCACAGGTTATGATGGGTGCTCCCACAACACTTGGAGTGGCTTTTCTTCACCTTCAACATTAGTCAAAGTCACAACACTGGCTGGACTCAAAGGGGAAATGTGCACATACCAGACCATCAAAGAATGGTGGTGACTTAATGTAAGTTGACTTGGGATTCCAAGTGTAGAGTTTATCCGAAGGAGCATCTAAGGCATTCCAAGCTTTGTTTACTGTCTGAAAAACACATAAACACATCCCACTAATTTCAGATGCAATAGAATGACAATAGAAGGACTTCAGGTTCCAGGTAAAATGACAACCTTGACTTAAACAAAAGCCTTGTGCATGTCTTACAGCACTTCAGGAAAAATCTTACAATACACATTAACTAAGGGTTGTTTATTTTCAGTGATTCTGTTGAAAGAGAAAAATCCTCACTTTATTACAAAAGAGCTGCTCATCCTGTTTTCTGACAAAATCTGCATTACAGAATCACAGAATTCCTTTGGTTGGAAACAACCACTTGAAGTTCAGTCACTGACCTAACACCACTGTGGACACAGATCACACTTTATAATTCTCAGGTGTATTTATCAGTAATTTTACGATACTTTCCTAGCATGTAGAACATTTTATTTTAACATCTAAAAAGGCCTGGAGGAAGACATCACCAAGAACAAGCTTTTAATGTTGTAAATGCTACTTATAAAAGCAAATTACTTTTATGTCAGTTAACAAAACCCAAACATCTGTGAAGCTAGAATGTCTCAGTTTCTAATATCCACCTGGGATGACTCTTTAAAACATCATCTAAATGTAGCATTAAAAAAAATCATTGAAGTGCATTTCAGGACATGAACTGATTCATTAACCTGGAGCCATTTTAAAAAAAATCAAACAACTCCTTTGAATACTAATCAGAAATGGAACAGCAGCAACAGATGAAAAATTTAGTTTCTTTACCAAGATAAGCTTATTTAGTACCTCAGAACAGCATAGGACATCAATCACACAACTGTCCAGGGGCTAACTCACCTCTATTTTTTGGTAGACTTCCTTGAACATCCCAGGAATAACAAACTGACGCTCGACAGCCTGAATCTCATTTCTGGTGGGCCAGATATCTTTCAGGAAAATCTTCTTCCCTGAAGCATTTATTCCTGTATACAATGGCATTGTTATATTTGTTGCATAAAACCTTTCATTAAGGAATTCCAGAATAATTTATGTAGAAATTTAGGTTGGAAAGGAGCTTTGGGAGCTGTCTAGCTGAACTACCTACTCAAAGGAAGTCTACTAGGTCAGATAGCTCACATGAGACTGTCACCTAGATACAACCAAATAGATGCTCCTGTGGAATTAGAAGGCTGAGAGCCCTGGGGCTGTTCAGTCTGGAGAAGACAAGACTGAGAGGGGATCTAATAAATGCATATAAATATGTAAGGGCTAGGGGTCAGGAAGGAAGGGATAGGGACAGCCTCTGCTCAATTGTTCTCTGTGAAAGGACAAGGCACAGGAAGTTTCACCTCAAGATGAGGTGCACTGAAACAGGCTCTCCAAAAACGTTGTGGAGTCTCCTTCTCTGAAAGCTTTCAAGACCTCTCTGGATGTGTTCCTGTGTAACCTGAGCCAGATTCTACAGTCTTGCTCTGGCAGGGGGTTGGACTCAAAGACCTCCAGAGGTCCTTTCCAACTCCTAACATTCTGTGAGCCATCAAGACTCCTTGATGATCTGTATCCCATTAGGCATTCAATCATTTGAAGCAGCTCCCTGGATAAAAGCTTTGAAGAGCTTAATTCCAACCAGTTCAGTTAATAAGCTGTGAAAAGAAGCATCCCTTCCCTTTGGCTGACTTACCCAAAGGCTCTTTCTCAAAGTCAATGCGGACAGTCCCTGCAATTGCATAAGCTATGACCAGTGGTGGGGAGGCAAGGTAATTGGCACGGGTGTTGGGATGGACACGTCCTTCAAAGTTTCTATTGCCAGACAAAACACCCACTGCCACAAGGTCTCCCTGTAAGACAGAAGTTTGAGACAATGGTAGCCAAGTTGTTTCCAGGCTCCATACACCTAGCAGGTAAGCAAGGCTGCCTCATGCTGCAACATATATGACTGGACAGTCAGAGAACTGTCACATTACAGACAATGAGCCAATAGTGTGCCCAGGTGACCAGGAGAGCCAGTGGCATCCTGGCCTGCATCAGGAATGGTGTGGTCAGCAGGAGCAGGGAGGTCATTCTGCCCCTGTACTCTGCACTGGTTAGACCACACCTTGAGTCCTATGTTCAGTTTTGGGCCCCCAGTTTAGGAGGGACATTGAGATGCTTGAGCGTGTCCAGAGAAGGGCGACGAGGCTGGTGAGGGACCTTGAGCACAGGCCCTATGAGGAGAGGCTGAGGGAGCTGGGATTGGTTAGCCTGGAAAAGAGGAGGCTCAGGGGTGACCTTATTGCTGTCTACAACTACCTGAGGGGAGGCTGTAGCCAGGAGGAAGTTGCTCTCTTCTCTCAGGTGGCCAGCACTAGAACAAGAGGACACAGCCTCAAGCTACGCCAGGGGAAATTTAGGCTGGAGGTGAGGAGAAAGTTCTTCACTGAGAGAGTCATTGGACACTGGAATGGGCTGCCCGGGGAGGTGGTGGAGTCGCCGTCCCTGGAGCTGTTCAAGGCAAGATTGGACGTGGCAGTTGGTGCCATGGTCTAGCCTTGAGCTCTGTGGTAAAGGGTTGGACTTGATGATCTGTGAGGTCTCTTCCAACCTTGGTGATACTGTGATACAATCCCCAAGGATTTACCACAGGAAAGAGTTCAGACTTAATTTACTTTGGACACAGCGGAGGAGAATTACTGCACAGCATAACACAGCTGAGAACAGCACACAATGAAGAAGAGCTTACCTAAATAAGCTTTTGTTAAGAGGAAAAGCTGAATACCTGTGTAATGGCCTTGACAACAGGCTCTGGCAGGGGTCCACTGTTGCCAATACATGTCATACAGCCATAACCCACCACATCAAACCTAGACAGAGCACAGATGTCAACAGTGAGCAAAAGGATGGTCTGGAACAAGATAATTCAACTCCTCAGCAGCTGGTTAGGTTTACTTTCAGAAGATGAACCGTTTTAACAAAAGAATTACTTCTAAAATCAGTGGTTTTGAGAACGCTCCATTTTTATCCTTGCAAAGACTGTCCATGTACAGAGAACAAAAATCTGGGAAATGTGTTACCTAGCAAGACGAACAACAACATAGTGTTGTTTATGCTATTTAAAAACCATTATTCTTGAAAATAATGCATTTTTCTGCAGGCCTTCTCCCTCCCTGCCACATCTTTTAAGCTGTAGAAGGAAAGAGTTATTTTCTTGCATTAACAGCAGTCAATGCTTTTAGTATAGCAACCAAAGAACAAGAGTAAGAAAAGAACTCTTACCCCAGTTGGGATAGGTAAGTCATAACTCCACTCTCCCGCAAATAATAAGTGACAACCCCACTTCCTGGAGACAGGCTAGTTTTAATGTATGGCCTCACTGTCAAACCAGCTTCCACAGCTTTCTTAGCAAGCAGTCCTGAAAAATGCAAAGGAATAGTTGCAGTTTTTCCTGGAAGTGGGGTGGAATGGTGGATCAACAAGTTAACAGAAGTATTATTAAATAACTAGAAGGCAGAAAAGGCTCCATTTCCATCAGTGTAGTGAGACAACAAGCACCAATCCCACAATAACCAGATAGAGCTTGAGTGGTCTGCTGTGCTGCAGGTCCAAGTTTGCACTTGCTGCTCCCCTGGAAAGCCGATGGAAGTTGCACTCAACAAGATGCACTCACACTGGGGTAACACAGACACTCAAAATTCCGAATGCTGCTGTCTCAGAAGAAATGCAAGGAAGCATTGTTAGCTTCTCACTTACGGTGATCTGGTGCCACACTGCTGAAACAACTGCCAACATGTGACTTTCTGCCCTCAGAAGAGGATGTCTACGAGAGCACCAATTCTGGCCAGCCCTCTTCACAAACAAGCTGTTTCACAGTATACGCCTTGCTGCCTGTGCTGTTTTCATAGAATCACAGAATGCATTGAGTTGAAAAGGACCTTTAAAGGCTAACTCCAACCTACTCCTGCATTGAGCAGAGTAATTCCCTACTAGATTATGCCACTCAGAGCCCCATTGAGCTTGACCTTGAATGTCTTCAGGGATGAAGCCCCCACCACCTCCCTGGGCACGCCTGGATTTGTAACATGCACAGAGGCATTTCAGTGAAAACCAAACATATTTACCATGAATTTCTTCCCTTTAAATGATTTGTCCAGCACAGATGGATGCTCAGAAAACGAGTCTCCTCCAATCCTTTCCAAAGATGGACATAAAAGCAGCAGCAGCTATGCAAAATCTACAAAACTTCATGTTCCCATGCCTCATTCTTTCCTTTACATATCCACTCAGGTAAGAAAATATATATCAGTCCTGTTTTGATTAAACATGACCTCCAACAGGAAGATGTCTTCAGTATGTTGGGTTTTTTTGCCAGCTGTTTGACAGCTGTATTAAGACCTGACCTAGAGACCTCCACTTTTAAATGTGGTGTGAAAAGGCCTACATCAATAGATCTGGAGGCCTAAAGGCAGATTTGTCAGTCAAAAGACAAGAGTTCAATTCCTGAAAGTGCTGAGGCTCCCCAGCTGGCAGAGGAAGCTATAGAAACTTGACCTCTTGGATAACTCTGAAAATGTGACCACGAATAAATGATCATTCTAGAATCCTTAGAGTCTGACGGTCTGTTTAAAAGCCGGGTGTTTTTTCTGGGGGGGAGGTCGTTCTTTGGTCCTTTTTTTTTTGTCTTCCTGCCAAAACCATGTCTAAAAAGAATGCAAAGTAAAACTGGCAAGGAAATGCCAGAACATAAATTGCTTTGAGCAACCTTAATCCAACATCTTTGCAAATTAAGGTTAGGCTGCGAAGGCTACCACTGCATGAATCCACTACGCCCACAGACACACAGTCCCTGCACATCATTTAGTGCACAAGATAGACAGTGGTAATTTGCCACAACTATTCACATTTTGGCTTAGTACTTAAAGTGAGAACACAGTATGGTTTATTTGCTTTCATTTCAAACCTTACTCTGAAAGCCAAATTATCCTCTTTGTTTCTAGTGGGTATCCCAGAAGTTCTCAACACTGTAGTTGTACAACTGGGGACTGACAGAATGACTTTTTTCCTCTTTGTTGAAGTCAAAGCATGAGCATCACTGTATGGAAAGGTAGCAAAGGTAAGAGTAACCACGAAACCTAAGTGCATGTACTGAGATTCTCAGGACTATGTTCTTCAGCGTGCTGTATATTAAGGAGTAGTGAACATATTCAAAGTACCAACACTGCCTGTATCTGCAGAGTGTTCTACACTTGAAACTTAAAAAGTTGTTAAGCCAAGTAGGTGTGTCCAGCAGTTGAAGGGAGGCTTTTCTTCCTCTTTACTCAGCCCTAGTCAGACCACATGTGGAATATTGTATATAGTTTCCTGCTCCAGAGGGACAGGGAATTTCTGGAGTGAGTTCAATGGAGAGCTACAAGGACTGGAGCATCTCTCTTATGAGGACAGACTGAAAGGTCGGGGGCTGTTTAGCCTGGAAAAAAGAAGGCTGAGAGGGGACCTTATCAGTGTCCACAAATATCTGAAGGGTGGCTGTCAGCAGGATGGAATCAGTCTTTTTTCAGTGATACCCAGTGAGAGGATGAAGGGCAATGGATCAATCACAGGAAATTCCATCTCTGCATGAGAAAAAACTTTTTTTTATTGTAAGAGTGATGGAGCACTGGAACAGGTTGCCCAGAGAGGTTGTGGAGTCTCCTTCTCTAAAGACCTTCTAAACCTGCCTGGACACATTCCTGTGTGACCTGCCCTAAGAAATCCTGCTTTGCAAGGGGGTAAGAGTCAATCATCTCCAGCATTCTATGATTTTATGATTCTCGTTGCCACAGAGAAAGTTAAAACTGCATGGCTTTAGCCAGGGAGACGAACACCTAAGCAGGTGACACAACTGAGGGTTACACCCAACTAGAACAAAGGGAAAAGGACAGAATGAAGGTAGTCTGTCTGCAGGAAACCTACTACTTGATCCTTGGAAGAAATAAATACTCCTCTGTTTCTGTGTTTACAATCAGGTTGAGACCTGAGAAAGAAGTATGTTGATTTGGCTGTACTGCCAAGAGCAAATGAAATAGGAGACTGTTCAAATATGGATAAGAAATTGAGCAGGTCTCTCCTCTATTTCCCTTTCTATTCTACATCCTAGTTTAAGATAGACTTTCTTGCTAGGAATTCAAAGACCCTTTGTGGCTGGAAAGTACCAGAGTACCCAAAGAAAGACAGTAGCCCAGGAACAGGTGACAAATACCAGATCAACAAGCTAAACACAAAGAGATCACTATCAGAAGCTGCCCACAAGCCAAGATCTTCCCATCAGCACTCAGGAACAAAATAGATAAATTAAGTGACATCAAACAGTAAGTAATCCTCTGTGGTCAAGTGCTCTTGCATTGCCTACTGCTCATCCCTTCCAGCCTTTATAGAAAATAAGCTTGCAGCCCACAAAGAGCCTGACAGGCCAGGAAGCCCTAATGCAATGACGAAATTAGTGACAATGTCTATGTCTCTGTTTGCAAAAATAAAGAATTATCTAAGCACACAGTCAAAAACCTGGCAAAGAGGGCTGAACTAGGCTAGTACACTCTCAGCTGTTTGAGTTGACTCTCTTTGTGAATACGAAGAATACACACTTGAAATGAGAAATTTTCTGGGCAGATTAGCCAGATTACAAATTAACAGCCTCCTGATACAAAATTCAAGTCCACCAAATCAGACTGTTTTGTAGCATGAATGGGGATAAGCCCACTTCCAACCATTTCTTGGATATAGTTAAGAAGTAAATGGCAATGCTCTCAAGGATGGCAATCCCTGAGAACATATTTTTCCTCCTCTACTCACTCTTGACATGCCCTCACTCTTGCTTTAACAACTTGATACATCTCTACCTATGTGTTTTGTACTTTCTACCAGATTAGAGCAGCTTCAGACTTGAACCCACAGACCGTTCTCCACCATCCTTCTTCCTGTGGCTCTGCCTTTTGATAGCCTCTTCTCACTTCTACGTAACAGCTTCTGTGATGAACAACTGTCAGAGGTGCTGGTTAATTCAGTTCTTACTCCCCAGAGAAGACAGTGCAGGAAAAATACCTTTTCTTTAACCCATGTTTCTAGATATCAGAATTCCATCTGCTATCCCTTAAGGTCTAAGCCCAGTTTTAGCAGTCCAAATTACCACACCAGTGTTGTGCACATAGAATTACATTAATGTTATTCTTTAGGACACACAGATGGAGTTACAGAGAAACTACTGATATGGGGAAAAGGGATAGAGAACATATAGAGTGTAGGAAGCTAGTTAAATCATTAACTGCATGAGCACTGATATAAAACATCATCAATCAGATAAATACAAAGGAAGTGGGTTAAGCTTGAGAGGGTCTTGAAACACTCTCATGGAGAAGAAGAACACTGTATTCAAAGATGAGAACATTGGAGACTCTAGCCAAGAATGTGACCCACAGCCGATGCCAGGTAGTAACTCCACCTACTCCCAGAACTAATTGTAATAACCCTACCCCTGTAATGAATATGTATGATTTTGTAGCATAAACATTTCAACTAAACGAGGTGAAGGTGTGCAAGGGCTTCAGAGGATGACCTCCCCTTGTCACCCAGCACTGCTTAAACATATCTTAGCTGATAACACTTTGCGTGTTGTGAGGTTTTCTCTCCAAAAATCAACTACTTTAAGTAAAAATAAACTCACCTGCTCCCAACATGACTGAGGGGTTACTGGTGTTTGTGCAGCTTGTAATGGCAGCAATCACTACTGAACCATGAGAGAGCTCGAAGTCATGGCCCTCAAAATTAAATTTTACTCTGCTGTTATGATGGTCGGGGGCAATTTGGAATCCTTTGAATCCTTGCTGTAAGAGGATAGAGTAAGAATCAAAAGGATGTGGTTAATGTAAGTATTTTGACTGGATATTAGTATAGGCTGGGAATTTCACACATAAGAAGCATCTGTCAGGCACATCTGTTCTTCCAGTTTCAGGTCTAGTGATGAAGACTTCAACCTCTGGTCAGTCAAACCGGCAGACAAAAATTATTTTTCTGGGGTCTATTTTGGCCTCTGTTCACTGGCAGCAAAACATATTTGTGCTTTCTTCCTGCATTAATATATCCTTCTTCAGATTGCTCAGACACTTCTTCCATATGCTCCAGATTCCTGACCACATAGTCTTTTTACACAGTCCAGTCTTGAAATTTTAACTGTAACACCTAAGACTTTTAAGCCACATCAAACAGCTCAAACTTACAATCAGACCTAGCCTGAAAGAAGGCACCATGAAAACAATATACTTAGAAATCTGAAAGTGTAAGGTCATTTAATGGAGTTTGAAATATGTAACAAAACAAGAATTATTTGGGTTTTTTGATTTACATCATTAGAGTTCTGCACTGCCTTCAGCAAAGACTGCTACTCTTTCAAGTAAAGATTCAGGCTGATTTTGGAAACTTAAGTACTGTGTCCAGTTCTGGGCCCCTCAATTCAAGAAAGATGTTGAGGTGCTGGAACGTGTCCAGAGAAGGGCGACAAAGCTGGTGAGAGGCCTGGAACACAAACCCTATGAGGAGAGGCTGAGGGAGCTGGGCTTGTTTAGCCTGGAGAAGAGGAGGCTCAGGGGTGACCTCATTGCTGTCTACAGCTCCCTGAAGGGAGGTTGTAGCCAGGTGGGGGTTGGCTTCTTCTATCAGGCAAACAACAATAAAACAAGGAGACACAGTCTCAAGTTGTGCCAGAGAAAGTATAGGCTGGATGTTAGGAGGAAGTTCTTGCCAGAGAGAGTGATTGGCATTGGAATGGGCTGCCCAGGGAGGTGGTGGAGGCACTGTCCCTGGAGGTGTTCAAGAAAAGACTGGATGAGGCACTTGGTGCCATGGTCTAGTTGACTGGCTAGGGGATAGGTTGGACTGGATGATCTTGGAAGTCTCTTCCAACCTGGTTGATTCTATGAGCATATTAGTTCAAATTAAAATCTTGCCTTTTTTCCAGCGAACATTTTTGACTGTATGATGGAGAGAGATGTTGTTTGTTTGTTTTTTTTCTGCCCCTTACCACCACCATGAATCGCTGAGAGACATGCAGATATGATCTGCTGAACAAATTCAATACTGAACACAGAACTGTCTTGTGGAGCTTGGGGCATAACCTGCCTGAAAAGCTCAAGAGCCAGGTAGCAGCTACTTAGTGCCCTCTACTAACAGCACTGATTATGGCTCTTCAGAATCCCCTACTGTCTGTCAAAATCATGTTAGCCCTACGCAGATCTAAAAGTCAGAAACGACTGCTGCTTCAATAGGACATGAACACCTTCGATAGGTAAATAAACACTCAAGTTAATCCCAAAATGTAGCTCCTGAAAGCTAGACAATTTTCAGAGTCAGGCATTAGTTTGTATGCCCAAATATTCCAAATCCTTACCTTGGCTCCCAGACAAGTCTCAAAGTCGTTCTTCATATCTGAAACAGCAACTTTGTCCTGAGGTCTTTTTGGTCCACTGCAGCAAGGCACAACGGTACAAAGATCCAATTCAACAACCTATGCAGTAAGGGAAACAGAGTGGTTCAGCACTGCCTGACAGCTTGAAGCCACTTAAGCCACACGTATGCTTCCCTCTGCTGTTGAACCAAGGCTAAATCTACATGTCTTTGTTTCCAAAAATTATCAGACATATGAGAAGGGAAAGATCAGAAGACAAGAAACAGTTCTATTTTTAGACCCTGCCAGCACCGAGGTATGGCTTTCAAAAGTACCTCATTTACTGAAAATCCAGTGTGTGACTACAGAATCTAAACAATGTAGATGCTTTTGAGAATTACATCCTCTTCACAAGCTATCAGCAGAGTCCTCTTCAGAAAACAATGATACAAAGAACTCCTGGTACTGGCACAAACTGGAGCAGACTACTCATCTCAACCTTGGAGAAAACATTCAGTCTTATGAAACAGAGACATGTTTCAACTTTATTTTTATATAGTGCTGCATCTTTCCATATTTATTAAGTTTTTTGAATAGTCATGCAAACCTGAACATAAGTTAAAAGATAAACTCTTACTGTAGAGAAAACTAGGACTACTCTTGAGTTTCCTGGACACAGTAAAATTTTGTTTTCTTGCACAGAAAATGGCTTGTGTGGTCTATGGTTGCCACACAGAGCTTCTAAGTGTCCTGATTCACACAATAAAATAAGCTGCTAAACAGAAAGGTCAAACTGGGAAGAGCATTACACAGTCGACATCCATACTATCTTTATAGCTCTGCTTGAATCTGGACTGAGCTTCTCAAAACTACATTGATCAAACTGCAGAATCTGCAGTAGTTAGAGCTCTTCTGAGAGTCAATCTATACTGATAACTATGCGCACGTTTCATACTTGGAGAGACTTATTCCACTAGGCCATAAGTTAAGTCAGCTGTGTGGACCAAAATAAAGGATAAGGAATCCCTTGATTGTATCTTAACTTCTGTGAAAAAACAGACAATTGTCACATTAAATTAGGACAGGGCATAAGGCAAGGAGCCAGAAGGAGCTTCTAACCTGCGTGAAGTCTGGATCCTGAGAGGAGTTCTTGAAATCTCTTAGCATTCCCACAGCCTCGAGGTACTTTTTTGTGCACATAACTTTCTCCTTATCACGGCCTAAGGTGAGAGACAGCATGAAAAAGTAAGTGTGAATGAAACAGAAGAACTATAAAAAGAGAATGGAAAATCTCAGGCTATTTCACGGCTCATACTGCATACTGCACTGACCTTTTCAGCACAAAGATCACATACTCACTACGAACAAAAAGACTGAGCAGATTTAGTGGCTCTAGCAGAACAAAAACTGCAGGTTCTGGCTTCTGCCATCTGGTCAGGCTAGGTTCAGGCAGGGCTACACAGACAGCTGTGAAACATTTTAAAACTCAGCTCTCCCTAAAATGGACACTAAGAACAAGAAACACTCTGCATAAGCAAGTATGGATAAAAAATGCTTTCAAGCTCAGAGAAGGTTCCACCTGGCTGAACCCCACTGCTGGCTGCACATTATAAACCCAGAGCCCTTGCTTTCGGCTATACATTTAACTCCTGTTCCCATCTCACACTCACCAGTTTGTATCAAATAGCCAATGCTAATATCATCCACTGGGAAAAAGGCAGCTGTTGCTCCATACTCTGGACACATGTTGGCAATGGTGGCTCGGTCAGCAATTGACAGCTGGGCTACACCAGGACCAAAAAACTCCACGAATTTACCCACAACTCCAACTTGGCGAAGGTGCTGTAACAAAAATATGGTGTCTGTGTCACTGCTAAATGCCAAAGAGCCGAAGCATGTGTGTCATGAAATCCAGCTTTCGACTTCAATTGACTTCTATTAAAAAAGCTTCCTGGTTTCATATGGTTAACTAAATAGTGAAGATGAGGATACAGAGATCTAAACTTTCAACAGTAAGGTACGACACAAGGATGTATTCCTTATGAACTTTATCTTTTTCTCATTTCAAGTGAAGTCTATCTTAGAACAACTGTGTTCTTTTCAGCATGATGTTCTAAGGGAGGGCAGCAGGGGGTCTTCTACCACCGAACTGAGGAAGATGGGGAAACACGATGAACCAACTGCACAAGAACGTGATTCAAACTGTAAATGATTGGACAGCATCTGGATGAACTCACAGAAAACTACTGGCTTTCCTCATATGGATGTTCTCTACAGAGACAGCATTCCGTGACGAACATGTGTACCAGTTTTCTGACCTCCAACAACATTAATGCCAACCCAGTAATACTCCTAAGTTCAGTCACAACCTTCAGAGTGAATAAATATGATTCTATGAATAAATATATTAAGGACATCCAACATAAGCCAAACTCCTGCAGTCAAAGAAATGAGACTGCAGCACTCACTGCCCACTTCACCACATTTTAAGTGGGGATTTCACAAAAAAACAGCCATTGTGCTTCTTTTGAGGAAGCAGAGAAATAAGATCCTTTTACAAGGCCTGTTCATCCAGATGAGGATTTGAACGGGCCATGATGTATCAGCTGTGCTATTTTGCCTGGCTTCTGGGAAACAGATTTTCCTAGGAAATTTGCAGTTGTCCTTGGGCAGATCATTCCAACAGAGCAGCATAGCTCCAAAATGACTACATGGAAGCAGAGACAGGGCTCCTAAGCATGCAGAACACCAGCCCTGTTCTACAGAATATGCACAGCTTCCAGCAGTAATAGCAAAACAGCAGACATATTACCTTGGTAATGGTAAGCACGATGTCAGTGGATGTCACCAGTGGCTCAGGGTTTCCTAGCAGCTTATAGCCAACTACCTCAGGAAGCACCATGCTGATCGGCTGGCCCAACATGACTGCTTCTGCTTCAATGCCACCAACACCTGCAGGCAATAGGAGTACACAGCCCAGCTATTCAGAGAGATAGCAACGTGTTAGAGACAAACCCAAGAGTGATGATGACCCATGATTGAAGGTGTGAAATGGGAAAGAATACAGATAACCATAGAGCTTAGCCATCTGCTAAGAGGCACTCCTCATTTTCGGTTTCTGCAAGGTTGGGCTTTGAAATTTATTTCCATTTCATACTTTCATCCTTAATAAAAACGGTATTTGGTAAAGCCAAGTAACGTACTCTGAGGCTATTTGGGTTGTACAATAAACAGATGTAAAAGCTTTATTTATTAAACATGCAATGTGTAAAGAAAGAATGACTGACATGGCATTGAATCAGAGCTATTAAGGTTGGAAAAGATCATCAGGTCCAACCTTCTACTGAACACCTCCATGACCACTAGACCATGTCTCAAAGTACCACATCTATTCATTTTTTTAGTACCTTCAGGGATAGTGGCTCTATCACTTCCCTGAGCAGCCTGTTCCAATGTCTAACAACTCTTTCTGTAAAGAATATGCGGTGCTGTGACTGAAATGTAGGCAGACCATGGCTATTGGTCACCAAACAAAAAACTTCAAAGCAGTTTTGAGAGAAAGAAAGATTTTTCAAGTCAAGAGTATGGACTAGTCTAAAAAAATACTAACAGAAAAGCTACTTAGGACAGAAGTATCTGCCTTACATCTATGTTCAACAGCACTTGGGTATGTGCAGGTGGGAACCTTCATGGAAGCACACCTTCAGTATTAGAGGGATCCAGTTCAAGTGACTATTCCATTTAGCTAACTTAATACGGTAACTTATCAAGGTGTGATAGTCACATGCCATATAAAAAAACCCACGATGTTTACAAGCACATTGGCAGCAGTCTTATAACCTTTTGCCTATTGAAAGTCTCTCTCATGTTTACTTGCCACTTTAAAATCTCCTTCTACTTTTTGTTTAGCTCAGTTAATACTGAGCTGGAACAAACTGCCTAAAATAATTGCATGCCGCCTGTGTATGATAAAACACTACTGACAGAATTACAGTGTGATGAAGGTAGGAAGGGACTTCTGGAGATGATCTAGTCCAACCCATCTGCTAAAACCAGGGTGTCCTACAGGAGCTTGCCCAAGATCACAATGTCCAGGCAAACACTCCAGATATGATCTCACTAGGGCAGAGCACTGAAGGAAAAGAATCTCCCTTGACCTGCTAGAACATTATTCTTAATGCACCACAGAAGAATATTTACCTTCTTGGCCACAAGAGCACATTGGTGGCTTCTGGTGACTGCACTGTCTATCCACCAGCACACCCAGGTCCTCCTCCATGGATCTGCCTTCCAGCAGGCCAATCCTTCACCTGCACTGGTGCATGGAATTATTATTCTCCGTGTGCAGGCTGCTACACTTGCCCTTGTCAAACTTCATGAGGTTCCTCTCCACCCAAATCTTCAGCCTGTCCAGGTGTAGCTGAATAGCAGCATATCCTGGCAGGGTGTCAGCCACTCCTCCCAGTTTTGTATCATACTATCCTTTCTCCCATTTCTGGTTCTGAAATTGTCCTGAACACTGATTTCCAATTTATTCAATGCAAGATGAGATACCCATGTTAGTCAAAAAAGGTAATTCTGTGTCAGATGTGACACTATTCACTCCATTCACTAAGTGCTGAACCACCTTCAAACAGGTTAGTTGACAGACTGAGGGCCTACCATGAACAGGTATGTAACAAGTCCAGCACTACCAGACACTAGCAAGTGAGCGTAGTTTGACCCTGCCAGCCTGTCAGAGTCAACTCATCAGTCATCCAACACACTGTTCATAATGTTACTGTTCATACCCCAGCCAAGCACTCCCAGGCCATCAATCATGGTGGTGTGTGAGTCAGTGCCCACCACACTGTCTGGATAGTAGTAGCCGTCCTGATCCATCACCACTCTTGCCAAGTACTCCAAGTTCACTTGATGGATGATCCCAGAGCCTGGTGGAATAATTCTCATGTTTTTAAAGGCCTGAGAGCCCCACTGAAACAGAAGGAATTGGAGGAAAAAAATTTCAGTGCACATGAGCACTTCAAGAATACAAGTTCACTGCACTTTTCTCCATGCAAATAGGATTAAGTCTTTTGGTACCTTTAAGAATTCAAATCTTTCTTTGTTCCTCTCAAATTCCAGGTCTTGATTTTTTTGCAAGCTGTCTGATCTGCAAGTGAAGAGAGTCAGCAGTCAAAAACAAAAGTTTCCACCTGAAATTTATGTCTAGTCAAATATAGCCCAAAGGCTGAAAAGAAAGTTACTACTGACATTGATAATGATCAATCTCATGTTTTTAACCTCATAGCATCTGTGAGCTGCAGGCAATAATTGAAGAGATCTTCAGAGATATTATCTGAATTCTGGTTCAAATCTAAGTGCTAATCTGCATATTAAATATATAGCAGGCCTAACATTTGTAGCTTGGGAAAAGCTGCTAAATTGGAAGCAATCAGCAGAACAGGAATAGAAATCGGAACATAAGTACAGTTTGAAAGATGGTTATCATTGCTGATAAAGTGCTGATCTTCTGTTTGAAAGCATATAGGATTAACAAACTTTTCACCTGAACCAGCTGCCTAACTTAGGGCTGAAAAGTTTGAAAGAATTGAAGTGCAGGGCTTGCCAATGTTCTCTCCATACATACATGAGCCTAACAGAAATCAAATAAATCTGTGACAAAGTAGTTAGCAAAAAAAAAAAAAAAAAAAAAAAAAAAAAAAAAAAAAAAAAAAAAAAAAAAAAAAAGAAGAGCTGGATACTATTGATAATACAAAATAAATACTAATATAATGCAGGAAAATAATCATAATAGTTGATTTTGTCCTAGAGGGCACATCTTGTTCACAAAGAAATACACCATTTCCTAAAAACCTTTAAAAACTATGTGACAAAAAAACACAAAACAAAAACAAAAGAACCCAAAACAAACAACCAAAAAACAACCAAAACCAACTAAGCAAACAAAGTATAGGTTTCTAATTTAACAGATCAGTCCTAGCACATCTATTAACTCAGGGATCAATCTTTACATGATTATTTCTAATTTTGCACCTTTTTTCTAAACCCCTCTGAAAAATAAAAAAAGTTAAAGGCAGTTGATGCACAGCAGTAAACTAAGTCAGCAGTTTTGGGTCTTTTTTCTCACCTGCTATTTATGACATAACATCAGTAACAACCTGTATATCCTTAATAGTCTACAGTTAAAAATTTGCAGAAAATATGAGCGCCATATTTTAAAGCTGTTTAGCAACATTTTTCTGTGAAGCAGGGCTTCACAAGACACCTCTGCTCAGAAGTTCTGTATTTTCATTCCACAGAAACTATCTTTATGGGCTTTAATTTCCACCTTCTAGAATTTTCTTCTTTGCAATGCTGTAACTTCAGTGGCTTGCTGCAAAACTATGTCTTAGAGAGGACAACAAATACACAGAGCATTTTAGCAGACCAAAAAAAACCCCACAACCCAAAACCCAAACCTTCGGGAGTTTGGAAAGTGGAGGGAAATCAACAGAGAAATACGTAATGGAAAGAGTGATTCAATATACCCACGTTTAGATACCATGAAAAGCAAAGTAACATCTGCAAAGTTCTTGTGTTTCACTGTGGGTCTAGGGAGTGCTTGTCTCTTTGTAGCAAGCTGAGGATGCAACAACATGAAGTTTCTTTCCTGAATTCACAAGGCCCCATACTAATCAGTGCTTCGCATTCTGCTTGGAGTCTCTGAACTAGCAAACAAATTCTGGGAGCTAGAATAGGGCAGCTTAAGTCTATTCTTATTTAAGTAAGAAAGGAAACATTCTCACTTGTCATTTCAAAAAGCCCTAGAGAGTAAAAGAAGTGCATGTGGGGAAAAAAAAAGCTATTTCTGAAAAACTAGTAATAATGCAGTATTATTATGGAAAATTACAATCATCGTAGTTTGGACTGAGGCTATTTCTATTAGCATTTAGTCCTGACTTGTGCTGCTGAGTAATGAAAAAACAAAATTCCTCCTTCTAACTCACAGCAACTGATACAACAGTCACACACCCCTTAAGAGTCTAGGATGTTACATTGCACACACTAAGAATATCACCAATGGAAATACCTTTATTATCAGTAACTGGATCCATCTCATGTACTACCATCAGGAAGTAAGAGTTATTTTGTATCCTTACCTTCTGTTAAAATCAACTTGGATGGAGTGATCTATCACTAGGTCAGCAGGACAGATAGGATTGATTTTTTCAGGGTCTCCACCAAGTTTCTTTACAGCATCACGCATGGCAGCAAAGTCAACCACTGCAGGTACTCCACTAAAACAGATGACAATTATGTGAAGCAATTTGGAAAAGAAAAAACAACAAACAACAAAAACAACCAAAGTCCTGGGATGAAGAACAGACAACTGTTGTCTCACACAAAGCAAACTGCAACCTTACCCAGAGTTTTGGCATCACTAAATCTAAGGCAAAGACATGCCCTTAAGTAAGACGAAATCAGAAAGAGCAAAAAATAAAGTAACTGTATTCTGAGCATTGCAAGAGCGAAAAGCAAAAAACAGATTCATCACGTTACAGAAGTGGTCCAACACGCTTGGCTCAGAATCTGGAAGCTTAGTCCCAGCCAGCATTTGTCTAGGACCTTGATCTGGTTTATCTTTTCTTGCTCTACTTCTCCCTCTCCTTGCAAGACGATTAAAAATAGAAGGCAGGTGGCAGGGGGGAAACAACATTGTCCTTTCTTTGATTCTTTGCTATATTTGTACTGTTAAGATTTTTTTTAAATATTTTTAAATATATCAGAAACAATTTAAGAAGGATCATAGAATCGCAGCCTGTGTGGCCAGATGGCATACACGCAAGGGTCCTAAGGGAGCTGGCAGAAGTGCCCATCAAACCGTTTTCCATCAGAAGAAAAACAGGATTTGCAATTCCTGCAGATTTTCACTGTAAGAATCCTGAGTGTTTAAAAAAACAAACATAAAAATCGGTCCACATTATTTAAACTCAAACTAATTAACACTCAGTGTTCTGAAGCAGTTTACTATTCCAGGAGATGCATATTCCAAGAAAAACAGCAAATGTTATACTACTCAGGTGGATTTGGGGTAGGGCAAGTTCCAACACCCACACACACATACACAAACCCCCGCCATGTGCAGGGACACCTCCCACTAGCCCAGGTTGCTCAAGGCCTCATCCAATCTAGCCTTGAACACCTTCAGGGAGGAGGCATCCACAACTTCCCTGGGCAACCTGTTCCAGAGTCTCACTGCCCTCACAATAAAGCATTTCGTCCTATATCTGCTCTCTTTCCTCTTGTAGGAACAAGGCCCAGGCTAAAGCCCAATTCACATTTCTGGGAAAACGCAGACTTTTTTTTTTTTTCAACAGCAGAGGAGTCTTTAACAGTACATTTAGAATAATACTGACTTAGAAGAGGAAAACCATGATGTGGCTTAGAAATGAGTATTGGAAAGGGTAGAAAACTGAAAAGAGTGCCCCTGGAAAAATAAAAGGGACATATATACACACAAACCAACAACAATAAAACCTCTAAACTCTGAATGCCCTCTTTGGATGCACTTTATCCCATTTTCTTCCCCTCTGTTTTGAAGACTGTCACAAATTTATTTTTCCATTTCAAAAGCATTTCATTGTATCATAAGCATTTGCCTCTCCCACTATTAATCTGTAGCATGACATCCAGGAAAGCTGAGAAAAGTCTTCCCAAACCTTTCGCTGCTGTTTTTCCCCTCAGCTCACCCCTCCACTCCAGGCCAAGCATTTTACACCTTCAACAGCTCCTCTTCCTAGATTTGCAGAGCATCAGACTCACGTGAAGTCTTGCAGAATAACTCTGGCAGGCTTAAATGGCACTTCAACATTCTTGTGTTGCACTGCTTTCCAGTTGAGAATATTCTCAACATCAGCCTTCTTCACCAGGAACTCATCACAGTTACGGACTGCTGCTTCCAAGAGTACTCGAATAGAAAACGGCAGGCATGCTGCATGGGTAACAGGCAAGGTACAAATCAGTTGTGACCTTTGGACTCATGCCAGCAAGTGCACAGATCCACACCTGGGGCAGACAGGTCTTTGTATTCTCACAAGGCTTTATTGCAGACCCTTTTCTAGCCTCCAGTTTTGTCAGGAGGTCACTCCAAACTGACCTGTTCCATTCAGTTCTTTGAGCAGATAGATTATCTTGGCTCCTGTGAGACAGTGGACATCTCCACTGGAAGGACTCTTCTCCACAGATATTCCATCCTCTGTGGCAATACTACTCTAAAAGCATGCTGTACTCAGTTTCTTTCTCTGCAGTTTCATTCTTGTCACTGATCACAGTCATACAAATATACCAGAGAAAATAGTAATTTTCTACCTGTTTTGCTGGGAAGCATAGCTTTAGAGGTCTGGGTAGTCTGTTCTCCAGAGATGGAGAATGAGGCTAAACCAGCAGTAAGACTATGCGTCTGCTGATCTTACTTTACTTGAAGATAGAAACACTTATAAAAGATGACACAAAGTATTATTACAGCAGTCCTGACAAGAGCCTGCCATGACGGCAAACTTGCTTAATCACATTAGGACCCCACTGCTGCTACCGTAAAAGAAAAAAAGCCAACTATTATTCAGGACACAGCCATTCACAGTAACTTTGTTTGGGGTTGGGATTTTTTTGGCCTGGTTGGTTTTGCTGGTTTTTGTTGTTTTGTTGTTTGAGGCATTTTTGAAGTCTTCTTCCTTCCTTGCCTCATTCCTCCATTGCCAAATTTCATTTTTCTGTTGGATAGTGAGAGCTGCATCCTTTTTTCCTTGAAGAATTTGGAGCTCGTCACTCTCAGAATCCTGGAACATATCAGCTGGCAATACCATAAATAAATTTGTCTATTTCTTAGGACTCCTCTATGCCTTTCACACACCAAGTCCAATATTCATCCATTTCTCATATACACAGCATCTGAGCCTGTGCTGGACATGGACTACTGGCATCCACAGGAAATATTCCTGAATTTTCCATAATTTTTGAAGGAGGAAAAATACCCATCAGACGGCTATAAACTCAGGATTGTAAGACATGGAAGGTGTTATGTACATTCTTCAGAAGAACTGAAGAAAAAGCTTCCTCAGAAAGGATTTTCCAGACACTACTTCTTACAACTGAACAATCTTTTAGGATGATTTAGTCATATCAGTGTCAGGTCCTTTCCAGCCTTTCACAGTACATAAGAAAAGTTGTGCTCTTAGTTTCAGTCTCGCCTTCCTCATCAATTATACACTCAAGAAATAAGATTGTTTGTGCATAGCATGCTGAGAAAGCAAGACTCTGATATTGCCAGTTTTTCTGTAATTCTAAATTTCCAGAATTAAGATTTTGATAAAATTTTGATTCCAAGAACCATCTTTTGAATTCATAGCTCTTTCCAAGTACCATCCCATGTTGCAATGTCTCCTCAGGTTACATTTATGACTGTTAAGTAAATACTCTCCTTATATTGTCAACTTACCATATCTTGCATCTTCAAGTTTGCTTAGATTGAAGAATTTCTTCTGAGGCTGTTTAGGGTCCAGTGTCTCCACAAGTCGTTCAAAAGGGTTGCTCATGGTTATTCAAGATGCTTAGTGTCCCTAAGACACAAAACAAAAATCAAAGTCATTTTCACATCTCTTCCACATACAATGTACATATCCCACAGACCCACAATGCACCTGTTCCACATACAAGACCTGTGCCAGACAAAAATATACTGCATAGCCTGTGTTAGTCATGCCCTTTCCCCTACAAACCTACTTTGTAACAGGTCCTCAGAGATAAAGGACCTGCAGGAGGACAAGAGCATTGTTAAAAACACGGACACACCATATGTTCTACAGAGAAATTTCAAGGACTGCACAGTTCTCTTCTTTATAGTGCTTCCAGACAGCCTTTTGTGCCTTTGTAATCCATAAAGCACCACCACAACATGTTCCCATCTCTTAAGTGGCACTGGCCTAAAGCTAAACAGACAGGCACTCACATTCAAAACCAAAAACAGTAGACCTAATCCAGAAAACACAATAGCTTTACTTGAGCCAGAAAGTGTTACAACTAAAATTACAAACCCTGACTGCTAAAGACTTCCCTGATTTCAGAGCTTTGTTCACATCACTGCCAAAAAAAAAAAAATTACAGCAGATTCTGTTGTAAACACCATCTTAATTCAAGATTGTCACAGGTTGAGGCTGGTCTGCCTATTAAATGAAGGACAGACACTCTCTATTAACTCCTCTCCCATTGCAGAATGTTATATGAATAAGGGAGAGAAACCTACAGGCTGGAAATAGTACTAACAAAATTATAACAAAATCAGTAAGAAAATAGGGAAAAAATGTAAAATACCAGTATTATATATAGGCAGGACTTGGAAGAAAATGGAAACAAGATTCACGAAGTCACAGAGTAGGATCTCGGGCAGAAGAATGGTCAGAGGCCTCCTCGGACAGCAGCCACAGAAGAGTTTTGACTCTTGTGATCCCTCAGCTTTACACTGAATATGACATACATGCAATGAAGTAGTTTGTTGGCCAGTTTTGGGTCACCTGGCCTGTCCATTCATGCCTGTAAATGTAATCTTTTTACTCACAACCCTTTCACTTTCTGCATCCCCAAAATAGTGCACAAGATTTAGCAATGACCTTGATCTCCATAGGAGCAAACATAAGCAGCCTGCTCCTTGGTAGTAACTCTAAACATCAAGTATTAGAACAGCTAGAAGCAGCTACTGCAACTATTATTGCCAATGACTTCAGAAAGTGCCATCACTTACTTAAGAGAGACTGAGCTGAAAAGTGAAATCCCTAAACAGAGAACTGGTTTCAGCTCAAACCAGGACACAGATCCTGTCTTTTTTTTTGCGCCTATACTTATGTTTTACTGGGTAAAGAACACCACTTAGGCCTAGAATTTTATAGGCCAATTAGCATAAAGAGGTCTCAATTCACTCTAGAAACAATCCTCAATCTCCAGAGAAGGTGAACTGCGCTCAAACTGCCTAACGGAACAGTTCCTATGACACTCTTAAGATGTGAACTCTGCCCAGGCCAACACATGCCACAGAGCAAGCTAATAATTTAACAGTAAGGACAATTCTCTTCCAGTGCCTGGCAACACTCCCAGTCATGATTTTTTTTTGTAAGAGAAATAATCACAGACACGATTTTCAGATCTATTACGTTTTCCCACAGCACTGTTCCTGTCTTCGTTCAAGTAATATTATCTTCTCTTGTTTTCAATCAACAAGGTATGCGATGCACACCCTTTGACATGGCTTCAAGAACATCTGGTACAAAGGGATGTGCAAAGTCGGTACTTGTTAGGAACAGTTAATGCAAGGCCAAAGAACAAATTAATTTATCTCACCTGTCAGGTTCACTGGCTGTTCAGAGAACACTATTATGTGCAATACATTTAAGGAGGATTTTTCAAGTATTCCAGCACAAATCATATTTTATGTAACTTGAAGACAACCACCAAGTTAAAGGTTAGACTGAGATGGAGAGGTAGCAGAAACAGTGGCAAAAGAAGGTCCAAGATACTGTGTAAGAAAGAAAAAAAAATCTAGAATTCTATCAAACAAAACAGTGTTATGTTTCTAGATAAAAAGCTGAACACACAGGAAAGGCAGAAAAATACTCAAATGAACAGACTGTAAACACAACCCTTCCAAATGTAACCTCTCACCATTCCATCTACAAGTCACTTTCACAGAATGACAGGTTGGAAGGGACTCCAAGGATCACCTGGTCCAACTTTGTGAGATTCCTTTACCCAGCTTTGCAGATACCCATCCCACACACACGCTCACCAAGTTTTAGGTGTCGCCTTCTTTAAATAGCATGAATTACTCAGCTATTCCTCTTCTCAGATATCTCTGTGCGTCTACAACTAAGCACAGTCAAAATAAACTGTTTACTTCCTCTTCTTTCCAGCTGTGCTCCTGATGAGCTTTATTTTCTGCCTTCCAAGTACAGAGCGTTTGTGTATCAGCTTTTCACAGGAAAGTCTAAGGGTGGCTGAAGACAGAAAACACTGAAATATTCTCTGACAGATAAAGCAGGGGGGTCATTGTTTTTGTATGACCATAACAAATCCACTGTACTCAGTTCACATATTCTCATCTAAGTATAAACTGCAGCTATAACATTTCCCATCCAAGGAAGTGTCTTGGCAAGTCCCACCAGCAATTCAAGATGCTATGACATGTTATCTACTTGCTAACATTTCTTTGCCTGATACCACTCCCAGAACACAGCTTGTTTTGGTTCACAGTATGAGATACTTCAACACAAACCTACTTTCATCAGTGAGTTACACGAATATACCAAATTGTGGGGTGACCAAGGCCTAACTATAGAATCATAGAATCAAACAATGTTTCATATTAGAAGGGACCTTCAAAGGTCATCTAATCCAAATGTTCTGCAATGAGGAGGGACATTTTCAACCAGAACAGGTTGCTCAGGACTATGTTCAACCTGAACTGGAATGGCTCCAGGGATAGGGCATCTCCCACCTAGGCCATGGTCTCACCACCTCCAGAATAAAAAAAATTCTTCCTTGTATCTAGTCTGAGTCTCGTTCTTTTAATTTCAAACCATCACTCCTTGTCCTGTCACAACAGGCTCTGATAAAAATCTGTCAGCTTCCTTAGAGAACCCTTTAAGAACTAAAAGGCCATCAGGTCTCCCTGGAGTCTTCCCTTCTTCAGAGTGAGCAATCCCAACTCTCTCAGCCAAGTGTCACAGAGGGTTTCCTGTCCTCCGGTCACTGCTGCAACCTCCTGCTCCAACAGGCCCATGTGTTTGCTGTGTTGAGGACCCCACAGCTAAACCCAGTTCTCCAGGTGAGGTCTCACCAGAGCAGGGTAGAACATATCTGCCTTTCACCTGCCTAATCACACTGGTAGCAACAACTGTGAGAACCTTGTAAGACAGTGAGAAATCTCTGCAAAGAGGTAAAGCATCTATTTAAAAACAAAAACAAAACCAAAAAAACCCCGAATCCAAACACAAATTGCAGCATTGCTAGGGCAAATGTCACAGAGCTGAAAAAGCCTCAGTCACATCACCTACTATTTCCAGACAGTAAATTACAAACGAAGTGGCCAAAGCAGGGAACTCCAGCTAATGATCCACCAAAAGATGTGAGAAAGCATCACTCTGCAGACTGAATACACCACAATTTTTTAAGTAATCAGTGTGATAGGTACAGATTAACCCATGATTGCAGCAGAGACTATTTATTCACGTTTCATAGGCACTGCAATGTAAATAAGCAAACAGGCCAGCAGGCAGGAGAGGGGACATCTGCCTGCCTGGGACTGACGCTGTGTACTGGGTCACATGCAGTGACCATGGCCAGTGCCTTATGATCACGGTAAGAGCTGGTCACATGTACCAAGGAAAACACTTGAACTTCTGCCTAACAACCTCAGAACTGTTCACATGGAGGTCAAGTCTGAAATAGGATTCAACACAACATCCCTCAGGATGGCAGAAGTACAGACTAAGACGTTTCAAGCAGCCACCAGCCACCCACACAAATGCTGTTTTCCAAGGCCAGGATGAGCACCAACAACTCTAGCTCAAGTTATTCCTCCCCTTCAGCTACCCAGACACACATTCTTCAGTTTTTGTGTAATTCTGGATACAACCCTAGGACTCCAGGTGTTTCAGCTGACTGACATCTATGAAAATGACTCAACTGAGGAGTTAGCAACAAATAAATAAGAGGAGAATCTCATTACTAGAACCTTCCCACAGGGTTGCATGGCTTATGAAAAGTGTGCCAAACAATAGTTTTATTCTAGCCCTTCCTGCACCTACTAATTCTGTGAACACTGACAATTTGGCTCATGCTAACGCTGATCATCTTTAAAGCTGTGCTCCCTACCAATATTGCTTTCCACTTACCTTGTTACATCAATGCAGCTGCTTAACACTCTGACACCTACCTCCATCTCATCAAAGTATGCCTTGAATCCACCCACACAAGTCATCACAGGAGTCTGATTTTGGGTTTGTTTTCTCTCCCAGCAACACTTCTGTCTCTCCCAGAGAAGCAGAAGTGTAGAAGGATTCTAATCATGAACAGCAGGACAGACAAACTTATTTGGAGGAGGTGACATATTTCCAAATACAAAATAAGGAAGATGTCTTTTGAGCACGCAACATTTGCCTCTCAGAGATGAGGATGAAACCTTGACTGTACCAGTTGTTCCACACTGTCTGGTGTTCCTAGATGGAACCGACACCGAGAGTTCACAGTTTTTCTGGCAACACAAGTTTCATGATGTGACACCACAAAAAGAACCATCTGCACTGCAAAATCTGAGTAACAACATTCCTCACTTCAGCTGTAATGGGTAGGTCAGCAACTCAGCCTTACCATGATAGCTCAGATGTATACTAGCCACAAAAGATAAGTTCAAAAATACCTACTGCCTGTACTGTGTGTCTGCATCTCTACACCATTTGATGATCACTGCACAGGAAGCATGCAGCAGCTCAAGGGGAAAAAAGGAAAAAAAGGTGCCTGTAGTCTCCTCTTCCTTTGTCTTATCTTAGTAACTAAATAAAATACACTTAAAGCACATAACAGTCTTCACAAAAAGAATTACTATAATTTAAAATCAAGGTTTTTTTCAAGGGCATTCACAGGAGATTTAAACACATTGCATGCATTGGTTTCAGATCCTCAGCTGATGTAGCTTTTCTGAGTATCCAACAAACACAGCACTAGTCAAATCACAACACCTTCTACTGATAAAGGACTCAGTTCAGTAATTGTGGGATTATTTAAAGCATGTTCTTCATGGGCTGTGGGTCCTGAACTCTACTTCAGGGCCCTTTAAAAGCAGCAATGTGACCCAGAACAATTTCAAGACACTACAATTTAACAGAAATTAATGGAATTAGGAAGCTTTCTGATATAAACTCTAAGTTTTACACTTGCAGAGATTATCTGTTGCAGGCTGTGGAGAAGGAAAAGTATGTTGTTTAGTCTCTTATTATACCCAAGAGAGAAACTGAAGACACCAGAGCTGTTCTAGACTTTCACAAACTACTCTACTCACTTTAGAACTGCAAGAGAGCCTGAAAGTCAACATGAATACAGCTACTTGGGCTAAAAAAGCAATCTCCTTCACACTACTAGAAAAAAAAATCTCTTTAAAAATCTAAGTGTTATTATCTTCATTTGATGTACCAGATCAATAGCAGCAACACCAATGGTTTGGGATTCTTTCAGGGATCTCAAGGGAGCACATCCATCTCTCCCCATGCAGAATAAAAGAACTTAGCACATGGGAGTAGTTTTCTGCTAAGATACATGCTGATACTAAATCATGTTCTTGCTGTACTACATGACATGAGAGCTGCCAAAACTCCTGATTAGTAATAATCACATCCACTACAAGAGTGCATGAGGACAACCCAAGGACACAGATGTATTTTGTTTGACCTGCAGGGGAAGAAAAAAAAAAGAAGTAAAAAACCCTCTGGATAAGACAACTTCTAAGCTTCAGGCCATAAAGCAGTAACAGAATAGGCACAGCCACTCAGCATTTTAGCATAAACACATTAATTTTACTCAAGTAAAAGGATGTGTCTCCACCACTGCCTTTTCTCTTCCATCTTTGGTTATTTTGTTGCTGTCTTTCAGATTACGTGAGGGTGCTAACCCCTGAGCTGTGTCAGGGGAGGTTCAGGCTGGATATTAGAAAATATTTATCCAATGAAAGAGTTCTCAAATGTTGAAATGGTCTGTCCAGGACAGCGCTGGAGTCAGCATCCCTGGGGGTGTCCACATGTGTGTGGACCTGGCACTTAGCAACATGGTTTAGTGTTGACCCTTAAATACTGAGGTGAAGGTTGGACTGGTTGGAGGTTTCTTCCAAGAAGAGTGAATTTTAAGATTCTGTTCATAAAACTAAATACCACTATCTAAACTAAACTGGATTTCAAGTAGTAAAAGGTTTTTTCCCTGGAGACTGGGTAAATTCTCAGCTATTACTGTGAAGCACACATTTTAGCACAGGAGTAGTTTAGTTTGAACACCTACTACATGCTAGAAAATGTTACAAGCATCCAAAACAAATAAGGTATTTTATCAGTTACTAATAAAAGGAGGAAGGTTCAGATTTGCCAGCACTTGCAGGAAATCTATGGAGAAACTTTCATCTGAAAACTGGGAAAAGGAGAGGTGACCTAGCAGGACTGTTATGATTGAAGTCCTCAACTGGTCATAAGGCAGAAGACACAGAGAACTCTCATGCCTTCCTTGGAAAACACATCATTTTCCTTCAACACTGAATTTGACTTTACACCTTTCACTGCAATTACTCCTCCTCCTACTCTCCTCCCTCAAATTATTTATCTTAGTTTTGTCCTCCCAACTGACTGACATTTGAAGTATGTACATGTGTGCTATCTGTACTCAGCTGCTAAGTACATGACCAGCACTTCTAAACAGCAAAATCAAGTAAAAACAAAACATCAAAGGGGGACTGCAGCAGAGCAGCAGGCCATTGAGCTGTAAATCCATCAAGACAACAGTGAGCATGCATTGTCAGTCCTCACTGTGCACTGTACCCAGCTAAACAGCACTGCTGTAACTGAGGGCTACTGTTCAGTTACCTAAGTTACAGATTGTTTAGCCATGAACACAGATCACTCAGCAAGTCCACCATGTAGGAACTTCTGTCCTACTGGAATTGTAGTACAGAACCACAGAGTGGTTTGGATTGGAAAGGACCTTAAAGACCACCTACTCCCAACTCCCTGCCATGAACCGGGACACCTCCTACTAAAACATGCTACTCAAGGACCCCTCCCTCTAGGGTTGAAGCCCCCTAAGCTTCCTATTCCAGGGCCTCCTCACTCTCATAGGGAAGAATTTCTTCCTATTGTCTAACCTTAATCCAGCTTCTACCACTTTGAAACCATTACCTCTCATCCTGTCACTACATGCCTTTTTACAAAGGCCCTCTCTAGCCCTTCTGTAGTCTTCTTCAAATAATTGAAGGCTGCTACAGGGTCTCTCCAGGGCCTTTTCTTCTCCAGGCTAACGGCCCAAATTCTCTCAGCCTGGTCTCACAGCAAAGGCCTTCCAACTCTTCCAGCACTGCTGTGGCCTCCTCTGGTCCCAGACCAACATGTACTTGTCTGTACTGTGGACATCAGAACTGACCCCAACACTGTAAAGAGGTGGAGAAGGGTGTCTCAGCAGGGAAGACCAGAAGGCCAGAATCCCCTCCCTCCACATGCTGTTCATGCTGCTGGGGATCAGCCCAGAAGATGGTTGGCTCTGGGCTGTGAGCACCAGCTCATGTTGAGTATGCTCTCTGTAAATCTACCTTGCTTACAAAGCAAGAAGGAAAGAAAATCCATGTTAAACAAGTTACCAGGAGTCTCCATCTATGACACGTAAATATAACCTTTCCTGCATTAGTCAGGTATCTGCAGGAGTAAAACTTTTGTGAGTAAATCCATCTGTAGTTCAGTTCAGTTTCAAAAAACTTATATAGATATTTGTGTAGTTGAAAGAAAATTTAGCTTAAATATCTAAGCTGCCTAAGAAAAATGGTTTTGTTACTCCAAGGCAACTACCACAATAACAACAAAAAAAAAAAGTATTTAAAAAACAGATTAAAAACATTCCTGCAAAAACCCAAATTAAAAAGAATAACAAAAAAAAAAAAAAAAAAAAAAAACAACCCAACCACAAATGCCCCAAGCATTTGGACAAAATTCAACACCAGTACTAGAACAAGCAGAGTCCTGTTTTATCATGTATCTAGCTATAATTACTTTTGGATGTGCACATAACAGATGAGTGCAGCCACTGTTGCAATAAGGACACTTTTTTTGCTGTGATTAAGAGAAGCATTCACTATTTAACTTAGTCCACTTGTGACAAATAAGGCACCTATATAAGAAATACACAGTGCTGCACTGCTGTTAAGTAGCAAGAGACAGGTTTTCAGTTCTAGCAGAGATTTGAGAAGAATCTTTGTGTTTCTTTGTCCATCGCTGTAATCCTTAAAGACATGCCCACTAACAATTTGTTGACTAAGCAACTATGTGCTGGTACAAACTGCACCATTACTGCACACTGAACAAAAGTGTAGCAATACTGTTGTTTCGTTGTTTTTGTTTTTTTTTTTTTACAACACTCTCCAGGCAAAGTTTCAAGGAGCCCCTTTCAACTCAAGAGGAACTCTGAACTGGAACATAAACAGAACTCTGGACTGCAGACCTTTCTGTTTTCTTCTGGTGCCTAAAACTGCAACTGGAAAGCTAAAATACTTACTTATTTATCCAGAACCATAATGTACTAAACTTCCAGTGCACTGGGAAGCTTAATAAGTGCATATTCCTATCATCTGCGGATTTTACAGGCGGTCACAAGCGTTATGACCACTTCACTTTGTTGGCAGTGCTGCCTTGCACACACAAGATTTGAAGATTTATTTCAAAGATGTAGCTTGTGAAATCAAACCTTCAGGTTGTTAAAGAAAGCTGTGTGCCCAGTTTCAGGATATGGATATTAATCTCCAAGTCATGCCTCTGGAAAGCCAAATGCTAACTCCTCCATCACTTCAACACTTCACTTACTGCTTCAGGGGCAGCCAAAGCATTTCTTTCATATATACCTCACCAGTTTTTGGAGATCCAGGCAAGCACACTTATCTATTATTCTCAGACAGCCTCTGGAATGCAATCTAGCCTTACAGTTAACAAAATCCAGATCCTAATTAAGCAGGCATAAGTGTTAAGGGAATGCTGTGTCAGCAGACTCACCACTGAGCGTCCCAGTTAAAAAGTAGAGACTAATTTTCTTTTTGCTACAGGAAAATGAGCAGTATTATGCCTGAGACTAGAGAGAAGCTTATTTGGAGGCTACAGAACACTAAAAAATGAACCCTTGACTTATTTTTTTTCCCTGAAAGAGCAACTCTGAACTTTAACCTATTTCCTACATCTGTACAAACCTGCAGCTCACTTCCCCTATGTTAGCAGCCTTAGAGTGCACATTAACAAATATGCAACATGGACTAGTTTTAACAAAGAAGTAGCTTTTCATGTTAGTAAAAAGATAAATACAAAATCCAGTATACCACACAAAAATTCCACTGGTAAGTTTATCAGGAAGTGCTGGAAGAAGTCTGGAATATGCAGCATGCTCTAAGTGTGTACAAAGGTTTGGTCTGAAATTTGGTCTCAATTTCAAGGGGCAGGATTTAAAGACATCTCAGTCTCGGTCTGTTTGTTTCAAAAGGCTCATGTGAAGGGGGTAAGAAACACTACAGAGGTGCTTGGGAAGTGAAAATAAAATGGGAGCATAGTGAATCACCTCTCTACTCACGCCATCACCATTGTATGAGCTCTGTAAACTGCTCTCTCTGCACCTCTATAAAACTCCTTTTGTGCAACCTGCTACATGAACTGTTCCAAGGATATCCAGGATAAATAGGTGTATGGAGTCCTGTGAGGATGAAGAACTGATGACAGGACCACTACTGTTTAGAAATAAATTTGGCATGATGGGGAGGAAGTCCTAACTTCTCATGTCATTTCAGGAAAATCCTGAATTTGTACTCTGGAAATAACAAAAAATAATTTTCTGAGAACAAAAAATTCTGCCTGCAATCCTAGTAGCTATGCAACTGTTCATGCAGATGCATCCAGTTTTCAAATATCACTGGCTTTAGTCTGTAAGCAGAACAGGAAAGTATCTTGACAAGATTTCACCAACTCCAACTAGCTGCTACCAGAGCTTACTGGTCAAGCTCCCCGAGGAGGCAAAGCTCCAACAACACATTTTTAATTCAACATTTTGAATTTGATTATTTCAGAACAGTGTTCCTCAAAAAGGCTAGGGAAAACCAAACAAAGCTAAACAAACCCCCCCCACAAAACTAAACACCCTCCCTCACAAGCTTTTGGATTCCTGACCATACTATGGTGGGATGTCACAATTTCTGCAACAAAGTGCCAAATACCTAAAGGAAATCTTCCGAAGTAGCCACTCCCTAAGGCAGAACTCCAGGTAAGAAGCTTGAAAAAATCCTCTATTTACAGAAACAGAGCACACTGGAAATTCAGACTCCTCTTTACCCTCTCTCTGTTTCAAAACCACTCTTCAATTCATAACCTTCCAGTGATCTTAAGTGTATCACTACTTCAGGAAGGGAGAAAATGTCCAGCTATTATGTAGTGAGATTCAACAGTGACATTCTGCTTTGGAAAACACTTGAAAAAGAGATTTGCCACTATTTTTACTGTTTGTCTGGAGTTAGTATTTCAGCTCTTCCAACACACCAGAAACACTTTTTTTAATATTATCAAAGTGGGAGTGTAGTATTCTCTGGCTAAAGGGAACCTGAGAAAGAAATTTTTAAAATGACAATATGATACAATACAATTTAAAAGCAGTTTGAAAGCCATAGGGCTTTCAGTTCACTCTGCAAAGCACCACTAAGTGGCCAGATTCCTTCATACACTGAAAGCCTCCTCATGAGCTTCCTCTATCTTACAAAGTCCAGGATGAGTAAATTACTGACAATTTTCTGTGTAACTACTCCTCACACACACCACGTGGTGTCCGCTGCACTTCCTACTCTGTGCACATTAAATTCCTTTTACTTTGTTTGAACAACTAACAATCCCCAGAAGTTTATTAGGACATTCTGATGGAGCACAATTGCTTTTAACCAAAGCAACACTAAATAAACATTCCAATGTTAATATTTCTCTAGGGTGGTCTTCCTTTACTTAGGTATTGTGGATTGATAATAAGCCAGTCTGAACAATGGCAACCGTGATGAGTGCTCAGAAATATTAATTCCATTCCACTTGTTTGGAGAATCTTCTGTTTTAGACCAAGTTTCCTGCTGATATCAACAAATACTGAAGTCCGAGCCTCTCAGTCTTCTCCTCCCCTCACCTTTGTGCTAGCTTTAGAGGTGGAAACCAAGTATCAAAGTACAAACTCTAGTTAAAAAATGAGGAAACGGTGGTGGTGTTATGAAATATGGCAATGCAAACAGATAGAGGACTAATCCAAACATACACCTAATCCAGACTCTGATACTGGATACCTCCACACCCAGTCCTCAGCCAGGTTAGAACACAAGGCGAACACCTGCATCTGTGCTACAGCCTCCATGACTACACCTGTTAACTGCACCAAGAATTCAAAATTGATGATTCTGTCACCAAACAAACAAAAACCCTGAACTATTAAAACCTCTCACTTTATCTTACAGAATTGCATAATTGTTTCAAATGGAAAAGATCATCAAGTCAAGTCACTCTCTAACTCTACCAAGTCTGGTGCTAAAACATGTCCCAGGCAAGTGGATTCAACCACCTCTCAGGCAGCCTGTTCCAACGTTTGAGAACCCTTTCAGTGAAGAAGTTTCTTCTAATGTCCAACCTAAACCTCCCCTGGTGCAACTTGAAGCAATTTCCTCTTGTCCTAAAATGGACCTTAAAATTGGCTTCACCTTCTAATGCTTTTTCTCTATCCCTTCTCTGTCTTACCTAATTATGATGAAGTTTCATTAGGGTGCTGTACAATACAGCAGGGTTGCTGTGTGCTTCAGATGTGTGCTATACATTGTCCTCTACTTAGATACAACTTAGACAAGACTGGAATTGTTCAAGGAAACATACTGAAAAAGCTTTGCCTAGATGAGGATGGAGCAGCACAACTTCCCACTTTTTGTTGATCTTCTCCTTTAACTACATGTATTCTTCCTCCTCAGCTCTCCAAAAGCTGACCCCTGTAGCTAGCGTGAGCGGTTCAAAGCCGGGGCTCGGAGGGACCAAGTTTCAGATGGCCAGGCGCTCCGCTCCCCGTCCCCTCGCACCGCGGCGGGGTAGCCGCACAACCCGCTCTTTCTCGGTGGCGGTGTCACAAAGTTGCCCGCGGGAATGCCTTCCGAGCGCAGCCTTTTCTCTACCGCAGCACAGAGCCGCTCTGACGTCCCCCTCCAGTCCATACACAGGGAACGGAGCCAGCCTTACCCCCGCGTCCCGCCGCCGGCTCGGCCCGGCCTGGCCGGCCTTACCACCGATCCCCGCCCTCCGCCCGGGCCCGCACCCGTCTCAGCTCTCACCCGAGCAGCGACCCTCAGCCCTCTTCGCTTTCCCCTGCGGCCGACAAGGCCCAGCACCGCCGGGAAAGCAGCCTCAAGGAGTCCGGATAGTCAGCTGCGGCCCGGGATTGGGGGAACGCAGCGAGGCCAGGGCCCACACTCACCGAGGAGAGAGGAAGAGCAGACCTCCACCGCTAGCCGTCAGGGGCCGCCAGGCGCAGGGAGCGAAGGGGCGGGCAGGCTCCGCCCCACCGCCCTCACGGCGGGCGGAGGCATGGCGGCGGCACCTGCTTGGCCGAGCCGGGCGGCGGACGGCCGGGCACGGAGCGGGCAGAGCTTCCCGAGCTTCCCCTTCATGCTCGCAGCGCCCTGACAGGCTCGCCTCTCACTGAGCCGCTGCCGGTCTGGGTTGGTCCCCGGGGAAAGGGACAAGGCGAGGGAGCTCTGGGCTCTGTAGCGGGGTGGCTCTCCAGCTCGGAGGGTAAGCAGGGTGGTGCTTAGGTCCGAGGCCGGGTCGAGTCAGGCGTTTGTTTGCAGTGGACTAAGCCATTGATGGTAGGCCTGTGAAACAGGCAGTGTTGTGCTTTGCCTCGATATGTTTTGAGTTTTCATAGAATCATGGAACTGTTGAGGTTGGAAGAGACCTTGGAGATCATTAAACCCAGTCACTTGCCTAGGGCTCACAATCCCCCACTACTGCTAAGCTGCTACTACTGAACCACATCCGCCAGCACAATACTTCCACCACCTCCCTGGGCAGTCTGTTCCAATGCCTGAAAACCCATTTTGTGAAGAAATCTTTCCTATCATGCAGCCTGAACCTCCCCTGGCACAGGCTGAGTCCTTTTCCTCTCATCCTGTCACTTGGTGCATGTGGAAAGAGATCAACCCCCAACCTCCTTTTAGAGAGTTGTAGAGGGCAATGAGGTCTTCCCTCAGCCTCCTCTTCTGAAGGCTTTTCACAGGCTATAATCTAATTCTTCTCATTGAAACATTCCAATTAGCTTCAGACCAGCACAAGGCTAAACAGCCCCAGTTCTCTCAGTTGTTCCTCATTAGAGTTGTGTTAAGGCCATTTACCGACTTAGTTGCTTTTCTCTAGACCTGTTCCAGCACCTCAGTTTCTTTCTTGCAGTGAGGTGCCCAAATCCGAACACAGTATTTGAGATGCAACCTCACCCATGCCAAGAAGAAAGGGACGGTCACATCCCTAGACCTGCTGACCACACTATTCCTGGTGCAAGTGCATGTGCTGTCATTTCTCCTTGCCCACATGTTTGCTCAGGATTTGGAGGGCATCATAAAGGTCCATCACTGAGGTCTGGACCTAAAAACAAACCAGAAAATAAACTGAAAACAGACCTGAAAATGAAGGGGTCTTGCTGAGGTCACCTCCTTACTCAAGGTACTCTTTCCTCATGGCAGTGCTATGTGAGAGGGACCTCTGGTTGCTTCCTGGGGCAGAGCTTGTTGGCCAGGCTGTGGGCAAAACCATCCTGTTACTTATAAACTGTCCAAGATCAATAGCATGACGCTACTGAAGAACAATGTCATAGTACAGGGTGTCCTAGGGGACCTGATTAACGTCACCTCCATACCTTCATGCAATGAGGTGTTTGTCAGTGTCCACTGTGCAGTTTGGGCCTGGATAAAGTAAATTCAAAAGCATCTAATTATCTAAGTATCAATCAGCAGTTAAACAGGAAAGAGGAGTTGCATGGAGTAAGTGTACATGTGCCCCACAAGTCTGGAGAAAGTTTTAGAGAGCTGTGGTTAGGAGACTTGATAACCACTGAGTCAGAGCTGTAGGAAAAGAAGACACGGTCATGTTTTGCCTTTTTTTCCCCCAAAAAAATGCTCAGGCCAATAGCATACAGAGCTACTTGTTGGCTTTACTGTAAAGGAGGAGGTTTCAGGTGAGCCAGCTGATGCAGGGAGTGAAATGGAAATGCTTTGCTCTAATCAGAAAGAAGGATGCAAGAAGAGCCAGAGTGGCTCTCCTGGTTGTTTACAGGTTGGAGTCCTGCTTACCAACCTGTGTTGGCAGATCCTCCTGCCTACACACTCTTCAGCTGAAACTTGCAGACCAGGGAAAATCACTCACAGGATCTCAGAATCTAGCAAATAAGATACGTTGTGTAGTTTTTTTTGTAAACTGAATACTGCAGTGCTGGCTTTAGCATGCCTGCTACTGTTTCTGGTGGTACAGTTAAGACTTCTACGGCCCCTCTATAGTTAAATTTGCTGTTCGCTCACTTGATACATCTAAATATCCTGTCATCTCCAAAATACAGCACTTTTATCATTCAAGGTCTTGCTTGGCCTGTTTCCTGTTCACCTTAAGTATCTCACAGAATAATTCACATGTACTGTTATTGTATTTGGAATTCCATGAGTATTTAGAACACAGGATTTGCTTTAACAAATGGTTGACTTGGACTGTAATTGGACGTTCATTCATAATGCTCTCAAACTTCTGGCCAGAGATAGATGTTCATGAGACTGACTTTGTCAGAACAAAATAATGTTTGTAGTTTGGCAGTGGAAGAAGAAGTCCCATGTTTTCCTCATGATGCCATAAAACTGTAGGTAACTCTGGTGGTATGAGAAGCCAGATAACTTCTAGTAAAAAATGCATTTCGGTGTGTTCTTGATAAGATAAATTCCTTCAATAACTCTTTAGGTCACTTCCTGATAATGAAAAAGGAAAAGAGAAAAGGGAAGAAAGAGAGGAGAGAGGGGAGGGGAGGGGAGGGGAGGGGAGGGGAGGGGAGGGGAGGGGAGGGGAGGGGAGGGGAGGGGAGGGGAGGGGAGGGGAGGGGAGGGGAGGGGAGGGGAGGGGAGGGGAGGGGAGGGGAGGGCCTCAACTGCTCCCTGGGCAGCTTGTTCAAGTGTTCCATTACCCTCACGGTCAAGAACTTGTTCCTAACATCCAATCTAAATCTATTCATGTAGTTCCAGCCCTCCTATCATAGGCAGGGACGCCTTCCACTTGACCAGGTTGCTAAAGGCTTCATTCAACCTGGCCTTGGACACCTCCAGGGAGGGGGCATCCATGACCCCATTGGGCAACCTGTTCCACTGTCTCACCACGTGGTGAGATAGAAGGTACATAAAAGCAGTTTCCTCTGAAGTGTGAAGGTATCGTGTAGAATGCAAGAATGACTTCCGAACAGTTCTGGTCATTTGCAGAGAAGTTAAAATATTTTTGAAGTCTGTTGTCACAGGATCATTTAGAAAAATAAATACAGAAATATAGAATAATTTTGGTTGGAAAAGACCTTTAAGATCATTGAGTCCAACCATGACATCATGTAGTGATCCTCCAAATGAATGGTGTGAGAACAAGTTTCAAGAAATGCTTGAAGAATAAAAGCAGGTTAGAAAAAGAGGAAACTGGGCCAGGAAGAAAATGTGCTGGAATTTAAGCCAGGCACTGTTAGTTTAATGAGCAGGAAACTATTCATAAAGATTTAATACTAATTTCATAAAAATATGGGCTAAGTTCTGGATGTGTTCTGCAAGGGTAAAATGCTAGCCATAAAGGATGGGGAAATAATCAATTCAGCAGGTCTGTTCTGACCACCAGCCAAGGCAGACTGTCATGACACTTTTTTTTCTTTTATAGGCTGCTCAAGCAGCACCTTGGCCCTGCATTGAGGGACTTAGAGTCCAAAGCAGTGTGGAAAGGTCACTGTAGTTCGCTGAGAGATAGGAGATCACCTGGAATCTAAATCAGGAAGCAAAAAGCTGTCTTTACTACTGCGCACCAACAGTGGCCAAATAGCATAAGACTTGGCTAAGAAGAAAGGAGAGTGTTCTTCTTGTGTTCCTGGTTGCTGACCTCTGAGAGGAGAAAACATCTGGACATGTCTTACTTTCTTAGCAAAGGCTTTGCATTAACATATGTCCTCTGGACTCCCTGTGGATAATGGTTGTACTTAAGTAAAGTGATTAGAGACATAATAACATATAAGAGCTACTACATTATGAATCACAGAATCATAGAATTGCTTTGGTTGGAAAATATCTCTAAGACAATCAAGTCCAACCACCAACCTAACACCACCATGCACACTAAAACAAGTCCTGAAGTGCCATATCTGTGCCATTTTTTAACACCTCCGGGGATGGTGACACCACCACCTCCCTAATCAGCCTGTTCCAATGCTTGACCACTCTTGCAAGGAAGAAATTTTTCCTAATACCCAACCTGAACCATCCCTGGCACAATTTGAGAACATTTCCTCTCATTCTCTCACTTAATACTAGGGACAAGAGACCAACACCCACCTTAGTACAATCTCTTTTCAGCAGCAGGGAGTGTTTCAGTAGCCTCAGGTGTCATTCATCTATGTGCTTATTTAATCCACCTGGTGACATTAGTTTCAGTGGTTATTTAGACCTTGTTTGCCAAAAAGCATTTTTACCCTTGGATAACACATCCAAGGGTAAAATGGTTTGTGTCAAACCATTTCTTCCAGATGTGAGAGGAAAGTAGTGCCAGGTTCAGTGCAAAAGCTGAGGCTTGCCATTCTTTTCTGCTTCCTATTTATATGGAGGTGGAGGAGGAGAAGGACAAGGAAGCATCTAGAAATAAATCTCACTAATCTCTCTAAAGTGTACTGGGGTGGTATAAAATCTTAATTTTCCATCTCTTTTTCTCTGCTGTTATTATCTATTTCCATACTTATGTTAGAAGAACTGCTGATAAAGTTTCTCTGAAGTGTGAAAATAGACCTTTCTTCTGTCACATTGAAATTAACTATTTGACACTTGTATGAAAGGTAAACACTTAATCAGAGCTGTGAAGAACAGGTAGCACAGTATAGAAGGTGATAAAGAATGTGCTGCTTGAGAGATGGGGGGACTGCAGCATCTATCTCTCTGCCAAGGAAAGGTAGAGAGACCTGGGACTGTTAAGCCTGGAGAAGAACAGCCTGATAAGGGATCTTCTCAATGCTGATCAATATCCAAAGAGTAGGGGGCTAGAGGATGGGGCCAGACTCTATTTAATGGTGCCCAGTGACAGGACAGGGGACAACAGGCACAAACTGGAATCCAGGAGGTTTCATCTGAACAGAAGAAAATAATTCTTTGCTGTGAGGGTACTGGAGCCCTGGAGCAGACTGCCCAGGGTTGTGGAGCCTCTTTCTCTGGAAAAATACCAAACACACCTGGGTGTTGTAATCCTGGACAAGCTCCTGTGAATGAGTTTACCTTAGCAGGTACATTGGACTAGATGATCTCCAGAGGCTCCTTCCAACACCCTCCAATGCTGAGACTCTGTGAAAATAAGTCTGTATTTTATAGTGCCTATACATGCTTGTTTTGCTCGACGAGCATTAAAGGTGCAGAGAGAAGCAGTAGAAATTCCTCTGCTGCACCCTAATGGTAGGCTATGTTTAACCATTGCATCTAACTTAATCTTTATGTCTTAACATAATTGGATATTGTCTGTTTCTTCCCAAAATGTTTGTACTAGTACTGTGCTTTTTGTTTTCTCAGTTTTCCTGCAGAAAGTTAACATTGTGAATAAAACCACCAATCGCAATTTAAAATCCTGGCTCCTAGGAAAAGTAAGAGCACAGAGCTAAATTACATCTCAGCCCAGGCACTGCACTACTATTCCTGTTTTAAAAGCTGTCCTTTTAGGCCCTTTGCAATCAGTCCAAATCTTTCCGCAAGAAAGAGGTCTTGGGGTGGGTTCAGAAAAGGGCAGTGAAGCTGGTGAAGGGTTGAAATCATTAGTCTTCTGAGAAACAGATGAGGGAAGAGGGGTTGTTTAGTCTGGAGGAAAGGAGGCTGAGGGGAGACCTCATTGCTCTCTGTAACTCCCTGTGAAAAGAGGACAGAGCCAGGTAAGGGTTGGTGTCTTCTCCCAAGTAACAACTGATAGAACAAGAGGGAATGACCTCAAGTTGCACCAGGGGAGGTTTAGATCAGACATTAGAAGGTTTTTTTGCTGAAAGGGTTCTCCAAAACTGGAACAGATTCCTCAGGGAAGTGGTTGAAGTTTCATTCCTGGAGGCATTTAAAAGGTGTAGAAATGTGGAGCTGAGGGACCTGGTTTAGCACCATACTTGGTAGTGATAGGTAATGGTTGGACTTCATGATCTTAGAGGTGTTTTCTAGCTGAAATGATTCTATGATTCTATGAACTAAGCCTTCATTAAGATCTGCTTCAGTGGCTGCACTAACCAACATGACACCCATTCAGCACAGCAGCTGAGGATAACACAGTGAAGAAGACAGCAGCTGGTGTTTCTTTTCATAGTGTTTCTTAGCACAACATTTAGATGCCACAAGATTAGGTAATCCTCTACTACTGCTCTGTGTGCAAATAGTACCTCCATTGTTATCTGTCTTTCAGTGAACAAACCCCCTCATTCACTACAGACCTTAATCAAAGGCTAAGAGCAATCTACCCTACTGTGAAATGTTAATTTGAATGCTACTAGGCTCTTAGTGCTTCATTTCCATCAGTGAAATTCCATTCCTTTCTCCCCCTCTTTGGTTTAATGCAGTATCTTAACTGACCACAACTAAAAATCTATTTACTAAACACTGATGAGATATTTCAGTCATGTTCTCTATGCAAGCAGCTCCTGTGTAGAAAGAGTTAATTCCGTCGTGCTTTCAGTGCGTGCCAAGGCTAAGCCTCTTTTTAAATGTTCACCTCCTAAAATCATTCAGTATTGCCCTGGGGCAGCTATTGTTGTGATGTTGCCTTTTATGTGTTTTAGATTATGTGTTATTTGGAGAGTGATGAGCTATTTCACACCAGAGTATTGTCTTGTTCCACACTAACAATTGCACTAGCAGTACTTGATTTAGTCCATTTGCAAACAAGATTTACCTAGCTGATTAGGGAGGTAGTGGTGTCACCATCCCCGGAGGTGATAAAAAATGGCACAGATATGGCACTTCAAGACTTGTTTTAGTGTGCATGGTGGTGTTAGGTTGGTGGTTGGACTTGATTATCTTAGAGATATGGAAATTACTAGGCTGAAAGGCAAGGGCTGTGGTCACTGAGGAAAAGGCAGGTTGGACTCCAGTGCTTAGACTTCCCTCTTGTCAGTGGTCTGTGGTGAAAAACTGCAGGGTACGTGCTTTTTCTGTCTTGTAACTAGCCTTGTGCCAACTGACACCTGCAGGTGGGTCCCTGGGTTGCAGCTGTGCAGAAGAGCTCTAGGCTTCTCTCTCAGGGGTTGCTTGCAGGCCCATCGCAGCTTTGGTGCTGGAGGTGCTGGTGCACAGGTGCAGGACCCTATTAACTTAGCTGTGGACTGTATTTTGATGTTGGCTTCTCGTTACCTATCAGGAATTTAAGGACGCTTGTCTCTGCAGGCATAAATGTCACCACCTTACTGCCTTCTCTGCCTGACCTTCCAGGATGTTGCATTGTTGCCTGAGCCCTGCATGCTTTGGAAGATTCTATTTTACCTCTATGACTGGTTATGGCTCACAGTCAAGATTTTAACTGTTTTCCTGGCAGCATGAATTGGAAAACTCATACCCTTCCCAAAATCTTTCACTGAGCTGCACATTGTAAAGGTTTGTCTGCATGACTAGTTGCTGAGGCAAGGCAGCAGAGCCACTGGGAGAAAGAAGGGAACTGCTTTAACACCAAAACTGGAGCTAATGTTGAGGTTGCCCCTGCTCTGAGCTCCAGTGGCCCCTTCTGTCTTGCATCATTCAATGAAACCAACACTTCTAAAACCAGGTCTTACAGCATTCATGATGTGTATCTTTCCATGAATCAACCCTTGACTGCACTGAACAGAGTCCATTTTAGTTACAGACTTACTTTATAATGAGTAGAAGAAGGAAACAAAATGGTCACCAGGAGGAGCAAACGGGGACTTTGCACTTGACAGACCCATTGACAGAAGCAGATAGGCTTCTGCTCCTGATTGTGTTTTCCTCACTATGGAGCACAGAAGCTCTGAGTCAGTGATTTCCTGGTCAGAGGGCGTTTTCTTTTGTCCAGCTGGACCAGAAGAGCATTGATCAGTCTGGTGAGGAGGACCTAGGCTTTAGCACATCAGTAACATAACAGGGGACACCAATGGGGCATAGAAATACTGATGGAGACTGTGTGGGATATCTGCAGTCAGCATGATAGCATGTCCCTTGAGACCAGCACCATACTGCTCCAGAAGAAAGAGGTGGTGGTTCTCCAGGTGTGCCTGGTGTTTCTACCTAGGGCTAGGGTGACAGCAGCCTAATGCGCAGAAGACTGAAGTCTGGCTGAGGTGTAGAGCTACCTGGACCAACACACCATATAGCATCAGGGAGTACCTTAAAATGGTTTGGATTGGAAGGGACCCTAAAGATCATCCAGTTTCAACCCTTCTGCCATGGGCAGGGACACTTTCCACTAGACCAGGTTGTTTAAGGCTTCATCCAACATGGCCTTGAGCACTTCCAGGGAGGGGGCAACCACAGCTTCCCTGGGCAACATGTTCCAGTGGTGAGACACTGGAACAGGCTGTGCAGAGAAGCTGTGGATGCCCCCTCCTTAGAAGCGTTGAGCAGGATGAGCAGAAGTGCAACAGGATCCTTTCAAGGAGCTCATAGAATCATAGAATGTCAGGGGATGAAAGTGACCTTGTAACCAGCCCCGCTGCCAGAGCAGGATCACCTACAGCAGATCGCACTGGAACACAGTTTTTGAACATCTCTGGAGAGGAAGACTCCACAGCCTCCCTAGGCAGCATGCTCCAGTGCTCTGTCACCCTCACAGTGAAAACGTTCTTCCTCAGATTCACATAGAACCTTCTACTCCTCAACTTTCATCCATTGTCCCTTGACCTGTCACTGGGCATCACCAAGAAGAGGCTGGATCTGTGCACCTGGCACTCACTCCTTACATATTTATAAAGATTAATAAACGTTATTGATGCTTGTGCAGGTGAGATAAGATGCTTGTGCAGAGGTAGAAGCTGGATCCCTGTGCTGCTGATATGGGTGCATCCACTCTGAGTGAGCAGCACTTCAGTTCAAGCATCACCAACAAACCAGACGTGCTATGCATACCTTGAGACTGAGTGCTAGGCCATTATCTTCTCAGGTACCAAAGGGTCTAGGCAAGTGTCTTACTGGAGGCTAAGCTGGGACTAGACAAAGCTAAAACCGCTGTGGCTGCACATGCAAAGATGAGTTGGCTACAAGGTCATCTTGTCCGACCTCCCCCACAGTGAATAGACTCACCTCCAACTAGATCAGGCTGCTTAGGGTCCCTTCAGGTTTGACTCTGAATGTCTCCAGGGATGGAGCTTCAACCGAATCTCTGCACAACCTCATTGTATTTCAGCATCCTCATTGTAAAGAACTCCCTTCTTATTTCCAACCTAAGTCTACCCTTCTCTAGTTTCAAAATGTTGCTCCGTGTTCTATCTCCAAAAGCCTTTCTAAACAGCCCTTCCTTGGCCTTCCTGTAGGTTTATGGGGAACACCACTGGCCACAGGCTGCCACCTGGACTCTGTGCCACCAATCATAACCCTCTGAACTCTGTTGTTGAGCCAGTCACTAATCCATGTCATGGTCTAATCATCTAATCCATTGTTCTTGAGTTTGCCTGTAAGGATGTTATGAGAGATGGTCTTGCTGAAGTCAACACAGACTGTATCCACTGCTCTCCATCTGACCATTTGGTCATGCCTCCATAGAAGTTCAGTCAGACATGAAGATAAATAAGGCATTATTAAATGCTGGATTGGATACTGGGTTTCCAATACATGAAACAGACTCTAGAGTGTGATTGTAACAACCTCAGATCTGCTGACATGAAGATATTTTCTTCCAATGTGCACAATTTTTACCAAAATTAAACAGCAACCAAAACTAAACAGTAACCAAAGCTAAACATAATCTGTTATTCTAAACATGGGTGTTCCTGCACATTATCCAGTTCAGAATGCACTCTTAGCTACTCCATTCCTAAGAATGGCTTCTGTGTTCCTCAGGCCTGGAGGAGATAATCCATGATTAAATAAACTCTCAACCATTTACAATAAATAAATTAAACTCTATTTGGGTTTTCATTTGGCTTTGTTGGTTTGTTTTTTTTTTCACTCCTGAGAAGTGATTCCTTAACTCTGTGCAAATCTATTCTGTTTGTCAGGAAATTATGGTAAAATGGGAGCTGGAAATCAGCTACTGAATGTTTAAAATCAGTGTATTTGGAGAACAAATGGCTTGCCTGTCATATCATCACATTTGCTAGCTGACTGGATATAAAGCTTCAGCATCTTGACCTTTCTATGTCATTACCACAGTTTTTTTTCCCTTTCTGCTCAGCTATGGCTTATTGTTTACCAGTCTCAGTTTGGTTATCAGAACCAGAGAGACTCCCAAGATAACAAGATGTATAAATTCTGAAGTAGGGTTTGAGTTCTGCAGTCATGTCAGCCTGTGTTAAGTATCTCTACCCTCTCGTTAAACTTTTAACTGGTGCTGACTAAAATGCTTTTGTTAAAATCTCTGTAGGATTTTTCTGTGCTATCTCTGTAGGATTTTTCTCCACAGAAGATGGATGTATTTAAACGGAAGCACTTTCTTTCTGAACTAATTATCTGTACTTATTGTGTGGAGTGATATATTTGATATCTATCTATATTTTCTGGGGTTCAGGAGAATAGACATTTTAATTTCCTTGTGTAGTTTAATGTGTCCTTTTATAATAAACTTTGTCTGAGTGGTTGTGGTGAATTTACCACACCACCTCAGATGGCTTGTAAGTAGGATAAAGCTGTATCTTACAGCAAAGCTAAGTTTACAAGCATATATACACCATATATTTTCATGTATTTACAACTATGTACAATTTAGAAATAATACAGAAATCCAATCTTCTTCCCTAGACAATGAAAGCCCAGAAGAGGTCAATGCCTCCCTCTCCTGGATAGAAAACAACCAACAAGTTTTACTTGTTATCTGCTCAGCCAAGATTAGTGCATGAGATTAGAGTGGAGAGGAGCAGCAAACAGACCCAGTGACCAGTGCCAAGAAGAAGGAATTGTTTATACATCGCCTTTTTATACCTCTTAGCAAACCAATGAATGATATAGACTTTATCATTATTATTATTTTACAACCAATGATCTATTTCTCTTTCATATACCCATCAGCCTTAAACCTCTGCAGTGGTGTAATCTCTTAATCTGGCTATATAAAGAACCAATCACAGACAGACACACCAGCTCTCTCAATTAATAACTTGAAACTTGAAACCAAGACAGAACTTTGTGTTGGCTTTTCATATTTCATGTACTCCAGGCATGGCCTCGTCAGTGCTGAGAACGGGGTGTAGCAGATTCCCTGGTCTTGCTTGTCTCCCCATTCCTGATCCAAGACAGAATGCTGGTTTTGGCCAGCTGGGCACACTGCTGGCTCATGTTGACCAGCACTCCCAGGCAGCTTTCCAGCCACTCTCCCCCATGCCTGGAGTTTTGCATGGGGTTGTTGTGACCAAAGTGCAGGACATAGCACTTGGCATTATGAATATCACACAATTAACTCAGCCTTATGATTATCACACAATTAACTCAGCCAATCAGTCCAGCCTGCTCAGGTCCCTCGCAGAGCCTCACTACCCTCAAGCAGATCAACACTCCATCGCAGATCAGTGTTGACTGCAAACTTACTGAGAGTGCTCTTGATCCCCTCATCCTGATCACTGATAAAGACATTAAAGAGAACTGTCCCAAATACTGGGGTACACCACTTGTGAATGGCTATAAACTAGATTTAACTTCATTCATCATTACCACTCTTTGGGCCCAGCCATCCAGCCAGTTTTTAACCTAGGAAGGTGTCTCCCCATCCAAACCACAAGCACATAGTTTCTCCAGGAGGATGATGTGGGACACAGAGTCAAAGGCTTTACTAAAGTCCGGGTAAAGCCTAGTTCAGCTGAAAGACTTTCAGAGGTGAAAAAGAAAGGGAAAAAAAAGACAAAAAAAAAAAAGAAAAAAGAAATAACTAAAAATAGCTTTTGAAAATCCCCTTTAAATGAACACCAGGAATTTTTCTTTGTTCAAATATTGCCAGCTTAAAATATGGAGAGGAGCAAAAGCTACAGAATGGAACATTCTATTGCCTAGGAAACTGACACTTGGTGAGCCATTTGTACCAGATTGCTGCTCAGTTTCCAAACAACTGATGTGCTTGTTTAAACAAACCTGTCCTCCTGTAGCCCTTTCTTCTTGCTGGTTGCCAACATTAGGACACATTCAATGCCCTGCCTGATTTTTTTTCTCTCCTTTTTTTTTTAATTGTATTTATTCTTAGAAGCTACAGTTTATTTGAAATTTTAATTTTCTACCTCCACATGTACCTGATGTCACTCCTCTCTTTCAGTGCCTAATGGTAGAGAGACAAATCTAGAAAATAGAGGTCAGTGATACAGAAGATCCAGCTAAGCCCAGAAAGGCTTTTGCTCACAATTCAACTGTGAGGTGGCAGAACACTGTATTTCACACCTCACCATGTAAAGAAAGTAAAAGCATGTAATGATAATTTCATATAGAATAAAAAATTTAGCAAGCTGATCTGCTGCTCAGGAAGGTAATAGCTTCCACCTCTGTTCTGTGAGTGGAGGAAGATATTTGGAGCTCTCCAAGAAACCAGGGAATTGGAAGGACAGGGCATTAATTTTTCCAAGATGCTCCTTCTACCTGTATTAGGCTGCTCCATTTTGTCCAACTGTTCACTTCAGTCAGAATAAAGGCTGCCAGTCTTGACTCTCTCCACTGTTAAACCTGCTTCACAGCACCATGGAGGCTGGCAGGCCTCTATGGGGTTCATTTATTCCACCCACTACTCAAAGCAGGGTCACCACAACCTTTCTGGACATCCTATTCCAGTATTTGCCTATGCTTACACTAAAAATGCTTTTTCTTAGTTGGAAATGGCACTTCAGTTTGTGCCCACTGCTTCTTACCCTTTCATGGGACGCCACTGAGAACATGGCTCCATCTGCTTCCCACCTTCTACTCACATATTTAGACATGCTTATAAAACTCTCCCTGTGCCTGGATCTGACCTGATTGTTTAATTGCCAAGTTTTGGGGTTTTTTTTAGCTTGCTTACAAATAAATTGCCTCATGGAATGTTTGAGTAACTGGATTTTATTGTAGTGAGCACCAAGAAAGCACTGATAGGATTTACTGTATTAAAGGATAAAAGTATGATGTGATCTTGACAGCATATGAAGTTCATGTCATTATGTACATCAGCTGAGGGTAATGTACTGGAACCTGCACCTCTGAGTTGTGTCAACGGCTCTTCTAACTGTCACAGGATATTCTCTTGCTAGACATAAAGATTACAAGGAATGTACAAAAGGTTCAGAAGATCCAAGGTGTAATGCTTGTGTAAGTTACAGAAGACATCCCTGCCAAGCCAGGAAGCTTGCAAAAAGGAGGATTTTTATATATTGCCTGCTCTAGAGTTTAAAAAAAAGTTTATCTGTTTATGAAATCAAGTAAATGATCTTTACAGAACTTACAGTCTTATCAGAACACAGGAAAATGGAATGTTTTTTAGAATTTTGGCTGTTTTCATCTGTTGGAAGTGATCTAGGAGGTCAGGTCACCCAGTCTAATTATTCCACTCAAAGCCAGGTCATCCATGAGGTCAGACCAAGTTGGTCATGCCCTTTCCAGTCATGCCTAGAAAATTTCCAAGGATGAGGATGGCATAAGCTTTTCAGGTAACCTGCTTGTCTGCTTGGATGCCTTTAGGGTGATAAGCCTCTTCCTTACATCCAACCTGAACATCTTGTTTGAAGTTTTACTCTGTGTCTCTTGTCCTCCCAGCATGCACCATTGCAAATAGCCTTGCTCCATCCTCTTGAAAACCTCTGTGTTGGTACTAGGCTGGTCCCCAATAAGCTATCTCTTCCTCAGGCTAAGTCTTGCTCCCTCTACCTCTCATCACAGGATAAATGTTACAGTCCCCAACCACCCTGATGGCACTCCACTGAACTTGTTCCACTTTGCCAATGTACTTCTGCATTGCGGGCCAAAAATGCATAGACTGTTCTAATGAGTGCTGAGGAAACAAGAATAGTCCCTCCTCTCAGCCTATCTTGAACAGCCAAGGATGCTTATGACCATGGTTGTCACCAGGGTGTACAGATGGCTTATATCAGTTGTCACCTTTTCCATGCTGTTAACAAAGATACTAAACACAACACATCCCAGAAGAGACCCCTGCAATACTCCTTCTGTTACTGTCCTACAAGGAAGAGTTCAAGTATGACCCATTAACCTCCACCTGCTGAGTTCAACCATCCAAGCAGTTTTTAACCCAGCTAGTTGTTCACTCACACTGGGCCATAATGTTCCAGCATAGATACAAGAATATTGTGGGAGACTGTGTCATAAGCCTTGCTAAAGGCAAGGTCTCTCCTCCAACACAGATCTATCAGTATTGTCATGGATGGCAATCAGGTTGGTTAAGCATCCCTGATCCTTGGCAAATATGTACTGGCTGTTCCTAATCATTGTCTTCTCCACATGCCCAGGCATGTTTCATGAAAGGCCTTCCTCTATGACCTTCACAAAGACCGAAGTGAGGCTGATTTGTGGTAGATGAGACCTGTCATTGTAGGATGCGGCAGGCACACATCTGCAAGGGAAGAGGTTTCACACAGTTTCCCTATTATCCATCCTCTAGTCTATATCCACAAAGCTCCATCCTGTCTTAGATATGTTTTCTTAATCATGTATGTACGAGCACTTACAGATTTTTTTATCTGACTGCTCACCTTCTCCAACCACAAAAAGGCACACCATGCTTTCATTATTATTATTTTTACTACTACTGCTACAATTGCTTTAGTCTCAGGTTTTTTACTGTTTCTCTTTGAAGTGGTCAAAACAATTTTCCTCCTGGCCATATAAACATTCATATTAGCACCATGGAAAGGAGAAGCAGACTAAAATTAGTAGAAATTGGAAGATGCTAAGATATTTTGGAAGGATTTCAATGTTGGTCTCTGTTATGAAGGAGATGGTATTTTTTTCCAAAATTAATATTGCTTATTAATTTTGATAGTCAGAACTCTTGCCACCCCCAACCACTAATTTTAATAATAATCAGTTCTTTGTGCTGTCATGGAAACATTTTACAGATAATAACTATTAAAATATATAAACATTAGTTGAACTGGAAGAGAAGATTCCTGCGGTCAAATGCCACTTGCCCTCTAGATGGACTCAAGAAGCTCTTTCTGCTTATGGCAGAAGACAATGGAGAATTACAAAGAGGCTTTTAAGTGTTTACTTACAAAATATTATTACCCAATTCATGGGGCTAGCCACAGTCCTAGACAGCACCCAAAGTCTTCAGGAAACTTATTGGTGCTGTGACTTTATTCTTCCCAGGCTTTTGGGGAAAGGAGGCAGACAATCGTTGACCTTGTCTCCTAGCTCCTCTGGATAATCTGTGTTTCTCCAGCACTTCTAGGCTTAGCAAGAGACTTTCAGGTGCAGGCAGGATGTCTTGTGATGTGCAGTCTCAGCATGATGTCACACTGGCTATGCAGGCCAATCACATGGAGGCATTTAGAGTCTGTTTCAGGTAAACTCATGACGGTGGAGTTTCCAGGCAAACAATAAGGCAGTAAGCAATGGCAGCAGGCAACATCAGACACAAATAGCATGGCAGAGCACACTGCATTTACCTGTGTATCTCTTTTATCAATGTGGGCCAAGATTAATTGCCCTTTGGACACAGAACAAGCAATCAGAATGGCACTTACCCAAGCTTGACAATATTAGGTGAAACCATAGGCTTGTTTTACCCAAATTTGGGAAAAGCATGGGCCTTGCACAAGGCAAGCACAAGCTAAGTGTGTGTACCTTGTTTACCACAGGACTAAGACAAATCTGGGCAGGCCAGAGACCTTAGACTTAGTGGCTTCAGTTTCTTTTGTCTTCTTTCTCACAGTTGCTTCTCCCATGGAGCAGAAAAACATGCCTGAGCAAGCCAGGACATGTATAAGCCTATTTTAGGCCTATCAGGCCTACCACAACCGTCTGCATCATAACAGGATAGTTTTATCAAACCTTTCACCAAAACACAAATGAAACAGCCTAGGGTGAAATTCTAAACTACTGCCTGTATAAAGGTATCTGCATGTTGTTTCATGTAGCTGAGTGGAGATTCTCACTTAACACAAAGCTGAAGATCCAGGAATCAATCAGGCAAGTGGAGATGTGGACAGTGTACATCTGCCTAAACAAAAACCAGAGGTGTCGCCTTCATTCTTATCCCAACCTACTGCAGCCAAGTTAATTTGCCTGATGTAATAACAGACCAAGAGATAGAGGTATTTTGGAGGCAGCAGAGGAGACTAGCAAGAGGGAAACATCCTAGTGTGTAGATGTTTTAAAAACTACCAACACAAAGATGAATACAAAAGGACAAAGAACCTCTGTTATACAGGAGAGAGCTTGCTAGGCAGAAGCCTTTATCCTACTTCATAAAAGCAGAGATGTTAATAACGGAAAACAAGATCTACAGCAAAGGACTTTCTTTTCCCACTGCATCATCAGAAGACTTTCTGAGATGGACCTCTGCACCCTCAGGAACTAGCACAAGGCTAGCTTAATGCCATGATAAGAAAGTGGAGGTTCACAGTTTTAATCTGCAAACTGAACCTGGTATCTGTGTAATGAGACTCTCTCATAAGCAGACCTTTCTTTCAAACACCAACCATTCTTCCTGTGGTTTTGTCACCCATTGCAGTGTATGGGCAGTAGCAGCAGGGCATGAACTAAGCTTATCTCTCTGAGGTATATTTGACACCCATGGTGTTACGGAGGAACAAATTTTTCATAGAATCATGAAGGTTGTCAAAGACCGTCAAGGAAACAGAATTCAATGGTTAACCACATATTATGAGGTCACCACCAAGCCATGTTGTTCAGCACAACACCTACATGTACTCTGAAGACTTTATGGGATGGTGATTCCAACTCTTCCCTGGGCAGGGGTGCACCATCACCAAATTTGCTGATGACACAAAGTGGAGTAGTGCTGTCAGTATGCTAGAAGAATAGGATGTCATCAAGAAGGACCTGGACAAGCTGAAGTGGTGGGCCCAGGTGAACTTCAAGAGGTTCAACAAGACCAAGTGCTGGGTCCTTCACTTGAGCCAAAACAATCCTTGTTATCTGTATAGGCTAGGGATGTGGGGTGTGGGAATGTAATGTGAGAAGGAATCTTAACGGCCAGTCTGTGACCATTCAGCCCTGATTCCCACAGCTTCAGGATGCCTCTCATGGGAGAGGAGAGATGCTGGGACACCTGGTTAATGAGAAAAACAAGGCATGATGTATGTAAAAGACTGGGTTGTTCTTGCCTAGATTATGCTAATGTGTAGGTGTGTGGTCTATGCTCAAGGCTATATACATGGAGTCAGAACAAACAATAAAGGTCTCCTGTGAGATTCACATTGAATCGTGTGGAGTCCGTGTGTCATCCCTCACTGGCAATAGAAAGCTGCCCTAAGCAATAGGACTTGGCAGTTCTGATGGATGAGAAGCTGGACATAAGCAGACAGAGTGCGCTTGCAGACCAGAAAGCCAATGGCATCCCAGGTTGCATCAAAAGCAGCGTAGCCAGCATATTCAGATAAGTGATTTTGCCACTTTACTCTGTTCTGGTGAGTACCAGAGTACTGTGTTCGGCTCTGGAGCTCTCAACATAAGAAAAATGTAGACCTGATGGAGTGAATCCTGAGGAGATCCATGATCAGGAGGATGGAACACCTCTGCTATGAGGACAGGCTGAGGAAGCTGGAGTTGTTCAGCCTGAAGAAGAGAAGACTCTCGAGAGGCTATAAGAAGGGGGCTATAAGAAGGCCATAGAGGGACTGTTTACAAAGGCCTGCAGTGATATGAGGAGAGTCAGCGCTTTGCATTTAGGGAAGAGGAGCCTTAAGCTGGGTGTCAGGAGGACGTTCCTTACCATGAGGGTGGTGGAACACTGGAACAGGTTGCCCAAGGAGCTGGCTTAGGCCCCATCCCTAGAGATATTCAGAAGCTCAACAGGACTCTGGCCAACCTGGTCTAATGAAAGATGTCCTTGCTAACAGCAGGGGGATTGGACCAGATGACCTTTGTAGGTCCCTTCCAACCCAAACCACTCTGTGATTCTATGATTCATATCTGCTGCCTTTTCCTGTTTCTCCATAACACATAATTGGACTGAGGCTCCTTGGTGAGACCTCTGTAGCTAGTGAAAGTGCCTCTTAGACAGGGTGTTCAGCATGTGCCATGGCAATGACACACAGGTTAAGGGCTGATGTGCTGGGAAGCAGCTCTAAGGAGAAGGACCTGCGAATGCTGGTGGGCAACAAGCCCACCATGAATCACCAGGGTGGTTGGAACTATATGACCTTTAAGGTCCCTTACAGCCCAAACTATTACATGATTCTTCACCCTTACAGTGAAGAAATTTTTCATAATATCCAACTGAAAGCTCACCTTATACAATTTGAGGCTGCTTCTTCTTCTTTGATTGTGTGGTTGAATTGCAATCGCTGGATGTATTTAAAAGCCATTCAGATGGAGTATTTAGGGATATGGTGCATTGGCTGCCCTGGCAGAGCTAGATAATGGTTGGACTTGATGATAAAGGTCGTTCCCAACCATGGAGATTCTGTGCTACCTGGAAGAAGAGATTGACCCCCATCTGGCTTCAGCCTCCTTTCATGAGCTATAAAGAGTGAAAAGGTTTCCACTCTGCCGTCTTTTCGCCAGGCTAAACAATCGCATTTCCTTCAGCTGCTCTTTGCAAGAGTTCCAGTGTAGATCCTTCCCGGCTTCGTCGTCCTTCTCTGGACACCACGAAGGGCAACACTTTCCCACCGGTTTCTCCAGAGCTCACCTGCACCGATGCACCCTGTGAGGTCGCCCAGGAGCCAGGACACCTCTCCAGGGACACCTAGGAAGGGCCGTAACAGCCACGAGCCTCTAAGGAGCCGCCAGTTTGAGAGGAGTCGCCGGGGCTCCGCCGGGGCCCCTCTGCGTCCCCTGAGGATGGACTCGGCCAGCAGGCGGCAGCGCGGCACCGCTGGGCGAGGCGCTTGCCGGGGCACCGCCCCCGCCCGCCTCCCGCCGCCGCCTCGGGGCGGAAGCGAAGGCGAGCCGCGGCCGGTGCCGCGCCGCGAGGAGCGGGTATGGCGGACGGGACGCGCTCTCTGCGCGGCGGCAGCCCGGCCTCCAGCCCGCTTCTGGGCGGACGGGGCCGCGGCGCTGCAGCGGCGGGAGGAGGGAGCAGTCCGCCGGGCCACGGCTTCCACAGGGTGACCCTCACCAAGCCCACCTTCTGCCACTACTGCACCGACTTCATTTGGGGGCTGGCCGGCTACCAGTGTGAGGGTAAGGGGGTGCAGGGGGAAGGCAGGAGGGCAGCTGGGTCGCAGGCAGCTGGGCCGGGGGAGAGGGGCCGGGTTGGGAGCCGTGTTAGCCGGAGCGGGTGTGGGTCGTGTCGGACCTGCTGGGAACGGCCACCGTGTCTGCTGGTCGAGGTGGAGGTGGTTTGTGGAAAAGAAGAAAAACAACTGAAAATATTGCTAAACAAAGTTCCAGTAAAAATAATATAAAAAAAAAGAATTAAAATGTTTACTTGTGATAAAACTTTATAATAATAATAATAATGAAAATACTAATACTGGAGTAATGCATTCCGCTTAAAAAGCATAACAGTAGTGGTAATGAACATTCTAGCAATTGCAGTGAAGTCCAAAAATAAAGTCTTAATGGCAACAATGCTTCTAAAAATTTGGATGATAATAACAAATGCTAAAACTAAAGTCAGGAAGCATCAGTGCTACTGAAAAACGTGATAATGATAAATGCCAAAATATCTAAAAGCAATAATAATACCAAAGAAAAGTAATCGTAAGTGCTAACTCTGGAAGCAACAATACTGCTAAAATTTCTGGCAGTAATAAATGTTAAAATGTGTAAAAGCAAAGATAATGTATAAAAAAAACCCAAGTGATCATAGATGCTAAAGAGAAAAGGGCTGGAAGTGCAATACTGCTAAAAATTGTAATAAATGCTAAAAATAAAGAGTCAAAAGCAACAGTAATGTTAAAAATTATAATAGTAGTAATGCTAAAAATAAAAGCAAGAATGATGCTAAAATTGCAGTAATGCTGATAATAAATGTTAAAAATGAAGCCTGGAAGCAGAAATGCAACTAAAAATATAATAACAAAAAATTAAATTGCTAAAATGAGGAGTTTAGAAGCAACAATGCTTCTAAAATTTTGAAGATTAATAGTAAATGCTAAAAAATAAGAAGTCTAAAAGCAGAAATACTATGAAACGTGCCACTATTAGTAACACATTTTAAGAGTAATAAACTCTAACAAAAGGAATGCTAAGAATTCTAATATTAATAACAATAAAGAGTTACAATTTCTAAGAATAATAACAATTGTACTATTATCCTAATAATTCTAATAATAATTACTAATAACAGTAATAATAGCAATGATAAAAATTCTGATCATCATAATAAGGCTTCTTAACACTGGTGATAAAACATTGCAGGATTGTCACTGCCCACTCTTGTGTGGCTCATGGTTCTTTGCCATGATTCAACACTGCCCCTGTCCATCCTAGGATGGATCTGTAGGCTGCTGACCACTCTGGCAGGTGGTTGGGTGGTGGTTGATGCCTCACAGCAGACCGGTCACAGAGGACCCCCTACCTGCTAAAATGACTAATGACATGGAGAAGATACAATCTCTGTGGGGTTTGAATCTTCTAATCTGGGCTAATGCCGGGGAGGTGAGATGGAATAGAAGAGGGTCTCCATGCAAGACAGATATGGCTTATTGAGATGCAGTGAAACCAGATTGTGTCATAGGGAAAAGAGGAGTTCTTCTTGGACAAGGGGCAATCATTTTAAGGTGAGAGAGAGTAGGTTTAGACTGGATTTTAGGGAAAAGGTCTTCAGTATGAGGGCAGTGAGATTGGAACAAGCTGCCCAGGGAGGTTGTGGATGCCTCCTCCCTGGTAGTATTCAAGGGCGTCTTGGATGAGGCCTTGGGCAGCTGAGTCTCATTGAGGGGAGTCTTTGCCCATGGCAGGGAGGTTGGAGTAGATGATCTTTAAGGTCCCTTTCCCAACCTGAGCCATTCTATGATTTTATATCCTCACTTTAAAAACACCCCTAACAAACAAACACAACAAACAACCCACACCTTAATGTCTTCTTGAGTGTATGTAGCCTGAACAGCTTGGGTTGCATCTGCACTACTATGTCTAGAGGAGTTGGGTTGTACTAGAACATCATTGTTCAGGTGATACCAAAAAAAGCTGTGAGTGTAGAGTAAGTACCTTGCAGTGCTTTGAAATAGCTCCCGCCTTTTGTCATTGTTGTAGGTGAAGAGGGTGCAGGATTAGGTTGAGTTGAAGCCATGTTCCTGCATGGTGCTAAAAAAGTCTTGCAGGAGTTGGTTTTCTGTTTGATTAAAACTTTAAGAGATATTTTGTTCTCTCGGCATACAGAAAGCCACTGCCTAACCCAACAGCAAAACTCAAGTGAAAATCTCATTGAGTTGTGAAAATGCACAAAAGTAGTCTTTCATAGTTTTTGTTGGTTTTTTTTGTTTTTTTTTTTTTTTAATATATGAATACTTGAAAAAATGGAATTATTTGGAGTCACAAAAGTGGGATTCTGGATTGATGCTTAAGGCCCCGAGGAGCTTTGATGTGTCAACAGGTGACAAAATGTGAAAGGCTTTTCATTCAGGATGTCTCCATTTTTCATTTCTGTTGGCATAAGAGGTTTGCTAGCACCACTGCCTAGTGACTGTGCACTAATGAGGCATTTCCAAACTGCACTGCTAAGATACCTCATCTGAACCTACATCTGAAACATCCACTGCAGTCATGTGTGAGAAGGGTTATTGAGAGAAATGCTTTCGGTCTTCAATGACTCCTACATTCCCGGCTCAGTATGTGTGTGTGAAGTGTCATGTGGTATGTCAGTGTATCTCCTTGTGGATGAGCTCTGTCTACACCGAGTAAGACAGTTAAACTGGTGAAGGATGTGTTTGGACTTTAAAGTTCTTTTCCACCTGAAACAATTCTGTGATCCTAAAAGCTAATTTTTGTTGTTGGGTTTCTTGTCTTCTTTTTTTTTTTTTTTTTTGGTTCACTTACCTGTCTTCACACAGTATTGTGTTTGTCTCTCCCAAGAACTTACTTCTAAATTGCTAACTGGTGGCTGCTTTTAATAGCCATTTCTATACCCTCATATCTCGTTGAATAGCTTGGCAGCTTGTTTTTTCTGAGTTAATTAAAAATTCTAATATGACTTCTTGAATGATATTTTAAGTTAATTCTGTTTAATAATTACTTCCCTTTCACACCTGCTTTCGCTATTGGAATCTGATTATTGGTCTTTAGGAAGCCTTCTAGGAGAGCCAGGCTGATTAAAATAATAAAATTCATCAAGCTTTTAGTGAAGAAAATGTGTGCAGCAAACTGGGAAAACTTTGGAGCTAATCTCCAGCTCCTTTGTTTTCACCCCAAAGAGAGCAGGATTGCAGGTTGTAATTTGTGGCTGAGCTGGTGGTGTCTTTGTTTGGACTCCCTTTGATAATCCACTTACAAGCCTCAAAAGTGATGCTTTTTCTAGGTGAATTTGCAGTCGTTTCTGTTCCACATGTGTGGGTTGGTCATGTTGAGTCTGCTGATGCTGTTTGTGTTGATGTTTCCCTGAAGTCGGTCTTGATCAAAACGGAAAGTTTCCAAACTTTGAAGGGAACTGAACCTGGCTGAAGGGTAAGACTTCCATCAGTTAAAGAAGGGAGAAAACAACGAAACCAAACTAACTCTTGCCTGGCGCTGTTTTGAGTAGTGGCTTAAACGAGATGAATTTGAGTTTTGATTATAGTCATGCCTTTGACCTTTGGCAAATGACATCTTCTGTATGTGAGTGATCAGGTTTGTGGAGTTTTTTAGCAGGCTTGCCACCTGCTTATGTAGCTATACATGGCTGTGTGGCAGAAATACAAGGAAATGTGATGAATTTTTAACATATTTCTGGGAGTAGATGCCAGATAAGTGGTCCTTCCCTTTATCTTTCTGTGGACTCTGAAGAACACATGGAAGAGATGTGCTCCTATTGCACAGCAGAAATGAGATTTAACAAGTCGAAGTGCAAGGTCCTGCATATATTTTGGACAATGCCAGGCACAAACCCAGAGTGGATGCTGAGTGAGTTGAAAGTACCCCTGTGGAAAAGATATATATGTTGGTTGCTGAGAAGCTCCTCATGAGAGAGCAGTGCCCTCCTGCAGTCCAGAAGGCATCCAGAGGAGTGTGGGCAGCAGGGCAAGAGAGAGGATTCTGCCTCTTGACTGCTCTGATGAGACCCCACCTCCAATCCTCCCTCCAGTTCTGGTGTCCCCAGCATCAGAAGAACACACAGGGAGAGAGGCTGGAGCACCTTTGGTGTGAGGACAGGCTGAGGCAGCTGGGGTTGTTCAGCCTGAAGAACAGAAGGCTGAGAGAACCTTAGAGCTGCCTTCCAATAGCTGAAGGGATCCTACAGAAAGGCTGCAGAGGGACATTTCATGAGAGTGTCTGGCAACAGGGCAAGGTGGAATGGTTTTAAGCTGAGGGAGGGTTTAGACTGGATCTTAGGAAAACGTTCTTCAGTGTGAGGGTTTTGAGATTCTGGAATAGGCTGCCTAGGGAGGCTGTGGATGCCTCCTCCTTGGAGTGTTCAGGGTCAGATTGGATGAAGCCCAGTTGACAGGTATTCCTGCCCATGGTGGGGAGGTTGGAGTAGATGATCTCTGAGGCTTCTTCCAACCAAAGCCATTCTGTGATAATCTATTTCAAACTAAGATACTGCTTCACTTTGCAGTTTAGGGCCAGTACCACTGTTGCCAGAACTTTGTAGTGAACAGGAGGCTTGCCAGCCCTCTTGCTAGATGAGCAAGGTATTTTTTAAGTGAAATTTTACAGGGAAGTCAGTAGTCTTCCCATGTGGATTAGATGTCCAGTTTGGTCCAAAGATGTCACTGTATTAATCTTTTGTGCACATGTTTATTGTAATTTCAATCAGCCAAGCTTGCAGCTGTGGTTTATTTTTACTTTTCTCTCCCTTCCTTTTTTTTTTCCCTTGGAAATTTGTTTTACATAAACCCTTTGCAAATGACTCTTTATTTTTCTTGCCGCTTTACTCTTTGTAGCTGTCAGTTCCTTTGATAAGTGTGTATGTGTGTGAAAGAATAAGTGATGTTTGGATTGTAACATCAACAATTACTCCCTTACATTGCTCCTGCTTTCCAAACCCTAGTCATTTCAATTTTGAGTGTTTTCAGTTTTCAGGCTTGACAGGCAGAGGCAGCGTAAGTAACTGGGTTTATTGCATCTTACAAATGAAAAATATTAAATATGTAAAGTCCATATAAGAAGTAAAGACAGTTGTTTGTTCATTGGTAGCGCACAGAGGAGACAATTTCACACACTTTAAAAAGATAGCTGCCAGATATTTTAATTTTGAGTTTGTGATTTATTTTAACCACCAATAAACCCACTGGTTTTCACAGTGCTTTTTCTTTTTTCATAAAAGGCAATTAAAAAAAAAGTAGAATATATAATTGTGAATCTGTACATTTCTGGGGTTACAGACATTTGCTATAAATATTTTTAATTTGAATTTTGTCTGCTTTATTTTAGCCAAAGGTGAAACGTGAGGGATTTAAGTAACAAGAAACTGGGTTAGCAAATTTAACAGAAACATTTTTAGTTTCTATTTCTCTGTCTCTTTCATCAGAACATATATTAGAAGGTATGCACAGGGGTTTTTTGGTATATTTTGTGCCTATTTCTAATAGGGAAAAGTCATCTGACTTGGTACTTGTCTTGACATGGAAGGCACTAGTGCAAATAATACTTGGAAAAGGGAACCTTGTTCTCCGTTCCTGTGTTTTTGGAGGGGTTTTGCTTATTTGCTATTCTTTGTATTCTAAGCAGAACCAAACATATTCCGTGATGCAGATATCCTTGTGTTTCCTAGGCTGGTTTAGATGCTGGCTGACAGTGCTGCAGCTTTTCCAGAATAAAATACAAATGGTTAATTGTAGCTGTGTTTATGCCATAAATCTTTGATTTAGGAAGACAGCAATGAAGCTGTCATCATTCATACAGCCATGTCCCAGATGTTGGTAAGCCAGGCTGTGCCTGATTGGTGTTGGAGAACCTAGAGATGTTCGGACAGCATCTCTACAGTGGTCTGGAGAAGCACATTCTTTTGAATGGACTCTGCTTCATAAAGACTGTCTCAAGTAACTGGTGTCAGATAGGGAAGGTGTTTTAGTTTCAAGCTTGAAGTTAAACCAACAGAGAGATTGTCTCTGTAGGGGTTTGGGAATAGTGGCAGGGAATAAAGGGACAAGGAGCAATCCTCTTGAGCTCTAACCCTGTCTAATTAGTTCTGTTTGTTGGGATAGGCAGTTGGAACATCCTTTACACTGCTGGTTTAATTCAGTTTTGGATGAAGTGAACAATGTATGGGACTCCTCAAGAAGTCTTAATGTTTGCAGTTCAGAAGGAAAACAAAGTCTTCCTTTTTCTGATGAGCTTGGCTTGCTTTTAGCTCATTTTGAACTAAAAATAAAAGCTGCCAGAAAGGAAAACCGCAGTAAAAAATTGCCTCTATCTGACAATCAGTTTGAGTTTTTTTGCCCTGCTCACTTTATACTGGGTTCCTTCTTGAGGGCAGGGCCTTTCCATGCAACAATAAGGTGTTTGATGTTGAGATGCAGTGTGAGCTTGTGGTTGAGATGTTGTTGAGCGAATATGACTGCTGTGTTCAAAAATGCAGATTGAACTGTGTGATTCTAAAAGCATTTTGGGAAGAGAGATTGTCAGAAAACACCAAAAAAAGGAGAAATTTTTTTCCTCAAAAAACTCCCTGACATGGAGACTTACCTCATTTCTGGTCAAGCCAAAACATATGCTGGGAAAGATATTGAGAGCCTTGACTGACACACTGAAAGATGCAACTTACTGGTCTGGATTTGGAGAATGATGTGTGTTATACTGAAAATAATTCCACCCCACACCCTCCTGTACTTCCCTCTAACAGTGCTTCAGAGAAAATGTCATTGTCACCATCAGTGATGCAGAGAAAAGGACAGGGAGGTTTACAGGGATGCACACAGCTTTTGTAGCTGGAAGGTGTATTTTGTGCTAATAGCTTTATCCTGAGTTTCAGTCCAGAAACTCAATTAGGTAGTAAATAACTTAGCACAGAAAGTGCTAAAGCCAGTAATCCAATACTAGGCTTTGCACAGCACCTTCATATCTCATCTGTGTTAGTGCCTTGGTGATAAATGACAAAATCAATAAAGAAGGTGCTCATCAGTCTGTCATGGTGTGGAGTGGCTGTGACTGGTGCTTTGCAGGTTTCATTTCTGGATGATCTTTCATCTAATGCTGCTTAGACTTAACATGTTCAGATGTTCCTCAGCCATCTTCTAGGCTGTTACCTTTCTGAGTCTTCTGATCTTACGTGAAATTTTTCAGTCTTCCTCTGGTAAGTTTCTGGTTCTTGCAGTGCTGTGCTAAGGGCCTAAAAAGCCTCTTTATTCTTCCTTGCAGTTGTGTGGGAGATAAATGCCTGACTAGTTGTCTCTTTCTAATGAACGAAGGAGCTCGAGCTCTAAGTCTTTTCCCATTTAACATTTTCTAGGCACTGCACTGAGTCATTTAACAGCACTTTCTTTAAACCTTGGGTAGTGTTTCAGTGAGTAGTGACCTCAGTACTTCACATGGGTGGACAAGCACTTGCCCATTTGGTGTGATGTTTGCTTAAATGAACTGTGTGTTTCCTCCTGCTTTAATTCCTTTTTTAGTAACACCAAAAAAATTCCTTTGGTAACACCTGCCCTTTCTCTAGACATCGTGTGTATTTTTTCTTTACAGGTGCAGGAGGCTGTGATAAAATGGGATGTAGTACATCTTTCTCTGTCCCACTTCAGTTTTGTCATCAGCAACATTTTTTATCAGTCATGTTATTTTTGTTTCAGTGTTCTCCCTATAACATTAGACAATATCTTGGGGTTTCCCATGTGAAATAACCAATATCTTTGCATTGATAGTTGGTGTATAACAAGGGGCGTGTTATCTACAATGGCCACTTATTACCCAAGTGTAGATGTGAGGTCTTCTGCTTACAGTGCTGTGGAGGATGACATGCGAGAAGTGTTGTTTTTTCATTCTTCTCTTGACAGTTTGTAATGAATGTTCCTATTGATCCACACCCTCCCACCTCTCCTGCCCTGTTCTGAATTTCAAGTCCAGGGATATGTAACTCCACTGCATTGTTTCCAGTGGGTTCTGTCTTGGCAGGGTCCTTGTTGCTTGTGTGTTCTCTTCAATGACATGCTCTATGCTCTAAAATGTGGCTTTTCTGCTTTGTCTTCCCTAGAGAATTGGTTCCCTTCCTGATTTTTGCATCTCTTTTCTTATGTTGTAACTTTGAGTTATCTTTTGAATGAGACTGTCTCTGGATGACTTTTACTTTTTGGGTTTGTAACTAGTTTCTTCCTGAGTTCTTATTTTTGCAATTCATCATCTTGAACTGTCTTTCTTCTGGGCTAGTCATTGCTCATTAGGTGTACCTTGAGATAGCTCAGGAAAATCCCTTTGGGGAAACTGCTTTTGCAACACCTATTGAAAACATGTGACTAATTTACCTTCCTGTGCAATAACACCCTTCATTTTTGAGTGAAGACTGTTGGGAAATGCTCTCAAACAGAGACCAAAACCTAGCATACATGTATCACACTGTAATAGGGAACTCAGTGGACATGTTTTGGTTTTTTTGTTTTTTGTTTTTTTTTTTTTTTTTTTTTTTTTTTTTTGTTGTTGTTCTTGTGTTTTTGTGTGTGTGTGTTTTTTTTCCCTCACTGTGCCCTTGCAGTATTCTTCCTTTTAAACCATATTGTTGCCTGCTGTTGCCTCAGTTGTGGAAGTTTGTTATTCACTAGAGGACAGTCAACCCCTAATTTCACTTCCTGTTTTTATTTGAATATTTTTACTCACTGGGCTCTGGAAAAATGTGGGGCTGTGCATATGTGTGTGCGTGTGTGTATATATATACGCACACATCCTCATACATTATATATGCACATACATATCTGTGAAGAATGAATGTATTTGCATTTTTATATATGTTTATTGTTTTTTTCCCTTCGTTTAAAATTGAATACAAGTGGTCTACTTGGAAGTATGTTTAGGGTTATGAATGTAATATGCTGATATCACCTGCTTGGCTTCTTTTAAAATACCTATTGTTTGATAAATGCCATGCCACTTGCTATGTAAAGTGTTGATTAAGATCTAGAGCATCTGAGAAAGAGTGTAGAAATGCTGTGTTTGACCACAGTTTAATCAATCCCTGGTGGTTTTACATTCTGAATACTTGGCTGAACAGATATGTTTGGGAGAAACAGAATGATTTGAACTCTCAGTTGTTAAGAGCAGGGTGTTGTTCTGCAGGGTAGTATTAGATTAGGAACGAGTGGCTAGGGAACAGGACTTCCAGTTTAAGTGCAAGAACATGTAGCAATAAAATCTCTGTTCCTCCTTGCATTTCATTCTTCTCAGCAGAATGTGTCACTTTTTAATATCTTGTTTTGTTATGATGTAATTCAGAAAATGAGTCTGCCCTTTTTGCCCTTTTTTTTTTTTCCAGTGCTTTCTCTGCAGCACATGGAGATAAGAGCTGGTACACCTTGTTAAGTGTAGGAGTACTCTGCTAACCAGTTCCTTAAGTGTTTCAAACAAAAATACTTCCTCAGTGCTGAAATCATTGCATGGCTGGGAGTTTCAAAAGGCAGCAGAAGAATACAAGGAAATTGCTACGGTTTCTCTAAGCATAAAGAGGACATGAAGTAAGGATCTGAACATAAAGTGAAAATTCTGGTCTTCTTTGAAACTGGATGCTCTCTTTGAGTAAAAAAAAAGTCTTTTCTGAGTTGAAAGATTTACTTCAAAGCCTAGTTAGGATGCTAGAGTTGAGTGTAAATCACCAGTGCATGCAAATCCAAGTGGGAAACTGATCAGGACTAGCAATTCTGTGTTGTACCTGCTAAAGAAGCCCTGGACTTGCAACAAAGATGTGGGCTGAGTAACATGACCTAGGAAAAACTGTCTTTTCATGTTAAAACCCTTCTCAAATGTGGTGATACAGAGAACTTGAAAAGGTGATTCAAAACTTCTTGAATATTCACAAGGACTTAGGAATTTAGGATTCTCAAGACACTTCTGCAAGCCAGTGCACAAATTTTGGGTGGCAACAGGCTTTTTTTGGGTATACTGATGGCAGAATACCATGCTGTGTGCACATGAGCTGTGAGCATTGTGTCTGTTCTCACTGCTGGAGAGTTGTCATTGGTGGTAATGACAGCCTTTCCAAAAAGTAATCTCAATTCTTTTATCCTAACAGAGATTGAAACTTAAGGAACGTGGTGCTTGCAATTAATGTCTGATGCTTCAACGCTTTGTCTTATCGCAGAGGGGTATTCTGCCACTACGCCGGATTTCATGGAGGAAAGAAATTAATTGGGGCGAGATAATGTTATATAAAAATATATATTTATTAAACTCAATATTCTGAACTCTCGACACCCCCAACCACTGTATATTAATATGTCCTACACGGTTATGAAAACATTCTAGGATAAAATATGTACAGAAACTTATTAATAACTAGCAAACATTCAAACTATAAACAGAGAGAGGAGTTTTCCCCGCGGCAAATACCGTTTGGGGTCTATATACTACTTGCCCAGCAGAGCGGGCTGAAACTGATTCTGCTCTATGGCAGAGGCAACAGATGTTTACAGAGGTATTAAAGCATTTACAACTCTTATTAATCACCCTCTGGGGCTACATCACAGCCTATGCTAGTGTCCAAACTTCAGGGGATCTCTGCCCGTGGACTTGGAGGCTAGAATCCTCCCGGCTTGAGCGGAAAGGATGAATCTTCCCGGCCTGTGGGGAAATGGTGGTCTCTGACCTTGTTCTCCTGGCAAAGATGCAATCTCTGCCTTTGTGCTGCTGGCTTCCCCTGGATGCTTCTGTCCAGGAATTGTGAGCCGGCAGGATCTCAGGTATAGGAGGAGAATATTGTGCTGTCTCTGGCATGGTCCTTCACATGGCTAGCAGGCCAATCGTGTGTGTGTAGACAATCCAGAGTGTGCTTCCTGGTTATCTCAGTGGCAGTGGTGCTTACCAGGCAATAATAGGCAATGGGCGTGCAGGATGTGCGCGGCTGCTGTGAGTCTGACCTCTGTACATAAAGGCAATGCAGGATCTGGTCCTGATAACACAGTGGCGTGCAAGTGTGCACAGCTGGCTTAGGAGATTATGGGCTCCTTATATAGTGGCAGGCTTGAATGAGCTCTGCATCTAAGGTACACAGGCAGGTGAGCTGCGAGTGAGGCTCTGAGTGTGAGCAATGGTGTTCAAGCCAGAGTCTGAGCCTGGGGGTCTGAGCGGCTGAGCTATCAAGGTAGCATCTGAGCAGCTGAGCCAGGCAGGATCTGAGCCTGAGGGCCTGAGCATCCGAGCTGTGCAGGGGTCCGAGTACTTTGTTTACCTGTGCACCCCTATTTATTGAATGTGGGCTGAGATTAATGGGCACTTTGGCCACTAGAATGACCAATCTGGTTGGCATTCAGGCAAACCTTACCATAATAGGCAAATGCCACTTGTCTGGACTTTCCCAAATATGGGGATCACATGGGCTTACACCAGGGAGACATGAGCTGGGTGTGTGGGGGCTTACACAACCTGTTTACAACCAGGGGTCCTGGCAGAAAAAAATGTCCAGGCAAGGCATAAATAAGCCTCTTTTCGGGCCTACAGGCCCTCCACGACAGTGCAGGGCAGACTTACCTCTGCAAACAGAAGATGCTGAGATGACCAAGCATGTGACCCAAAATGATAAGGTTTGAAAGAAGAGATGGAACCCTAAAACCAAAAACAAGTGAAAAGATTCCTATTTTGGTTTCTGACCCATTGCTTAACATGACTTTAGTTTCTCCAGTGAGGAAGTTAACCAGTGCTGCATAGTCCCTAATATACAATAATAATACAGTCTAATAGTCTCTGGCAGCAGCTGGGACTGTTAGACCTCACCAGCTGAATCCTTTTTGAGAAATAGGCTGAAGCAGTAATCAAAAATACCCTGGTATTAAAAATACCCCTCAAACCAGCTAAGTATCATGCCTATGCTGGTTTTTGTCCTCCCTTAATTTGTTCCTCTTATATTCTCTTTGCTCTTCAGTAGCTGCTGTCTGGTAAGTGCCTTGAGAGTTCTTGAAGCTATTGTGTTTCTCATTTAAGCACCTTTTCTTCAGGAGGAGCAAATAGAGTTTTAAAATCATAATCCTCTATCCAGTTTTGAAAAGTTAATGGAGATATATTAATTTTATTCACTATTTCTCCTCATTTTAAATTGTTTGTGTCAATGGGAAGCCTTAAGAACATTTCAGTATGTATTGGTAATTCACGTCTGTAAGAGAACAGCTGATTATGTCTCATAATAAATTAAGAGCAGCTGCTATAAGTACTTGCTCTGCCAGCCTGATCACCAGACAACACCAAACCAAAATAAACAAAAACCTTGAGATAATTTAGTCCCTCTTTAAGAAAGATTTATAACTTTTCAGGGTTAGATTTTGAATTTTGCTGTTTTGTGAACAAAGCTAATGAATCTCAGAAGTTCTGATGCAGAATTACAGAATGGTAGGAGTTGGAAATGACCTAGAGGTTGAGTTCAACCTCCTTGCAAAGCAGGATCACTCAGGACAGTTCAAACAGGAATGCATCCGGACGAGTTTTGAAAGTCTCCAGAGAAAAATCTCCACAACCTCTCTGGGAACCCTGCCCAAGGCTCCGTCACTCTCACAGTAATGAAGCTTTTCCTCAGAGGTGGAACTTCCTGGGTTCCAGTTTGTGTCCAGTACCTCTTATCTTAACTGGTGTATAGAACTCAGGCTGCAGGTTTCTTTTCTCCAGATAGATGCAAGTGCTCAGCTTTTCTGAATTCATATGTCTGACTCAACTGAAACAGATTGTTGCTTAAATTCAAGATGAGTGTAGTCTGGTGAGACCTCACCTGCAGTATTGTGTCAGCTCTGGGGCCTTTAACGGAAGGGGTGCATGGACCTGGTGGAGCAAGTTGACAGGAGAGCCACAAAGATGTTCAGAGGGCTGGAGCACCTCTCCTATGAAGACAGACTGAGAGAATGGAGGCTATTCAGCCTGGAGAAGAGAAGGCTTCAGGCAGGCCCTATGGCTTAATTTCAGTATCTGAAGAGGACCTAAAGAAAGGCTGAGGAGAGACTGTTTAGAAGGGCCTGTGGTGATAGGATGAGAGGCTATGGTTTGAAACTGGATCTGAATAGGTTTAGGTTGAACATCAGGAAGAAGTTCTTTGGAATGAGAGTGGTGAAATAGTGGTACAGATTGCCCAGTGATGTGGTTGAGGCCTCATTGCTGGAGACATTCAGGATTATATTTGATGTGGCCCTGGGCATCCAGATCTAGATGGAGGTGTCCCTCCTGAATGCAAGCAATTAGTCAAGATGACCTTTGAGGGTCCCTTCCAACCCAGCACAGTTTGTGAGTTGGAGTCTCATCAAAGATGAAACTTATGTGGTGGAATTAAAACCCTCACTCTTTCTTAACGGAAATATCTTTAAAATGCTTGAAATTCATAAAATCAAGAATGGTGACTTTTTTAAAGAGATGAACACCTTTAATTTTCTAGTCATTCTGGAAAGAGGAAGTATTGTGAGTGTTTTAGTTTTCTCCAATTCACCATTGCATGAATCATTTATCTTTAGTTTTCCTGACCATGTCAATACTCTTAAAGCAGCCACATTGAAGAAAATACTTAATGTACTCACCCAGCTGAGCTGCCTCACCACCACCGTCTTCCTGTGCTTTGTGCTGTCTTCTTTTTTTCCTGTACTTTCTTCCCAGCTCTGTTTTTCACTCAAATCCTATAGTTTGTACACTTCGGTCTGTGATGCACCTTGGAAATGAAACCCTATAGGAATGCAGTAAATGTTGTCATGGCAACCAAGGTTGTGTGTATGTATTTTTAGTCTTTGTTTGGGTTGGGGGTTTTTTTGTGTGTCCTTCACTTGTTTTGTGGGGATAGGAAGTGTTGAGATGCCCTAGATAATGCTGAGATTACCCAAGTTAAAAGAGGAAGAACATTTTTCATGGGGTTACATATTTTAGTAATTTGGCCTACATTTTAGCTCTACTTGGAGTTTATTTTAAAATTATAACTGTGTGGTGGAGGTAGGTGGGTGCTGGTTTAGCTGAGATTAGCAGTGGTTTTTATTCTGCTTTCTAAAGGAATTCTGATTTTGTGGTTTTTGTTTTTTTAATGTTTTACATTCGGTTTTCAAGAAGTGAGGAGGAGGGAAGTGCACCTCCTGGGTATTGCCACCCCCCTTGCTAAATGTCTCTGTCACTGAGTGGAAGAGCCTGATTTTACATAAAATGCTGTATGTCTGTACTTACTAGGTGCATTGAAAGACTAATGTGTGTTTTAGAGGAAATTCTTGTTTTTTCAGCACCAGAGCACTGAGCAAACTGACTGGGTCCCTGTGTGTAGTGGATCACAGAATCGGAGCATAATAGGGATTGGAAGGAACTTCAGGAGATTGCTAGTCCAATCCACCTGCTCAGGCAGCTTGCCCAGGGTCATGATGTCCAGGTTGGTTTGGAATCTCTAGAGAAGCAGACTCCACAGCCCCTCTGGGCAGCCTGCTCCAGCACCCTCACACCAAAGAAGTTTTTCCTTAGATTTAGGTGGAACTTCCTGTGTTCTGTTTTGTGCCTGTTGCCCCTTGTCTTGTTGCTGGGCACTACAGAAAAGAGTCTGGCCCCATTCTCTTGACTCCTACTCTAGCTCTTTCTGAGTGTTGCTTAGATCCTTTCTGGGGCTGCTCTTCTCCAGGCCAAAACAGCTCCAGGGCTCTCAACCTTTTCTCCTCACAGAGATACTCCAGGCCACTCAGCATCTTTATAGCTTCTGTTGAAGTCTCTCCAGTAGTTTTCCTGTCCTTGAACAGGGGAGCCCAGAACTGGACACAATCCTCCAAAGGTGACTTCCTCAGGGAGGAGAATCTCTATTAACGTGCTGGTCACACGCTTCATGTGACCCTAGGAGACCATTTTTCGCCTTGGTCACAAGGGCACATTGCTGGCTCATGGTGAACTTGTCCACCAGTACTTCCAGGTTTATCTTGTCAAAGTTGCTTTCCACCAGGTCAACCCCTCACCTGTCCTGGTGCAGGACCCTACACATGTTGTTGTAGACCTGGTCTGGTTGTATGCATGTGCAAGGTGCACTGTGTGCCACTGGCAATTGTCTCCATTGGTGTAGGTCTACCTTACAGCTGCTTTAAATGGTGTGACGTTGAGAATGTCTCCAAATCTGAAGAGTATTGTGAGAAATTCTAGGCAACTGTGTCAACACAGTTTTCTGTCAAAGTGCCATCCTGGCTTTTGAAGTCCTGCTGTGCCTTAAGTTTTGCTGTGATCCACCCTGTTTATTGAAGTGTAATTCAAATTCTTCCTTTTCAAAGCTGAAGATGTGCAACTGTACTTTCGTCTTTATAAGTGGGGGTGAGTTTTGTCTTGAGTATGCCTAAAAATTGCAGAAGTGTTAACAGGACTGATTTTTGTAGGACACATCTATGTTGTCCACCTGTGTATTCAGAAAAGGGTTATGGAAGCCTCTCTACTCTTCCCTAGGGAGGCTTCATTTGGAGTATTGTGTCCAGCTCTGGACTCTCTGTTTCAAGGGAGATGGGAAACTACTAGAGAGAGGCCACTGGCAGGCAGGAAAATGGTGAGGGGACTGGAGCATCTCTGTGAGGTGGAAAGACCTGGAGCTGTTAGACCTGGAGCTGTTGAGTCTCCAGAAGAGCAACCAGAGAGGGGATCTTGTAAATGTACAAATGCCTTAAGGGTGGACACGAAGAAGAAGGGGCTGGCCTCTTTTCACTGATGCCCAGTAATGGAATCATAGAATCATCCTGATTGGAAGGGACTTCTAAAGGTCATCTAGACCAGCCCTCCTGCAGTAAGCAGGGACACCCTCAACTATATCAGGTCACCCAGAGCCCTGTTGAGCCTCACCCTGAATATCTCCAGGGATGGGGCTCCTACCATCCTTCTGGGCAACCTGTTCCATGAGGGGCAGTTGATACAAGCTGCGACACAAGAAGTTCTGCCTCAGCATGAGGAGAAACTTCTTTACTGTGAGGGTGCTGGAGCCCTGGAACAAGCTGCCCAGAGGCGATGTGGCATCTCCTCTTCTGGAGACTTGAAACCCACGTGGGTGCATTCTTGTGTAGACTACCCTGGGTGCTTTGTCAGAGAGGCTGGACACTATCTCCAGAGGTCCCTTCCAAATGCTACCATTGTATGACTGAACTATTACACTGATCTCAGTGGAGTTACATACACTGTACTGGGCAAGCGATGCAGGAGACCGCAGGTGTGTGGGGCTGGAAACTCACAGGGTTTTAGTTGCAAAGACAATTGCAGTAAATGTCAAACTGTTTTAGTGGATTTTCCTTAAAACCAAGGGCTGGATCAGAATGACTTGTGTTTTTTGTTGTGTTGCTCTGTTCTGAACACTGTAACCTACAGCTCTTTGTTTTGACTAGCTGCTGTGAGTCAGCTGGAGAGAGCTGATAAACAATTGACAAAGTTACTCTTTGTAAAGCATCACCCTGACAGCAGTGAATTGCAGAAGCTGCTGGAGACAACAGCTGCAGGGAGCTAAACACCATTACTTTAGCATTTGTGACACTGGCATGCATAGTTCTGTGGTCCATATAGATCTTCTTTGCCACACTCTTAATCTTTACGTGTTTCTCTGACCCTGCTGTCCGCTTCTGTTTATAGATAGTGCAGAGCTGGTATCTCTCTGCTTGCCACTGGTTCTTATCTGTGGTGCTGTAGATTGCATGGGCAATCTGTATCAGAAGATAAAAGAAGCTCCAGCTTAAGACAGAACCAGGGGAGAAAAGACTGGTGATTCAGTGGCCTTCAAGAGGCTTGTCTGTAGTGGTATCTAGTACTTGATCTTCTTCATAGCCTGTGGCATCCTTCTGAAATTCTGAACTCTGTGTCACTGGAAGGCCTCTCTTCTTTCTACAACGGTATTAGGAGCTGTAGCCTTTCACTGCAAGTTCAGTGAGGGTGTTCAGAGGTTTTTCTTCAAGCTGATTTGACCCTTTCTGGCCATGTAAAGGCTGCAGTCTTGAAGAGTTGACAAAAAAACCCCTACGATTCTGTTATGTGGTCTGGCACCTTTTTTTGCCTGGGCAACCTTCATCTTCCAGCCTGTTGTCCTAGTTTCATTGGGATAGAATAGATTCAGTTTTCTCTTCAGGAAAGCTGTGTATTTGAGAGGACTTCAGCATCTGATTCAGTGAGGACAAGGTTGATAAAACACTTTGGGTTTGCTTTTGGCCAGCTGCAGTGTGTGGATCTCCAAAGTGAGCAAGGTCTTGAGCAGTTTTGACTTAGCTAGGTGCTGAGGCAAGAAGAGGTGAAAGCCAGGGCAGCTGATGCAAGCTGGCCAAATGAAGAATTCCATACCATAAACATCATGTTCTCTGTAAGTGGGGGAAGTTATCTGGGGTCAGTCTCTTCTCCTGAAGGCTGTCATTCCCGGAGGGTCTCACTCATGATTCTCTTCCTGGGGCCTTCTGTTGTGTTTGCTGTGACTGTCGTGCTTTCACTGGAGCTGTGGCGTGTTCACCACGGGGAGTGTACATCTCAAAACCAGTACCCCAGCTGAGTAACATGTTTTCTACATTTGTTAGTATTTTTTTAAATTATTATTCTGTTAACTCTCTTTCAACCTATGGGTGTCCTTTCCTTCTCCCAGTTGTTCTTCTCAGAGGGTGGTAATTGGGTGACGGAATATTGACTACACAAAGACACCTGTACAAAAGCTATTAGAGTAGCTCTTTTGCCACCCAGGTAGAAAGATTTGCCCACCAGATAGAAGTACTTACGCCCTGGATTAAAAAGATTTCTCCCATATAGAAAGATTTATGTGGTTTGGAGATGATGATTTCCAAGGATCCATGTCTTCAATATCACTGAGTACCATTGCTAGCCCATTAAGATGGGGATCTTGCTGGAAGTAGTCACGGTCATCCCAATGGTCTGTGGCTGTTGCATGGTGGCTGCAACTTCCCATAGGTGGAAAGACAAATTCAATGAAAGGCAAAAATGGTGACCCTCCAGGCTCTCTGTGCAACTCCATATTGTGAGTAGGGAATACTTATGAAGGATGCCTTTTTGGAGAGTTGTGAGGAGATGAATCAGTGAGTTCTCTCCAGATAGCATAGCCCCCTTCTAGACTTCTGGTTTCCCACTGGTGAACCAGTGCTTTGTCCCAGGACGTTGTCCTGTCTTTGGCCTAATCCTCAAGTGTAAAGACGTTGGTGCTTTGTGGACCTAAATGCAAGTTTGTCACTAGCCATCTTACATCTCTCTGAAGAAGTCACATTTCTTTGATGTTAGAGAACTGTTCTGTGCTAAAATCACATGCTGTTGAAATTCTTTGTCCATGCTTCTCACAGGTGGGAAGTCTGATTCCAGCTGTCTTGAAAGAGGGAGAAAATAAAGGCCATGCAGAGCACACCTTTCTCACAGAATTTCATAGAACAGAATCATATAATTATTTTTATTGGAAAGGGACCTTTAAAAGACTCACTGAGCTGGGACATCTTCATCTATATGCTTGGAGTGCCCCGTCCAGCCTGGCCTAGAATGTTCCTAGGGATTGGGCATCTTCCACCTCTCTGGGCAACCTATTCCAGTGTCTCACCACCCTCAGTGGAAAAGATGTCTTCCTTCTGTACAGTCTGAACCTCCCTCTTTTAGTTTAAAGCATCACGTCCTGTACTGTCACAACAGGCCCTGCTAAAAAGCCTGTTAAGGGTTTTCTTATCAGTGCCTTTTAAACTCTGAAAGGCCACTAGATGGTCTCCCTGGAGTCTCCTTTTTTCCAGACTGAGCAACTGTCAACTCTGTCAGCCTGGCCTCACTATCCAGTGCTTCCAGTCCTGTCATCATTGCTGTGTTGTCTTTTGGCTGCTCTCCAACAACAGCTCCATGTCTCTAGTGTACTAAGGACTCCAGAAAGGGCACAGTACTTAAGGTACCAAAGCACAGGGGCAGAATTACCTCATCTGACCTTCTCACTATGCTTCTTTTGTGGCTTCTGGGCTGTGTCTGTGCATTGCCAGCTCATGTCCAATTGTTCATCCACCATCACCCCAAAGTCTTTTTCCATCTGTACTGAGGACTGCCCTGACCCAGGTGCTGGGCCTTGTACTTTGCTTTGTTGAACCTCATGAGGCTCACATGGGCCCACTTTTCCAAGCTTGTCCAGGTCCCTCTGTATGGCATCTCTGACATGAGGCACACCAGTCAGCTTGGTGTCATCTGCTCATTTTCTGACAGTGCACTTGATCCCATTTTCTGTGTCACTGATGAAGATAGTAAACAACACAGGTACCACCACAGACTCCAGAGGGACACCACTTTTCACTGGTCTCCATATGGACGTTGTGCTATTGACCACTGCTCTCTGGCTGGATGGTTGAATCCAGAGGATTTCAGTGAAGCTAGTATTTAGCCCAGGCATGTTGTTTCTGGCCATACTGGACAGGATGAAAGGAAAGTGGACTGTAGCGTGATAGGTGCTGCTGGTAGAGTGTCTTGGTTATCTGCAGGCTGTGCCTGTGACTTAGGCAAGGCTCTCGACTAAATGAAGACAGCTGCTTTTGCTGCTGTGGTATAGCTTTCTTGTGCAGTTGTTATTTACTCCTTAGACTGCAAAGTGCTGGGAGAAGTAATTGTCAAGGATCAGGGCTGGGCTGGCTACTGAGTAAGTGACAGAGGTTCCCTATGAACCCATCTGCCTTCTCAAAGGGGGCAGAAAGGGATTAAGGGAGAGAGACTGAGTTGGAAAACTAAACTGGGTTTAATGAAAATAATAATAAAATACATAGAACTACAAAACAATATCAAGCCCAACCCCCTGATGGCAGTTATGTCATTCTTACCACTGATGATGTGGCAGAAGTTCCAGACTGTACTCAGTGTCAGATAGGAACTAGTCAGGAGATGGATTCTAGAAGTGGCCACTGAAGAAGAGAAAGATCTTGACCCTTGTGATCCCTCAGCTTTATAGTGAATATGACATATATGGAAAAAATCCCTTGTTGGTCCTGTCTGCTGCATCCTAGGAGTGCAGCCTTTTACTGTGCACACAGGATTGAGCAGTGACCATGGTCATCACAACAACCATTGAGAGTCCCTATCCACATTCTCACTGCTGGAAGCAGCCACTGGCTGCACAAACCTGCCCTGAACTTCAGAAAGTTGAGTAGAGACTGGGCTGAGAAATCAAATAATTGACCAGAGTTAGTTCTGTTCTAGCTTAAACCAGGACGCTAATCGCACAGCGTGGGTGCCTTTGCCATCTCTCTTCGCCAATAAAACAAATAGAATAAATCCTATTTAGCAAACCTGCTCTGGGTGAAGTCAGGAGAATGTGAAGATGAGACGAGCATTCTTCTGACGTGAGAAGTTGTCTTGGTTCATTTGTCAGTACTTAGAGCTAGAGAAGCAAGGTTTCTTGCAAGTTTGTTGTTAAGACTCCAACTTGTTTACAGACTTAATGATGAGAGTTCTTTCATGATTGATGCTTTTAAGTGTGTCATTGAACTCATTTGACTGCTTGTTTAGTAGCCTGTCCTGTTTCCACTTGACTTGTTGCTGTGTTATTTCCTTACAGCATCTCTGAAGCACAAATGAATAGGAACTCAAAAGTGTCTGCCTTGAAATTACAGAGCTCAGATGCTACAAAAAACATTTCTTTCTGGGTTTCTATACTTATAAATAGAGCTTGCTTGTTCTGGAAATATAGAGTGTAGTCCCCATTGCGTGTGTGTGAAAACTGCATTTTTATCAGACAGAGTGTATGCTGACACCTCCATTTAAAGCAGTAGCAGGCATGGCTTTAAGACTGTAAAGTCCTGGAGAGAGAAAGACCTGACAAGTAGAAGTGATCTATAAAGATAGTAGTATTTGGAAACGTTTAACAGGTTTCTCAGATCTTGTGGATTTTCAGAGGAGGAGATTCTACAATGCAGGATCACTGAACAAGCAAAGGCTTAAGGTTTCTCATGCTAGTGAGAGAGAAGAGTGTTTTTAATGCCTGACTTCTTAAAATTTCCAGAGATTTTTCCATTCCTGTCTTGCCCCATTGTCTGAAATGTTCTGGGAAGACCCAAGCTTCTAGTGACAGCTTTTCTGGTGACATTTAACAAGTGTTGCACAACAGGCTTCTAAACTTTAACTATATTGTGTTTTTGTCTGGGAGAGTGCACACCAATATTGCATACAGGTCTTTGCATGCTTCTGCTGAATTGGGAAATAAGCTGGCAAGGTCCACCTGATGCATCCAGCATTCCTTTCAGTGAATAGGCACATTCTTCAGGCTGGCCTGTGGTCACAATCCTAAACAAAAAAGCTAAATGTGTCTGTATTGGCAAGCTGCTACAACGGAAGAGGAGTTCCAAGGTACCTTAACTAATATTAAAATTAAGACTGACAAGCCTCTGGTGAAAAGAGAGCATTTCTTTTAAGTTACTCATTAAAACACTATCTTCTCCTCCAGGTTGAATGGCCCTGTCTTTGTAGGCAGTCCAATAACAGTGTGTTTTAGGTAGTAATTTGAAAACATGGAAAGCTTTTTTCTTTTAGGGAATTTTGTTTTTTCTCTCCAGTCTATGGCTACTTAGCTGGTGGACATTTCTTCAAAGCCATTATCTCCTAATTATTAATGGATCTTCTTCAATGGACACAAAGGCAGTCTGCTGAAGGAGACAGCCTGCTTGCAGGACAGAGGAGAACTTCAGAAGTGAATGAAAAAAACCCTAAATAACTGAGGAACTGTAAGATGAAGCCTTTATTTTGGCTTCTGTTGTGTCAGGCACACGCTGTGGAAGAGCAGGAAGAGAGGAGGAAACAAGCTGCTTAGTTTTGACCAAAAAAAAGCTTTGTTTTGATAGGAGTTAGACTGACTTTGGCCTGAATTTTCTTGGTGCTGATATGCCCTTTAAGTTCCACTGATTCATTGTTTGGAAAGGAGAGACTGTTATTGTCTTGCATAAGAGCTTTGAAGCTTCGGTTTGCTTCCTGGCTTTGCTAGATTTGTTTGTTTTGCTTGGTCCATCTATAGGCAGTGGTCCTTCCTCATGCCGTCTTTTAAGTATGCTGCAGTGGCTGTACCTCCTGCGCTGTGCTTCCTTGCTGTTGTGTGCATGTGTGTGTGTGTTTACTAAAACAATTTGAGTAACCTGATTCTTCCCTGCTCAGCTCTTCTGTACTTGTCTTTCTTCCCCAAGTACTCGTAACCAGCTCCTTTACAAATCAGGCTGCTGTTCCACGAGCACGAGCCCTGGCAGAACTGAGGTGGAAGCTGAGACATCTCTGAATGCTGGCAAACAAAATGGGAATTTTGGAAGGTCTTTCCAGGTCCTGGACTTAAAACAGTTTTGTTTGGTGATCCACCAGAAGTCAGAGGCCCCTGCTGTGTTTCAGCATAACCCTGGGAAAAGTGGCTGGACGGAACAAATATTTGAATCCCTTTCCTTAGTAAGAGGAGTAAGAGAACATCTTGTTTTCTTTTATCCTAACAGTGACTGACAGTGCTCTTGGTTGCTGAGTACTGTCTTTTTTCCCTTTTCCTTTTCCTTTTTTTTTTTTTTTTATTTTTGTGAGGGAATATATCCCCTTGAAAGTTTAGACCATTTGCCAGTCTGTGTGTGTTTTGCTGTCCTTTCTGTTCTGCTGTTAGTAAGCACCCAAAAAAAAAATAGCTGTCACTTTTCCACCTTAGGTACCTAGCTGCAGAAACAATTGTAAGGAGAAAGATGAATAAACATTTGTATGTGTGTGTGGTTGTAGTAAACAGGGCAAGAAAGACTGGACCTAATTTTTCCTGTGAGAAGCAGCTGAGGGAGCTGGGGTTGTTTAGCTGGAGAAGGGATGGCTCGGGGGCACTATATCACTGTCTACAACTATGTTAAAGGAGGTCATAGCCAGACGGGTGTTGGTCTGTTCTCCCAGGCAACCAGTGACAGAATAAGGGGACACAGGCTCAAGCTGTGTCGAGGCAGGTTTACTTTGGATCGTAGGAAGAAGTGCTTTGCAGAATGAGTGACTGGGCGTTGGAATGGGCTCCCTAGGGAGGTGGTGGAGTCACTGTCCCTGGACGTGTTTAAAAAGAGACTGAATGTGGAGTTCAGTTGATTACATGGTGTCGGATGATAGGTTGGACTTGATGATCTCAAAGATCTTTTCCAGCCTGATTAATTCTGTGATTTTTTAATATGGGATGTTTGATTTTGGACATCAGTCACCTAACTGTGAGGACACAGTCTCCTAACTGTAAGGACCTTAGGCGAATGTAGATTTGGGTGTGTTGAGAGCCTGTGGGTTGTCTCTCCCAGCTGGATTTTTGGAGCAGATTTGGCTGATGTCTGTCAGGTACACAGAAGGACAGACTAACTGAGCTCTTGAGGTCACTTGCTGCCCAGCTGTCTGTAGAAATTAATGTGTTAGCTACGTGCTTTCATTAGTTACGTCTGGGACGTACTGAGATTCATGCCCAAAGTGCTAAATATTGTTGTAGAAATTATTTTGACAGTGTAGGTATGTGGCTGGGAAATAGCACACTGTATAAACTGTAATGTGTGAATGTTTGGCTTCAGCTGAGCAGAACTGTTCCTACACTTCCATCTTTCTGCGTGGAATGAGTTTTGGTTTGCAGATCTGAGAAGATGGATGCAAGTCCAGTGTTTTGCTCATTGTTTGTTTTCAGGAATGTTCTCATCTCTTCCTTCCCAGCAGGTGTCTTCTCAGGAGTAAATCATGTGAGACCTTTGAATTCCCACAGTCATCAATTTTAATTTTTTTATAAATGCCAAGACATTTCTGTTAATTGCTGAATTTGTAGCATTATCAGGCTTGGCATCTAGAATAGGGGAACATTTCGTAATTCTGAGGAACATTTGTGTTCTGAAGAATAGCTCTGACTTCAGGGAGAGGAAATGCCTCTAATTGCAGAATAAGTTGCAGTAATTTGCTTAGGCTTGATGTAGCATAGGCAAATTCAAATGCTCTTTATTATAGATTGTTGATGCCTTTGTAAGTCAGCGATGTAGGAAACAAAGATTTGAAATTATTGTATCAATTTAAGGGAAATATTTATCTTGCTGGAAGTACTGTTGGGTATCTCTTCTCATCGCTGAACTTTACAGAAAGCCTAGGAATGTTTTTGAAGGTGTAATTTACCCCTAATTCGTGCTTTCATCATAATAAAAACAAGATGTATGTTATGTGGTCTAATTTATAATCCAGTGTATTGACTCAAAGTGAAAGAACCTTGGGTTCTGTAAATTGTTGTGCTTTAGCAAGCTGAAGGGCGTCATGCTGATCTACAGTGTGTGGGAGTCTGACCTTAACTCTTCAGTCTGAGTAGCTGAGTGCACCTATACTGCACTCAGCAGTAATGTTCTCCACTGGAGTTAATGAACACAAGAATTACTGGAAGCATTGAAAAGGAATTGAAAAACTCACCCTGCTGCCGGAGTAAATGTCACGAGCCATTATTCTTCCTGTAGTACCTGCTGGCTTTTAAAACATAGCCAGGTTTGCTGCAAGGTATAAGGCTTGAATCTGTGCTGCCTGTCCTTTGTGCTACCCCAAGGCTACTGCTAAATTTTATGGCTCTGACTGCTCATCATGGTTGCTGGTCTGTTGTACCTGGCATGTGGCAGTGTGAAAAGAGCCTGTGCTGTCCTTCCCAAGAAGTTGACCTAACCCCAGCAGCTCCTTGGAGAAAACATTTCTATACTTCTGGTGCCCATCACGCTGGAGTTTGCAGCCAGGAGACAGGTGACTCTTGGATCCCTGTGCTTGTAGTGCAGTCTCTGACCAAAGTTATCACAGGATACCTGTCTGTGATCTTATCTTTTTGCCACTTGTAAGAAGCTGGACTTCTTGTGTACCCTTTCTTTTCCAAGCAATTGTCCTTCTCTTGGAGCAATCAAACTTTGGGGTAGTCTTGGCCTGTTGCAGTCTTCTCATAGCTATCTCTGGACCTGTGTGGTGGGAAAGGGGCTTGGTCCTGGTTTTTCAGAGACCTGCCTGCCTTTGATTGGCAGAAGGTGTTGCTCTTTGCAGCTGCTGAAATTTGCTTAGATCATAGAATCATAGAATGGTTTAGATTGGAAGTGACCTCAAAGATCATCTTGTTCCAACCCCCTGACATAGGCAGGGACACCTCCTACTAGAACAGGTCACTCAAGACCCCATCAAATCTGGCACTGAACACCTCCATGGCAGGAGCATCCACAACCTCCCTGGACAACCTGTTCCAGTGTCTCACCACCCTTGCTGGAAAGAACTTCCCAACATCTAGTTTAAATCTCCCCTCTGCCAGTTTAAACCCATTACTCATCCTGTCATTACAAGACTTTGTCAATATTCCCTCCCCAGCCTTCCTGTAGACCCCCTTCACATACTGAAAGGCCACTGCAGGGGCTCCTCTTCTCCAGGCTGCAGAGTCCCAACTCTCATAGCCTGTCCTCATAGGAGAAGTGCTCCAGTCCTCTGATCATCTTTGTGGCCCTCCTCTGGACTCAATCCAACAGGAAAATGTTTTGTTTTTTTTTTAATTGCACGTGAGCTTTGTTTGGTGTATAAAATGCATAATGAGTTGAAGGTTGTAATGTGAAAAATGGGTGTGGGGGTTTATGATAATGAGTGGAAGTTTTGATAAAGCTGAAGATGGCTAGAATGCAGTTGTACCCCCTGCATCTGGTCCTGGAAGCTATAAATGTGTTTGGTTTGAAAATTAATATCTCTGGGTTTTAAGCCTAAAATGCATGTGAATGCACAGATACTTTACTGCAGGTCGATTCATGGCTATGGTATTTTAGTAGAGCATATGCTACTCCATTCTGTTGTTCATAGCACACCACTTTCTCCTCAGAAGCAGGCTGAGGGTTCAGGCTGGACATTAACTACTGAGGACTGCAGAGGAATCTTTTAAGTGAATTGATTTTAATCTAACATTTCATTGCCTAGGGTCAGTGAATGTAAAGTGATGTGTATGAAGGGGAAAAAATACTCTTAGAAGTTGATGAGCCTTGAGTCAGCTTTTACAGGTCAAGCAAAAAAATAACTTAGTGTTATAATGGTGCTTCTAGGGAGACACATGCCCAGTGTGTAATGGCCGAAAAAGAGCAGATTTTAATGTTACATGTTATTAGAAGTGGGGAGAGAAGAGGCAGAAAAGCAACTTGGTGCCATGATACAAATTCAGTGTGCATTTACTGCCTGAGCAGTGGCTGAGCTGCAGGTAAGTTCCATAGAAGGTGGGAAAAGGCCTTCATCAAGTCCCAGCAGTTAACCTGACACTGCCAAGTCACCACCAAACCATGTCTCCAAGTGCCACATCCTCAGGTTTCTTGAGCACATCCAGGGACAGTGATTCCACCACTTCCCTGGGCAGCCTGTTCCAATGCCTGGTCACTCTTTCAGTGAAGAAATTTTTCCTAGCATCCAATCTAAATCTCCCCTAGCTCAGCTTGCAGCCATTTCATCTTGTCCTGTTGCCTGTTAGCTGGGAGAAGAGACCAACTCACACCTGGCTCCAACCTCTTTTCAAGGAGTTTCATAGAGTCAGAAGGTCTCTCCTCAGTTTCCCTCTTCTCCAGATTAAAGAACCCCAGTCCGTCAGCTGCTCCTCACCAGACCTGTTCTCCACACCCTTCACCAGCTGCATGGCCCTTCTCTCGACCTGCTGCAGCACCTTAATGTCCTTCTTACAAAGGACACCTCAAAAAATGAACAATATTTGAGGTGCAGCCTCAGTAGTGCTCGGTACAGGGAGATGATCATTGCCCTGATCCTGCTGGCCGCATTATTGCTGATCCAGACCAGGATGTTGTTGGCCTTTATGCAGCAACAGATCTTAAAAATCATTTTTATTTTGTTTAAATCCTCTTTATAATTCTATGCAAAAGTATGGGCTTTGTGTGGAGATCATAGAGTGTTTAATTTATGTAATACTGCTGCCTACCCCAGGCCATTCAGTCCAGTAAACCCTCCAAGACAGAGAGTTCTTCCAAGTCTTACAATTACCAAGATGCTCCACAGAATTACTGCTTTTCATTTCATTTCATTTTATTTATGTAAAAGCACTTTAATGATCTGAGTATGTTCTTTAATGCATTGCACTTACATTTTTCGAGAACTGAAATATTTATTGTGCACTCAGAGCTGGGAAAACAGTTCTGAGTTACTAGGCTTTTGCTGCTGAGCAATTGGTTTGTTTTGGAATGAAGAATAAGCCCTTCAGTCAGCTAGGTCGTTAGTAATCTATAAGGTTGATTAAAAGATAGAAGAAACTTTGGCAGGTGCTTGCTGAGAATTATAGTTTGTGCAGGTGGAGTGATGGCTTCTATGTTAGTACCAGATAATGTGCAAAAGCCAAGGGCTGTGACACCCTGCAGGGAGAACAACAGGAAGGAATTAGTTGAAAGAAAGAGGAAATGTCACTGCTGCTCATGATACTGATGCAAATTGAGATGTGAGAACCAGATGCAGAGGAGCGGGAGGCTACTGGCAGGACAACAAATCCAGACAATTGAGGGTTGGAAGAGAAAGTACAGTTTGCTTTGGAGGTGCCTTTGTTAAACTCGAAAACAAATGCTCACTGAAATGGGAGACCTGTTTTTGGGTTAAGAACATACATATGAATAGGTCTACAGTGAGTCTTATATTCAATTGGTCACATTTCCAGGAAGGAATAAAATCCATTTAAGTCTTTTTGTTGACATTCCTTGACCCTCTTTGGAGAGCAGTTTGGACTCTCCTCTTTTAAAAATGTGTAGCAAATGTAAAAATTAGGTTTATTAATATGAAAATGAAAAATGAAATAAAGACCAATATGTTAAAACATAAATGTAAAGGAATTAATTTATGGGTATGTCATTAAAAAAAAAAGGCAAATGAAAGCAATTTTCATCACCTTTTAGGATTTTGCTGGAGTCTTCTTTGAAGTCTGTCCTGAGCACAGAGAGAGAAAGGGTTATATGGAAGAAGCGTGTCATATTGGAGGATATAAATAACCCTTGCTTTGTTTATCAAGTCTTGCACTGCTCATGAGTGATGCCCAGCTTTCATCTCCTGCCTTCCTGTGGAAGGCTGGAGAGAGATATTCTCTGTGTCTTTGGAAGCCTGCGTTGGCAAGCTGCTGGATATGTGTTCACGGAGTGTTGCTGGGTGTACATACTGCATTTTTCTTCATGAGATCACCCAGTCACACAAAACATGACAGGGAGAAGGGCCCTTGAAGGTAAAACCTGATGGGAAGCGGCTGCTTGTAAAACCATGGCTCATGCTTGATGTGGATGGTGAGAAATCCTGTGGTGTCTGATGGACACTTGGCTTCTTGCTGTGTGTTGGGAATATGAAATTTCTGATGTGAACCAAGTAACTTATTATTGAATAGGGGAAAATTGCAACAACATGTGGTTGCTGCTGTGCACCTGGCCATATAATCAGAGATGCTCAAGAGTAGCCACATAAAGTCCCTCAAGCCGGCAAGTAAAGAATCTTGTAGAATTGATTCAAGTCTCTTGAAATCATGTCAGTTCATCTTTGCTCACTGTTGTATAGTTCCATGCTGCTTAAACCTGGGCATAGGTACCTTGTATTGAATCTCCTCAGGAGCCAGCAGTGCCTTCATGCAGCCTAGAATAGAAGGCAGCTGTGTTGGGCTGCATCCAGAGAAGTGTGGGCAGCAGGTCAAGAGAGGGGATTCTGTCTATTGACTGCTCTGGTGAGACCCTCACCTCCAGTTCTGGTGTCCCCAGCATAGCAACACAGAGCTGTTGGAGAGAGTCCAGAGTAGGCCGCAAAGATGGTCCAAAGGCTGGAGCACCTCTCCTATGAGAACAGGCTGAGGGAGCTGGGGTTGCTCAGCCTAGAAAAAAGACTCTGAGGGGACCTTGGAGATGCCTTCCTTTAGCTGGAGAGATCCTCTGGGAGGACTGAAGGGGTCTGGTTTGAAGCTGAGGGAGAGTAGGTTTAGACTGAGTCTTAGGAAGTAGTTCTCAGTACAAGGGTGGTGAAACTCTGGAATGGGTTGCTTAGGGAGCTTGTGGAAGCCTTCTACTGGAGGGTGTTGAAGGCCAGGTTGGATGAGGCCTTGAGCAGCTGAGTCTAGTTGAGAAGTGTCCCCGCCCACAGTGAGGAGGTTGGAGTAGGTAATCTCTGAGGTCTCCTCCAATTTAACCCATTCTGTGATTCAAAGTCCTATCTGAAGGTTGCAGGCTCTGTTTTCTTCAAATACATCTCTAGTGTTTGTGTCTTCCTTCATTCATGCTGTTTTGGCATTTTTGACAGTGCTTGCAATGCACTGAATGCCTCAGCCTTTCAAGCCTGACCGAAACCATCCGCTTTGTGTACAGTATCTGAAAGCTGCAACTGAAATTGCTTTGCTTTGACAATCCGTGAGTATGCTGTAGCTGTTCCTATAAATAGAACATCATGTCCTCTTCCTTTTTTAAAAAACAATCTTCCTCTTTATTTTTTTTTTCCCTCAGAATTTTGCATTTCATCCCCTGAAGCTGCACACAGAGTCTTCTGGACTGTTTTTCTTGGTGAAAGATCAGACCATAAAAACCACCAAACCTCTCCTGGCTGTCAGAATTTCAGGTTTAGATGTGTTGCTTCTCTGGGACTGCTGATAGAAATACAGATTTCCTCCCCCAGCATTGTTCATGCTTGAGTTTGGCTTGCTGCCATGCATTTCTTTCTTTCTTTCCTTGGGGAATGTGGAAAATTAAAACAAAATAGTGACTTGTAAGAGTTTGCTCACTCCCTGAGAAATTCTGTGGAACAGGAAAAAGACATGTAGCCAGTGCTCATCCTCCCTGCTAAATCTGAGGCATGTGATGAGCAGAGGGGTGGGGGCAGTGGTGAAAGCCTCCTGAAAAATGGGTGAAAATCTTTTGTAGAGAATCGCAATTACAGAACATTAGATGTTGGAAGGGACCTCCACAAAACATCTAGTCCAAACTCTCCACCGAGCCCAGGATCATCCAGGGTAGTCCGCGTAAGAATGCATCCAGGCAAGTTTTTAAAGTCTCCAGGGAAGGAGACTTCACAACCTCTCTGGGCAGCCTGTTCCTGTGCTCTGTCACCCTCGCACAGAAGAAATTTCTGCTCATGTTGAGGTGAAACCTTCCATGTTCATTTGTATCTATTGTTCTTCATCTTAATACTGCACACTACCAAAAAGAGATTGATCCTCTCTGCTTGACACCCACCCCTCAGATGTTTATAGACACTGATCAGATCCTCTTTCAGCCTTCTCAAGACTAAGCAACCCCAGGTCTCTCCATCTCCCTTCAGAGGGGAGATGCTTGAGTCCCCTAATCATCCTTGTGGCTCACTGTTGGACTCTCTTCAGCAGGTCTCTGGCTCTTGAACTGAGGAGTCCAAGATCTGACACAGTATTCCAGGTGTGGTCTCAGCAGGGCAGTGTAAAGAGGGAGAAGAACCTCCCTGAACCTGCGGGACACACTTTTCTTGATGCACCCCAGGGTACCATTGGCTCCCTTGACCACAAGGGTACGTTGCTGTCCTGTGGAGAACTTGCTGTCCACCAGGACTCCCAGGTCTTTCTTGGTGGAGCTGCTTTCCAGCAGGATAGCCCCCAGCCTGAATCTACCAGTCTGTGTGGGCACTGCTGATCTCCCACCACTGTCTCCTGATATTCCTCAATTTAACTCTTGGCAAATGCTTCAATCTTTCCCTTGAAGTTCTAGGAAATCAGTTATTTTGTGTGTTGTCTGTTCCTGTGTGCAGTCATTCAAACAAGGCTGCTATGGCCCTTCCTATTTTACTCCCATGTCTGAAACTTTCATTCACCTTCTGATACTATGATGCGTCTGAAGTTGCCTGTTTGAATTCTTGAGTATATATTTCTGTGCCATTCAGGGCCACATTTTGCTGCTTCTATCACCACATATTGAAAATTGAATGGTATTGTGTAGTGGCTTGAATTGTATCAAGTCTCTGGCCACCTCTCTGAACAGCTCTCAAGATCCATCCCTGTGCCTCCCTTCTCTGGGCTGATTCACTGAATTCTCTGAGGTGTTTCTGTAAGGCTTGATTAAATGGGGCATTGAGTTATTGTATGTGCACTTAAAATATAGCTACCAGGAGATACTGGTCTTGCAAAGTTCAGTTTCCTGCTGCTTCTTGCAGGGCATAAAATTTCTGGGAGCAATTTACAGTGCCTTGCTCTGTGGTTTTCTTTCTGGTCTACTTACCAGAAAAATGAGGAGAACCAGTGCCATTTCATTAGTTACTGATACTTTCTCCTGGACTAGCTCTCACTTGTTTGTCAAGTTCTTGACAGCTGTCTGTTTATATTTGAAGCCTCATATTTTCACCTTTTGTTAGTTGGAGCTGTGCGAATGTTTGTCATCATGTTTCTGCCTGCAGAGGTCATTCCCTCTCACCCAGGTAGGTTCAGCTGAGCTTCATGCACCACTGTGAGACAGTGAAGAGGCCGTCTAAACAATAACTGGGGTAAATGTCATCTGGTAGTGGCAGGGTATATGTGGTGTCAGACTAGTTGATAATGGGCAAGTGGCTTTGCTCCTACAGCCACTGCAGATCTGCTCTGAGAGCAACCAGCTAAATCCCCTGAAAACTTCAGTAGAAGTGTTGTATAAACCTGATGAGGAGAGAGGATTGTGTCCATCTACATCCATGTTGTGATAAGAATTTGCCAGTTGTTGGTGTAGGACCAAACCTATTTTCTGGAGAAGAAGATGCACCTTTGCTCTCCCGTGGCATTCACTTTGTTCTCTTTGGTCTCATCTGTGCTGAAGGGCTGTGTGCTTCTTCCTCCATAATGACCACCTCCAAATATTGTGAGTGTCTGCCTTTTCAGTTCTGAGAGCCTGGTTTATTATCTTTTTGTTGACTGTTTCCAGTATTTAATCTGCCCCATTTAGTCAAGAATGCTGCCAGAGATGTGCATAACACTTCCTAGCACCCAAGCAGAAGTTTTGGATCTGTTCTGTTCCCAATTTCTTTCATCAGCGCAGTAATCACTCAGTGTTCAGCCATGGATGATGGATAACATGTTTGGACACAGTAACGACTTGCAGTGCTGCTGCTGCTGCTTCTTCTGAGTTGCAGACTAATGTAAAACAAATGTCTGCCTACTGCTCACATTGAAATGAATACCATTGTGAAGGAAGTCATCCTTTTTGTGCCACCAGAAGGAGAGTTTACTTTGCATGAACTGACAGTAAGCCATGTGGAGAGGTGGACTTGAATTTTAATGCTCAAGTCGGCTTGCAGAAGCAGAGTTGTGAAATGAGAAGTCAGTGAGGAAGATTGTCTGGTATGGATGGCACTAGCATGTATAATCAGTAATGGCAGTGGGCTGCAGATGAGAGTCTGGAAGCACAGTTTTTTTTCAGTTGCTGCTGAAACTCAGGAGGTGGTTCTGAAAAGCAGAGACACTTCCTATCTGCAGAAGCAGATGCCACTTGCAAGGGACTTTCTGCCCAAGGCACTGGGGAGAGGTCTTTGCTTCGATACAAGAGGTTGGTGCCCAAGTGTCTGTGCAAGGCTTCATGCTTGAGCTGGTAGAGATTAGTCCTTAAAGAAGGAGGGTTCTAAAGCCATAGCTACATGGCTTAGTAGTTCCTAATTGAAATGAGGTGATGGGAATGAAAGAAGGAATCCGTTGTTTGCTTTGCACAGCTTAGTGTCATATAAATCCCTGGTAGGAAGCTGTGGAAAATATCACTCCCATGAGAAATTTTTTTTTTTTTTTAAATATTGGCTTCCTTGAAAACAGTGGAGCTTGGTGGAATTCTAAACCTGTTGTTGCTTCCACAGTAAAAGAAATAATTAGTTGTTCTTGACTTTGAAAGCTGCATGCAACTTGGTGACCTTTAATTTAGTCTCCTTCATCTGTTATGCTCAGTGTGTAACAATATTGTGTTTTCCCCCATATATTCCTGTCACGTACACTGGCTGGTAGAACTTTCAAACATGTCTATCTGCTAGGGCTACATCAAAGAAGTGTTTTGGTCTTTAGTCTGTTTAAAACTTCACTTGAAATTTAAGAGCTCATTTTGGTGCTTGTGGAGAGTGTAGGAGGGCATGGCATGCTGTGAGCCAGTAATGCTCTGGGGTAAACTCTTCTCCTTTTTTCCATTGCCAATATCTTAGTAGCAAAATGAGCTGAAGTACACCACTAGGAGAAGTGTGACAGTCATGTAGGGTCTCAAACCTGAGGGAGAACAAATGTGGTTGAGAAGATGCATTCCTAATTGTATGCCACTCCATATGATCGTTTGGTATTTCACAAAACCCCTTCATAGAACCACAGAATCATTCAAGTTGGAAAAAACCTTTGAGATCATCAGGTCCAACCACTGACTCTACCAGGCTAAGTGCCACATCTAAACGACTGTTAAACACTTCCAGGGGTGGTGACTCAATCACCTCCCTGAGTAGTCTGTTCCAATGCTTGACCACTCTTTATGTGAAAAAAAAACTTCCTAATATCCAGCCTATATCTCTCCTGGTACAACTTGAGACTGTACCCTTGTCTTTTGTCATTAATTACCTGTGAGAAGAGACTGGCACCTACCTCTCTGTGATGTCCTTTCAGGCAGTTGTAGAGGGCGATAAGGTCTTCCCTCAGCCTCCTCTTCCTCAAACTGGACAGTCCCAGTTCCCTCAGATGTGTTCTGTAGACCCTGCACCATCTTAGTCGCTTACCAGCTCCAGCACCCTGAACTCTTGTTTGTATTGAGGGACTCAAAGCTGAACCCAGTACTTGAGTTGTGGTCTCACCGATGGGGTGAGACAAGGGGACAAACACTGTCATATTCCAGCTGGTCACAGTCTTGCTGATACTAGCCAGAATGCCATTGGCTTTCTTGGCCACGTGGGCACACTGCTGGCTCACACTGAGCTGCTTGTTGCTTAGAAGACTGGAAGTTGCCAATGTGATACCCATCCACAAGATGGGTCGTAAGGAGGAGCCAGAAAACTACATCACTGTCAGCCTGACCTCAGTGCCAGGCAGGGTCATGGAACAGGTCATCTTGAGTGCCATCACAAAGCACCTACAGGATGGCCAAGGGATCAGGCCCAGGCATTATGGGTTTAGGAAGGGCAGGGCCTGTCTCACCAACCTCCTTTTATGATCAGGTTACCCACCTGGTGAATGTGGGGAAGGCTGTGGGTGTAGCCTTCCTGGACTTCAGCAAAGCTTTTGACACTGTCTGCCACGAGAAGCTCCTAGCCAAGCTGGCGGCTCATGGTTTGGACAGATTCACTCTGTGCTGGGTCAAGAACTGGCTGGATGGCAGAGCCCAGAGAGTGGTGGTGAATGGTGCCACATACAGTTGGCAGCTCTCACTAGTGGTGTTCCCCAAGGATCAGTGCTGGGCCCAGTCCCGTTTGATATCTTTATTGATGATCTGGACGAGGGGATTGAGTCCAGCATCAGTAAGTTTGCAGATGACACCAAGCTAGGAGCAGTGTGGATCTGTTGGAGGGTAGGAGAGCCCTGCAGAGGGACCTGGACAGGCTGGATGGGTGGGCAGAGGCCAGTGGGATGAGATTTAACAAGGCCAAGTGCAGAGTTCTGCACTTTGGCCACAACAACCCCAAGCAGTGCTATAGGCTGGGGACTGAGTGGCTGGAGAGCAGCCAGGAGGAAAGGGACCTGGGGGTGCTGATAGGTAGTAGCTGAAGATGAGCCAGCAGTGTGCCCAGGTGGCCAAGAGAGCCAATTGCATCCTGGCCTGCATCAGGAACAGTGTGGCCAGTAGGACGAGGGAGGTTATTCTTCCCCTGTACTCAGCACTGGTCAGGCCACACCTTGACTCCTGTGTCCAGTTCTGGGCTCCTCAATTCAAGAGAGATGTTGAGGTGCTGGAACATGTCCAGAGAAGGGCGACAAAGCTGGTGAGGGGCCTGGAGCACAAACCCTATGAGGAGAGGCTGAGGGAGCTCGGGGTGTTTATCCTGGAGAAGAGGAGGCTCAGGAGTGACCTCATTGCTATCTACAGCTACCTGATGGGACACTGTAGCCAGGTGGGGGGTGGCCTCTTCTCCCAGGCAACCAGCAATAGCAGAGAGAGTGATTGGCATTGGAATGGGCTGCCCAGGGAGGTGGTGGAGTCACCGTCCCTGGAGGTGTTCAGGAAAAGACTGGATGAGGCACTTAGTGCCATGGTCTGGTTGACTGGCTATTCTATGATTCTAGAACCCCCCCCCTCAACTTTGCAGCCTCACTTCCCCAAGCTTGGAGTGTTCATGAAGTTGTGGCCCAACAGGACCTGGCATTTGGCCTTGCTGAAGCACATCCCATTGAGCTCAGCCCATTGATCTAATCTAAGCCTCTCTGTAGAGCCTCCCTACCCTCAAGGAGATCAACACTCCCACCTGACCTGGTTTCATCTGCAAATTTACTAGTGGTGCACTCTAGCTCTTCATCAAGGTCATTGATGTTAAATAAAAATGAAGACTTGCCTCTGGTTCTTATTTTACTTCCATATGATCCTTTGTTTTTCACAAAGTCCTTCATTTACAAAGACTTACTGATGGTTCTTATTTCATTTCCCCCAGTTTGCAACTTCATGTCTCATGAAAAGTGCCTCAAGAATGTCAAGATACCATGCTCATGTATTGCTGCCAGTCTTGTAAGGGTGAGTAAGCACACTCTGCCTTGTCTCCTTCTTGGGATAATAGCACAAATGTATCACTAATAAACTTGATGTAGTACAGCGGTGACTCGTGGTAATGCTTAAATCAATTGTCTTAGTCATCACTGAGGCTTTTATAGCTGCTCAAAGGCAAAGTTACATTTTCTTTGAAAAGTCTCTGCTATGGGCAGCTGTAGATAGTTTTTGAAGAGCAGCTGTTTGCATTCTTCAAATGTTACTCAGTGTTCTTAAGTGTGTGTCATTACCTGGAAGCCTCACAGTAGTTGGAGTGGGGTGACTGATGGATATCAGTCCTCTCAGAAAACCACACCATGTGTCATACTAATGAACTCTATACACCACCAAGTGTTTTATGGCAATTACATCTTACTGAGAATATGCTGAAACTTCTCTGACCAGCAAAGAGGCTGTTTGGTTTCTGTTTACTGCTGCATCTTAAGATTTTGCTTGTTTATTGTGTCCAGAGCGTAATGCCATTGTATTTTCAAAGCATGGGATTTCAAAGCAAAAAAGTCAAGAGGGTAGGGCTTCAGTTGGTGATAAATGCAAATTTATTTAAGTAATTAATGAAGTATTTGCTTTCAGGTGCCATGTAACTTCTCCCACAAGACTTCGTGTTTAACAGACTGATTTTAAAGGGTGTGAGAGATAAAATTTAAATTTAAATGAGACCATAGGATGCAACTGTGGTGCTAAGATGCCAAACTGAGAAGAAAGCAGTGTATCACATGCTTGGAAAATGCTGTCAGGAAAGCTAAAAAAAGAAAAGGAGATAAAAAGCTTACTAGTGAAGAGGTGAATCACTACAGGTACCTTGAGGAGCCATATGCTAAAGTCAAATGAGACATGGCTATAAAATCAGAATTGTGCATTACAGGCCTCACTGGCTAAAAGGACATTTAGGGAACACACTGTGTATACCTGAGAACCTGTGAAGGGGGGATGATTCCCTTCTTTATATCCTAAAAAGCTTTGCAAGTCCCTTCATGTTTTGGAAACCCACCTAAAGAGTGAGAAGGGAAAGTTTAAAACAATATGCAACTCAGATTAAAGGAACTGAATTTTTAAAGAGAGAAATTAGCCACTTTTTTTTTTCTTGGATTTGGTTTGTCTAGGTTATAATCCTGTTAGGTTTTGCTGCACATTTCCTCTTCTCTGCCTACTTTTCGTCTTGAGAAATTTAACATAGGTGGTAAAAAATTGTCAGATTCGTAGAAAATTGTCAGTGAAATAGTAAAAATTAGTTTTGTACCTCTGAGGACCTTTGATAAAGGAACATTTAGATAGCGGAAAATGCACTTAGTAAGAATTGGCTTCTACTGTTTCAGTGTGCTGGCAATCAGTTGTTGTAGCACAGGAAAACAAACAAGTCAGATGATATAGGTGTCTTTGCAAGGGCTTTTGTGTGGGTGTGACAAATCGAACTGGGAAATATTTTGTTGTATTCAGAGTGTCAGAGCTGTAAGCATTTGTGACTGCTGCCTTTGTGAATTTACTCCACGTTCAGTTCACTGTTCAAAGTAATGTTTGTTCCTTTAGCATATTAAGAATCTTCCATTTTAGCTTACCAATGTTTTCACTTCATCCTCAATGTTAGTGTAGTCATGTTTTTCTTTTGCCAATCTCCATCCTCTACCTGCCCCAACACATAAATTTTATTGTGTTGTTTATTGTTCAGACATAAAATTGTCCTTGCTTGGTAGGAGAATGCAAGTGTTGTTGTCAGCCCTCAAAGCTGTTGCAGTTTAGCATTGCTGTGTTTAACTGCGAAAAGTCTTCTGGGTTGTCGTTGTGGAACTCTTAACAACGATGCTTTGAAAAATTCTGGATGATGCTGTTCTTTCTGGACGGTCTTTTCTCTTTGCTGTGGTCATCCAAGTTGCATCGATCCCAGACTGCTGTGCAAGTGAAGTCTGCCATATGGGAGATGTTGGACGTTTTTCTGTGTGCAGGCTCTGTCGAAGTAAATATTGAACTTGGCATTTGCTTAAAAACATAACAAAGAAAAAAAAAAACAAACCTGAATGTTAATCGTTTATAGAATGTGCAGAAAGTTTATTTTCTTAATCTCCCTGCTCTCCTCTCAAATTATTTTTGATTTCTTTATGAAAAATTTCAACATAAGAGGGAACACTGGTGGGATTTTTTTTCACCCTGATACTTTGTTCTAGTATGTCAGTATTCAGTGTAACGAGAAAGATAGATTGATTGATTTTTAATTCCCTGGATTTCACTTAGAGAAGATGGTAATTGTTAAAGCTCATCAAAGTGTGTGTTACTGGATACTAAGTCAAGCTGTCAGAGAACAATTTTTCAGCAGATGTTTCATGGAAACTTTTATTCCTGAGAGCAGGGTTTCCTTCCCAGGGTCAAGTTAAGGCCCACAGAGTCACAAGCATGCCATGAGTACATCCAGCCTCAGATCATTCTTGATAAGTTCACTTCTAAAGCTGCCTTAAGAAAAATTTTTTTGCACTATTGTTAATCATTATCACCTGTATTTTGTATTCCAGACTGTATTCAGGTCATGATGTTTCAAAATAAGGCTTCTTCAGGACAAGTTTTATGTTTTTATGGTTTGCAAGGGATGTGATTTGTTTCACTGGCAAGACCTCTATTATTTTTGAAATTCAGACACTCTCTCCCCTGCATTCCCATAAGTATTTGCCTACTCTGAGGTATATGTAGAACAAAAACACAAAACAAAATAACAACAAACATCAAACAAATAATAAAGAGAACAAATGCCAAAGCAAAAAAAAAAAAAATAATCAAGAAACAATAACAATCTATCCCCAGTATGTCCAACAAACCCCAAAATAACAGTGAAAATAAGCCCTCTTTGGTTGTGTCAAATGTGAAGTTTTGTTTTCCCTTCATAGGTTGAATTTGAAAGTGTGTTACAAGTTTTTACCCTTTAGATTTGCCACAGAAATGTGTAACTGTTCTTCGAAAAGCTTCTCCTGCAGCTTTTGTGGTTCAGGATGTGGGTAGGTGTTGTGTTGACACAGGCTGTGGTAGTGAATGGGAAGGTTATTGTGCAGAGGTCTCTCCTTGGACAGACAGGTGTTGCCTGAGCCTGCTGACCTGTCTCTCTCTGGCTGCTGGATTCAGCTGTGCAGGTGATAGGTTATTTTGGTCAGTTCCCCATGAACTTTGAAGACAGGAAGAAAGGATACTTGGGTTAGGGTTATGTTCTCCTAACTCCCCTTCTGGTAATCTGTTCCATATTGGACACATCATATTTTGTATGCACAGCAGCATCTCATTTTTCTGCAGCTGAAGAACTTCTGTAATGGGGACACAACCTTGTTTGTGTTTATTTTCTCTCCCCACCTCTGTTGCCTGGTGAGAAGCCACGGGAAGCTGCAATAAAGTGCAAAAAAACCATCAAGGTTTTAGTCACTGCTTCATTTGCCTTGCAATAATAAATCTTCCAGTCCCACTCAGCTGTCAGAAGCGTCTGATGGATTTTTGTCTGGCTAGGTCAAAGAATTAGCTTTTAAGGAATGCTGTTGTAAATGACTTTAGACATTTTAACAAATAGGAAAGAGCTTGGCAAGCTGTGAAGGAGAATTTGATGTGGTTGGATTGGGTGGGAGTTCTGGAGAGTGCAAGGGGAAAAAGATCAGAATGTGATTTTGGAAAACCATTCCTTTGTGGTAGTTGCAGGTGTTGGAGGTTTTGTGTCAACCCAGGTTAAAAATGCTGTAGTGAATGATGAACTTTACTGCTTCTCCCAGGAAACTGTCATAGAAGAGAGGCTGAAGTGTAGTATTCGTGAATAAACTGGTTGGCATTATTGTTCCATCTCCGTTTCAAAATGCTGTATATCTAGCAAGCATCAATCAAGGGACTTTTTATCCTGACCTCTTAGGCCTTTTTGATGAGAGTGCTGGTAGAGTTGGATCTCTAACATCAACCTGACTTCATGAAATCCATGTTTAATATTATAAAAGCAAGATTGAGATTGTTTTTTCTTCTCTCTTCCTCTTTTATCTGTCTGTGATAAAGAGGTTTTGCTGATGTGGGAGTTTTCACAGGGTCTCCTAACAACAGTTGGACCTGAAGCTGGCCTTTTTAGCAGGGCCTGTTGCAATAGGACAAGGGGTGATGGTTTTAAATGAAAATAAGGGAGATCCAAACTAGATAGAAGGAATAAATTTCTTCCAGTAAGGGTGGTGAAACACTGGCCGAGGTTTTCCAGAGAGGTGGAACCACATCAGCAAACATTCCAGATTAAATCAACCAGGGCTCTGAGCAATCTGCTCTAGTTGAAGATGTCCCTTCTCACTGCAAGGTAGTTGGACTAGATGACCTTGAAAAGCATCTCTTCTGACTGAAAGCATTCTATAATTTTACCTGGGATAGCTGGACAGCCCTGACCACCGTCAGTGAGAAGAACTGTAGTTCTTCCAGACTTGACCCTTGTGTGCTTAGAGGCTAGAAACCACGTGGCATGATTTAAGAACCAAATCAGGTATAAAAAATCTTGTTGGTAATCTTTGCACTACTTCAAGGTTTCTTCCCTTCCTTAAAGTGAAAGTATAGTTCTTTTAACCCTGGAGTTAAAGGCAAGAGCTGGCACCCACTAATTCATGAACTCCAGAGTTTCTTATGCTCTGCTAAAGCTTGAGACAAACTACCTGATAGCTTGCGGACTCCCAGACAAGCCCTGTGACTGTATCAGTGACTCCTCAGACTTGGAAGTGAAACGCTTCTTTTAATTCTAAATGTTTACCTTGACAAAAGTAGATGGACATCGATTTCATGTGTAGCAATAAAAGCAGAGATTATTTCCCATATAATTTTAAAATTAATTTTAAATTTCAGTGCTGTAGGAAGTTCTCATACAAGTCATGCCTTCTAGCAGAAGCATAATATAATCCTGATTTGAAATGGTATGGAATTCACTGTGTAGTTCTCATCAGAAAGGGTCTTTTAGAGCCTGTAGGTGAGATCTAATGGCCTGTCAGAGGTATGTAGGATGGAGGAAAAAAAAAATCTGGATATGGTGAAGTCACACACGGTGTGTGCTTTACTACCTTGCATTAGCCCCAGCTAAAATTTTGATAACTTCAATAATTTTCTCATCTCTCTTGTCCTTTTGATATGTTGAGATAACATTTAACTTGTATTATCTGATCTCAGGATTTCTGTGTGGAATGTGTACTTAAAGTTGTTTTTGAACACCAACTGGTACATCAAGTGCTCAGAAGAATGTCAATTTGGACACAACCAATGAGTAATTGACAGGCATTGTCCATAAAAGGAAGAAGTAGAGCTAGAGTGTGTTCGAGTGCATTCAAGTGCCTGCAGTGAATTTGAATTGCAGCAATCTTTTGCTATTAAGCAGAGAGGTTTCAAGCAAATGAAAGGTCTCTTTGATTACTGAGCAATAAGTAACTGAGAAGATGTCAATACTTGGAAAATGTTACATCACAAAGTTGTTAGCTTCTGTCAGTGAGGGAATGGTCGAGGCAATTAACCTGGACACAGTAATGTTAGGGTGTGTTTCACACTCAAATGTGATCAACATGTTGACCTCTAGAGCAAAGGTTTCCTGGTATTAAGAGTGAATATTAGACATATTAAATAAGCAAGTACTTTTGTACTGGAAACAGCAGAATCCGTAGAACATGTTCCTGCTTCTTGTTTTAAAACATCATTATAGTTTGTGTCAACAGTCATGGGCTTTTTGACTTGTGTTGAGAGCAGGTTTTGTGAAAGATCCTGTGTGACTGCTCTTTCAGGTATTTCTTAAAGATTCATAGAGTCAAAGAATGGTTTAGGTTAGAAGGGACCTTCACATTCCTACTTCCCTGGGCAACCTGTTCCAGTGTCTCACCACCCTCACTAGGAAAAAATTCCTCCTGATCTCCAGTCTAAATTTCCCCTTCTCAAACTTCAATACATTCCCTCTCATCCTATCATTACACTTGTAAAAAGTCCTTTCTTAGTTTTCCCATAGGCACCCTTCAGGTCCTGGAAGAGTTGCTTCAAGTTGGTTGTGTTTTGCCTTCAAATGCCACAGTATTTTGTAATTGAAAACCAGCTACCCTTTAGTTCAAATCCTTTTACTCAACCTTTGGAGGCTGTTGTGACAAGGTTTGTATCCTTTCTGTGTACTCTTTCCTACGTGGAACTAACTCGAGGTCCTTCCACACTCTCTGTCATGTGTTTTACAAGGTCCTGCCAAGGGCAAGTCTCCCAAATGTGATGAGGAAGGAGATGTGTGGGCAAAATAACCTTGAGTTTTGGTTTTTTTTTTAAGACTGCCCAAGACAGCATCTGTCATTCTGGCATTTGATATTGTTATATTTCTCTCATTCTCCTTTCAGCCTGGAAGTCTTTGGCTCAGGATTCAGGCTATAAACCACCTTCTGCCTGAGTTGCTAGAAAAGCAGCTGCAGATAGGTGAAGAATAGGTCTTCCCAGAGCTGTATTTTTCCCACCTGAGTTACCCAGACAGTTGCAGACCTGGCCAGCTTCAATTCACAAACTGGAGGGTCTGGGTGATAGCTGAGCTGCTCTGTACAGATCGATTCCACCTATTGGGAGAGCTTGATATGCTGTGGCATTTCAGGATGAGAAACAATTTCAAAAGGCACTACCAAAAGAGAGCAATTTTATCCATTCTATTTTTTTTTCTTGTTCTTCCAAAGTTTGAGTCTTTGCTTGCTGTTCTTTCTGCATGACTCAGAACTGCTGTGTGCTGGCACAGACTGCACTGAAAGGGTTAGACTCAAATTTTTAGGCTTCTGTAGGATCAGAGTTTTATTACAGGACTGATCTGAATTTTCTTCACAGAAATGTGTTACATTCTGTAATGCTTTGGGGTTCTTAACAGATGGCAAAAAAAAACGAAACAGGAACTAGGAGTATCTTGTCCATGAGTGCAAAGTCACTCTGGAGCTTATGGTGGAATGTTCCCACTACACTTTCTGTTGATGGGCTTCTGATCAATACTGTAAGAGCTCTTAAATGTCATTTAATGGTATTACTAGCAGAAAATTTCTCTATTTTTCTGCAGGAATTGATTTTAGTGGTTTGCATAAAGTAATTTAAGTAGTGGCATTGGAAAAATGGTTTTAAGCTCTCATCAATTATTAACTTTTGTCTCTGTAGACCACTCTTTTGTGTCTGTACTTTTCTGTACTTACATAGGTGAATATAAATCAAATAATAATACAGAATAATATTCTGACGTGCTGCCTTACTGGCTTTCCCAGTCTGAGTTATATTACTTTTTTACCGTGTTGGCTGCTCAGAACCTGTTCAGTATGAGGTCTCTTCCAACCCGGTTGGTTCTGTGATAGTAGCACACAATCTTAGGGAGCTGCTCCGAGAAACAAGATGTGATTGATGAGTTTTAGTGACATTGTACTTGCTCTTTTACCTTTCCTCCTTTTCCAGCTCAATCCCATCTCATTTCCTGCTAGGCTCGGCAGTGCTTTTTATACCTGTCACTTCTAAAGTAAATTAGAAAGATCACTCATAATAAAAAAAAGTTTCTTTGGCTTGTTTCAGAAAGCCAGCAGTTGAAGGAACAGGTTTTGGTTCATAGTTTTGTGGGGTTTTATTGTTTTTTTTCCCTGCTCCTCCCCTTTTCTGTTTTGTTTCCATCCAACATTTCAGTTAGCAAGTTGTTCCAATCTTCTTGGCAGTGACTTGAGACTTAAGAGAATTGCCACCAGGGTCTGAACAACTGCAGAATTTAAACTTAGTCTCCTTCCCTTGAGTCTTCTAGATAAGTACAGCCAGACCCTGAGTAAGTTTGACTCCTGTCAAAGTCCTTCGTCACAGGCTTTCCCAAAATAAATATTGTTTTCCATAAAACTCTGCTTGGATCCCTTAATCTCCATAGTGTCTTTTTCTCTTCACCAGAACCTCTTTGTGACAGTAATTAAAAGCCTGTACATTTCTTTGTCAGGTGTAAGATAAAGCCAGGCTGATAGCTAGGGAAGAGAAAGTTCTCAGTGTTTCAAACATGGGCTATTAAGGGGGTTGGATGTTCGTGCTGGGTGTCCAAAGCAGGTTGTTCACCACTCTAGTCTCCTCTGCATCTGATCTCTAAGGAAATGCTGCTGCCATGAGGGCAGCTGGCTCTGTTGTGCCTGGAGGCTGTGGCACAGGTAGGGCAGGCAGGTGACTTGAAGGTAACACTTGAAATGTGAAGACAGGATGTGCAGAAAAGCTTTCCTGAGAAATCCAACCAGGGTTTTTCAGTGCTCCTTACAATTGCTGTGTCTGACTCTGCTCATGCAGCCATTCTCAGTCTCTCTTCTGCGCTTGAACTCATTGTGTAGGATGAATTTTGGGCAAGTCACCTTCCATCAGGATGGGATTTGGCTTCTTACATATTTTTGGAACAGCTAGATCCAGAAAACAGCACTCATACTTTACCTTTACCTTCAGAATAGCTAAGAGAGGTACCTTAAATTTTACTGTACAGAAAGGCTTGTTTTTTCCTTTCCTCTTGAGTAGCATGGAGGTGTAGAGAAAGTGGGCAGGGATTACGAGTCTTGAACATAGTCTGAGATAGTTTTGTTTAAGTTCTCAGGCTCTCCAGCATAAATTTTCCCCCTCCAAATATATGTATATATATAATGTACTTTTAAAAAACATACATTATATGACTGGAATATTTGGATTTAAAAAAAAAAAAGAAGAAGAAGAAGAAAAATAACCATAATGCAAGCCAAACCTGAGCTTTATGTCAGAGCTTCAGGGCTTGTAGAGAATGATTTTCTTGTGTGGGTTGGTGGAAGTAGGAGATGGACCTCAAAACGTGGTTCATTTGTATTTTGAATTGGCAACGATGTTTTGCAATATATCATATTGAAGATACTGATATGAAATCCTTCTGGTAGGCTGGCTGGCAGCCCAGGATGTTGGGGAGCCTGAGATTGGAACAGGCAGTTTTCTGGCTAGTCAGGGACCAAAGATTCTCTCCAGGCAACACAATGCCCGTGACTTTGCTTGACTAGTGAGTTGCTGTGCTTATCTTCTTCATGGATGGTAACAGATTTATTTTGTACCTCTGTTGATTGTTCTTTACCTCCCAGAGGTGAATTCTTATGAGGACTGAAGGCAGCACATGTGTCACAGTTTGAGGGTTAGTGAATTTTCTTGATTAAACTTCCAGCAGTGTTCCTTTGTCCCTGTGTTAGATCTCACAAAACTTTAGCTTGCTAATCTTATTACACATGCTTGAAGTACAAGATAATTTAGTGTAACTGTCCCCATGCTTTCAGAGGCAGAAACAGTGTTGGGAATTAGACTTTTGTAATGGGAAACAACTTCCTGGGTCATCAGATTCTGTGTTCTCAATGTGCTGCTAGTGGTTCCCAGGAAAACCATAATACACACAGAGAATCCTCCTCAGTCAATTCAGAGGTTTGGTTACCTGTTCATCTGGGAGGAAAAGAAGTTGGCTATGGCTATTTGTAGCTTTATTGGGAATGATTTCACACCTGAATAACCTTTTGCCAGCCCTTACTAGAAAAACAATTTTGTGATGCAAGAACAAGAAAATAAAGCTGATATGTTTGTCATATCAGGAAGGGCATGTGTGATGCAAAATACCTGAGTCACAGCAAACTTTTTTGAAAGCTATTTTGGTTGGTAGATTTTTTATTTAGATAACAGATTTTTCCAGAATTTTAAAGATGCAGTTTTGCTTCTTCCTTCTCAAGTGGGTATCAGTGTGATAAAGTCTTGTTGATGAGTGGTCTCTAGAGCAAGTACAAAGCTCAAGCATTTTTCTTAGTCTTCCTTTTTCATCTTTATTTCTGTTGTTCTTCTGGTACTGTGTTTTTAACCACTGGAGAAGAAAAATACCTGGTTTTAGGGTAAGGGAGTGGTATACTAGAAATACATTTTCTAAAACTGCTGGCACAGCTCTTGGCAAGAAGATACTGGAATGCATCATTTTCCATTTACAGCCAACAGGAACCTCAATATGGATGTACTTCAAAGCATGGATAGTACAGAAATCCAGCTCTTGAAGTTTGTATGGGGGAGAGCCTTGGGGGACCCTAATGTCATTGTCTTGATCAGCCAATTAGCTGGAATGTATTGGGAGAAGAAATGAAATGCATGTGGGGAGTACTGGAATGTGGCAGCACTGAGCTTTGAAAAGTTGGTCTTGAGTGTCTTTATAGTATTCTATGTACGTGTGCAACTGTTACTCTTTAATTGTTCTTGATTCCATTAGAAACACTTAGAAAAGGAACTGTGATACCAGGTAAGTCACACAGCACTGAGCCCAAAGGAAACCTTTGGATTCATGGCACTGTGAATGAAGAAGCTAACTGACACTTAAGAATACATACATTACATACAAAAGCCCAAGAATTTAAAACAACAAACAAACAAAAAACAACAACAACAAAAAAAAAACAACCAAAACCCATAAATATTGAAAATAAAGTATTTGAAATATAATTTTATGCATGATTTATTTTTTTTCTCTAAGGGGTGATCTGCCTGTGTATTGGTTTTCCAGCTTAGTGCTGTTTAAGTTGTATATGCAGTCCTGTCTTGCACAATAAATCGGTTTCTGTGTGTTGTGACTGGCACTTTGAAAGCTATGGCTGATAATGTCCTATGCTTTTTTCTTTCGACAGGTTCCAGTTGCACACTGTTTTGGGCCTCCAGGATGTTACAAAAGGAAGTTTTGCACTGTATGCAGAAAGTCACTAGAGTCACTTGCCTTTCGATGTGAAGGTAACTTAAAATACCCTATGTGTGTTGCCACCAGTGCGTCACCTAAATGCACACTTTGCTTGCCTCGAGGGTATGTGTGACTGAGCACACACATGCACTTAATGCTAGAGAGATTTTTGTGTTCCTTATCATCCCCTCGTTGATCATGGAAATGTGTATCTCAAACTAAGGAATAGTAAATCAACCCACATCAAAGCACAAACTTTGTCAAACATGTATGCTTTCTCACCTATCCCTCCAATTTATTTTGAGCAAGTATGTAGTACAGTGCAAGATGATGTACAGTGAATCCAAGCCCAAGATGTGCAAAGAGTGAGAAGCTGTTAATGCAAAAGATTTACCCTGTTGAGGTAGTTTACTTAGGTTTCCCATGGAAGTTTTCCATAGAGCAGATTCATGTTTCTAAAGCCTCTCTCTTTCTACAGAAGAATAGAATATGACTTCTCTTTTGCTCATCTCAGATGTCTGTTGCTTTTAATGGGGTTGAGGTGCCTTCAATAGAAAGGTATTTGAAAATATTATTTATCAAAATAGTACTGCTCCAAGTGTGCTGACATGGATTCTCTGCAAAAACAGTAATTAAAGAAGGCACCCAATCATCAGAATTTTAATTTGGCATGCATGTTGGTTGGAGTAGTTGATTTTGACGTCAGGCAACTCTTTACTTCTTCCTTGTCTCCCGTGTCTTGAGGGGAGGAGGGCCAGACAAGAGCCGTAGGAAATGATCAGGAGCACCTCTTCTACAAGGACAGGATGAGGGAGCTGAGTTTGTTCACCTTGGAGAAGGGAAGGCTCTGGGGAGACCTTATAGTGACTTTCCAGCACCTGAAGGGAGCCACAAGAAGGCTGCAGAAGGACTGTTTGCAAAGACCTGGAGTGCTGTTTAAGATGTATATACTTTCTAGGCCCTTTGGTTTGTCTCTTTCCATACTGAAAATTTCATCTTCCCTATTACCAGGATAACTGTCTCTAGGGTTTAATTCTTGTGGCAGTCTCACCCTTCACATGCACGCATTTTCTTATTAGTTTTCAGTTTGCCTTGGTGTTAGTAGCAGTAGGTGTGAACTACACCAAGGGAAAAAATCCCTGTGTTCTTACAAAGCGTGGCAAAGGGCAATGTCTCTGCTAATTCCTTGATACTCTACAGGAACTTTGTCCTTTAGCGAGGCTATGACTCAAAGCATCTAGCTTGCATGGTTGCTGAATTAGCAGAACTGTACAATATTGTTGTTACATCTATGATTATGGAGAGATGAGAGTGGTGGATGTTCAATATATTCACCAGTGATTTGGATGAAGGCACAAAGTGTTCTCTCAGCAAGTTTGCTGGTGACAAGAAACTGGGAGTGGTGGCTGATACACCAGAAGGCTGTGCTGCCATCTGGCATGACATGGGCAGGCTGCAGAATTGGGCAGAGAGTTATCCCTGTAAAGTTCAAAAAGGACAAGTATGGAATACTGCACTTAGGGAGGAATAACCACATGTATCAGTACAGGTTAGCTTCTGGAGAGCAGCTCCTTGGAGAAGGACCTTGGAGTTCTGGTGGACAACAGGATGACATGAGCCAGCAGTGGCCAAGAAGGCCTGTGGTATCCTGAGATTCATCCAAGTGTGTCAAGTAGGTTCAGGGAGGTTCTTCAGTCCATGTACTCTGCCCTGATGAGGCCTTGTCTACTATACTGAGTCCAGTTCTGGGTTCCCCAGTTCAGGAAGGACAGGGAACTGCTTGAGAAGGTAGAGCAGATGGCTACGTAGATAGTTATGGCACTAGAACATCTCTCTTACAAGGAAAGGTTGAGGGACTTGACACTTTTTAGACGGCAGAAGAGAAGACTTAATGTTTATAAATACTTCAAGGGTGGGTGCCAGGAGAACTGGGCCAGGCTTTTTTCAGTTGTGCTCAGGGGCAGAACAAGAGGTAGTGACACAAACTAGAATGTAAGAAATGCCATCTAAACATGAGGAGGAGCTTGTTTACATGAAGAGTGGTGGAGCAGCCTGCCCAGAGGGGTGATGGAGTTTCCATCTCTGGAGTTGTTCAAAACTTGCCTGGATACTGTGCTGTGCAACCTGCTCTGAATGAACCTTGCTTAACTAGGGGTTGGACTAGGTGATCTCTGGTGGTCCTTTCCAGCCCCTGTTGTTCTGTGATTCTGTGAGGGACTGTGTCACACCTCATATAAAAGTTCTTGAGCTCAATGAAGACACACAGCATGGGGAGCTGCACATGAAAGCATGTGGTTGACTTAGTAAGCTCTATCTTCTGTGGGGCTATAATAAGACAATGTGAGTGGTGATGACCTCTTCGAGAACCCAAAGAGTGATTTCAAAATAAGGAGTTAAACTGCCTATGTAATTTGATACTGTTTTCAGGGTACTTTGAGATAGTGTGGAACAGAGTACATGAAGTTGCCACCTTACAATCTTTAGGTTACAGTCTTCGAATTTTTTTTGTGTGCCTGAAGCAATAACCTGTTTGAGGAGAACAGGAGAAAAATCTGAAGAATCTGACACTTGCTGTTTTTTTTTACTCCATGAAAAATCAGATGCCTTCCCGGAGTGCTTGTATGTACAAGTCTTTGCAAAGCAGGTAGAGGTGAATCTTTTTTATTAATCTCCCTGTACCTCTCTGTCTGTGAGGTACAGAGAGAATTTTTCTACCTCCTACTGAATGTAGATACTGAGATATTTTAGAGTTTGTTGGTTGGTTGGTTTGGTGTGGTTTTGTTGTTTTTGTTTTGGGGGGAGTAGTGTGTGTGTGCTTTTTTTAATCTTGTGAGTGGTTTTTGTATTTTTTTTTTCTTTTTAGTTTTTTTGTTTGGTTTTTTTTTTTTTTTTTTTTTTTGGTTGGTGGTGGTGATTTGTTGGGTTTGGATTTTTTTTCTTTTATGACTGATTGTATGTAGCATGGCATTTTAGCTGAGTTCTATTTTGTAGATTCTCTTTTCTTTCACATCTGATGCTTAAAGTCAACTTTTAAACAATGGAGGTACTTTATCCAAAACAATCTTGTTTAAAGTTTTCTAGATTTTATTAAAAGCCTCTTCCAGCCACAGCAGATAAAATATGTTTTCAGAGATAGTCACAGAATCATAGACTGGTTTGTGTTGGAAGAACCTTTAAAGGTCATCTAGTACAACCTCCTCCACAGTCGGCAAGGACATCTGCAACTAGAGCAGGTTGCTCAGAGCCCCAAACACCCTGACCTGGAATGCTTAGCTTTCTTAGGAAACTGCCCTGAAGAAGTGATTGTTTTGCTTTTCCTGACAATGAAACACAGCTTGGACAAATTTTCTCTGAGATCAACATTCCAGTTTGTTCTGGTGAGGTTTAAAATAAAATCCATTGAGTGTCATAGACTCACAGAATGCTCTGGGTTGGAAGGGACCTTTAAGGTCATCTAGTCCAAACCCTATCTGGGAATAAAAAGGTTTTAGTTCCTGAGCAAAACATACTTTCTGGCTGTTGCAGTCTTCCTGAGAATGACATCCTTCAGTCGTTTGGCATGTTCTGACATCAGCCTGTGTCACTGTAAGCACAGGCAAGTCCGTGCTGGTGCAGGCATGCCACATGGATCGGTGGCCAATCCCTTCTTGACTCCCTCTGCTGTGGGATTGAGTGAGACAGGGCAGGAGGACCTGCAACACTGCTGCTGCCTTGGTGGCAGTGACCCCTGCTTTGCTGGAGCTGGGTACTTGAACACATATCTTCTTTCCTTATGGTTCTGACAGCTCTGGGGATGGAGAGAGAGGGGCTTTTTCTGCTCTTTTGAACTACTTATGAAGTGTCTGCTTGCTCTGCAGTTGGGTTTGGAAAAGGGTTTGTAAAGAGAATGAAGTATTGCTTCAGAAAGAGCATTACTTTTGCACTGCAGACTTGGTATTTGGATGCAGCAGAACTTCTAATGCTTCTAAAATTCAGGGTGGTTTTTTGGGGCCGATTGAATCAAAGCAGGCTGCAGGCAGGATTATACTGAAGTAGGCAGTGGTTCCCATGAAACTGCAATAGAAAGCTGTAACAAGCCAAGCAGTTGTTATAAATTTAGCTTGCTTTGTTGGAGGAAATATGACAAGTGGCTGTCATGACAAGCTCAGCCTCTCCTTATACTTTCTGCATCAGTTTAACACAAAGGAAACAGAGCAGCACACAGGGCAATGGTGATAAACTTCCTTTACTGCCTGTCTTTGCTGAACATAAAAGAGCTTCAAGGAAGGTATGGAGTGAAAATGTGGTAGAGAAGAGCTAGAGGTGGGAGAGGGCGTGAGGGAGAAAGGACCTACAGAAACACCAGGGTTTCCAGCTTAAAGACGTTTTCTTGTTTTCATGCTTTTAGTTTGTGAACTACATGTGCACACAGACTGTATCCTGTTTGCTTGCAGTGACTGCCGGCAGTGTCACCAGGATGGGCACCAGGACCACGTAAGTGCAGATGTCTTTGCAGCAGAAAGTAGTCATGAATTTTCACTGTGAAAACATGGGCTAGAGGAGAGGGAGGAGTCTTGCCTTTTTCTTTTGCCTGCTGCTAATTATCAAAGCATTCTTTTGTGCTTATTGGCAGGCAAAGGAAATGTGTAGCTTCAGGATGTCTCACAGATAGTGAAATGAGCTTGAGTTTTAAAATGTTCACCATGTTTGTTGAAGCTGTGTTGAAAAATCTGCAGTATGTACGAGGTCCTAGTTTGAAAAAAAAAAAAGTCAAGCATCTTACCTAAAAATTTACATTGCAAAAGCTGGCATGAAACTTTTTTTTACTGTATGTTGAGTTGTCAGCTGCATCCCCGAAGCATTGTCACGTTCCTCAGACTTCCTGCAGTCGGAGACAAGACTGCCTAGCTTCTCACTTTAAAATATATGAGTTATACTTAGCTTTCAGGATCTTCTAATTAAAAAAGAATATTGGTTTTGGTGGACTACGAGGAAAAATCATCATGTGATAATTTTTTTTCATTGTTTGGGTGAAATGTAAGATCCTTCTAGTTCATATTTATAATGAGAAAATACTTAATGTCCTGGCCTGACTTGCTATTTCCTCAGAGCAGTCTGAATTGCTGATTTTTGGAGTTAAGTTGAAGAAGTTTTTGTTCCCCCAGGATACGTACCACCACCACTGGAGGGAGGGAAACCTTTCTTCAAGTGCTCGTTGTGAAGTTTGCAAAAAAACCTGTGGCTCTTCTGAGGTGCTCTCTGGCATGAGATGTGAATGGTGTGGCATCTTGGTATGTTGTACTATTGCCTATATTAGTGGGAACCATATATGTGTCTGTATCTATATCTACATGATTTTATTTGAACGCTTTATATCAATATGCTTTATTTGTACAGTCCATAAATATACTTTTTACACCACTAACTTGTTTCTGGATTAGATGGAGAATCTGATTCTTACACTCTGCCCTGTAGTCATTAAAATAGGCGGCTCTCAAAATCACAGGTAAACTTCACATAACCAATGGAATTAAATTTTGACAGAAACTGATTATTATAAATTGCTCTTTAGAAGCCTGCAGTTACTTTTCCTGTATGAAATCAGAATTTCTTTCACATTAGATGATTTTTACAAGGTCAAAGATTTACCATTCTGATACTTTTATTCATGACTCTTTCAGTGTTGAATGTTTCATTACCTATACGGTTGGATTTTTGTTTTCTTAAGCCATCAGTGTATTTCTGTAGCTTTCTGCTCACATGAGGCATGTCTAATTCCTGAGGAAAATGATGCTGCCTTTCAGTAATCCTTATGAAAGCTTTTCACATGCTGATACAGTCTGTTGTGTAGGTAATAAATTGCTCCACCTACTTCAGTCATATTTCAGTAAGAGGTAGCATTAAATGCAAAGTAGCACCGTATGGGATGGGAAATGAAATGTATATGTAACAAATCATACATTTGTCACTTAATACAAGGTGAGATACTATCTGTGGTACTGATGTAGAATTAAATTCTGAGGTTATTTAGTATCTCAGATGTGATTTGAATAATGTAGTTAATTTTCAGAGTGTTATGGGGGGGTTATTTTTAGGATGGTAATTGGGAGGGGGGCTGTCTTTGATAGCAGCAACAGCTGTAGCAGGCTTTGTGGCCATATGTGTATGTGTGTGTTCATCTATGCCAGAAGATCTCACACGAGTATGCAGACAGAAGGGTAGCCAGTCATGTTTGGGAATAAAGCCCCAAATAGTGTTTTTTTTCTTATTTGAGTATGGGTGTAGCTGTATGAGAGGGTATTGCTGTTTCCAAACTAATGGGTTTAGCCTGTCTGCCTTTCCTACCTCTCTAGTAAGTAGCTGTATAAGATGCAAGATCCAGGCTTTGAGGTCAGAACTTTAGACTTCTCTGTATAGGTCAATGGCATCTTTGCCTCTATCAGCAATAGTATGTCTAGCAGGGTTAGAGAAGTGACTGTTCTCCTGTACTGGGTGCTGGTGAGGCCACAGCTTGCGTGCTGGGTTCAGTTTTCAACTGGCTCATTCCAAAAAGGATATTGAAGTGCTGGAACATATCCAGAGAAGGACAGTGAAGCTGGTGAAGGGTCTGGATAAAGGTCTTTGTGCAGAGCTGCTGAGGTAACTGGGATTATTTAGTCTGAAGAAGAGCAGGCTCAGGAGACCTTCTGACTCTCTACAGCAACCTGTGTTTTTGGAGCCAGGTGAGAGATGGTCTCTTCTCCTGGGTAAGAAGCAACAGGACAAGAGGAAATGGCCTCAAGATGCCATGGTAATTAAAAGAAACTACTTCACTGAAAAGGTTCTAAAACGCTGTGGCAGGCTCCCTAGGTTGGTGGTTGAATCCCTATCCCTGAAGGCGTTTAGAAGACTCACAGATGTGGTGCTGAAGGACATGATTTAGCACCAGACTTGGCAGAGACAGACAATGGTTGGACTTCATGATTTTAAAGGTCTTTTCCAACCGACGATTCTGCAAGTCTCTCAAGTAACCAGTGATGAGAGGAAAGGGGCTGAAGTTGTGGCAGGGGAGGTTTAGGTTGGATATTAGGGGAAAAGTTCTTTCATGCAAGAGAGATCAGGGATTGGAACAGGCTGCCGAGGGAGATGGTGCAATCACCATCCCTGGAGGTATTCAAGAAGTCTGCAGATGTGGCACTTCAGGGTATAGTTTAGTGGTGATGGTTGTTGGATTATGGTTGGACTTGATGATCTTAAAAATCTTTTCCAACCTTAACTGTTCTGTGATTTTCTAGCTGCACAAAAACATTTAGTTTTCAAGAAAGCATTTCCTTGACATCTTAAGACTTGCCATTATTAGTTATATAAAAAATTATATGGAATTCATGAAAGAGATTAGTAAAAAGGTGTCTGCACATCCTAGCCTGAGTGTTGCAATTCCAGGGTGTTCTTCATTACAAACAAATTTGCTTTCTTTTGTCTCACTAAGTTCTAAATGGATACTTTTATTTTTAGGCTCATGCTGCTTGCTACATAATTGTCCCACCAGAATGTACTTTTGGAAGATTAAGGAACATGATCCTTCCTCCAAGCTGTGTCCAGTTATTTTCTCGCAACTTCAGCAAGCTGCATTGTTTCAGAATATCTGAAAATCTGCAAACAGAAACAGGTAAAAAAAAATTTCCAAGTTGAGTGCATCTGATTGTTGAGTGTGTTTAACCTGGGTGGTGTAATCTGCTGAAGCATAATGATTGCTATTTTTTACTGGCTTTTTTGGCAATAATATGATTTCTTTGACAAAAGAGGTTTTTTTTTTTTTTAAGTGTAGGCTTGGTGCAAAATACTGAAATAGGCCCAGTTCTGTTTGAAAACTCTCCTTTAAGTAGTAGCATGCAGAAAGTAAAAACCTAAGATCCCCAAGTTTGCTTAGCTGATTAGTGTTATCTTCGTTACAGACCGTATGCTGATACACATGTTGGGTTTTTTGTTTGATGTATGATGCACACAGATATTTTTGTTTGCCTTTCTGGTTAAGCATTTGTTCTTTTAAGAAAAGAAAATTATGTATTTTGGAGGGTAATGTTCTGCTGCCGTCTAGAGTGTATGTTTGTTTAGCAGCTGCTTAGGATCAGGAGAATATTTTAAGCTGCTGAAGCATTATTCTGATTTATAGTTTTAATTATTGTGTTCCTGTAAAGCTTTTCTTCAGGTGCTTTGAATGTACCAGGAAAGTAGATAAAAGGTAGGATAAATATAGGTTGTAGAAGTACTGCATCCAGCTTTGGAGCCCTCTGCATAGGAAGGACATGGACCTGATAGAGCAGGTCCAAAGGAAGGCCACAAAGATGATCAGGGGGTTGGAACACCTCTGCTATGATTGTGGATTGAGGGACCTGGGGTTGTTCAGCCTGGAGAAGACTCTCAGGAGACCTAATAGCAGCCTTCTAGCACCAGAAGGGGGTCTACAGGAAGGTGGCAGGGGGATTGTTTACAAAGAGCTGGAGTGATAGGACACAGGGCAATGGCTTCAAACTAAAGAAGAGCAGATTTAGACTGGATGTGAGGAAAAAGTTCTTTACTGCGAGAGTGATGGAACACTGGAATAGGTTGCGCAGGGAGGTAGTTGAGGCCCCATCCCTGGACATATTCAAGGTCAAGCTTGACAGGGCTCTGGGTAACCTGACCCTGACTGCAGGGGTGTTGGACTAGATGATCTTTGGATCTCACTTCCATCCCAAACCATTCTGTAAGTTAAATATTTGCAAGGGCACTTTCCTTGACCTAAACTTTCTGCACTGAACGTGTAGGGTTGTTTTGGTGAGGGTAGCAGGTCTCTGCATGTTCTTGTGTGCAAGCTATAGCATGAATCCTGCTACTGCATAAACTACATGACCCTAAGTCTGCCTACCGTAATATACTGAAGTGACCTATAAATGCGTGGAGGTGGTGTGAAGGTTGTATGTTGCTTTGGTTGGTGTATTTTTATCAGTGAGTTATTTGTCTTTTTCATGAATTTGATGGGAGAAGGGGAAATGCAGCACATACTTGAAAGTCATGGAGATTTTTATGTTCCCAACATAAGAAATACCAAAAATCCATCTGGATGAGCTTTGTTTTGCTGCAGGACTCATAAGTCTTGATTCAGATCTATTGTCAGGTATTCTGGTAGTGTTCCGAAGGCTTAAATGAAGATAGTTATATTATTATTAACAGGAGTTAATCACAAACCCTTTAAACATCTCTTTAGTTGTGACTTCTCTGATATTAACTGAGTTTGTCATTTAAACTGATATGTTCTTTTAACATATCAGACTTAAACTTGTTCCTTTTGTTATTTTAAAGTCATCTCTGAGTAAAAATTGAACACAGGGCACCTTGAGTGGAAGAAGCAAAGGTTAAAACCTTGCTGCACCTTCAAGTCTCATCTTTCATTATTTCATGTGATGAAAGAAACTGTTTTATGCTTCAGGACTTAGGCTACATGCTACACGAATGAGTTCATCCTACTCATATTTAAGTTTTTTTGAAGTGAAAACATTTTTTTTGCATTTCTTTGATTAAAATATACTCTGAATTGAATGAGTGCAGCTCAATTGTTAGCTGGTGGTCAAAGGAAATAGTAACTTAGTTTTGATCACTTCCAGTGCTTTAATATGAGTACTAGGGCTGGTTTTTGTTTAGCATCACATGGACAGTAGTGTTGAGTGCACCCTCAGCAAGTTTGCCAAAGACACCAAGCTGTGTGGTGTGACTGACGCACTGGAGGGAAGGGATCCATCCAGAAGGACCTTGACAGGCTGCAGAGGTGGACCCAAGCCAACATCAACAAGACCATGTGCAGGGTCCTGCATCTGAGTCTGGGCAATCCCAGGCACCAGTATAGGCTGGGCAGTGACTGCCTTGAGAGCAGTCCTGAAGAAAAGGACTTGGGATTACTGGTGGACAAGAAGCTCAATATAAGCTGCCAGTATGCACTTGCAGTCCAGAGAGCCATCTAGTTCGTGGGCTGCATCAAGAGAAGTGTGGCCAGCAGGTTGAGGGAGGGGATTCTCGCCCTCTACACTGCTCTTGTGAGACCCCACCTGGAGCACAGTGTCTAGTTCTGGAGCCCCTGTTACGAGAAAGATCTGGGGGTGCTGGAATGTATCCATAGAAGGGCTACAAAGATGATCAGAGGGCTGGAGCTCCTCTCCTGTGAGGACAGGCTGAGAAGAGAAGACTCAAAGGATACCTTATTGTGACCTTCTGGTATCTGAAGGAGGCTACAAGGAAGCTGCCGAGGAACTTTTTAGGGTGTCAGGTAGTGACAGGACTGGGAGGAATGTATCCAAGCTAGAGTAGGGGAGATGTAGATTAGACGTTAGGAAGAAGATCTTCACTGTGAAGGTGGTGAGACACTGGAGCAGGTTGCCCAGGGAGGTGGTAGAAGCCCCAGCCCTGGAAATGTTTAAGGCCAGGCCGGATGTGGCTCTGGGCAGCCTGATTTAGTGGAAAGTCTCCCTGCCCATGGCAGGGGCGTTAGAACTAGATGATCCTTGAGGTCCCTTCTATCTCTGACAGTTCTGTGATTTTATTAAAAAAAAAGGAAAAAAGAGAACACCACCTTTGGAAAGCCAGAATGCCATTTTCTAGAGCTCAGCATGCACACACCTACAGCAACACCCTCAAAAGTCTTTCTAACACCAGATCTGTCTTCTGCTATTCTGTGAGAATTTCTGCTTCTTGGGCTCAGCTTCCCATCATGTGGTGGGCACGGTGGAGGGGCTGCTGATATGCAAACTAGCAGGAGCTGAGCTGTGGGTACTCACTTCTTTCCTCCTGCTGTTGATCTCAGACATACTCCTGAGCTTGCTTCTGGTTGACCTCAGCACTGGACGTCTTCCTTTTTCATGGTCAGTGGGCCGTGATTGTAGCACAGCAAAAGGTCAAGGCATGGATAACAGTATTTACATGCACTCTGCTTGCACGTGAGGTGTTTTGTTCTTCTCCTTAATAGTGTGTGACACTTGTTTCAGTACCTAGGTCTCTGATGTTTAGCTGCAAGTCTGATCGCTTCCCATGTGGCTGCTTACACTGTTCACATCCTGTTGATGCTTGCTTTAAGACCACTTGCTGGAGTTTTGCTGCTCTCGGTCATCTGCTGGAAATCAGCTGTCTGCAGGTCCTTGCCAAAGGTACCAAATGCCATCACTGTGCAGGGCTTTCCGTCTGCCTAGATTCTTCCTTCAGGATGGAGCTGGAATCTGCCTTGAACTAGTTTACACATCATCCTGCATCAAGAGAGCTTGGTGCTGTGGCCTGGTAGTCCTTATTGCTCATGCTCACAGAAGAAACCAGCATTTTCTTTCTAAAACTTGCTTGCTCCTGGCATGTGCCAAAAGTTACTGAGATCTCTCAGGGTTCCAGCAGCTCCCTGATGCTCTTCAGGACATGTTTTAAGCTCCTGTGACTATTGTGCAGCTTAGTACAGCTGCTCTATGTGTCACCGGTGCTTCTTCAGGGAAAGATGTAGGTGCAGGATGGCAGATCTCATTAGATACTGCACACACTGGAGGATATTTGCACTGCTGTGAGGACACACTGAGTATGCTCATTCAGAAGTGCTCAAGCCACAGCACTGAGGCAAATTGGAATCATTTAATGAGAGAAATAAGATCATAGGCTGTGAAAAGAAAACAATGGTGATGTCTACTTTACTCATAGCCTTGCTGAGATGTATAAAAACAAGAATACAAAACATAGACAAGACACTGAGTGTGAATCTCTGTCAGAGCCTGTGCTTTCTCCCTAGGCTGTGTTCTGTACAACTAATCCTTCTGCTTTCTAACCCCCTTTGCTGACTCTTCAAGCTCACCTTGCATGTAAGGCAAACTTTGAGATAAGGTAGAGGGGTGGAAAGAAGGTGAAAGGGTGATTGGGAGCCCCTCCTAGGGACTCTTAATTTCTGGGAGGGGTGTTGTGTTTCTCTGTTACCTTTAACCTGTATATTTCTGTGTATAGCTGTATATATTGTAAATATCTGCTTGTATACTGTGCTAAGCTGTAAATATAAAGCTTCATTCCTTAACTTCTAGCTTGGCTGAGTCTAGTCTGGGTGATTTCATAAGAGGGGGGATGCAGGTAACACTCAAACCATCACAGCATTCATGCAGGATGCTCTTCTGTTGCTTATGAAGGGCATTCCTTGGAAAGCCACTCTGAGGTACCGAAGAAGCATTGACATCTGGATGACTTAGCTATTGCAGGCACAGGTCTTCCCAAGATGATGATTGGAAAGTGCCAGAGGATTTCTCCTAGGCAGAGAGTGAGTGCATCATTGTTATTGCCCTGCTGAGGAACATTTGGCCAGATGAGCTTTTGCCTCTTACTAAATGCTAACCTTCACAGACAGACAATTAATGCACGTTTCTGTGCTGAAAGTGGCTTTTCAAAACTCTTGTGTTACCACCAGAAGCAATGGCAGAGCTCTTCACTTTCTCCAAGTGACTCTTCTTTTAGTGTGTTCAGAAATAGTCGTTGAACTTCACTGAAGGAGTTTCAGGATGCTATTAACATCAATTTCCTGATTACCCAGACAAGGGAGAAAGAGTAATAAAAGAAAAATATCATCTTCTTCCCATCTAAACTTAGAAAAAGGAGAGAGTTGGGAGCAACCAGGAATTCTTTCATATCTTATTGTTGTATTTACTATTTTTTTAATAATTTGATTCTGTCTGAAGTGAAATTTAAGAAGGCATTCAGCTTCCACTTCAGGATGTGTCAAGACCTTATTGTCTAGACTTCATTCCAATTTGAAAGTTTACTTGCCAGCTGTAGTGGGGAAAGTATTTCAATCTTTCTTTAATGTTTTAAAATCCCCAGCCCAGAAGCATTATTGTTGGTCTTTCTTGTAGTCAGTTGACTTCCAGAAAGTCAGTCATTACCCAGATATTCATCAAACACACCTTTCTTGGCATACTGTGATTCTGCTTCCTAGAAGGTTTTCTGGCTTTAGAATTCTGACTTCTCTAGTATCTGGCTTCATTGATTTTATTTTCTGTCTCTTGGTTGACACTTTGATTTCCTATTTTCTCCTTCAATGGTAAGGCATGGATTTTACAAAGGTGTTGTCTGGCTTTTATCTTTCGGGAGCTTTGCGTCCCAGTCAAGGCTGAAGGGGAGTTTGAGTGGGTGGGAGAGTGATTATGTGATCATCACATGAGGGTGGCCAATGGCCAGGTTGGATGGGGTCATGAGCACTTGGGGCTAGTGGAAGGTGTCCCTGCTCCTAATAGGGGGATTGAGTGATCTTTAAGGTCCCTTCCAATCCAGACCGTTCCATGATTTGGTGTTGCCAACCTTAGACTAGAAAAAAATGTCACCTTTTGAATATGCACCAGTCTTCCTGTATGGAGCTGGCTGTCAGAAATGAGAATGCTGTCAGGATGTTAGCTTCGCAGAAGCAAATGTAAATGCTAGTAGCTTTTATTAGGAACTTCTCAAAACATTTTATGTGTAATTTTATGAGCTGTGTTATTATCTGACATGTTAGGTCCTTGCTTTTAGTGGGAGCAACAAGCTGCTGTCAAAAGTCCTCTTCTGGAGTGCAGTGATTTTTTTTTTTAGGTTTTTTTTTCTTTTTTTTTTAATGTCAGCAAGTTTATTTTTCAGTTATGGAAATTGTTTATGTAACAACCATACTTCTGGAAAGCTATTACTGCAGTTCATGGACTGCTTTGGTGATTTAAAGCTTAATGGACACCGCATAAACTTCGATCATAGGCAATCATCACAGCTTGTGAAAGGAATGAAGTACAGTAGTAGCAATATTAAAGCTAATAGTAGAAGGACTTTCTTGTAGTTACAAGACAGTGCAGGTTTGGATTTCTTTAATGCTTTTTTTTAAATAGTATGGATTATTATAAAATAAGCAGGTCATGTCCTTTTTTTCACTGAATTATTTTGTGTTAGCTTCTTTGTGAGAAACCATCATTAAATGGCAAATTTTCCTTTCTCTAGTTCAAACGGACAAGAATCCTATTATCAAAATGTTTCTGTTTTCACAGATGAAGATGATGATGTCGATGGGTCACCACAGGGATCAGCAAAAGATGTCCAAATTTCAGCAGATTCAAGTAAGCAGAATTTCAGTAAGTGGTGAATAATCACCCATTCCAGTTGTGCTTGGCATAATCCTAACATGTTTTTTTTCATAAATCAAAGTATCTGAATAGCTGTTTTTTTTTTCCTAATGTTAGGTATCAATTTGATGTCCAAAGGTTTGGCCCAACTCATTTATCCAGAGTCTTAAAAATACCGTGTCAGTATTTTCCCACTAATAGATTGGCATAAATGACAATGTGCCAATTACCCTGACAGGCAAAGTAATAGCTGTGCTCTCATGTCATTAATTGGAGAAGGAAAGTGTGGTGGTAACAATCCATAGATAAGCAACCACTTTAAAGGGCAGATTACTTGTCTTTGCAAAGCCTTTTGTTTCCAAGGTAGCTGGATCCAAATCTTACTGAAAACAGCAGGTGAATTTTTTGTTTGTTTTGGTGGATGGATTTTTTTTGTTTGGGTTTTTTTTTTTTTTGGTTGGGGTTTTTCATGTTGTTTTTCATTTTGTTTTGAGTTTGGTTTGATTTGGGGCTTTTTTAGGCAAGGTTTTTGTTGTGGTTTTGTTTCTTTGTTTTGGTATTTACTGGTTTGGTTTTACAGTGAAAGGGTTTTTGCAGTGGAATTTTCTTGGGGTTTGTATTAGCCAAACTCTTACTTTTCAGAAGATGAAGCCAAGTACAATTTAAGGACATCCCACCTCCTAGATCCATATTAGTAACCAGAAAAATATGGTGCTTACTTGCTAACATAATATACCTGCATGGATTCTTGTGAAAAAGTCAAAATTTCAAATGTTTTTTTTTCCCCTTTAACACCCTGCCCCCCCATCAATGCTCTTACAAGATTAACAGGATAATTTTGCAAATGCTGTTTGGATTTTTTTTTTTTTAATCCAGTTCAGTAAATAATTTACTATTTAATGGATGTGATCTCAAGCATGCTTTTGTTTTGAAGCTGGTGTCTCTTAATGACTGTAGGCTATGATCCACCAATGAATCTCTTATTCTATGTGGATTCTATGTGGATTATGGGGTCAGTCTGTGAGTCCATTAATTTTATCCAAGGAACTTCCACTTTTTCCAGTGATGTAAGTGGCTTAAGAGGTTGAGTGTACTTTTTTGACTACACCAACTGAGCCCATTTCCCTTGCTTGTGATTGTGAAAGGCAGCAATTTTTGTGTCCAGATACCTCATCTGGATTGGTTGTACAGCTTCAGACAGACAGCTCAAAAGAAGGTGGAAAAAGGCAGGAAAATTTGGGGCAGGATGCAAACTTCAGTATGTCCTTTGTGCATATAGAGTGTCATATATGGGCTGGAGAAAGTAGTAAAAATGACACATTTCCAAGGCTCTTGTAGGAAGTGGTTAATTGTGTATTAAATAGAACATGGGGCATGGTTTCACAAACCAGAAGCCCATATAGAGGCCACGAACTTTGCTGTGAATTAGGAAGCTTAGTAGGTATGGATTGGTTCTAATGCTTATTTCAAACAAAGCATTCACACACCAAAAAAAAAAAAAAGGTGAAATGTTTGAAAGTTTTGGTTTAATGATGTTAAGGGGTTCCAGATCTGGTACCACAGTAGCGACTGAGCTCCTTCGGCATCTTACCCACTCTGTGACTAAGCAGGGTGAAGCTCTGTCAGTGGGAATGCACATGCACATACAGCCACTCTTCCACCTGGGTGTCTTGGTGGACCTTAGGCCCCCACAATCTCTCCAGCAGTCATCTTGGACCTCTTGGCCCCTCCAATAATCATCTCTGCCACATGTCTCAGTCACAGATGCATGCACCTGTAGCTACCAGGCCACTTAACCATGCAGGTCAACGAGTCCAGCCTGATGTTTGCTGGCACCGTGGACACATGGTTCACAGTGACCTGTCTTCTTGCCTCAGTTGCTGCATTCAGGAATCCATATGCATATGTGCATGCAGAGGAGTGGAAATCACACCCACAGAAATAACCTTTATTGAGAAGAAATAACCTTTAATGAGAAGACAGGACAGATTATACTGATCAGATGCAGGGCATAGGCAGGCAGACACACCAATCACCAACCTCATTGCGGTGAACAGCTTCTTTTTTCTCCTTATCCCTCCATTTTCTCATACTTGTTCATTCCCAGACCATTTTGATCCTTCCCTTTTGGTTCTTTCCTTAAGCATCCCCTAAAAACTCTTGTACAATGTTGGGATTCTCTTTCCCATGCATCTCATGGAGGCTTTAGCCTCCATGCTCTGTGTGACTTCCTCAGTTAGTGAGGTGGCCTACATTGCTATGCCTGCAGTCTCACCTGGTGGGTGCCACCTCCAAGCCCATGGGGCTGATTCATGGTCTTTAACTAGTCAGAGCAGTGCTGTGGCTCCTCTGATAACTTCTCTGACAGAGTTATTTGAGTTCATTTACCAGCTGTTTTGCTTCTGTGCCTCTGTGTGTGTGTGGAGTCCTAACCTGTCACATGTGACAGAGGCACAGTGGCAGCATGCTGAACCTCTTCAATGCATTTCTGGGTAATATTTGTTGTGTAATGTGGTTCAAGAGTCGGCTGCTCATTAGCTTCTGTCTCTTGACATTGTCTAGGGTGTTGTCATGCCTTCCCTCAGGAATGTCTGTCTGAATTATGTTCCAGAGTAGCGTAGCTTTTCTTAATTCTATCTCTCTGCATTTTACAGATGAATATTTTTTAAAAACAGTGAAAACAGGTCAGAACAAATTGAATACTGACTTTTAAAGGTCTTATTTTCAATAGGAAAGAAGCAGCCAATAGGAAGAAGTGCAAAGTCTTTGGATGGAGAGTGGACAAAAATTAATTAGTGGTCTGAATTCCCTTTTGTTCCTCTGCTTTTATAGGCTTGCAGGGTGTAAAGTTAGAAGATTTAAATTCTGGATATGGGAGCTTAAATATGTTAAGTCAACTGTGAAACTTAGCCTACCAAGATACTGAAGCCAAATGCATGAAATGACCATAAAAACAACTCTGTGCTTTGAGATGATAGATTTAACAGACTTACAAGAGCAGGTTTGGAAAAGAACTATAAATCCTTGTGCTTGAGAACTTGAGACAGCTTCTAAGCCACTTGTCTGCACAGTGAGTAATTAACTTGAGGAGAACTGAATGTTGCAAGGACAGCAGGATACACATTGTGTGGATACGCTCCTTAGTGTAGTTAGTTGCATTGCCTGGGGAAAGAGTTGAGCCCCAAAGTCCATTTCCAGTCTAAAATAATTCATTCTTGGACATTCTGGGAATATCTAACTGATAAAACTGCTTTGTATTGACAGATCTCAGGTAATTGTCTTCACTTGCACTCTCAGCTAAATGCACTCCTCTGAGGTGCTTCTCAGGGATGTGTGCTGTCTGTCCTTTCTAAGATGCAATGCTGAGCTATTACTGAACCAGCACAGTTATCCTGAAGACAGAATTCATTGGTCTGAGCTGAGATGCTACCACAGATGTAATCTGGCAAGCTTGAGAAGTCAAAGGCAAATTTTTAAAGAAAACTTTCCTATTATCTAATGGAAAGGGAAGAAAAAAGCAGTTTGTCATATATATGGAACAAATGAATCCCAGAGGAGCTATCCAAGTAATTCCTGTAGTAAAAAAAAAAAGGAAAAAAAAGAGTTAAGAACTCTCAGTTGTATGTCAACCTGCAGGCATCTGGGAACATGAAAAGGCTTTAGATTCTGCCCTAATTGCTTGCCAGCAATCAATAAAGGCTGAAGGTACTTCAGTACTGTATAGTGAGGCCTGGGCAGCTTTTATTAATTGTAAAGCTTACCCATCATAGATAGAAGTTGCAGGATGTTGCTTCTCTATGCCCTCAGTTCCTCTCCTCGCAAAAGCTTCTGTTCAGTGGTACTTCAAGAGACAGTCACGTACAAGTTGAACTGCTGTGCCTGCTGTGATGCTGAAAACATTTTTTTTTCCACCAAGGCAGTTTGCTTCACCTGCATTTGAATTCATCCTGAAAAAGAGGATTATCCTCAGGAATAAGGTTGAGGAACCTAGTGATTTTACTGATGCAGGAGGTTGTGTATTTCCTTCTCTTGGCTGAATTACTTATAACTACTGGGAAAAGAAAAACTAAAGTTCTGAAAACACAGGCATGACTTTTCTTCCTCTTCTCATTCTCAATCATTTATTCTTTCCTTTCCCCTCCTCCCCTCAACACTCCACCATTTGCCTTTTCTGACACCTGATGTTGCCCACAGTTGCTCTCATTTCTCACCAGGTTGTGTGTTGATGTATATTTTACTTTATTATTTTTATTAGTTTTATTATTTTCCAGCCCATCACTCTCACACCCTTACTCCCTTTTCTCTTCCTCTTTGGGAAGGCAGAGGGGTTCACACAGAGTGTCTATCACTTGTTTAGTGGCCCATCCAGCCCCAGCTCTTCCCAAATTGACCCTTCCAGCTCATTTCCTTCCCCAAGCACTTTTACTCCCCAGTGTTGCTGCCGCTTTGGCTTGGTTCCCTTTCAGTCTGCCTGTCCCTCTTTTGTTCCCCGAGTCTCTTAGCCTGTCATACTTGATGTCTCGTAACAGTTGTTAGTTAAAATGTTGGCTGCTGTAGATGCCTGTCAGGGAAGGAAAGAACATCTTATTAATGACTTCCTGAAAACGTAAAGAAGTTTTATGGAAGATTTCTTCAAGAAGAGAGGTTAAAAAAGAGCTCTTCCTGCAGTGCAGCAGTATCATTATCAGAAGGCTATGGAGAAGTACTTGCAACTGTGATTAGCTAGTGTTAATTTATTCCATGCCTCAAGGGTCCTTTATTACACAGCTTATTAAATAGAAAATTTAACCACAGATACTTAAGAATGATACAAGGATTCATGGGTTTTGGTGTCTTTTGCATTCAGAGGGCTGGACCACCTCTGCTACGACGACAAACTGAAACTAAAGGTTGTTCAATGTGGAGAAGAGAAGGCCTTTGAGCAGCCTTCCAAGACTTGAAGGGGTCCTCCAGCAGAGCTGAAGAGGGACTTTTGACAAAGACATCTAGTGATGAGATGAGGGCTAATCACTTGAAAATGGAAGGAGCTTGATTGAGATGAGGCATTAGACAGAAATTATTCCTCATGAGGGTAGTGAGGCACTGGAACAAGTTGCCAAGAGAGGTTCTGAAGGCTCCAAGCTTGGCATTGTTCAAGGCCAGACTAAATGTAGCCTTGAGCAACCTGCTCTAGTAGGAGGCATCCCTGCATATGGCAGAGGGATTGGAAGTAGGTGGTCATTGAGGTTCCTTCCAAACTAAAGCATTCTATGATCTCCAAAGAAGCTTTTAGAGAATTCTCTCTGAGGAGAGAAATGGAGGCTGCAGTGCTGTCAGCAAACATACTTTTCACAGCAAGTCCTTTCACAGCATGTCCTTCCATGGCCCCTCGTTTCCCAGGCAATACTCTGCTGAGGTGGCTATTCACCTGCCATGTAAGTGAGATAAAGTGTTCTTGTATTAAATGGGCTCAAGTCAATTCAGTTAGTGCTTGCTTATGCCTTGTCTCCAGCATGCTGAAGGCATGGATGAAACCATTGCTGTAATTCTGCAAGCAGGCACAAACTGTTTTCAGAAAGAAGGCAAGGCAGTATGTGTGAATTTGAGGGCTTTTTCCTCTAAAGATGCTTATGAAAATGCTCAGTCTTCATAAAAAGGGTCATTGTACTCTGCTAAAACTGCTTAGAGCTGACTAAGCATGTCACATGTTCCTCTGATATATGATTTAAATTGATTTGGAGCCCTGTAGAAAGGGAGAACCAGGTGAAGCCAGGACAAGTTGTCATATGTAGAGCAGATGCTTGGAGAAGTTCTGAAGGAACCAGAAACTACCCTGGAGGAGAGAGGTGTAGAGGTGTATGCCGGTATGGAAAGATGGTTGTTAACACAGCACTGTGCTTCAAGACTGCCTCGAAACTAAGAGAATTTGAACTGCTAATGAATACAAGTTCAGAGAAGTGACCACCTGCAAATGGCTTCTGGCCTGCACCAGGAAGAGTGTGGCCCGTAGGACAAGGGAGGTTATTCTTCCCCTCTACTGTGCTCTGGTCAGGCCACACTTTGAGTATTGTGTCCAGTTCTGGGCTCCTCGATTCAAGAAAGATGGTGAGATACTGGAACATGTCCAGAGAAGGGTGACAAAGCTGGTAGGGGGCCTTGAACACAGCCCTGTGAGGAGAGGCTGAGGGAGCTGGGGTTGTTTATCTTGAAGAGGAGGCTCAGGGGTGACTTCATTGCTGTCTACAACTACCTGAAGGGAGGTTGTAGCCAGGTGGGGGTTGGTCTCTTCTGTCAGACAACCAGCAACAGAAGAAGGGGACACAGCCTCAAGTTGTGCTGGGGGAAGTATGGGCTGGATGTTAGGAGGAAGTTGTTGGCAGAGAGAGTGATTGGCATTGGAATGGGCTGCCCAGGGAGGTGGTGGAGTCACCATGTTCAAGAAAAGTGTGGATGAGGCACATAGTGCCATGATCTAGTTGATTGGACAGGGCTGGGTGCTAGGTTGGACTGGATGATCTTGGAGGTCTCTGGTTAATTCTGTTATTCTACATTATTTTCCTATCCCCACCACAAGTTGCACCCTAGTGTTTTCAGAAGCAATGTCACAGTATCGTCAGGGTTGGAAGAGACCTCACAGATCATCAAGTCCAACCCTATCTGTGGGGATTTGGAAGGCAAAGGATGTGAACTTTGGACCCATCAAATACTGTTTATTCTCTTCCCACAAGAACAGTTTTGTAAATTATGCTTGGAGTTGAACTTTTTGTAGTTGTTTTACCTTTGAAAAGCATAAGTATGAAGAGCAGGAATGGGAGTTTGACCCTCTTTATCCTGTGATTAGAAGAAAAGTCGTGTGTTCTTCAGGCAAAAGTCATGATACTGTCTAGTGTAATCCAGCAGGAAAAGATGGCTATTCAGCAATGAAATGTCACTATCATAAAGCAAGCAGTAACTCCTTTAAATAACAAAGTGTGTGCTTCTGTGGCATATATGGTGTGTAAATTTATATCTAGAACTGGATCTTTTTCTACCATTTAAAAATTGGAACAGGAGGGAGAAAGAGCTTTATCTAATTTCAGGAGTGCTTATAGCTGAGCTTCTTTCCACAGCTAGTTAGACAAATCAGACTGGCATAAGACACACCTTATTTTCTCTCTTGAGGATGTACACATGAATTACCTAGGAAATGTTTTTCTGGGTGATGAGTTGTGGTCAAAAAAGTACCTGTTCCTTCTCCTGCTAATGCATCCACTGGAATTCATGTGCAAGAGAACCATCTTTCATCAGCCTGCAGTAAAAGTCACCCCTGTGAGGAGAATGGTGACAGAATTGAAGATGGTTTTGCACTGATAGATTGAGCTTAGTTTGTATGATGGACCATCAGGTTACCTTAAGGAGAGCAGGGTTGAGCATAGTGTGTTTATTCTCCTCTGGTAAGACCTCATGTGGAGTACTGCATCCAGCTCCAGAACCCTCAACACAAGAAAAAGAGGGACTTGATGGAGCAGGTCCAGAGGAGGGCCACAACAATGGGGGCTGGAGCACCTCACCTGTGTGTACAGGCTGAGGGAGATGGGGTTGTTCAGCCTAGAGAAGAGAAGGCTCCATAGAGACCTAATAGCAGCCTTTCAGTACCTAAAAGTGGCCTACAGGAAAGTCGCAGAGGGACTGTTTCCAAAGACCTGCAGTGATAGGATGAGGAGCAGTGGTATAAAATTAGAGGAGAGTAGATTTCAATTGGATGTTAGGAACAAATTCTCTACCATGAGGATGCTGGAACACTGGAACAGATTGCCCAGGGGAGGTAGTTGAGGCCTTATGCTGGGAAATACTCAAGGTGAAGCTCAACAAGGCTCTGAGCAGCCTGATCTGGTGGAGGATGTCCCTCTTTGCTACAAGGGTGTAGGGGTAGATGTTCTTAGGAGATCCCTTCCAACCCAAACCAATTTATAATGCTATGATTCTCTTTAGGTTAGGGAATATGCATCAGCTTAGAACATTACTAGTGGACTGTAGATCTAAACTCCTAGCAAGCCAGTTTAAGTGTCAAGCCATCTTTTTGCAACATTTGGCTGTTCTTAATAAGTGGAGGACTCAATAAAAAAGTCTCCAGTTCAAATTGCTGGTGATTCTCTTAACTAGTGACTAAAAAGACAGTTCAGATGAAATCAAGCACTAAAACTTGTTTGAATGTTTTTGTTCTCAGGTGGTTGTCAGCCCTCTGTATTGCTAGAGAAAACAGTGGAGATTTTGATAAATGTTGTGGGAGTTCATACTCTGATCAGCTGTGCTGATAGTAACCAGCGTTTGCTGTGTTTTGTCAAGCTCTGAAGAAGGTCACCAGGACATGGTATCGCCTTTGGTTAAAATTCGTCTGTGTTAGGGTCACCATTGAAACAGTTTTGACAGAAATGTGTTTCTAAAAGAATTTCGCTTTTTATGGCATTAATTCTACTCTGCCCTGGTGAAGCTGTATCTGCAATATTGTGTCCAGTTCTGGGTCCCTCACTTCAAGAGGGACCTAAGGGAACTGCTTGAAAGAGCCACGACAGAGCCACAAAGATGATGAAGGTAGTGGAACATATCCCTTTGAGAACAGGCTAAGCTGGGGCTCTTTTCCTTGGAGAGGAGGAGAGCGAGGGGTGACCTCAATCATGTTTATAAAGATGTGAAAGGCAGTGTCAGGAGGACAGAGCCGGGCTCTGCTCAGTGACATCCAGTGACAGGACAAGGGGCAAGGGGTGCCAGCTGGAGCAGAGGAGGTTCCACAGGAACGTAAGGAGAAACCTTTTAACTGTGAGAGTGGCAGAGCCCTAGAACAGGCTGCCCAGAGAGGTTATGGAGTGTCCTTCTTGAGAGACATTCAAAACCCTCCTGGATGCATTCCTATGTGACCTGCTCTACATGATCTTGCTCTGGGAGGGATGTTGGAGTGGATGATCTTTCAACGTCTCAGCCCCTACCATTCTGTGATTCACCAGGATTTGAATGAGTAGATGACTTTCTGACATGCTGTAGACTTAGTGCAATGAAAATAGACTCTCAAGAGTCTTAGGAGATCCTTGAAAGCAACAAGTGGTATTAGAAGTGAGAGTTGATATTATTTAAATATTCCTTTGACTACCAAAACCAAACAAACAAAAAACACACACAAAAAAAAAAAAAAAAAAAAAAAAAAAAAAAAAAAAAAAAAAAAAAACCAACTCATACAACCACCAGGTTGATAACCAGAAAACTGAAAAGCTAAATCCACCTGATGATAGTATTTTCATGGCGAAAATAATGATCATTGAAGAACCCTGATATTTAACACACTCCAAGCTACCTATTCCAGTGGAATAAATCAATTTCATTGTTAAAAAGAGTGTACATTGAAAGTGGAAATAGTTTGATTGTTTTTCTTGAGCAGATGTAAAATGTTTCAGCTAATAATTCTCAGAAGAGTTCTCGACGAACAGTGGTGTAGGAGAGGGGAAATTACAGCTGTGCTTCCAAAGTTATTCTTCTGGGCAGGAGCCAGCAGTAAACCTGCAAAACCAGAAGCTATGCAGCATCTTGTGCAGTAGATGCTGTTTAGAAAAGCAGTGATTTTTACTTCTTCAGTTTGGCTTTTGTTTAGGATTTCAGTTCATTTGTTCTGTGCTTTCACATCAATGTCCAAGCAGAAGTTGGGTAACAAGATGGTGTCCCTAAAGGGTCTGTGGTGGGACCACTGCAATTTAGTATCCTACTCAATGACAGTGGGATCAAGTGCACCCTCATTAAGTATGTGGGTGACACCAAGCTCAGTGATGCAATTGACTTGCTAGAGAGGTGGAATGCTGTACAGGGGGACCTGAACAGGTGTGAAAAGAGTGCCCTTATGAGCATCATAAGATTTGCCAAGGCTAGGTGCAAGGTCTTGCACCCTAGTATCAACACAGGCTTTCAATTGCCTCATCTGTTCACCTTTACACCTGCCCATTAATTGCTTATACACATAGATAAGACACATCTTACACCGCAGTCCTTCATTCTACATCATGAATAGTCTTAGTTCTCTCACCTCTCTTCACATGAGAGATCATAGAATCATAGAATGCTTTTAGGTTGGAAGGGACCTCAAAGATCATCCAGTTCCAATCCTCTGCCGTAGGCAGGGACACCTCCCACTAGAACAGGTCGCTCAAGGCCTCATCCATCCTGGCCTTGAGCACCTCCATTCCTATCATCGTCTCCACAGCCCCTCCTTGCATTCACTTCAGTACACCCATGCCTTTCTTGTACTTAAGAGCCTAGGGCTGTTCTTAGGGTCTCAACATGAAAGACTTCCATTTCTATGCAGCTTGTCATAGTTCCATAAATGCAGAAGACGAAGAAGAGCAAAGCTTTGTACTGAGTTACTGTCTAAATCATGTGTTGAGTGTGATTACTCCCAGAGTGATCCCACTTAGTTTTGTTGTCCTGTTCTGCTTTAGCTGCTGCCAAAGTGCCCATCAGTCAGCATAGCCACTGATGTCCCAAGAGAGGCTAAGATGAGTTTCGAGCTTGTACAGGTGTTTGTTTTGCTGTGCAGTTAGATCCTACCTCATGAGAATATCCTTGCATGCTTATTGTTCCATGCCCACTGGAATCACTAATGAAGAAAGCCTAATAAGTGAACAAGCCTAAACCATTAAAGAAAGTCTGAAGTATAGCTGTTGCATCTCAAAATAATGAGAAATGAAGACAGCAGGATTTTCCTCTGAGGGTTAGAGACTTGTTTGAAAAAGACTGCTTTCCAGCACACTATTGGATGAATCTTTAGTGAGAACACACCTCTGGAATATGTGTCCAGTTCTGTGCTCCCCAGAGACAGGGAGCTACTGGAGAGAGTCCATCAGAAGCTGCAAAGGTGCCAAAAGGCCTAGAGCATCTCTGTGATAAGGAAAGGCTGAGAGACCTGGGGCTGTTTAGCCTGGAAAAGCCTGAGAGGGGGTCTTCTCAGTGCTGATCAGTAGCTAAAGGTTGGGGGACAAAAGGATGGGACCAGACTTTTCAGTGGTGCTCACTAGTACGAAAAGGCTCAGTGTGCACAAACACAGGAATTTCTACCTATGAACAAGGGAAAACATTGCTGTGAGGGTTCTGAAGCCCTGGAACAGGTCCAGAGAGGTTATGGAGTCTCCTTCTGTGGAGACTTTCAGAATCCATGTGGACACCGTCCTGGGCAATCTGCTGTGGGTGCCCCTATTTCAGCAAGGGGGTTGGACTAGATGATCTCTGGGAGTGCCTTCCAACTTTCACCATGCTGGGATTCTGTGATTCTGCCTTTGGCAGAAGTAAGAGAATCTATGCTTGGACAGGAATAGGTGGGTTAGACATGATGTGCCTGAGTTTCAGGTGGCTCTGGAAAGTTAGCAGAGCACAACCAAAGTGTCCTTGAAAAGCAATCACTCATTGCACTCCTTCCTCATAATCCTTCACTGCAGCCCTGAGATACCCAGATGTGCATATTTGTGCCTGGGATTCTAGCTTGCTTGTTCCAACTGTCACAAGTGGTTTGGTGTTTCATCCCTTCAGTTCCACCTCTCTCTTTTAATCCTTCTATTCAGTTTTCAGTAGTCTGTTTCTTTGAAACTAAGTGCCAATCTTATTTGAGAGCAAAAGGGTTTCACTGCTGTCTGCTGTACTGCAAAGCCTTTCCAAGCTGCAGGAGGAAGGTGAAAGTAGACTGCAGAAGGTATCTGTGCTTTATGGTGTGTGTTAACAGGCTGCATGATCAGCCACTTGAGAGGACTTTACAACTGGTGTACATGGCTTTCAGTTGCAGACTTCAGATATTTAAGGTTTTCAAGTGATAGCTTGTAGTGATTTTATTACTTTATGATGAATGCAGGCATGCAGATCTTTTACCACACCAAGAGTGACTTCTGTTAACAGATCAGTCCAATGCTGCAACAAAAAAGGCAAATGCTGAGGACACTGTAATCTATTGTAGACCATGGGCTCTCCAGTGAGTGCATGGAAGAACCTGCAAAACTGAACAGCACTTCAGGTCTCTTTGTAAAGATGTGATCAGGAGTGGACACAAAGTCTGTCTTGTTGGAATCTCTTTTTAGGTCTGGATGCATTAACTTGGTTGCTTTCCATAGGTGTTTTAGGATACATGTATTAAAGAGAATTCATTTGTTCTTCAAACATCTGAAAAAAATGTCTGTTCTATGAGCATCTGGTTACGCTTTGCTGTAGCTCTTGAAACAGTCATTTAAGCAAGAGAGAAACTCTGTCACACACTGGGCTGCATCAGAATGAGTCTTAACTCACCTTAAGCAAAAGGTGAACCTGAAATCCCTGACTCTTCACTCTTTCAAAGCATCTGAGCAACAACCCATGCTGCATGGTTTGAGCATGGATTTGAGAAGGCTCAGTGAAATGAAGCACACCAAAAGAGCCTTAGCTCTCCAGTTGCTCTACCATCTTTCTTTTAAGCTTTTCTGTTGTTCCTGTATTTTCTCCTGTTGGCTGTACAGTTAAGCAGATGCTTTAAGGACTCTCTTCAGAAGCATGCTCTCAGAACTGGCAGTGCTCTGGGAGCTCTTCTGAAGATGATGGCACTTTGTCTTGTTTTTCAGGTTTTTGAACTCAGCAATAATAAATACAATTTTCAACAATCAGGATGAAGAAGTGTTAAGATAAACAGTATAGTGATATATAAGCAGTTACATCAAAATCCAGGGTAACTCTTTGAATACATTAAATGCTTTTTTCTTCCATGAACATACCCCTGTTTTCTGTTTTCTTAAGGTACATTTAAATTAAAAGAGTCAACCTCAAAGCTTGTGATGAAGAAACAGTTCAGTGAGTTAAAAGCAGGTTGTTAACAGTTCCATTATATGCTCCCTATTCAGGCAGCTGTATGATTTTGAGGGTCTGTTTTGCTGAAGTGCCATAATTGTTTTTCTTCAGGTAAGCAAACATTGAAGATATTTGATGGAAATGATGCAGTGAAACGCAACCAATTTAGACTGATTTCGGTTCCAAGGATTGCAAAAAATGAAGAAGTTGTGGTAAGATACCTGCTGAAGGTTGATATTCCAGTGTCATAAAGGGGCGTATGATTGTGTTTTACAGTAGCAAGAAACTAGATTTTGCAGACATATCATCTGTAAATGGTCTATAATAACACAATACAATTTGACTTCTTTGTGTAGTGATCTTATTTTAGAGCATCTGAAGAAAAAATTCTTTACCACAAGGGTGGTGGAACACTGAAACAGGTTGCCCAGGGAGGCAGTTGAGGCCTCATGCCTGGAGATATTCAAGGTGAGACTCGGCAAGGCTCTGAGCAACCTGATCTAGTGGTGGATATCCTTTCTCGTTGCAAGGGGGATGGACTAGATGACTTTGAGGGGTTCCCTTCACTCTACGAAGAAGTGGTGGTATTTGTAGCTGTAGCATGATGGGGACCACAGCACATCAGATGTTTTAAGCAGTCATTCTCCTTCCCTATGTGACACTGGATCCTGGTTCTGCTGATGTGAGCAATACTGCATAATAAGCTCCTTTGGTGCTGCCCCTCTTCTATAGCATTTAATGGCTTGACATAGATGATGGACAACAACTGCTATTGCACTTCAGTTAGTCAACTCTGAAGGCTGAAGGATGCCATAGTTGCCCACACTCCTTGGCTGTGAAAGTCATTAAGTATCAGCCATAGAATGGCCACTCCTTAGCTTTTGCAGTGCTTCTTCTGGCATGGAAACATGACCCTGTACTAAATTAAAAGCTCTGCACAGATCTGCGCTTTCTGGATTGGGAAGCCCAGAGCAGGTGTAGGGCTGTGCACAGTAGAGGAGTTACATGTGTATGGAAGATTTATCACCTCAGAATTTTAACAGTGTGAAACTACAGCTCATTGAAATTTTTATGGTACTCTGCTCAGAAACAACACAAGTTGTGAAAATGCTTTGTAGTGTTCCAAATGCCGTAGATCTTCAAGGAAAATTGTGTGCAGTGCTGAAAACGTTTTTATTTAGGAGACCTGCTTGCCTTTCAAGCACAGGCTGCTGCTTACAATAGCAGGGCAGATTAATGCCAGTTCTGATGAGTGACTCACAGGCCTCTGCTCACTGAACCATCTGTGTTAGCAGAAGTGCAGCAAGCATGCACCAGTAATGGAAGTAAAATTCCTGTGACTGCATGAATCCTTCAAAGACTCCCTTAGCTTTCCTAAGGATCCTAAGGTTCCTAAGGTTTCCTAAGGTTCAGGGCAGCCTTGTAGCTGAGAAGCTCATTAGTTTCAGCATACTCTTAGTGCAAGAAGATTGAATATGCAGAACTGGGCACAACCAAGTGTGATTTACCATGTTCCTTGTGGAGTAAACTTTGCATGCAGCCAGCACAGCTGAGTTTTTATATTTGATCTGTGGACTTATATAATGATTTTATCAGTGGAGAAATGTACTGTGAGCTGTGTTCAAGTCCAGTTTTGTATCTTCCACTAAAATCTCTTTCCCAAAACTTCAGTCTTGTTTTGCCATTGCTGTTTATCCACTGTTCTGTGCCAAAAAGGTGCATTAGAGAGTTAGCTCTATAAGAAAGGTACTGAATAAACAGTGTCTCTTCAAGAAAATGATAATTTATCTCACTTTGTTGTAGGAGGCTGCTTTAAGGGCATACTACATAAATGATGATCAGCAGGAGTATGAACTTCAGACCTTCACACAGCAGGCGCTACTGTCTGATGATGTCATCAACAGGAATGATGCCTCAGAGGACAGCAACCTGGGCTCGGTGTTCCGAGAATCCATTCCTGAAGCTTGGATCATTAGAGCCAAACCAAAGGATGAGGAAGTCATCAGAATTTATCCTGCCTGGTTGAAGTGAGTGCTTTCCTGCTTTCATACAATCACAGGGTTATTTTGGTTGGAAAAGACCTGAATTTGTCAAGTCCAACCATCAGGGTAAGGCCACTACAGCCATTAAACCATGTCCTAAAGTGCCATGTCCACATATTTCTTGAACATCTCCAGGGATGGTAACTCCCTGGGCAGCCTGTTCCAAAGCCTGACCACTCTTGTAGCAAAGAAACTTTTCCTAATATCCAACCTGAACTTCTCCTGGCCCAATTTCAGGACATTTCTCATCGTCTTATCACCTGATGCTAGGGAGAAGAGACTAGCCCCACCTCACTGCAGCCTCTTCAGGGAGTTGTAGAAAGCATTGTGGTCTCTCCTCAGCCTCTTCTCCGAACTAAACAATCCCAGTTCCCTCAGCCATTCCTCATGATACTTGTTCTCTAGACCCTTCACGAGCTCTGCTGCCCTTCTTTGGACATGCTCCAGCTTTCCTAAAATTATAGAATGATTTAGGTTGGAAGGGAATTTAAAGATCCTCTACTTTCAAGCTCCCAGCCATGAGCAGGGCACCTCCCAGTAGACCAGCTTGGTTAAGGCTCTGTCGAGCCTGGCCTTGAACACTTCCAGGAACGGGGCAACCTTATCACAAGGTTATCCCGCTTGACTGCATTTGTTCTTCTGTAGTCTAGCCTGGTGTGTTTTGTTTAATGAAGCGTACTAAGCTTAACAGGCAATGGATCTGCTGCTTCTTCTGTATTTCAGCATTGTTCTATTTCTTTTTCTGAATTAATAATGTGCATATTCATTTCCGTGCTTGGAAACATGCTTGTGGGTTTCTTTATGTGCACAGAATGTACTGTGCAACTCATGCAGTTCTATTATCCCATCTTTGGCCAAGAAGATGCAGCTTTCTCATTAACTGCATCTGTAAACTAATGATGACATGCACATGTCACTTGAAAACTTGATGGCTTTTTGGAAGAAGTATTAAGTAGAAAGAACTCTCTGATGTGAGAACAGGAGGAAATAATAAAAGATAATCTTCTGTTCCATTAATCACTGGGACAATCAATACACATTTTAAGCATATTAGCAGTGGAAACAAGGCTGTGTGGTGAGCTATTAATTTCTTAAGAGCAACGGGATAAAATTTAAACATTTGTTCATTTTACTGTTTGAACTACGTTGCCAGATTTTATGGGGATGTTTCTGTGCACAGAAAGATTTTTTTTTTTTTTTGTGTTCTACAACCCTCATGAGCAGCTCCTTGAGATGAGTCTTCAACCATCTCTGGGGTTAATACTGCATCTGCCATGAGCCTCAGTGAACAATTTTCTTCAGCTAATACAAATTTCTGCCTGTGCATGCAGAAGATTCACTGCTTAGGTAAAAAAACTGTACACGCAGGATAGGTCAAGTGATTGTCTTAAATGAAGTATTTATTTTCTCTTTAGGGTGGGCATGGCCTATGTTTCTCTACGAGTAAATAAGGACAGCACCACACAGACTGTGATCAAGGAAGTGCTTCCATTACTTGGAAGGCAGGTAAATGAAAGATCATCAGTGTGTCTGGGTACAGCCTGGGTGACCCTGAGGTGGGATGGGTATATTTTTCTCTTTAGAAATAGATTGTCAATAGTCCATTTGCAGTTAATGTGAATGCTGCTAATGTGTGGTAGACTGTTATGGTGCTCAAAACTTTCTGCAGTCTATATGGTTCTGTGCTGTAAGTTGCCATCAGTCTTTCTGGGTCAGGCAGGTAGGCTTGTATGAACATAATGATTCTTGGCATGAAGTGTATTTTTTCTGGTTGTTTGTGTCTTGAGATGTTTAAAACACAGTTGTATTAGCAGTGCAGTGACACTGCTATTCTCACCTTGATGGGAAACTGGCAATCACTGTTAGGATGGCCATGTTTGTATCCCACTGCTTCCTGGTGCTCTGCAAAGGAAATCATGGAAATAATAAAATACCATAACTTGGAAGGGACCCATTAAAGGTCATTGGGTCAAAATCCCTGCTGCTTGCAAAACTAAACCATGTGACATTGTTCAGGCACTCTGGACTCTTGACAGGCTTGGTGCTGTGACCACTTGCCTGGGGGCCCTATTCTGGTGACCAGCCTCCCTCTGAAGAACATTTTTCTGATTGTCTGATTTTTCTGTTATGGCAGGGATTAGAACTTTTAATTCTGATTGCACAATTCTTACCTGCTTTATTGTTTGTTACTGCTTTTAAGAGTGAATTCCACCAATATCCTTGTTTTCAATTGCAAAAACATTCAGGACTACATCATTTTCCTAACCCTTCCACTGCCCAAATTGAGGAAGCTGTAGATTGTGATGAGGTCACATTACAACCTTCTCTTCTCCAACCTGAACAAACCAAGTGACCTCAGACACTAAGTCATGCTCCTCAGGCTTGTCACTGGTTTAGTGCTGCTCCTCTGACCACACTCTAACAGTTTGATGTCCTTAAATTGAGGCACCCAAAATTGTACACAGGATTCAAGGTGGGACCTCCCTAGTGCAGTGCAGAGTGGGACAATTACCTCCCTCAGCCAGTCCAGCTATGCTGTGCTTGATGGACCCCAGAGTACAGCTGGTGCTTTTGGCTACCAGGGCACACTGTTGACTCATTCAACTTGGCCATCAACTCAGACCCCAGATCTCTTTCCATGGGGCTGCTCTCCAGCCTCTTGTCCCCCATATGATATTTATAGTGAGGATCGCTCCAGGTGTGAAATGTGGTACTTGTTCTTGTTAAATTTCATGCAGTTGGTGTCTGCCCAGCTCTCTGTTCTATCCAGATCTCTGCAAGGCCTCTTTACCCTCAAGGAACTCTGCATGTCCTTCTAGTTTAGTATCATCAGCAAACTTAGTGTGCATTTTGTTCCACAAAATCTTATAAAAGCATTGAAAGAACAGTGTCCCTGAAATCAAGTCTTGGGGACCTCACTGATAACTGGCTCTCAGTGTGATGCAACCCTTTGAGCTCAACTCATCCTCCAGTTCCTCACCTAACTTAGTATGGATTTGTGTAGCTGTGTACTGAATTTGTTTTTTCAGAAGAATGGTGTAAGGGACAGTATCAAAAACTTTTCTAAAATCTGGAACAACCACATCCACTGGCTTCTCTTGAGATCTCAGTGAGATGGATGACCTTGTCATGAAGGGAAATAGAGTTTGTTAAACAGGACTTCAGCCTCATGAACCCATGCTGACTATAACCAGTGAATACATTGTCTCTCAAGTGTTCTTCATAACTCCCTTCACAATTACCAGGCACTGATAAAGGTCTTCATTCTTAGTTTTCTTGAAAACTGAGTATTTGTCATCTTCTAGTCAGCTGGGACCTCTCTGGAGTCCAAAAGTGGAGAAAAGTCCCACACTGACATCAGCTTTTTCAGTACCCTGAGAAGAATCCCATCAGATCCTTCAGGTCTATGCATATTCAGCTGCAGCAGCACATCTCAGACAAGTTTAAGGTCAGCTGCGAGTTTATCATCCCCCCAGGCATGACCTTCCAGCACAAGGCTCCAAGAATCCGAAGTCAGTGCTGAAGACCTGAAAGCATTAACCATCTCCGCTTCACGTTTTTGGTGTTGGTGGTGGTGACCAATCTCATCCAGCAATACACCAGTGTTCTCTTTTTGTCTGTCACAGTGCTGGCTAGCTTGAACTCTGAGCTTTGGCCACATGAGTTTTCTCCTTGCAGTGGTGAACAACCTTTCTTTAATCCTCAAGGACTATAGAAAGAGGGCTCCAGGCTGCATCACATGCATGTTGTTTACTTTCTGCATTCCTTCCCACCACAATGGCAATGATTAGATACTTCTTGTAACCGTATAGATTCATGGAATGGATTGGGTTTGAAGGGACCTTGAAGGTCATCTAGTTCCAACCCCCTGCCCTGGGCAAGGACATTTTCTACTAGGCCACAGTGCTCAAGGCCTTATGAAGGCCTTGAACACATCCAAGGAGGGGACACCCACAACCTCCCTGGTCAGTGCGTTCCAGTGTCTCACCACCACCAATGTAAAGAATTTCTAATACCTAATTCCCTAGGAAGATGATCTCCTTTCAGTCTGCTTGTCTTATGGTTGCTGCCAAGACAGCATGGCTTTTAGGAAACATTTTGTTAGAATTTGCAGGTGTGCCAAGCACTGGCAGTCCTCATCAAAGGGACAAATGTGGGGACATGAATCTAAAGCATGCCCATTTCATTCAGCACACCAGCAGACCAGCATGCTTCCATTGCTCCACAGAGTGGGGGCTACCACCACCTTTTGTGGTTGTTTACAAGATATATGGAAACATGAGATGATCACTGTAGATTGCCTGTGTAGGTGTACATGGTGCATGCAGCTCATTTTGCACTGTAGTATAATTCTAGGATTTGAGTTCAGTCTTTCTTCTCAAGTGCTGATGGACCTTCTAAAAGGACTTGGAAAATCTTGTCTGAAGTCTTGTCTCATCTGAAAAAACACGGATGTGAAACAGGGTAGTTGGGTGCTGTGATGGGAGAGATCTCCACAACTCTGTATTTAGAGAACTCATTTTCTTGTAAGAGAATTAATTCCTTGGATTAATTGGAATTTCTCTGATACTGATAGACCTTTTTAAAAGCATTTTCTCATCTTGCTATATGAAGATGAACATACAGGAAATCTTTTAATATCCAGAATTTATGTGTGCTACAGATCTTCTCCAACTCATTCTCACCAAATTTCAGGCAATGCAAATGTGGGCAGTTAAGAAAATCAAAATCATCTGTTCTCTGACTCTCAAGGCCAAGAATTAAGAGACTTCCTCAGTCCAGGGAAGATTGGATTAATCCTAGTAAATGGTTCAGCTCTTGGTTGTGCCAGCTTTTGTCATCCAGCTATGAAGGACTGGGTGGTCCCTGACAATATAGTTTGGAGAAGGGACTGGCATATGTGAAGAGGATTTTATTCCACCAGTGACACTGGAGTGACCCAGAAGGTGGGCACCAGTTGGCCTGCTTTTACCAAGCCTGCTTCCTGTGCCTTTTTCTCAAAGAGCAAGTTCATTCCATGGAATTTTTTAAGGCCAGGCTCGATAGGGTCCTGAGCCTGATCTAGTGTGAGGTGTCCCTATCCATGACAGGGTTTTGGAACTAGATGATCCTTTGAGGTTCCTTGCACTCTGATAATTCTGATTCCCAATCCTACATGCTGCCTCTGGAAGGACACTCTGGAAATACCCCAGTTGAGCTACTGGTCACTGAAAGGGATAGAGTTAACCCTGCTCTACGAGTCTCCCTTCACTATGGGGCTGTGAGAATGCCTATGTAGTTGAGGGCACGGGAGCCCAACACCATGCATGGGAGACCAAGTGTGGGAAAAGAAGGCTATTCCTGGCTCAGGAGGAGTGGGTTAGGGAATGAACATCATGGTTGATTTTAAAATGTTTACTTTTCCATGCACTCTGTGTGCAGTGTGTAACATAAACACGAGGCTTCATTCAGAAACTTACATGTTTCATCTTTTGGCAGACAGAGTGCCTCCAGAATTTCAAACTGGTGGAAGTGCTGATGGGCAGTAAGCAAGGTAAGTGAAGGACCGCTGGCCAAAGGCACATCTGTGACTGATCTTTATTTTTGTTGAGTTTTAGTTATTTTTTTTTCACTTTTAACACAGTTGCAGTTCATTTTTTTTTAAAGTAAATGCTTTCACAAATGAAACGTCACCATCATGTTGAAAGACTTAACATGATGATGGTTCTTTTCAGTCTTGTGTGTCCTGTGGCAATTTGGTTCCCTTCTCTTTCTTCATGACCCCACAAAGGTTTATTAGTGGTTTCTGATGGGTATTGACACTTTGGCAAGAGCTCTGTTTTGGGGAACTGACTTCAACTGACATAATTTTCTTAATGGCAGTTGTTTAGAAAGATTAATTGTACAGTACAGTTGGCTCCCTTCACAGAATCACAAAATGTTAGGGGTTGGAAGGGACTTCAAAAGATCAACCAGCCCATCCCTCCTGACAGAGCAGGGTCACGTAGTGCAGGTCAGACAGGAATGCATCCAGGTGGGTTTTGAATGTCTCTCAAGAAGGACACTCCATAACCTCTCTGGGCAGCCTGTTCTAGGGCTCTGCCACTCTCACAGTGACAAGGTTTCTACTTTTGTTCCCATGAAATCTTCTCTGCTTCAGCTGGCACCCCTTGGCCCTTGACCTGTTATTGGACATCACTGAGCAGAGCCTGGCTCTGTCCTCCTGACACTGCCTTTCACATCTTTATAAACATGAATGAGGTCACCCCTCGCTCTCCTCCTCTCCCAGGAAAAGCCTGTCCTCAGCAGGGACATGTTCCACTGCCTTCCTCATCTTTGTGGCTCTGTGGTGGACTCTTTCAAGCAGTTCCCTTAGGTCCTTGAAGTGAGGGACCCAAAACTGGACACAATATTCCAGATTCCCTTCATACACTCCTTTTTCTCCCTGTCACTGCCCTTAACAAAGAGCAAATTCAAGTCGAAGGAGTATGTGTGTGCATTATAAAATACAGAAATAGACACTCATAGCATTCTTGAAGATGTCTGTGATCCTGCAGGAGCTGATCTGGTGCCCTCTGAGTTAATATCCCTTTATTCTTCATAATTTTCAAGGCAACGGAGATAGGGTGGTGGAACACTAGAACAGGTTGCCCAGGGGGAGGTAGTTGCAGCCTGATCCCTAGAGATACTCAGCGTGAGGCTCAGCAGAGCTCTGGGCAGCCTGATCTGGTTGAGGATGCCCGTGCTGACTGCAGAGGGATTGAACTATATGACTTTTGGAGGTCCCTTCCAGCCCAGACCATTCTGTCATAAAGCCACTGAAGCAGTGTGATGATGGCTTGGTCACTCCTGGGTCAATATATTTTGTATTTCTTAGTTCTTTACTTTCTTTGTGATCAGCTATTGTAGCCTGATGAACATCTTATCTCAGCTGGTTTCTGGTTCTCTGTTTTAAAGCATCAATTCCAACCTCCCTTTAGCTGGAAGTTGTTACAGTTGTTTAATGTTTTAATGACATACAGAAGCTGGTTATTACTGTAGTTGTCATGGAATGTAGTTTTAGAGTCTTCTGTCAAACACTTGGCTCGTTAACAAAGCACTGCCTGTCTTTCAAGTGGCTTCAAGCTGGTTTTGGCCCTTTTTTTAAAGCAGAATGATGTTAAAGATTTAGCAACCAAATCGGTCTGTTCAGAGCACCTGTGTGGATTTTCTGTTGAGTAATCGTAGAAACATAGAATAATCTGAGCTGGAAGTGACATCCAAAGGTCGCCCAGTCTAACTCAATGAGTAGTTCAGGTCTCTGATGTCCTTTGTGTTAATGCTGGCTGTATGCAGAGTTGTGAATTTTTCCATTTTCCCCTAAAACCTGTTGCATTAGTTTTACTTGATTGAGCTAGTCATTAAACCAGCAGCATTCGTTAACATGATTCATGGTCTTGCTTTCTCTCCAGTTCAGCGCATGGTCTTGGACAACCAGGAACTTATTCTTAACAGGCTTAAGGACATCAGAAAGGTAAATATAAAACAAAGAAACAAACAAGAAACCCCACCACAGCTCTTTATAATAGCAAGTTGGGAGTACCTTTCCTTACAGAAATTAAGTAATCAAGTGCTGCCCAAGCTGGCTCATCTGTGTTGAAGCCAAGTGCTGGGGCTGAGGTTTGCTTCTGTTTGTGATGGGTGTTTTCTCTAGGTGTAGAGGACTCAGCTGTTGATTCCTGAACCGTTTGGGATTTGGTCTGATGGCACCTTTCTGCCAAATGCCATTTATTCTTCTTTGTTTTGGTAGACTTCAATACGTCAGATGAACCAAACGAGGTTTTACATTGTGGAAAACAGCAAATCTGTTGTGCAAGTCAGTTTGTTTGTGGGTGGCCTTCCACCTCAGCTTTCCCCTGAAGAATACACAAATATCCTCAAGGAAGAATTAGCTATTAAAAGTAAGTAAACAGATGCATTTTGAGATTTGTTCACAGGATAAAATCTGGTAGCATCTGTTGCTCCGTGTAATTGTGGGTGGGTTTTTTTTCCCCCCTAAACGCTTTCTGACATCATTTGAAGAACCAGTCTGCCCTGTGTTCTCTTTTATTCATTTTAACATCCTCGTGGCTGCATAAGAGACAGGACATCTCCTTGTTCACAGGATTATTATTACATGACTTGAGTTCTAGGTGTCCACACCATTAGTATTTAGTGGAAATGCATCACTTTTTAGAAGTGAGCTATTGCATTCCTTACAGCACTCAGATTATGGCAGTGCAGTTTAATTCCTTGAGCCTGGACATTGCTGACTTTTATTAACCTCTTAACATTTTTCATGCTGGCCTTGAGCTCTGTGCCTGGTCAGGGAAAAAGTATGAGCAGTGTGTGCACACAGATACAGACCAGCACTCAGTGAACAGGATTTACTCTATTTCTTCTTTCAAGGGAGTGGCATTAATTTTTTTTTGTAGTACTCTTCCAACCACAACGTTCTATAAATGCTGTCAAGAATGCATCATGCTTTTAGTTTCAGAAAGGAAGCATTTTCCCCCACACCAGTCTTTTATTGTAACTTCAAGAGGAATTAAACTCTAAATGCCATTAAAAATTTATAGTCGTCTCTGTTGAAAATCAGTTTAGGTTTTCTAACTGGCAGAGTAAACCTAGGAGAGGGAAAGTGTTAGCTGGAGGTTCTCCTTTTATTTGTATAACGTTTTAATATTTATTTATATTATATTTATGTAACTTTAAAAATATTTTAAATATTTACTCTAAATGTACCCAAGGTTTTATGTGTTTATATTTTTTACCATTTGCAGCAAATGTAGTGTCTGTGAGTCATGTTTATCAAGCACAAGGTAAGCATTAAGATTTCCAGTCTCCGGTAAACAATTGTCTATTTTCAAGACTGCAGAGTGTGCTAGTCTTGTTGCATGAGCAAAATGCCTTTCAGATAAAATGTAACATGATACGTTTATGAAGGGGATTGCTGTTACCTTACTAAATGATTGCTGTTACCTTACTAAAACAAAACAAAAAACTAAAATGAAAAGAATGGCTTCAAGCTTCATGCGCCAGAAAGGGCTATTATTCCATCAGAAAAACAAGTTTTCAAGGTGCAGCCTAGCACCACTGAGCTGTTAAAAAAAAACTTTTAAGTGTCTGTCTTTATTTTGACTTGTAAAACAACTAAATTTGATCCTGCTTTTGAACGTGATGAAGTTGTTTCAGAGTCACTGTTTCTTAGCACAGTATTAAGTGGGGAGTCAGTGGCTGTGAGAAAATCAGTGTGCTGCTCATATCTGCATTCATCCTTGGAGCTGCTGCTTTGCTTTTGGTGTATGAGTTTTGTTTTAGCAAGATCAAAGAAGCTGTGAGGCTTCTGAGTTTAGGGGCAGACGTGGCTCTGTACAGCTGAGTGCAGTGGTCAGGTGGAGATCTGTGTTTGGTAAAGCTCAAAAGTGTGGGATTTATCTTTTGTATGTGTAGGTATCCATACCATAGAGATCTTTCAAGTCCTTTGGTAGGCTTTACTTTCTCATGACCATGGTCTGGTTTTGAAAACTGATGCATGTATCCTTTGTGTGTTTGCTGTCTCCATTTGGCTCTTTAACACTGGCTTTTCATAAGGAAACCCATAAAGCTCTGCCTTCTCCTTTTCAGCTGTGGAGAACATCTGGTTTCTGCTGTTGCAGCTTCATCCCAACCTTACCTGCATGGGATTTGTAGTTGCTTCTGCTCAGATGAGGGTTTTGTCGATCTTTGTGTTGGGTTTATTTTTTCACTTTCTGAGTACTTTTGTGTCTGTGATAGCTTCTTGACTCTAACTGCTGATTGTAACCAGCTCACATCTCACATTCTGTCCATTACACTCTTTGATCTTGTCCTGTCCTGTCCTCCTCCTCACTGAGTACCCTACTTTAACTTGGTGTAACTTACATTTTTTATTTTCTGTTTTATTCCTTCCTTTCTTTCTCAACTTCCTCATACAGCACCAAAGCTGACATAAGGATCTTCAGCTGATTTTCAAATAAAATCTTTGGCTTTTATCTTTATTTTTTAAAAAATAATTTTAAAACCGTAGGGCTTTCAGATGTGCCTTCTCTTTCTCACATTTGTCAGTGGAGAACAGATGAGTATGTGACCCTCTTCTCTTGTCACAGCTTCATATAACCATGCTTACCTGCATGAGGTTCTTAGATATTTTGCTTTGATGAGAGTTTTGTTATTTTGTTTTGTGTTGGGTTTTTTCCCCACTTTCTTAGTATTTTTAATTGATGATAATTGTAATAAATCCTTCCTGAAGTGTCAATGAGTGAGTGGCACTACTGGATTTTTAATAATGAGATACAAAGCCTGGTTCCTTTGTCACTTTTACATGATAAGATCAGCCTGTTAGTTAGGATGAAGGGTATGGAACCAGACCATGTTTCTGAAGCCCAAAGGATGTCTGAATATGCATCAGTTCTGTGCTGCAGATTCTCCTTGCCCTGAAATTGCTGTTTTAACAAAAATCTGGTGCATTTTAATGGGTTGGGCCTGAAAAACAAAGTAGCCCAAATCACTAATAAACAACAACCCCAAGTGTTGCAGTGCAACTTGTGCTGAATAATGTCCCGAGTAAATTGAGCAAACCTTTTGCTGTGATGTGATGATTCCTAACAAGGATAGAAAATGCACAAACCCGTTGTCATCCCTCTTCACAGGTGCTGTGGTACTCGAAATTTCATGCTTTTCTGAAGCTGAAAGGATCTATATGCTAGTTAAAGATACAACTGTCAATGACAAGCCTCTGAATGCTGTGGTGATTCCTGAAGTTGTGGTAAGAGATGGGTTTGAATTTAAGATATGCCTTTAGAAGAAAAATGCAGCTACCTTAACACTTTGCCTGCTGGTAGTAAATGAATAATAGTATTCAAGAGATTCTTCTCCCTCTCTACTCTGGCCTGGTGAGATCACACCGGGAGTATTGTGTCCCCAATTCAAGAGAGACAGGGATCTATTGGAGAGTCCAGTGGAGAGCTGTGAGGATGATCTGGAGCCTTGAATATCTCTGCTGTGAAAAAAGACTGAGAGACCTGGGGCTGTTAAGTCTGGAGAGGAGAAGGCTGAGAGGGGACCTTATCAATATGTATAAATACCTGAGGGGTGAGTGTCTAGGTGAAGGTGGCAGGCACTTTTTGGTGATGCCCAGAGATGGGACAAGGAACAATGAGTACAACCTCAAACACAGGAGATTCTATTTCAACATGAGGGGAAATGTCTTTGGTGTGAGGATGCTGGAGTGCTGGAACAGGCTGCCCACAGAGGTTGTGGAGCCTCCTCCTATGGAGACTTTCAAAACCTGCCTGCATGCATACCTATGTGACCTGCCCTGGCAGAGGGATTGGACTCAGTGATCTCTGGAGGTCCCTTCCAATCCCTAACATTCTGTGATTCAAAGAAGCCACACTGTGAGTTTCTGTAAGGAGAGTGATGAATAACAAAGATAATTGAGACCCTATACTTAATGCATATGGTCATCTTCTGGGAGTGAAGTCTGCCCTGTTGAGTTGTCAGGGTTAGCCATACAACTGCAGGACTGCACAGCTTTAAAGGGGCGAAAAGCAAAGTTATCCTTTTCCTTTTTATTTCTTTCAATAGTCAAAAAGTTAGGTAGGATTTTAGTTTTAGCCTGCATGTCAAAAGGCTTGCAGCAACTTTGTTTTGGGGACTAAATGTGTTTCCTTGCTAAATACTACTGTTAATTTCATTTGCAGTATCTTTTTTTCCCCTGTCTTGTAACAGGGGGACCTTGTTTAAATGTCACATTGTGGATTTCAGAGGACATAAGCTTTTGAAAGGTTTGCTACAAGAGTCCTTTCACAAAGTCATTGGTTGATTTATGTTGGGGTTTTTTAGTTGTTTCTGGGATTTTTTTTTTTTTTAGGTCACAAGTCACTTTTCTGTAAATCATTTGGTTTAGTAATAGATTTCATGGTAACAAAGCAAATACAGCATGGAGAGAGACAGGGAAGCTCCTTACTGAGCAAAGTAATTTGTAACCAGGATGAGGTAGGTTCTGGCCAAAAGAGTGCACAACTATGGTTGCTTCCTGCTGAGCTGTCCCATATCTTGCAGTTACTGTTTTTCTGGAGCTGCACTGTGGGCAGTGAAGTGAGTGACTTAGATTGGCTTCTCAGAACTTCGTGGAAGGTTGAAACTTAAGGAAAAAAAAGCATAAATAGGGGGAAACACAAAACGTCTGTAGATGGGAAGGTCTCAAGCTCAGCAGCCATATTGCATGCCTGCCTTCCAGCTTATACCATTTAGAAAGTCCTGTGTTTGTCGAAGGTATCCAAAGACAATAATACTCTTTATCTGAGCAGACAGTAGAGGCAGTGCTTACGTGAAAATGGCAGGACTAGAAACTATTTCCTCTCCAAAACAAGTGATAGCCTTGTTCTTCTGCATGCACAGGCATCATGTTCTGTAAGATCCTTAGAAACCAAGGTCTCCCCTCATGCAAACTAGGTTCAGAGTTGACATTACCAGACAGAGAAGGCAGCATGAAGATGAGGCTGCTGTTGCCTGCTTGCTTTCAGTGTGTTTTAGGCAGATGCATTACAAGCCTGGATTTTGTGCGTGGTGTGTGAAATTGGACATGCTCCACTCTTGTGATGACATGTCTGGATTTCTGACAACAGATACTTTTGAAGTGACCTTCTGGTTGCCACCAAAATGTGGCCAATGCCACCTGTTATCTAACACAAGATATTTTTAGAAACCACAGTTCAGGAGCTGGCTAGGGATGAATTTCTAATACAGAATCATAGAATTGTTTTGGTTGGACAAGAGCTTTAAGATGTAGTCCAACCATTACCTAACTTGTCCAAGTCTGATGCTAAACCATGTCCCAGTGCACCATATCTCTCTGCCTTTTAAGCATCTCCCAGAAAGGGGATTCAACCATCTTCCTGGAGAGCCCATTCCAGAGTTTGAGAACCCTTTCAATGAAGAAATTTCTTCCGAAGTTCAATCCAAACCTACCCTGGTGCAACTTGGGTCCATTTCCTCTCATTCTGTCACTTGTTACGAGGGAGAAGAGATTGAGCCTCACCTGTTTCCAGCTTCCTCTCAGGGACTTGCAGAGAGCTAGAAGGTCTCCCCTCAACCTCTTTTTCTGCCAGCAGAACAACCCCAGTTTTCTCTGGCATTCCTCACCAGGCCTGTTCTTTAGACAGGCTTTGCTGCCCTTCTCTGGACAAGCTGCAGCACCTCTATGTCTTTCTTGGAATCAAGGACATAAAACTGAACCCAGTATTCAAGGTGCAGCCTCACCAGTTACAAGTACAGGGACACAATCACTTTTCTGGTCCTGATGACACTATTCCTGATCCAGGCCAGGATGCTGTTGGTCTTCTAGGGCACCTGGACACACTGTGCTGCATAAATGTTCTTAACATATAGAAAGGAGTGGGGGGACGCCCACCTGCAGATACCTTTTGTTTGCAGTTCAGCATGTACTGTTTATCTTTAGTCATCTGGCTGAAATGAGCCAGGAGTTAATATTTTGAGTATTGTTCATGTGCGTTCCGGCCACCTAACTTACATCACTCATTAATTACCCAGGATAAACTAATGAGTGATTGTTGAGCCTGCTTTGGGGAGCAGTTGGACTTGATGAGCTCCTGACGTACTTTTCAACATAGAATATCCTTTTTATCCTATGATACTATTAGCCTTTGTTTATACCTTCTGTACGTGACCAGTCAAATACAGCGCCAGGAAACACATCTACAGAGCCTGAGCACAATCTTGAATTTATGCTGTGTTTGATGTTCCTCTTGTGGGTGAAAGACAAATCACAGAATGGTTTGGGCTGGATGAAGAGACCTTGTAGATCATCTTGTTCCAAACCCCTTTGCCATGGGCAGGGACACCTTTTACTAGATCAGGTTGCTCAAGACCCCAGGCAACCTAGTCTTGTCCAGGGTTGGAGACTCAATGGTTTCTCAGGGCAGCCTGTTCCAGTGCCTCACCACCATCATGGTCAAGAATTTATTCCAAATGTCTGACTTAAATTTAGCTTCTTCCAGTTTCAAGCCATTCCTCTCATCTTGTCACTACAGGCCTTTGTAAACAGTCCCTCCCCAGCTTTCTTGTGGGCCCCCTTCAAATCCTGGAATGATGGTATAGCATGCTAGAACATGATTCCCTTCTCCAGGATGAACAACCCCAGCTCTCTCAGCCTAACTTCATAGGAAAGCTGCTTCACTCCTCTGAGAATGTGTAGTCTCAGAAGTCATAGAATGGCCAAAACACAGCAAAAATTAAACAAAAATTAAAACAAAAAAACCCGAACCAGAACCAAAACCAACCAAGCAAAACAAACCCCAAACAACAGTGAAACAAACCAAACCTTCTTAAAAGTCAGTAAAAGCACAGAATTAAGTTGATGGTTTTGAGGTTGCTGGTCCTTCGCTTTTCCAAGGTAAGATTACTTTACTCTGTGTCTGATACAGCTTCTGAGGAGGAGGCCCAGTTCCAATCTGCATGGTCAGATCTGCCAGAAGCAACTCATCCTCTTGTTATCATGGCTGAAAGGTTTAATGCAGTCAGTTTGCTTTATGTAGTCACTAAGTAGTGGCACACTCAGTGTCATCAGATGTGCTGATCCTTTCCGATGCTTCATTACCTTGGGCCTTCCAAGAATTTAATCAAGCACTTTTTCACAGTATTCAAATAAGTGGAAATACTCTCTTTGTTGGAGAGTGAAAAACCCCAGAATCTCCTGGAACACTGTTTTCACTCAAATCAGGGAATTGTTTGGGTTGGAAAAGACCTTTAAGATCATCGAGTCAAACCATTATCTAACTCCGCCAAGTCTGGTGCTGAACCATATCCCTCAGCAGCATATCTACACAGTTTTTTAAACACCTTCAGGGATGTGAATTCAACCTTCTGCCTGGGCAGCCTGCTCCAGTGCTTGAGAACCCCTTCAGCAGAGAAGTTTTTTCTAATGTCCAGCCTGGTACAACTTGGCTGCCAGGGCATGTCAAGGTGAATTCACTTTGAACTGGAAGGTGATTTGCCAGAATTTCTTTTGCAGTGCTGTCAAACAAGATCAGCAGAGAGTTGTATGAGGCCAATGTCAGCACAAAAGTGAACAATTTTTTGTTGTTGTATCACCAGCAGTGCAATGCCCCTGACCTGTTGTGTTTATGTTCCATAAGAGCAGCAGAAAAATGTGTGGGAGTTCCATTTCACTCAGTCCATTAATTCCTCACATAATTGTTTCCAACTTAAAACTGTGATAGTTTAATGACCCTCTTAGCCAAAACATCATGAAAGGTTACTTTACAATCTTTCACCTCTGCAGTTCTCCAAAACCCCTGGATACTTCACTGGGTTAAGAACTGGCTGGATGGTCAAGCCCAAGGAGTGGTGGTAAATGGAGTTAAATCCAGATGGTAGCTGGTCAGTGGTGCTGTTCTGCAGGATTCAGTACTGGGGCCAGTTCACTTGAACATCTTTATTAATGATCTGGATGAGGGCACCCTCAGTAAGCTTGTAGATGACATTAAACTGGGTGGGAGTGATGATCTGGATGAGAGTAGAAAGGCTCTCCAAAAGGATCTGGATAGGCTGGATCAATTAGATGAGACCAGTGGGATGAGATTCAACAAAGCCATGTCCTGAGCCCTGCCCTTGGGTCACAACAAACCCATGCAATGCTTCAGGTTTGGGGTAGGGTGGCTGAAAACTACCCAGTAGAAAAGGACCAGAGGGTGCTGGTTGAGAACTGAATGCATATGAGCCAGGCTGTGCCCAGGTGGCCAGGAAGACCAACAGCATCCTGGCCTGCATCAGCAATAGTGTGGCCAGCAGGAGCAGGGAAATGTCATGCCCCTGTACTAGGTTCTGGGGAGGCCCTTGAATACTGGGTTCAATTTTGGGTCCCTCATTACAAGGAGGATGTTGAGGTGCTGGAGCAGGTCCAGGGAAGGACAACAAAGCTTCTGAAGGCCCTAGAGGAGCCTTGCATGAGGAGATGCTGAGGGAACTGAGGTTGTTTTGTCTGAGGAAGAGGAGGCTGGGAGAAGAATTCATTGCTCTCTACAACTCCCTGAAAGGAGCTTGCAGTGACATGGGAACTGGTCTCTTCTTCCTGGTATCAGGTGATAGAATGAGAGAAAATGGCTTGAAATTGTGCCTTTTTTTTTCATTTAGGTTTAGGTTGGAGATCAGGAAAAATTTCTTTACACAAAGAGTGATCAGGCATTGGAACAGGCCGCCCAGGGAGTCACCATCCCTGGAGATCTCCAAGAGGTCTGTGAACATGGCCCTTCTGGACATGGTTGAGATTTGAGTTGATGGTTTGACTCAATAATCTTGAAGGTCTTTTTCAACCAAAACAATTGTATGAATCTATTAAAAAGTAAAGAAATTCCTTGAGCTGCTGCTGTGCTGACCCAGCTGCTGCTGCTGTTGTGCTGAGACGACTTGTACATGGTTCCTCATCAGATGCAATGACTCCTTTCTGGCCAGGGTGAAGAAAGCCTGTGCCTGGGGCTTTGCTGAGCCTCTGCCTGTGAGAGATGCTGTAGACAGCCCACTTGCAAGTGCTGAATTTTATTTGGTCACTTAAAAGATATCTGCAGCTCCTGGAAACAGCCTCCAGCCCTGCAAGACTTGCTGTGCCGGCAGACCTGTGGCACAGAATGCCTTGTTCTGCTTCCTGTTGAGATATGATTACAGGCCACACTCAACAGAAAGAGAATTAGCATGGACAATAAGTCTCCTGCTCTAGCCTGAAGCTGTGTTGTGCTAATCCTTACCCACCAAGCAATGCACACAGTGACCGTCAGAGTTTCTAAATCACACAGCAGTAATTTCCCTCCTGAATGCCAGCCAACACAAAAGCCTCTCTGCAAATTTCACTCCTCCAGCAGAGCACTGAAGGCAGGGCTAAAGGGGGAAGGGAGTCCTCAGGCTGTGAGTCACACATCCCCTTCTGCCCAGAAACAAACTCACTCCTAGGTCCCCACTGGGACTTTGTTAAGGGATTAAAAGAAACTGCAGCGTGGGAGTGCTATCCCTGTGGCCATCCAGCATTGTAAGACAGCAGCCCTTCTGTGTTGCACAAACTGTCCAAGAGTCTTTAACCCCCGCAGAAAAAATCACTGTTTTCTTAGAAAATGGCCCTTTTCTGGAGCTTTTGCAATGTTTCCTTTTCCTTTAGGTTTAATGAAGAGTGGTGATGGGCAACAAGTTAACTACAGGGCTTAACACTTTCTACAATACTTCTATTTTCTATACTACTTTCATTTTCTACAATACTCCTGTTCATTGTACATAGTTCTCAATTTAGTCTTCAGCTGGTATAGTTGGAGGTTCAGATTAGAAGCTCCTTGAACATAGATGGGTTTGGGTGGCAGGAGCAGGTTCTTTACCAGAAGGGTAGTGGAACACTGAAACAGATTGCCCAGGGTAGTGGTTGAGGCCCCATCCCTGGTCTATTCAAGGTGAGTTTTGACAGGGCTCTGGCCAGCCTGTTCTAATGGAAGATGCTCCTGCTGACTGCAGGGGGGAGTTGGACTAGATGACCTTTGGAGGTCCCTTCCAACCCAGACTATTCTATGATGGCTGCTAAGTTTACATACTGATGTTTTGTTACTTCCAAACATTTATTTGCAGCTGCTTGTGAGTCCTAGTAACATTCACAATAAATGTTTCACATTGGGAGTGGTGTTTTTTTGGGGTACAATTAGGAAATCCAGATGGCAGTTTTGCAGAAAGTGTAAATACCTATTGTCAACAATATATATTCACTTAGGTAAGATCTCAGATGACTTCCCAAAACACAGCTGTGCTTTTTGAATGCCTTGGTAAAGTTTACCACCTCTCAAAAATCACTGTGATTCCCTGAAGTTCCTTGTGAATTGTTTTAGTTACTTGGTCTTTAAACCCAGTGCACTAGAAACTTGCCTGTAAAAGAAACTAATGCAAAACATGTGTTCAGCATGTCACTTCTAAATGTCCAAATCCCAGTATTTTTAGAAACTGATTTCCTGAAGAAGAGAAGATAATCAAATGTCCTGTCCACGTTCAAGTAGGGTATTTGACTGCAATGGTAAGTCTCTTCTGCCCCCTCTTTTGAAAAGGTTTTTCTTTCATTTAAGATGCAGAACTGATTTTTTTTTAACAACTTCTGTTACCCTTTTACTCTCTCTTTTTTTAAATCCCCCAAGTTTCTGGGTGTTGGACAAAGCTCAGAGTTTTCAAATGGCCCATATTCTTCATAAAGTTGAAATGACTGGAGCAAAGTTTAGGTGCTGTAAAAGCTTTTAAGAGGAAGCAATGGGAAGTGAGCAGGTGGGATAAAGCAGAGATGAATCATAGAATGGTTTAGATTGGAAGGGACCTTAAGGATCATCCAGTTCCAGTGCCACGGCCATGGGCAGGGATACTTTTCACTAGGCCTTGAATCTGGCCTTGAACACGTTCAGGGAGGCGACATCCACAACCTCACCATAAAGGCAACCTGCTCTAGCATCTCCCCACCCTCACCATAAAGAATTTCTCCCTAATCTCATGTCTAAATCTCCCCTCTTCTAGCTCAAAGCCATTGCTCCTCATTGTATCACAACAAACCTCTGTAAAAAGTCCCTCCCTGTCTCTCCTGTTCATGTACTAGAAGGTTGCTCTAAGGTCTCCTTGGAGCCTTCTCTTCTGCAGTCTAAACAGCCACAATTCTCTCAGCCTGTCCCTATAGGAGAGGGGCTCCAGCCCTCTGATCACCTTCAGAAGATGATCAGAAGCTGAAACGAGTACAGGAGGGAAATGGTTTGCCCTGTTACCCAAGGGATGTGATGTTTCTTTTCAGAGCTACTCTTTGCTTGTGGCATTTTCAAAAGACTGTTCATGATGGGCTGTGGCAAATGATGGTGGAGGAACTGATGGAGTAATGAGAAGGGCTTTGCTTCTGAAGAAGCCAGAGCTCAGCTTACTGCTTTTATTAATGCCTATGATGGCTCAAGTGGCTGGACCTCAAGAACAAAAGGAGAGTTTATGGCCTTTGGAAGATAGAGCATGTCTCATGAGGACAATAAAGATGTAGCAAAACTATACAGGGAGAAAATGAGGAGTGCCAAAGCTCCTAACCTAGCTACAGCTGTTAAAGGAAATGAATTTATAGAAACATTTTTTATTAACAGCAAAAGGAGGACAAGAGAAAATCTCCATCCCCTATGGAACGCAGAGGGAAACCTAGTGGCTAAGGACAATATCTGTAGCCAGATTATGCGGGAGAAAAATTAGAGAGGCTAAGGCCCAGTTAGAACTTAGGCTGCCACCTCTGTGAAGGATAATAAAAAGCACTTTTATAAATTTATAAATACTAAAAAGAAGGGCAAGAAGAGCCTCCACTCCTTACTGGACCAGGAGGGGAACATCAGAACTGACGACAAGGAAAAGGCAGAGGTCCTGAATGCCTTCTTTGCCTCAGTTTTCAACAGTAAGGAGGGAGGAGTTCAGGGCAAGTGGCCTCTTGAACTGGGGGATGGGGTTGGGGAGTGGTGTGCTGCCCTGGAAATTCATGAGGAATTAGTTCAGGACCTGCTGAGCCATCTGGACACCCACAAGTCCATGGGACCAGATGGGATCCATCCCAGGGTGCTGAGAGAGCTGGGAGCTGAGCTGGCCAAGGCTCTCTCCATCATTTTCCAGCAGTCCTGGCTCACTGGAGAGGTCCCAGGAGACTGGAAACTGCCAACGTGATCCCCATCCACAAGAAGGGTCAGATGGAAGAACCTGGGAACTACAGACCTGTCAGCCTGACCTCAGTGCCAGGGAAACTGATGGAGCAGGTTATCTTGGGGACAATAACTGCACACCTGAGGCATGGCCAAGGGCTCAGGTCCAGCCAGCATGGGTTTAGGAAGGGCAGATCCTGCCTCTCCAACCTGATCTCCTTCTATGATCAGGTGACCCACTTGGTGGATGTGGGGAGGCCTGTGGATGTGGTCTATCTGGACTTCAGCAAGGCCTCTGACACTGTCCCCCACAGCAAACTGCTGGCTAAGCTGTCAGCCCATGGCTTGGATGGCAACACTCTGTGCTGGGTTAGGAACTGGCTGGAGGGCCAGACCCGGAGAGTGGTGGTGAATGGTGCCACATCCAGCTGGCAGCTGTCACTAGTGGTGTCCCTCGGGGATCAGTGCTGGGCCCCATCCTCTTTAACATCTTCATAGATGATCTGGATGAGGGCATGGAGTCAGGCATCAGCAAGTTTGCAGATGACACCAAGCTGGGGGCAGATGTGACTGAGTTGGAGGGCAGAAGGGCTCTGCAGCGGGACCTTGACCGCCTGGACAGAGTCCAAGGGGATGGTGTTCAGTAGCTCCAAGTGCAGGGTGCTGCACTTTGGCCACAACAACCCCATGCAGAGATACAGGCTGGGGTCGGAGTGGCTGGAGAGCAGCCAAACAGAGAGGGATCTGGGGGTGCTGATTGATACCCGCCTGAACATGAGCCAGCAGTGTGCCCAGGTGGCCAAGAGAGCCAGTGGCATCCTGGCCTGCATCAGGAATGGTGTGGTCAGCAGGAGCAGGGAGGTCATTCTGCCCCTGTACTCTGCACTGGTTAGACCACACCTTGAGTACTGTGTTCAGTTCTGGGCCCCCCAGTTTAGGAGGGACATTGAGATGCTTGAGCGTGTCCAGAGAAGGGCGATGAGGCTGGGGAGAGGCCTTGAGCACAGCCCTACGAGGAGAGGCTGAGGGAGCTGGGATTGGTTAGCCTGGAGAAGAGGAGGCTCAGGGGTGACCTTATTGCTGTCTACAACTACCTGAGGGGAGGTTGTGGCCAGGAGGAGGTTGCTCTCTTCTCTCAGGTGGCCAGCGCCAGAACGAGAGGACACAGCCTCAGGCTGCGTCAGGGGAAATTTAGGCTTGAGGTGAGGAGAAAGTTCTTCACTGAGAGAGTCATTGGGCACTGGAATGGGCTGCCCGGGGAGGTGGTGGAGTCGCCGTCCCTGGGGCTGTTCAAGGCAATATTGGATGTGGCACTTGGTGCCATGGTCTAGCCTTGAGCTCTGTGGTAAAGGGTTGGACTTGATGATCTGTGAGGTCTCTTCCAACCTTGTTGATACTGTGACAAGGAGAAGGCCAAGGTGCTCAGTGCCTACTTTGCCTCAGTCTTTAGCACTGGATCCAGCAGTGCCTTGGGCAACCAGCCTCATGAATTAGGAGTCAGGGAGGGGAATCAGATCGAGGTCATCACAAAGAATGAGGAAGTGCTCACTAACCTGCTGCACCACTTAGACATACACAAGTCTGTGGGGACAGATAAGCTGCACCCATGGTACTGAGGGAGTTGGCATATGTGCGCACCAAGCCACTTTCCATTATTTACCAGAAGTCCTTGCTGATGAGGGAGATGCCAATGGACTGGAGGGTGGCAAATGTAACACCTATCTGCCAGAAGGGCAGAAAGGAAGACCTGGGAAACTATAGACCTGCCATTCTGATCTCGATACCAGGGACAGTCGTGGAACAGGTCATCTCAAATGCCATCCTGCATTATATAGACAACAACCAGAGGATCAGGCCAAGTCAGCATGGATTTATGAGTGGCAGCTCCTGCCTGACTGACCCAGTCTCCTTCTATGACAAGATCACCTGGCTACTGGATGAGGGAAAGGGTGTCGATGCTGTATTCCTAGACTTTAGAAAAGCCTTTGATACTGTTCCCCACAAGATTCTTTAGACAAATTGGCTACTCGTGGCTTGGATGAGCACACTGTCTCCTGCATAAAACACTGGCTGGACAGGAGGGCCCAGAGAATGATGGTCAATGGAGTTAAATCCAGGTGGTGGCCAGTCACTAGTGGTGTTCCTCAGTCTAGTGGTCTGTGTTGGGACCACTTCTTTTTACATGTTTACTGACAACAGTGATTCAGGTATAGAGAGTGTCATCAGTAAGTGTGCAGATGACACTACATTAGGTGGCAGTTTTGATTTGATTGAAGGTAGAGAGGCTCTTTAGAGGGACTTGGATAGGCTAAATCAATGGGCCAACATTGAGATGAGTTTCAACAAGACCACATGTCCGGTCCTGCACTTGGGTCACAACAACCCCCTAACAGTGCTACAGGCTTGGGGCAGTGTGGCTGGAGAGCTGCACGCAGAAAGGGATCTGGTGTGGTAATAGGCAGCTGAAAATGAGCCAGCAGTGTACCCAGGAGGCCAAGAAGCCCAGTGGCATCTTGGCTTGTATTAAAAATGCTGTGTCCAGCAGGAATAGGGAGATGATTGTCTCCTCGTATTCAGCTTTGGTGAGGACACACCTTGAGTATTGTGTTTGGTTTTGGGCACTGCAATACAAGAGAGATGTGGAGGTGCTGGAGCGGGTCCAGAGGAGGGCAACAGTGCTGGTGAATGAAGGAGCTGGGGATGGTTAATTTGAAGAAGAGAAGGCTGAGGGGAGACCTCATTGCTCTCTACAACTACCTGAAGGGACATTGTGGAGAGGCTGGTGATGGTCTCTTCTCACAGGTAATTTGAGACAGAGCAAGGAAGAATGGCCTGAAGCTGAGACTGGATAGGTTCAAATTTGACATTAGGAAAAGGTATTTCACAGAGAGAGGGTGGTCAGGCACTGGAGTGAGCTGCCCAGGGAGGTAGTTGAGTCACCTACCCTGGATGTGTTTAAGGGTCTTTTGGATGTGGTGCTTAAGGAAGGCTTCTCCAAAGTTGATTAGGTGAAATCAAGTTGTTCACTCATCCACTGCAAGCTAGTGACATTCCAAAGTAATGAAAAGCATCTTCCCAGTGATGTCATGACAATTCCATGGCTGATGCCAAAACCAGTAGTCAACATTCTGTCACTTGTGCAGTTGTGACACAAGATTACTTGGAGAAGTTGGGTTGGTTTTTCTTCTGCTTTTGAGGTTTTGGTGGTGGGCTTTTTTTCTGTTTTGTTTTTGGATTGTCGTGTTTTTTTCCTGCCTCACTTATACTCATTACTTGCAACTGGGATTAAGTTGTCTAGTTTCTGATACTTTGGAAATAATGGTTTTAGGTGAATCTAGTAGAGTAGGGTTATAGGTTGGACTTGGTGATCCCGAGGGTCTTTTCCAACCTGGATGTTTCTGTGATTCTCTGTGAATCCACTTGTCTCCTTGGGATAGTGTGGGTCCTTGAGCTGTTGACCATACAACTCAAGAAGTCTTTCCTTTTTGTGACACTGGCATATATTGTTTTCCTTAGACTTCTTTTGCTGGCTGCAGATACCTTTCCCAGGTGCTCAACAGATCTATTACCCTTGTGGTGTGATGAGCACACTGAGTGACTGCTTCTCCTTTAACAATGAAGTCTGAGTATGGAGGCAAAAAAATTTGTTTTAACCTAGTGGTGGTCACAGCATAGTGTGAAGGTGGTTCCTCTGGAGAAAGCTTTGTGGACATCTCTGCAGTCCCTGCCTTGTCAGCCTAGTTGTTTTGCCAGCAGTGAAACCCTTCCAGTAAAACAACATTCTGAGGCTCCTTTGTCTCCTTGTCAGCCAAAAGCATTTCAGGACAGGGACTTGAGCAACCTGGTCTAGTGGAAGGAGGTTGAAACTAGATGGTCTTTAGTGTCCCATCCAGCTCAGACTGTTACATGTCTCTGGTAGCATACAAAGGACAAGTAAGGAAGGAGCAAGAATATAAGCATGTGCCCGCTCCACCAGCCTTCTTACCTGCTGCATGTTCCTTTTCCTGGTATGTTTTCTGTTGATGCCTGGAAGTCACACTGGATGGCAGGGGATGTTTCCGATGCAGGAGAAGGAAAAGCATTTTTAGGTGCTTGTAGGAATCTTACCACATCTGTCAGGGTGAAACTAGAAGAGGATTAACACCCAGCCCTTATAGGAAAGCAGAATTTAGGGAAATCTCTCAAGTATTGGGAATCTCCAAACAATAAGACATTGAGAAGGGCAGCAAAGCTGTTGAAAGGTCTGAAGATCAAGTCTGGTGAGGAGCAGCTGAGGGAATTTGGATTGTTTTGTCTGGAGAAAAGGAGGCTGAGAGACCTCATTGCTATCTACAGCTTCCTGAAAGGAGGTTGGAGTGAGGTGGAGGTTGATCTCCTCCCCTTTAATAAGCAATAGAACAAGAGGAAATGACCAGGGGAGGTTTAGGTTGGACATTAGGAAAAATTTATTTCCTGCAGGAATGGTCAGGAATTGCAACAGATTGCCCAGGTTGGTGGTGGCATCACCATCCCTGGAGGTCTTCAAGAAACCTGTGGACGTGGCAGTTCTGTGATTCTACAAAAATATGTTTTTAAACATCTAAATCAGCTAACAGGTAGCTGATGACTTGGTGTATCTCAGTGTCAGACTCCAGTATGCTTCCGCTTGAAAATGCTCATTATTTTGTCCTGGTTTCTCCCTTCTTTACCTCAGTTCAGGCTCTCTGGTGGTGACTGTAGACAGCAGCTGACAGACTCTGAGGGTGCTGTCTCCTCCCCTCTGTAGCTGTTGGTATCTCTCCACATGTTTGCACGCTGTGGTCATGCTGCTGCCTCACCGCCCCCTGAATCATTCTTGTCTAAATTGACTTATATTTAGCACTGTTGTTCTGTTCCCGCAGTCCATCCTGTCAGCTGCGTGACAAATCTCTGTTCCCTGAATGCTGTCCAGCCTCCAAATACAAATTACCAGGACTTAGAGACTGTGCAAACATTTCTGCTTGGAAGCACACTCATTGAAACACTCCATGGATTTCTGTGGCACCTACCTGTCCCACAGCCCTGGGGCAGGATGGATGAAAAGCACACTGGTGGTTTATGGTCTTTCTAGAACCTAAATTGGATATATAGGAAGAATTTCTTTCCTGCAAAAGTGGTCAGGCATTGGAACAAGCTGCCCAAGGAGGTGGTGGAGTCACCATCCTTGGAGGTATTGAAATAATGAGTAGAGTTGGCACTTGAGAACATGGTCTCAAGGTCATGAAGGTGTTGGTTCTTAGAGGTCCTTTTCAACCTGAATGATTCTATGCTTTGCAAGTCATCTTAGGAGATGATTTGTGGGCTGTCTGGCTGAAAACATGTCTGAGAGGGATGCTTGCAGTGTCTGCAAGCTTTGACCTTGAGTGAGGCTACAAGTGCCATTTCCATGCTGTTTGTGGAGCACCCCAGGAAACCCCTCCTCTGCCACATGCAGTGGTTTCCTTTGGAGTGGTTTCTGGGTGAGTTCCAGTCTTCCCCACAGTGCAGCCCTGTGGTCAGAGCCTTTTGAGACTCAGTAGAGGTGTGAGGATTATAAAATAAGGGCAACAAATCCTCCTGATTAAGAATTTTGTTCCCTGCTTTTTTAAAGGATTTTAATACCTACTTAGTGTGCTGGGTCCTGCACTTGAATGACAGCAAGCCCCTGCAGCACTTCAGGTTTGGGGCAGAGTGACTGGAAGCTGTCTAGTAGAGAAGGATCTGAGGATGAACATGAGCCGGCGTGTGCCCAGGTGGCTAAGACCAGCAGTATCCTGGCTTGTATCAGGAATAGTGTGACTAGCAGGACTGGTGAAGGTTATGAGGAGCAGCTGAGGGAACTGGGGCTGTTCAGGCTGGAGAAAGGAGGCTGAGGAGAGAGGCTTTCTCACTCTTTTACAGCTGCCCAAGAGGAGGTTGGAACAAGGTGGATGTTGGTCTCTTCTCCCAGGAAACAAGCAATAGGGCCAGAGAAGTGACTTCAGGTTGCACCAGGGCAGGTTTAGGTTTGATACCAGAAGAAACTTCTTCATTGAAAAGGTTGTCAAGTCCTGCAACAGGCTGCCAAGGGAAGTGGCTGAATCCCCATCCCTGAAGGTGTTTAAAAGAGGCAGAAAAGTGGTGCTGAGGGACATGGCTTAGCGCCAGACTTGATAGAGTTGCATAATGGTTGGAGCTGATGATCTTTGGGATCTTTTTTAAACAAAACGATTCTCTTACTTCATGGGGAGGGGCATGCCAGTGCCTGCCCCAAACACTCATTTTGTAATCTAGGAAGCATCAGGAAATGCCTCTGAGATGTGGTGTTAATTTTCCCGCCTAATCATGGCTTTTGGCTAATCACTTTTCATGTTTTCTTTCAGGCTTCCAAGATACCACAGAACTGCTGCCCACTTCTGGTGTTTGTGAATCCAAAAAGTGGTGGTTTAAAAGGTCGGGATCTCTTGTACAGTTTCAGAAAGCTGCTAAACCCACACCAGGTCTTTGAACTTACCAATGGTGGCCCACTGCCTGGGTAAGTTTCAATTTTTTGAAAGGATGAGTCAGATTGTGTCCATCTCTGGAACCCTCAACACAAGACATGAACCTGATAGAGAGGGTCCAGAGGAGAGCCAAATAGATGATCAGAGGGCTGGAACACCTCTGCTACAGGAATAAGCTGAGAGAGTTGGGGTTGTTCAGCTTGGAGGAGAGAAGGCTCTGGAGAGACCTTATATTGGCCTTCCAGTACCTGAATGGGGCCTTACAAGGAAGCTGAGAAGGGACTGTTTCTAAGGGCATGTAGCAGTAGGATGAGGAGCAGTGATTTTAAACTAGAGCAGGGTATATTTAGACTGGACATGAGGAAGAATTTCTTTACTGTGATAGTGGTGGAACATGGTAACCATCTGCCCTCTGGGGAAGTGGTGGAGCCCCCATCCCTGGATACATTCAAGGTCAGGTTTGCTGGGGCTCTGAGCAACCTGATCTAGTTGGACTAGATGACCTTTAAAGGTCACTTCCCTCCCAATGCGTTTTGTTGTTCTATAGTATGAAGATCTAAGTTTCTTCTGTTCTGTGCCTGAAGATCAGAGCAGGGGATCCATCCTAACTGGGTCTTACTGTGAGAACAGATTTCAACTTGGAGGTTCTCTAAAGAAAACAGAGTAGCTCCTGATGGTTATACTCGTGTCCAGTCTCAAAGAGACCAGCACTGGGAAAGTCATGCTCACTTTTCAGTGACACAGATTGAATGACTTTCAGAAATAAAAATATTTTATAGCTGAATGGGGATGGAAAGAGAAATGTCACAGTGCCCGATGTGGGCTCATTTGTGCTTTTATTTCCTCTTGATGTTTCATGGGAACCAACAACAGGAAAGTATCATAAAGTTTTCTGTCCTGACTCTTGAAACTTGGCCCATAACTACAGGATGAACAGGGCCTGCCTGCTCACAGCTGCAACATGTCTTAAGTACAAGGAACAGAACATAACGTGCTTGTGGGGAGGCAGGAACCCATTACTTGATTTAATGAACACCACTCTGTTACCAGCTTCATCAAACTGGGAGCACTGGTTGCAGTTTGCTCAGAGTAGCCTCGTTCCTTCAGCACTGAATTGTCATGGCAAGCTCTTCAAAACAAAAACTTTCATGGGAGAAACACAGCTTGTGCAGGAGGCAAGAGAAACAAGCTGCAGAAACTGTTAAGTTTTTGTTGGAGCTGTGTGGTTGTTGTCTTTCTGAAGCAGTTCAAGCTGCCACTTCACTAATTTGTTCCTTTCCATTTTGTTTGGCCCCAAAAAAACCCTTCTGTGGCTTTAAAGCAAGGTGTTGCTACTTTGGTTGCTTCTTGTGCAATGGGAAGTAAAAATTCCTTTACCAGGGTATCTCAGGATGCAGGATGAAAATACACCAAAAGCAAGAGCGACCACGAAAACTGTTCTGGGAGGAAATAAAAATGCACTGTGTTATAGAATCATAGAATCAACCAGGTTGGAAGAGACCTCCAAGATCATCCAGTCCAACCTAGCACCCAGCCCTATCCAGTCAACTAGACCATGGCACCAAGTGCCTCGTCCAGTCTTTTCTTGAACACCTCCAGGGACGGTGCCTCCACCACCTCCCTGGGCAGCCCATTCCAATGCCAATCACTCTCGCTGGGAAGAACTTCCTCCTAACATCCAGCCTATACTTCCCCTGGCACAACTTGAGACTGTGTCCCCTTGTTCTGCTGCTGGTTGCCTGGGAGAAGAGCCCAACCCCTACCTGGCTACAACCTCCCTTCAGGTAGTTGTAGCCAGCAATGAGCTCTGCCCTGAACCTCCTCTTCTCCAGGCTAAACAACCCCAGCTCCCTCAGCCTCTCCTCATAGGGTTTATGTTTCAGGCCTTTCACCAGCTTTGTCACCTTTCCCTGGACACGTTCCAGCACCTCAACATCTCTCTTGAATTGAGGACTGTGAGTCCTATAACGAGGTGGAAAAAATCCCACTACTGATCAAATATCTCCACTGGGACACAGACTTACAGATGCCCACATTGAAATTGCGGATAGCTGGATCATAGAATCACAGAATAGTTTTGGTTAGAAAAGACCTCTGAGATCATTGAGTCCAACCATCAACTCACATGTCATCATGCCCACTAAACCAAGTCCCCAAGTGCCATGTCCACAGGTTTCTTGAACATCTCCAGGTATTGTGACTCCACTCCCTGGGGCAGCCTCCAATCCCTGACCACTCTTGCGGCAAAGAAAGTTTTTCCTAATGTCCAACCTACACATCCTCTGCTGCAGTTTCAGGCCGTTTCCTCTCATTCTATCACCTGATACTACAGAGAAGAGACCAATCCCTGCTTCACTGCAAGCTGTTTTCAGGGAATTGTAGAGAGCCCTGAGGTCTTCTCTCAGCCTCCTCCTCACCAAATCTGTTCTCCAGGTCCTTCATCAGCTTCACTGTCCTTTTCTAGACACACTCCAGCACCTCAGTGCCGTTCTTGTAGTGAGGGGCCCATAAGATCTATGTGTCTTTGGTGGAAAAGGAAGTGATTAACAATTTACTTTGAGCTGTGAAGAATTCTGGAAGACTGTGGATTTTTCACTCTTTTTAAACAGGTTTACCTAAAAGTTTCTTTATTTCCACTGACTTTGAAGTTGCCACAGGGGCAAAGCACAACAACCCTATGTTGTGTGGAACAGCATATTGAGAGGCCTTGCTCTTCCTGGTCTGCATTGTAACCTTTCTTGTCTGCTTTGCTTTGTTCCTCCATGTAGGTTTCACACCTTCTCTAAGGTCCCCTCCTTCCGAGTGCTGGTGTGCGGTGGGGATGGCACTGTCGGCTGGGTCCTGGGTGCGCTGGAGGAGATCAGGCACAAGTTGGTGTGCTCAGAGCCCTCTGTTGCCATCTTACCTTTAGGAACAGGTGAGGATCACAGAAAGTGCTGGCGGGAGGGCACTCCAGAAGTTTTATCTTCATTTATCCACCTGACAAACAAGTTGGTTTTGCAGTAGAGATGCCGTGGCTGAGTTCTGGCCAGCACTGGAGAGCAAATGCGATACCAGCTTGTCAAGATGTCAGTCGTGCTTTCTGAAGGGAAAGTGAGTGCAGGGGGGTTGGTATGGGTGTCTGTGAGTGGGCAAGAGTTGTAGAGGGCAAAATTCTCTTCCCGTGGCAACCACACAGGTGTATCAAAGCTCACTGCAAATCAACTTCAGGAAGGATATTTCCATCATTATAGAGCTCTGAACTCCAGAAAGAATTTTTTAATTGTTATGGAGCTCCCAAGTTCATGACAGATTTTTTCTGTTGTTATACAGCACTCAACTCCATGAAGGACTTTTCCCTTGTTCTGGAGATCCCAGCTCCGTGAATGATTTTTCCATTGCTGTGACTCTCTCAACCAACTCCATGAAAGATTTTTCCCATGTTATGGAGCTCCCAATACCATGAAAAATATTCACATTGTCATGGAGCTCTCGGCTCCATGAAAGACTTTTCCATCCTGTTCTGTGAGGACCTCTGGGGTGAGGCAGCAGGCTTGCGTGTGACTCTAAGCGCAAGTCCAACCACAACAATGCTGAGGTGTTTTTTTCTGCGAGCTCAGCCCACTCTCAATACTTGCATGACTTGCTTGGAGCTGCCTTCATGTGACTTAATTTGGGAGATGCAGTTTTTGATGCTGTTAGCTGATTTACTCCTCTTTGGGGGTTCTTTATTGTTGCCCAGGTAATGACTTAGGGAGGGTCTTGCGCTGGGGAGCTGGCTACAGTGGGGAGGACCCCTATTCTATTTTGATATCTGTGGATGAGGCAGATGATGTCCTTATGGATCGCTGGACTATCCTTCTGGATGCAGAGGAGCCAGCTAATGGCGCAGAGAATGGCGTGGCAGAACCTGAGCCTCCAAAGGTGAGCTGAATCCCATTTGAGTTTGATTCTTAGGAGCTGTTGTAGCAAAAATCAGATGTTAAGGAGAGTTCAGTCTTTTGTTGCTCAGCTCTCCTTGAGCTTGGGTTTACTGACCTGTTCCTTAGGGAGCACCACATGCATCTACACCTAGTGCTTCAGTTTTGGTAGGTCTTGTTGGGCACATGCAGAGGACTAGTGAAGAGACTGAACTGACAATGCCACACCTGTCTGCTCCAGTTGGAAATAAATGTATTTCTCAAGTGAGAAAAGCTTTCTAGAAGAACACAAAACAGACTCTGGAAGGCTAATGAAACTTGGAGTGTTGCATGAAAACCAAACATCCTCTCTCCCACAAAAAACAGTGTCATCTTTTACAGAATCCCAGCCTGGTGGGGATTGGAAGGGACCTCTGTGAGGGATCATCAAGTCTAACTGCCCTGCCAAATGTGGGTCTGTGACAGCAGGTTACCCATGATCACAGCGTCCAGGTAGTTTTGGAAGCTCTCCAAAGAAAAAGACTCCACAATGTCTCTGGCAGCCTGCTCCAAGGCTCCAGCACTCTCACACTAAAGAATTTTCTCCTCAGGTTCAGATGGAACCTCCTGATTTCCAGTTTGTGCCCACTGCCCCTTGTCCTGTCACTGGGCAACACTGAAAAGAGCCTGGTCCCCAACTCATTAGCTCTTGCTGAGCATTGTTCAGATCCCCTCTGGGGCTGCTCTTCTCCAGGCTAAACAGCCCCAGACCTCTCAGTCTTTTTTCCTCACAGAAATGCTCCAGGACCGTCAGCATCTTTGTAGCCTACATTAGACTCTATCCAGTAGTTCCCTCTCTTGGACTACGGAACCCAGAACTAGGCACAGTACCCGAGATGTGGCCTCACCAGGGCAGCACAGAGAGGGACGAGAACCTCTCTTGACCACAAGAGCACATTCGTGACTCATTTTCCACCTGTTGTTCAGCAGCAGTCCTGTGGAGCTACTTTCCAGCAGGTCACCCCTGACCTGTCCTGGTGCAGGACCCTACAGTTTCCCTTGCTGAACTTAATGAGGTTCCTCTCTACCCAACTCTCTCCAGGCTGTCCAGGTCTCACTGAATGACATCCCAGCCTGATGAGGCATCAGCCACTGCTCCTCATTCAGTATCATCAGCAAACTGAGGGTCCACTCTGTGCCATCATACAGGTCAGGTCACGGAATCACAGAATTGTCAGGGTTGGAAGGGACCCCAAGGGTCATCTAGTCCCAACCCCACTGTTGTGGGCAGGGACATCTCACACTAGATCAGGTTGCCCGGAGCCATATCAAACCTGGCCTTAAAAATATGGAGGGGTGGGGCTTCCACTATCTCCCTGGGCAACCTGTTCCAGTATCTCACCACCCTTACAGTCATTGATGTAGGTGTTGAGCAAGGCTGGAGTCAGTTCCCCAGTAGACCCTTTTGACTTTCACAGTGTAATAAATCAGTTGGAAGCACATACAGTAAGTAATAAATCTTTGTCATCTCAGTGTCATTGTGTGCGTGTGTCACCTGCTGTGTTCTTTAGGAGTGAAAGTCTCCATCCTTTCACCTCTTATTCATATGACATACATCTGTTTGGGAAGGTAAAAATGTTAGTTGTAGATGGTGACACTGTTTAGGTTTAGTGGCACTATCTGTGGACAGTGTAGATTGATTCTGGTTATCTTCAGACAAAACAAAGAGATTTGACATGGAGGTGGCAATCACACAGTAGGAAGTTCTAAAAATGGTAGCAATTGCCTTAAGTTGGGACAGTTGCTGGAGAATCCTGGGCATTATGTGTCAGCTGGAGGATTTGAGTTGTTCAAGTTCCAGCTGATTTCCATTTGGTGCAGACAGGGATTGATTTGCCTCAGGCACCTGATCTGCTTTTTCAAGGTGCTGACTGAGAGAGACAAAGATTAGGGTAGGAAAGCTACAGGATGAATATCATGAACAGGAAGAATTAATTGCAGAAATGAATGAAATCTGTAGAAATTTGAGGAAAGCATATAGGGTGCTATTTAAAATCATAGAATCACAGAATGCTTTGGGTTGGGAGAGGCCTTTCAAGTCATCTAGTCCAAACTGCTGCAAACAGCAGGGACGACTTCAACTTAGAGTGGTTTGCTCTTGAGCTCCCAACAACCTCACCTGGAATGCTGCCAGCAATGGGACATCTGTCACCTTTCTGGACAACCAGGGCCAGGGTCTCAGCACCCTCAGTGTCATTGTGCCTCTTGTCCTGTCACTGGGCACCACTGACAAGAGCCTGGCTCTGTCCTTTTGCCCTTCACAGTTGGCTCTTGATTAGCATTGATCAGATCCCCTCTCAGGCTGCTCTTCTCCAGGCTCAATAGCCCCAGGGCTTTCAGCCTTTCTACCTCATAGGTGCTCTAGGGCCATCAGCATCTTTGTAGCCTTCACTGGACACTCCAGTAGTTCCCTCTCTATTTTCTTCCTTCTCTCCAGTCTGAATCTCCCTCTTCTAATTCCAAACCATCACCCCATGTCCTGTCACAACAGGCCCATTCCAAAAGTCTGTTTTATCTTTCCTATCAACCCCCTTTTAAGTACTGAAAGGCCACCAGAAGGCTTCTCCAAAGTTGATTAGGTGAAATCAAGTTGTTCACTCATCTAGTGCAAGCTGATGACATTCCAAAGTAAGGAAAAGCATCTTCCCAGTGATGTCATGACAAATCCATGACTGATGCCCAAACCAATAGTGGCATTAACATTCTGTCACTTGTGCAGTTGTGACACAAGGTTGGTTTTACTTCTTCATTTGAGGTTTTGGTGGTGGGTTTTTTTCTGTTTTGTTTTTTGGGTGTGGGTTTTTTTTCCTGCCTCATTTATACTCATTACTTGCAACTGGGATTAAGTTGTCTAGTTTCTGATACTTCAGAAATAATGACTACAGATGTCAGCAATTGTCTGCACAGCTCTATTTTTAGTGCTGTGTTTCTGGAAAATGTTTTCCAGAATCTGTCAAAGCGGCAAAGTGACTTGGAAAGATCATCTGCAAAGCTTGCTTTTGTTGAGGGGGAAAAAAAAATTGAAAATTAAAAAAACAACTTTGGAACCTCTTCATTTATAAACCTAAGGAGGAAATAATACGCTTATTTTAATTTTTTTTTTCCTGTCAGATTGTACAGATGAACAATTACTGTGGACTTGGCATCGACGCAGAGTTGAGCTTGGACTTCCACCACGCTAGAGAGGAAGAACCAGGGAAATTTAATAGCAGGTAATCTTGGGGACGCCAGGGGTGAGTTAGGTCAACTGGGAATGTGTAGACACAGAATTCAGGGGTTTCCTTTCCTGCTCTCTCCTTGCCCATTCCCACTCCTTCCTGGCCCTTTCTTGCTCCCCTCTTGCCCTCTCCCTCCCCTCTTTCCCTCTCCCACCAAAGGAGTTTTGAGGCACTCTGTCATTACTGTTCAGTGCAGTTCTTTGCCAGTAACTGCAGTGTTCCTTTCAGTGATATCTGGGGGGATTGGAAATGCCAATGCCCTTTACTCGCAGCCTTTAGCAGGAGGGAGGGCAGTGGTGCTGTGTGAGCATTGAACTGACTGCAGAACTTCTCTTTGCCTTCCCACCCTCGCCCAGTGCTGTGGTGGCACCTGTGTGATGGTAAGGAGCAAAAAGATCTCTATATCTCACTTGAGGCCGTGTGACTTAAAAGATGTGGAGAGAGGCCCCGCTGCTCTCTGGCATGCAGATCAGTCAACAATAGCACTTTTCCCTCCCTTAAGCCCTGAAGTGGATTTGTGTCATTCCTCACTATTCTCTTGCAGAAACGGGGGTTTGGTTTGGGGTTGTTTGTTTGTTTTTTTCTGATTTTCCCTTTGTGAGTAAATGTCCTCTCAATTGCCTCTGGGTTGCCAGAGAGTGTTACACCCATTTAAAAATACTCAGTGTTCAAATCCTAACTGTTAAAATTATTCTCTAGCCAGCTGTGAACTGTAGTGAAGTGAAATCCCACCTACCCTGCATCTGTTCTGTCTGTCACCACAGGCACTACTCATGGCTTTTTTTGTCTTCTTAAAAATGGAATAGTTCAGGGTCCTGCTTGTGGCTCAGACACTGCTGATTTACATTTTCAGTCCCCTGGATTGAAAACATCAGGCAGTAGAATCAAACAGTAAGTTGTAGAGTGCACACTACCCCAGCCTGTTGTAGTGTGCTGCCCGGAGAGGTGGTGGAGTCACCAGCTTGGGAGGTGTTCAAGAAAAGCCTGGATGAGGCACTTAGTGCCATGGTCTAGTTGACTGGATAGGGCTGGGTGCTAGGTTGGACTGGATGATCTTGGAGGTCTCTTCCAACCTGATTAATTCTGTGAATCTATCCCACCTGGGTGTGTTCCTGTGTGACCTGCCCTTGGTGATCCTGCTCTGGCACGGGAGTTGGTCTGAATGATCTTTTCAAGGTTCCTTCCAGCCCCTGACATTCTGTGATTCTGATTCTGCAAGAGCTTAGAAGAACAGAACAGTCTGTGTCTGAATAGCTAACTGTAACCCATATGCTAAACCAGCTGTCCTCCCCACACGAATGTCGTTAGCACTTAGACGTAGTGCTGGAGACACTTTGCAGAGGTGCATTCCAGTGACACCCTTTCTGCTGGTAGGGTCAAATCATGGAATTTTATGCTTTTTATTTTAGGGTTACCCTAAAGGCCACATATCTAAAGGTTTCTATTCTAGAAGAAAATACTGTGTGTTTAACTCACATTTGTTTATATTTCTCTTAAAATATTTTGACATTTCTAGGGATGCCATAAAATCTTCCCATCTCCTTTTTTTTTGTTGTTTAAACTCTAAAATTAGAGATGTTAACAGCTCTGTAACAGGTTGACATTACTAAGCCTGTTTTAAATTTCGACAGCAGAGCAGATTTCAAATGAATTAACAGTCTGTAAAGCAAGCACTTGCAGAGGTTTGCAGCTCCACAGAGAAGGTCCTTGGCCTTTGTCCTGCTGGACAAGTTGCCCATGAGCCAGCAATGTGCCTTTGTGCCCAAGAAGGCAAATAGTCTCCTGGAGTGCATTAGGAAGAGTGTGGGCCAGCAGGTCAAAGGGGGTTCTTCTCCTCCTCCTCTTGGCTGCCCTGGTGGGGCCATATCTGGAGTACTGTGTCCTGTTCTGGGCTCTCCAGTTCAGTAGAGAATCCAGTGAGGGGCTGTGAAGATGCTGAGGGGACTGGAGGGTCTCTGACAAGGAAAGGTTGAGAGACTGGCACTGTTTAACCTGGAAAAGAGTCAACTGAGAGGGGATCTTCTAAGTGCTCATTGATAGCCAAAGGGTGGAGGTCAAAAGGATGAGGCTTGACTATTTACCATAGTCCCAGTGACAGGACAAGAGGATGTGAGAACAAACTGGAACCCAGAAGGTTGCATCTGAACATGAGAAAAGATTTCTTTGAGGGTGCTGGAGCCCTGGAGTACACTGCCCAGAGAGGCTGTGAAGTCTCCTCTGGGGAGCTTCCAAACCCACCTGTACATTGTGATCCTGGGCACACTGCTGTGGGTGCTCCTGCTTTAGCAGGTAGTTGGACTGGATGATTTCCAAAGGTCCCTTCCAACCTCCACTGCTCTGTGGTTCTGTGATTTTGTGCCTTGATTTTTCTAGCATTGCAATGTGAGAAGATTTAAAAATGTTAGAGGAAGGACCTCTGGGTCTTAAATATAATTTAAGATTAAGTAGAGTTCTCCAGCCCAGAAGTTTCAATTTCAGAGAAGCTTTGCATTCAGTCTGCACTGTAGGAAGGGTGATTTTTCTGTCAGAAAATGTCACAGATCTCCACGTGCTGTGGCAACACAAATCATCCCGTATATAAAGAAGTAGTTTGTGGTTTATTCTGTGGTTCTGCAGTAAAGCCAGAAGAATTGGAGAGAATTTCCCTTGAAGAAATCTTCAAACTGACCTGCTAGAGGACAGTACTGGTGCACATACAAGAGGGGACATGGACCTGATGGAGCGGGTCCAGAGGAGAACCATGAAGACAATGAGGAGTTTGGAGCACCTCTGCTATTAAGACAGGCTGAGGACACAGGAGTTGTTCAGCTTGGAGAAGAGAAGGCTCCAGGGAGACCTAATAGCAGCTTTCCAGTACCTGAAGGGGGCCTCCAAGAAGGCTGGAGAGAGACTGTTTACAAAGGCCTGCAGTGATAGACCAGGGGCAGTGGCTTCAAACTAGAGAAGAGCAGATTTAGCTTGGATGTTAGGAACAAGTTCTTTGTGAGTAGTGGAACACTGGCACAGGTTGCCCAGGGAGGTGGTTGGGGTCCCATCCCTGGAGTTATTCAAAATCAGGCTCAACAGGGCTCTGGGCAACCTGATCTAGTTGAGGATGCCTCTGCTAACTGCAGAGGAGCTTGAAGTGGATGACCTTTGGAGGTCCCTTCCCACCCAGACCATTCGATGGTTCTGTGATTCTAAGAGTGCTGTGCTGGGCTTTGCTTTTTAGTTACAGGATGCTTATCTGCTCCTAGGTTTCACAACAAAGGAGTTTACGTGAAAGTTGGGCTGCAGAAAATAAGTCACACGAGAAATCTTCACAAAGACATAAAGCTTCAAGTGGACCAGCACGAGGTGGAGTTACCAAGTATAGAAGGACTCATTTTTATTAATATCCCCAGGTAAAAAGGAGAAGAGGATCCCATGTGGGTGCACATCTGCCTATATGTGTGGAAGTGCTGTGTGGTGTTCAAGCATCATGTGTCCAAGCGTTTGGTGAAATGTTAAGTGGTGGAGAGACTTAAGTGGTGGATGGTTGTTGTTGGGTGTGTTGGGTGACTGCCTCATTGTCATGTGCACTGGATGGTTGTTGCTGGGTGTGTGGGTGACTGCTTGACTCAGTGGTTGTGCAGCTGTGCCTGAGGAGCCAGGTCTACTTTTGACACTTCCTCCAGCCATTTGAAACTCACAACCTCACTCCACGTAAAGGTGATGCTGCCGCCTTTTCCCGGTGCAGATCCCTGTACAATTGCTGTTTCTTCCGTGTTCTGACAGAACTGTGGAGTGATTTCCTCACCAGAGGTTTCCTGACTTCTTTTGAAGCAGTTTTCTCGTAAAACATAGGACTTTTGAGGCATGACTGTAGGCCTGTGACTTCTACCCACTACCATTTTCTGCTTCCCCCAAACTGTTTAACATTCTGCTGGATTTCACCATGACCCATAGAAGGATTAGAGATAAGTTCCTTGCACACACTTGATGGCATGCTGAGTTCCTGCAGTGAAGGCTAGCAAAGATTCACCTGTCAAACACTGTCCAGGTCTTGTAGCCAGCTGGTGTAGATGTGGAGTTGGTGATGCTACCACCCAGCTAGCTGTAGAAAACTCTTAGTTCAGGTAGCTTTTGCAGGATTCTGGAGACTTCCCTGACACCTGCAGGGAGCTGGAGTTAACTGCTGTGGAGCAGTGAGGGAAGCCTGCAGGAACCTGATTTCCTGAGGTGTGCTGCTGGTAGAGGCAGGTTTTCTGTTTACACAAAACCAGCACGTGATTAGTGCTGCCATACTGGATTTTTTCAGGTATACTCTTAAGCTGTGTCTCTCTCTTCACATTTGAGCCTGAAAATGTCCTAGCTTTTTATTCAAATATATGTCTTTACACCTAGTGAGATGTGGCACATGAGAACTGCGTTAAAAGATCATGATGAACACTGAGCTGTCAGTGCACCAGAAAAAGAAGCAGGGGGTTTGGGTAAGGAGGCTCAGTGCTGCACAAAAAGCACAACAGTGTTTAAGTATTAGAAGCATTTCACAGGACTGAAGTGCAGGAATACCTGCAATGGGTTTGGACAGGTATAAGAATAAAAGCTTGACACTTGGCTTAGCTTCACTTCAGTAGTTTCTCTGCATATTGTCAGTACTAGTATGACCTGCATTAAGTTTTCAAGTGTTGGAAGTTCAAGTTAGTGTGTCTGTGACCTGTATTTCCCAAGAAATTAAATCTCTCTGGACTGATTTTCTTCTCACCTACTCTTTTTCTTTCACATGGAAACTTTCTTCACTCCTTGTTTCAATCCTAGAAGACCTGGTCAGAACTTTTCCACATTTTAGGAGAACACGTCCTGCTCTGACTGCGGGAGAGCTGTCGCATCTCCTCCAGCTGATGGAGAGCAGACTGCTTAGGTTTTGATGTCTGGTGAGCCAGCCACCCTTAGCAGCGTACTGGAAAGGGTGCTGTGTGGCAGATGGTGGTCACTGTGGTGTGCTCTCTCTGCAGCTGGGGCTCTGGAGCTGACCTCTGGGGGTCTGAGAGCGATAACCGCTTTGAGAAACCACGCATCGATGACGGCCTGCTGGAGGTTGTTGGTGTGACTGGCGTCGTTCACATGGTGAGTTGGCATCCCAGCAAGAACAGAGGAAAATCACCTTTCTCAGACTGGTTTGTGCTGGTAACGAACAGCACATTGCAGATGGCATAGTCCTAAAAGGCGTTCATCTACATGAAGGTTTTAGCATTGGCTATTCAGGTGCTTGTGTTGCATACAGATGGTTGTAGACTGTAAACATAACCCGTAGCTGTCTGTGAACAAAGTATTCATGTGTCAGGGTGTTAGCTGCAGCTGATACTGCCTCCTGGTGGGTTGCAGTGCCCTCCTACTGCTTCTTCACAAGCCTGCCATGATTCAGATTTAGATGCCAGACCATGGAAACTGAAGAAAACTGTGTCTGGATAAGAAGTCATCATAGGAATGTAAAGAACTTGTTAAAAGTGGATGCCTCATGACTTAAGTAGGCCTTGAACCACCACCAGACAGATATATTCATACATACATGTATGTGTGTGTGTGTGTTGTGGAATGCACTGGCTTTCTCATAACTGGTGTCAAAAACAGGCATAGGATGAAAGCAAGACGTTAGCTTAACACTACAAAAGCACCCACTCTTCTCTGAAGTGTATCTGTGAAGAGTCTTGTTACACCTTATCACAGGGAGGACAGAGATTCCTTCTAGATGGGTGGCTTTGTAATTACCTGTCACTGGCTTTCCAGCACTTCCCTTTGGGAATCTGATGCTAGCTGCTCTTGAAACAGGTGGTCTGACAGTTCTGCAAAGAATATTGTGACTCAATTTATAAAATTTTAATTCTTCCACATCCTCTATTTTTGCAGTGGCCTGCTGTTAGCAGCACAGTCCTGGGTGACAGCAGGTTATTTTTGTCTTGTCCTCATATTTCTTTCACTGTCTTAAATCTGCTACTGGAAAAGTGAATGTGGTCAGGTAACTAGAGACAACTTTTTCCATACAAGCACCAGAAATGGAGAGGTGGCTGCTTAAAATTTTATGTGCAGCTCCCCTTTGAGTTGGCCAGCTTTACAGTTTCATAATTCAGATGTTTTAAGTAAGACAAGCCTAAAACATTTCACAAGAAAGAAGTGGTTTGATAGAGATCATGATAACTTTTTTGAAGTTAGTAACAACAAGAAGTGTACCCATTGCTTTGGAGTATAGATGTTAACAAATCCCTGCTCTGGTTTTGTGATCTTCTGTTGAGGTTTTTCCACTGTGCACATTCTCCAGGAGAGCATAAATAGCAGCAACGTTCCTTTGGCATCATCACTGACAGTTAACACTCAACTGTCAGTTGCAGTTGAGTGTAAGCATGTCTAGATGAGTGTACATCCATGTGTACACAAGGCTGAGTCTGGCAAAACTCTCCCTGTTTGATAAAGACTTTTGATTTCAGTTTCACACCTGCTGAGGTCTGTGTGTGCCATGAGGTGTTCTGAAAATGTGTTCTCTGTGTTATGGAGGGTTGACATGGAAGCAACCAAGGTCCTTGTGAGTGCATGTTAAGGTTCTTGTGAGTGCATGTTCTGTGGCCAATGACTTCACTCTTGGTTATTTTGCCCCTGGCAGCCTGCAGGAATATCCTGTGTTGTTCTTCATCCACTAATTTAAGTAATTAATGCTGTGTCAGTAAAGAGATCCTCTGCAGATATTGCCTAAGCAGTTCCCTTACTTAAAATTTTAAACATCAGGTGAGAATAAAATTCTATCCCCCTAGCTGAAGTGCAGCTACTGTCTGTGCTTCTCATGCGTTGGGGTGATGCATATCCTGGATTTTACTCCCTAACAGGGTCAAGTCCAAGGTGGGTTTCGGTCAGGAATCCGCATAGCCCAAGGCTCCTATTTCCGTGTGACACTCCTAAAGGCCATTCCAGTTCAAGTTGATGGAGAGCCTTGGATTCAGGCCCCTGGCCAGATCATCATATCTGCTGCAGGACCGAAGGTACTGGCTGCAGGTTTCTCTTAGCAGGTTGACTTTGTTTCTACAGTGGGTATTACTGTACTGCCTTGCTTGTCTGTTCTGTTCTGGTGCATAGGTTTAAAGGAGCTGGTCAGCAGTGTATGGCAGCTGTCAGACAGCAGGTCTAAGCTTGTGATTGTCCCCCTCTGCTTGGCACTGGTGAGGACACACCTTGCATTCTGGGTTCAGTTTTGGGCTCCACTACAGGAAGGACTTTGAGGTGCTGGAGTGTGTCCAAAGAAGAGCAACCAATCTGGTGAAGAGCCTTGAACACAGCTCTGATGAGGAATGGCTGAGGGAACTGGAGCTGTTTAGTCTTCAGAAGAGAATGCTGAAGGGAGACCTCATCACCCTCCACAACTTCCACAAAGGAGGTTGGAGCAAGGTGGAGGTTGGTCTCTTCTCACAGGCAACAAGTGAGAGGGCAAGAGGAAACAGCTTCATGTTGTGCCAAGGCAGGTTCAGGTCAGACGTTAGGCAAAACTTCTCCGTAGAAAGGGCTCTTGGGCTTTGGAACAGGCTGCCTACTGAGGCAATGGAGTCACCTTCCCTGGAGGTGTTTAAAATATGTGTGGATGTGGCGCTGAGGAACATGGTTTAGTAGTAGTGGTGGGATTATGAGCTCTCAGTGAGCAGTTGGACTTCATGATCTCAAAGATCTCTTCCAGCATCAACAGTTCTTTGATTCCGTGATGGGGTTTCTACAGACGATGGTTTGAGGGCCCTCTCTGCTGGCTCAGATGAGACTTGTGTTTAAAAAATAGTCCTCAAGCTTCAGCCTAGTGACTTAATGCTTTCCCCTGTCTTGAGATCTCCAGACAGTGTTGCTTGCCCTAAAGCAGGTCATAGTTACAAGGAGCATGGCAATACTACAGTGTGCGAGGCAGGGTACTGTCTGCTGGCAGTGCTGGGGAAGGTAAGGTCTGCAGAGAGCAGCAAAAGGGAAAACTGAGTAATGGAGGAGGACATTCTGAGAAAAGGAGACCTTGGAGTAATGAGTGTCTGTTTTTCCTTAATATCTTAGTGTACATTAGAAGGAAAAGAGCATCAGCTACCTAAGAATTGACAGAGGACAAGGGAGCAAAGCTACAAACTGGATCCCAGGAGAAATGAGTGAAAGGGTCACATCTTAAATATTTTGGATTATGTTAAACTTTGTTCTCTTCCTGAAAAGGTGAAAAAAAGAGAGCACAAACCTAACTTGTCCTTCCAGTAAGAAATATTTCTATCTTTCTGCTAGGTTAGTGGCAAGTAGTGTTCTCTGTATATATGTGTATGTACCTATGTGTCCATAGAATCACAGAACTCCTTAGGCTGGAAAAGTCCTTTAAGGTCATCAAATCCAACCATTAAACCAGCACTGCCAAGCCCACCACTAAACTATGTCCTTCAGCACCACACCTACGCAGCTTTGAGCCCTCCAGTGACGGGGACTCCACCACTTTGCTGGGCAGCCTTTTCCAAGGTTTGACAAACTCGTTCAAGGGAAGAAATTATTCCTCACGTCCAACTTAAACCCCTGCTGGTGCAACTTAAGGCTATTTCCTCTCGTTCTTTTGCTTGCTGCTTGGGAGAAGAGACCACCTCCCGCCTTACTACAACCATTTGCACACATGTACATACCCTTATATATCAACATACATATATACATGTGTATATATGTTTAAGTTAGTTAAGCAGTTCATCCTATAGCTTTATAAGGATAGGTGCTTCATGTAGTTGTGCATTTAAATGTCTTCCTATGGCAGTTCCAGTGTTTTACTTATTGGGTAGTTGCTTTAGATCTTCTTGTTCAGTGGCTAGCACTACCTTAATACTTTTAAAACTTTCCATTGTAGGTCCACATGTTGAAAAAATCCAAGCAGAAACAGAAAAAAACTGGAAGCCTGAAAGAGATGAGAGTGGATAGCATGTCAGTCTCTGAAGGAGGGCGTTAGGTGGACACCTGTGCTGAAGAAGTGACGCAGCAAACGAAGATGGTTCAGTAACACTGTGGTGCAAACAGCTGGTTGAAGAGGGTTGCTTATGAGCGTGCCTTTCATGACATTTTGATAGTACTGGGTTCTACTTTGTCTTTCAAAGATAGTGCCTCATTGTTACAAATAACTATTGTGTACCACTTGTCTCTTCTGAAATGTTTACTTTGGGCTGCTTTTCCCAGTTTTTTTGGTGTTTTTTTTTGGGGGGGTGGTTTGTTGTTGGGTTTTTTTTGTGTACAGAGAAACTGAGGCCAAACAGAGATTCCAAGATGCTGAGGTTTCTCCATCTGTCTTCACAAAGTCTATTTCCCCTCCTCCCAGCTTTTGCTTAAAGAAAAATCATTCCATAGATAAATTCTGATGCGTTGTTCCATAAATTAAAATGTGTTCCTTTGAATTAATGCTCGTGGTAGCCTCCCAACCAAAAAAAGGCAAAGACAGGAGCTGCTGAGAATGCCTTGGATCAGTCCAAATAGCGCAGTTGAAACAGTACCCTAAAGAGAAAACCACGAAACACAGCAGAGATGATTTCTATAAAAGGAGCCCCGTGTGCTGGGAGGAGAGAAAGTGCTAGAACAGTTGAGACAAAATACTTCAGAGAGTTTATTTCAGCAGCATTTGGGCAGTATGAATGAAGGGGGAACAAGCTTGTGGAGCAAGTGTTCAGCTACAGCTTTTGTTTTTCCTATATTATTCAGCCAAAGTCTGGTTTAAAAGGCATTTTTATTTCAGCAGCTACCACTCTGAATGTAAAAAAAGGACAAAAATATCCAAGGCAGTATTAGATTATATTGGGGGTGTCTTTTTTTTTCCTGTCTTTGAAACCATTATCACTGCGACCAGACTTTTCTCCTTGTCTTGTGCTGTTTCGTTTTCATTAATTTGTCACAGCTGGACTGTTGCTTAGCAACAAGCTCAAAGACTAAAAGAATCCTTGCTAATGAAGGAAAAAGAAGTACCATTTACTGTTCACTTCAGTAAACTGGCACAGTCACATCTGTCAGAACTGCACTGCAGGACACCACAGCATCACTGCGGAGCCTGTAGTGTGCCTGTAATGTGCTGTAGGTAATTGGGGATATGAGAGCTGTAATGAAAACTCACTTAATTGGTCAGTCCATGGTGGGTGGTGTTAGCAGATATGGGCCCAGGGACACAATAACAGGCTTTTCTCACCTGGGTGAGTGTGCACTCTTCAGAGGCTGCTTCTGTCAGCTGCTGTGACACTTCAGATCACCTCTCTGTGCTTATCCATCTGCTGAAGATGTGGGGATCCGGTATTTCTTTTGCTGCTTCCTGTGAGACACTTGGACATGCTAGAGCATGAGTGGGAAATGTGCTTGTCCTGTCATACACTACACAGATCTGCTGTCCATGCCTGTAGTCATGTTGGTCTTCACTCAGTCTCTGTCAGTCTCATCTCACCATTGTTCTCCAGTGGCTGAGTCTTTCACTGCAGGTCAGCATCATACACAGGTGGTCCTCTGAGGCAGTTGTGGTGCAGGGGGCCTGCATGGCTTGGCCATGTGTGCATCTGCTGCTTAGTTATTCACTCTGTGCTGATCAGAAAACACTTAGCAAGCTAGTGAGAGCTGGTGGTGTTCTTGAATGGTGGTAACTAATGCAGTATTGGATGGCATGAATTCCTTGCTCAAGCAGCAGCTTTAGGATTGTTCCTCTTACCATTATGTCCAGAAGAACATCTCCAACTGCTTCACAGAACTTCAGTGTATTTTCAAAAGCCATTTTGTGGAGCCAGTTACATGCCGAGACAGTTCTAGATGACTCTTGTTTTGATAGGTCTGTATGCTAAGAACTGTGCCAGCTTCAGCTACATCTGATCATTAGCTGTGCTTTCTTCTTTCCAGTCATGGTGCAGATGAGGGTGTGGATGTGGGTGCTGCAAAACAGTCATCTCCAGCAACAGCATGATATGGCTAAAGCTGTAAACAGAGACACAGCAACCATGCAATGTGGCAGCTGCCTGCAGCCTCTTCTTGTCCAGTGATTCCATAGTGTTCTAGCAGAGATGTGTTTTGGAGGACTGACTCCTTCTTTGAATGAACCCTGTGATTGTTTAATTTGTTAGTTTAGACATGGTCTTCAGGTGCCACCCTGTAGACAAGAACTTACTGTTTATTCCTCATTCTGGGCAGGACAGTGTGTGGATAGTAAAATCCTCATCTCCTTATCATTAACGTATCTCTTCTTCAGAATCCAGCATGAAGGATCAGCTGGAGCTCTTCTGGTGTCCTGTCAGCTGCATTGCAAGTAAGAATGAAAGAGTGTTGAATGTCAGGGTTGATTCTCTGAGGATGAAGCTCACCAATTAAGAGAGGAAATCTGAAAATAGATTGCTGCTTATAATTGTCCAGAAAGCCAGAGAAAAGGCATTGTGCCCTGAGGGTAGCAGAAGGAATGCATGGTCTTCTTTCCAATTGCTGACTCACTAATGGAAGGGAAAACTTGGCTTTTTTTGTTACAGACAACATGTGTAAGCATTCAGCTTGCTGGTACTGGCCATCTTCTGCAGCCCAAGTAAACAAACCTGTCTCACTGTTTTTCCAGGCATACATAATCCTGCAGCATGCAGCTGACAGTGTTTTCACGATCCTGGCTCAATTCGGCTCTGGATGTGTCTCTCCCTTTTGCTCAGCTCTATTATCTGAAATAATAAGAAACTCCCAAGTCACAGCATTTTCATCAAGTGGGCTCCTTACTGTGGCACATTTTTATGTAGGGATTTTCCATCCCTGCAACGCTGTACAGGCCTGTAGCTTAGTGTACAGGGTAGCTTAGTGATAGCAAAGCAGCACAGCAGTGTGGATGTGTTCCACTCACAGCTGTCAGAAAGGATTCTGGTGGAGGATAGGAAGGCTTTGAGGTTTCTTTTTTTAATTTTCCTTGTGGGTTTTTTTTTTTGGTGTGTGTGTCCAGAAACACTCACAGTTTTGTTTGAGCAGAGGAGTGCCACACTGGAATGAAAACATACCTTAAGAAAAACACACTTGGTATTTAAGTTCTCTGTGCACAATAAAATTATGGTTTGTGTGTTTTGAAAACAAAACAGATTCCTGGGCAGCTGTGATAGGAAAGATCCTGTAAAGCTTCTGAAAGGAGAACTTCAACTATTTAGCCCCTCTGTGAAGTTATTCCAGACTCAGGTACTGTGAAGGCCAAGTATATCAAGGGGTTTATAAAATGTTTGTTGTTTTTTTTCTTAATGTGATAGTTTTGTCACACACGGAACACCCAGTGTTTTCTTTCATTGTATTGAAGTCTTCCTTGAAGAGAGCAGACAACTCACAGAATGTTAGAGGTTGGAAGAGACCTCCATAGATCATTAAGTCCAACCCCCCAACAAAAGCAGGATCACTCAGGGTAGTCTGCACAGGAATGCATCCAGATGGGTTTTGAAAATCTCCAGAGGAGACTCCACAACCTCTCTGGAAAGCCTGTTCGTGTGCTCTGTCACCCTCACTGTAAAGAAGTTTCTCCTCATGTTGAGGTGAAACCTATGGTCAAGTTTATATCCATTGTTCCTTCTCTTTTCAGAAGTGCACAGTAATAAGACATTAGTCTCTTCCACTTGACGCCCACCCCTCAGATATTTTATAGACACTAATCAGACCCCCTCTTAGTCTTCTCAAGACTAAGCAGCCTCAGGTTCTCTCTCTCTTTGTAGGGGAGATGCTCAAGTCCCCTGATCATCCTCATGGCTCTTTGTTGAACCCTCTCTAGCTGGTCCCTGTCTCTCTTGAAATGGGGAGCCCAAAGTTGGATACAGTATTCCATGTGTGGTCTCACTAGGGGCAGAGCAAGAGAGGGAGAAAAAACTTAGACCTCCTGGCCACACTTTTCCTGATGCATCCCAAGATGCCACTGGCCACAAGGGCACATTGCTGTCCCATGCAGAACTTGCTGTCCACCAGGACTCCCAGGTCTTTCTCCACAGAGCTGCTTTCCAGCAGCTGTACTGGTGCCTGTTTTTATTCCTGCCCAGATGCAGAACTCTGCACTTGTCCTTACTGAACTTCATGTGGTTAGCTTCTCTCCAGTACTCAACCTGTCCAGATCACATTGGATGGCTGCAGAACTTGACAGGTGTTGGCCAAGCCCCCCCCCACCCCAGTTTTGTGTCATCAGTGAACTTGCTAAGGGTGCACTCAATGCCCTCATACAGATTAATCATACAGATCATTGATAAAGATCTTGAACAAAACTGGGCCCGGTACTGATCCCTGGGGAACACCACTGGCCACTTGACTCTGTGCCACTGATGACAACCCTCTGAACTCTGTTGTCAAGACAGATTTCAGTCCATCTCACAGACCAGCTGTTTATGCCACATTTCCTGAGCTGTTCTGTGAGGATGTTATGGGAGACAGTATCAAAAGCTTTGCCGAAGTCAAGGTAGATCACATCCACAGCTCTTCCTTCGTCTACCCATTTGGTCATGGTATAGAAAGCTATCAGATTAGTCAAGCAAGATCTTCCCTTGGTAAATCCATGTTGGCTGCTCCTGATGACCCTCTTTTCTTCCATGTGGTTAGAGATGGCCTCCAGAAGGTGCTGCTCCATCACCTTTCCAGGGATGGCGGTGAGGCTGACTGGTCTGTAGTTGCCTGAGTCTTCCTTCTTGCCTTTTTGGAAGACTGGAGTGACGTTAGCTTTATTCCAGTCATCAGGCCCTCTCCTGCTCTCCATGACTTTTCAAATATGATAGAGAGATGCTCATCAGCAGTACCAGCAGCTCTTTCAGAACTTGTGGATGCAACCCATCAGGGCCCATGGATTTGTGTGTCTTCAATTAGTACAAGAGATCTCTAACCCAGTGCTGACTGACTAGTGGAGTGTCCTCTTCTGCTCCCTTGATTCCTGAGGCTGAGGTTCCTGAGGGTACCTGAGGGTCTTAGGGGTAAAGAAGGCATTCAGCAACTCTGCCATCTCTGTGTCTAAGTTACCATATGCCCCACATTGTTCAGTAGCAGACCCACCTTTTCTGTGCTCTTCTTTTGATCAGTGATGTATTTGAAAAAGCTCTTCTTCTTTTCTTTCACCTCTGTGGCAAGACTCAGCCCCAAGAGGGCCTTGGCCTTTCTTGTCGGATCTCTACATTCTCTAGCAATATTTCTATAATCCTCCCAGCTGGCATTTTTTCCTTTTTCAGTTTTCCTAAGAGTTCCCTGATTTTCTTTATATATATATATATAATTATTATTTTTAGTTCTAGGTGGATTGCAGAGCCTGACCTACTTGGAAAGCCTCCTAAGATAACAAGGTCTTGCCATCCAATTTTCACATCATGTGGTCTCTAAAGGTTAGAAAGTTTTGTCCAGTGTTCATAATTAATTTGGAAGCAGTATCACAGAATTCCATCACTGGCCCAACACTGTCCTTGTATTACTGGTCAACAGTGAAGTCAATCTACCAAGACTAAAAAAATATTATTTTATTGCTTACTATTTTTCTACTCTGTAGCAGTAACTTGAGATGGGATAAACAGAAAACATTTTCAGCAAAGGCATTTGGTCAGTTTGGCCCATTCTAGCCAGGAGGATGCCCCTCATTAATTCCTTGCAGTTAACACCAAATGTCTTGCACTGAACACGGCAGGGCATGTAATTTGCATGATGGGGCAGGGACCTAGTAGGGGCAATTAACGAGGTAGGAATTATAAAATATGTAGTTATTTTTATTTCCAGAAAGCCCCACCCACAACTATACACAAATTAGTTAAATCTAGGTTCTGATTCGGTCAGGAAAATCTTCACAAGGATGCTTATTGGCAATTCATTCATTTAGGAGTACTAGAAAATTGGAAAAGTTTAGCCACAAAATGGCTTTGCCCCACTTACAAATAGACAGCCTGAAGCTCTGGGAAAAATCTGTTCTACTCACTGCAGCAGAGTAGAAATTTTGAGATAGTCACTGGCTCTTTTGTGGCAGTGTTGGAACTGCTCAGCATCTTGGTAGCTGTTGAGAGGCTTCTAGATCTTCCGAGGCTCTAGCAGGGTGCTGGGGAGGAGGCAGATGATCTCTGACCTGATTCTAGTTCCTCTTGGCACAGGGGTTTGCAGAGGTGCAGGCAGGATCTCTTGCAGATGTGCAGAGAGCACAATGTTGGTGGCACTTCACACCACATTGTGAGGCACTTAAGTTTCCAGGTAGTTCAAGCCAAAAACATCAGCTGGTCTGAAGCTTGAGGGAGAACAGAACATGTTGTCCAAGCTGAGAGCAGTGAGGCAGAGCAGCACACAGTGGGGCAGAGGCAGCTCAACAAGGCAGAGGCAACACAACTGTTTGCAACTTAGCTCAATTTATCTTATTTGCCCGAGTGCAATGGCTCCTTTGGCCACAGATTCACCAATCAGAATGGCATTTGCAAAACTGACCACATTAAGTGAAAAGAGGGCTTGCTCACCCGTATTTGGGCAAGACACCAACAAGTACCTAAACACCTGTGGGTACCTGTTTATCACTTTGGGAGGGGACATAATGGCCTAAGCCTTTGTTTTCCCTCCACCCTTTCTTCCCCCATCAGCAGAAGGGTGGGGCAAGCCAGGATATGTTTTAGGCCTAATAACCTTCCAGGACAGGCAGATAAATGATTCTCAAGTAACACTGCAAGGACCCAATAATCACACAGCCAAGTGCTTTAAATAATGCAGTAACACAAGTGTTGGGGAAGAGGTTTGATTCTCTGAAGACAGGTGTTAATCAGCTTCAGGGACACAGGACAGGAACGATAATGTGAGAGAGAGGGAAGAGGTGCAGGCTCACTGCTCTGCCTTTGTACCTTGCCTGTAAACCAAGACAGACACAGCTAGCACCTTTTCAGCTGAGACATATGCTCCTGACCTTTCACTAGTGTACTGCTAGGTTTTGCCAGCATTCCAGGAGAGAGAAAGGTCCTGAAAACCACAGTGCATTTCACATGCTCTACTATTGCAGGCTAGGGAAGGAGGTCAGTTGGTTAAACTTGTTTTGATGGTAAACATATTACCTTGAGTTAGGAGCACTGACATTGAAAAGCTCATCCCTGAAGATGCAGGTGCTGCTGTGTGATGGTTTGGGTGTTCCCTGCCCCCCCACACTTTAGACATCACCCAAGCTTGACTCAGCTGGCTCTGGAAATATGAATGAAGCTTATATTTACAGCTAGCACAATATACAAGCAGATATTTACAGTATATACAGTTACAGACAGAAATATACAAGGTAAAAGGTAATACAGAAACACAACTCCCCTCCCAGAAACCTGAGTCCCCAGGGGGGATTCCCAACCACCCCTTCACCTTCCCCCTCCCCCTCTCAACCTTACCCCGGTCCCAAGGAAGAATGGAGGTTTGGCCAGGGTGGTTAGGAAGCAAAGTGGATTAGAAAAGAAACGGAGGGTGAGGTTAGAGATGCAGCTCAGCCAGTTCCTCGGCAGCAGCGAGAGTGGTTATCTATGTTTTTATTTCTTGTTCTTGTACGTCTCAGCAAGCCTATGAGTCAAGTATTGTTTTCCACCGCTGTTTTCCTCTCACAGCCTGTAACCTAGTTCTTCTCACCAGAACATTCTAGCTAGCTTCCAACTAGCTCATGCTGTGTAGAAAACTTGCTGCTTCTGGACGCATTCCTATATGGACTACCCTAGATGATCCTGCTTTTGCCAGGGCAGTTGGACTTGATGATCTCTGGAGGTCCTCTAACATTCTGTGATTTTGTGATTCTTCCTCATGGCTTTTCCACTTGGCTTGTATAGTTTAAATGGGTGATGTTCTCATCGCATTAGTTTTTAAACAAAACAATAGTGTTTTGCCCAAACCTTTTTGTTTGGATCTGTGTATGTATGTGTGTGTACATGTGTCTATATGTAGGCTTTCAGAACAGGCTTTACTGTACTTCCTTTCACAGTGTCTAGTTGTACAGCATTCTGAGAGCCCTTCCAGATCTTCCACTCACCAGTTCTGGACAGGAGGCAGAGCTTGATTTCTTACTGGTCCCACTAAGGCTCACAGCATGTATTTCTCATGGACCAGTGCCTTACAACAAGACATTAGAGCAATACAGTGGAAGCATAATACTGTCTCTGCAGTGCACAGCTGGAGCTCTTCTTGCTCTTTCTGGAGCTTAATCAAATCTCTGTGCCTGAAATCAGTGGCAATGGCTATGGCAGCATTTAAAAAACCAAAAGCAGCTGTTAGCACAGTCTTCTGCAAGACTGAAGGAACAAAACTAATTAAACTGATACAGGTGATTACTCAGTCTTTTCAGCTACCCCTTTAGAAGTGTTGTGCAAATGAGAAAACAGTGTCCCCATTTTGAGTATCAGCAGTTTGGAATTGTCAGGCATTTGCACATGAACATTTGTCTGTTGGCATATAAATCTGGCATGATCAAATCTTGCAGGAGGAGAAGGTAAGGGAGGCTGTTGTGACACTTGAAAAGGACTTGGGTAGAAGACACATCAGGTTCTGAACTGTATTGATAGTGTGAGGAGGTGTGACCCTGCTGCACAGCCACCAGCCCATACTCCAGCAGTGACGCAATGGTGGTTTACACTCCAAAGCCTTTGTAGTAGGTGTTCTTTCAGTCTGCACCTCATATCTCTTCCTTAAAACTTTCAGAGTAACTACAAATTCTGCTTTTCTGCTCTTTGAGCCCAGCATTTGGCCTGGAACTGGTGACAGAGGTCTGGGCATGTGGTGGTGAGTGCCTGTGAGAAGCTGGGGAATGGAGTTCCTGCTCTAAACTGCTGCTCTAGGTGTTTGGGCTTAGATTAGTCATTCATTTCTACTTCAGCTTCTCTTCAGCCTTTTAACAGCTGTGCAGCAAAAACTCAGCAACTACTGAAGTACCTTGGATTCGTGGTGGCAGCACTGCCTCGTTGTCAGGCCTGGATATTCTATTCAGCAGTGCATGTATCCCTTCATATACTTTTTGCACTTAAGAGAAAAGGCAGGTTAGACAGGCTTAGAGTGTAACAAAATTGCAATGTTTGTACTTTTTCTGTTATTATGGGGATGATTCTACAGATAAAAAGATGCACTTTCAGGTAACAATGAAAACAAGTTTGTAGAATGCCAGCTGTTCAGGAAACGTCTCTTGACAGTAGCATTCCTTGATCCATCCATCTCTGATACTGTGTTCGTCTTGAAAGCTCGGGAATGAAAGATAGTGTCTTCCTCCCATCACAGTATGTATTTATAGCTGACTGACAGAAAGTTCATATATATATATATATATATATTTAAATAATTACAAATTGGCTGCTATTCTCAGATTTAGATTTATTAGACTGATTTTATAATGCATAGAAGTAAAGTTTTATTTATATTGTCAGCATTTCCTGATATGACACTTGGCTTGTAGGCAAGATCCAGCTCAAAGCCTTTGTTCCTATTGCTATTTAATATATTTTTTTATTTCTTCTTCTTTTTTCCTTGACATTGTGTGTGTGGAGTGCAGTCAAATGAATTCAAATCACTAACCTTAGCGTGCAGTTAGACCAGCAGTTTCAATGTTTACAGGGCAATGACTATTGATTGTAAATCCATACATGTCAGTTGAAAGAGTGCATTCTTTCCATGTTTTGGAAGCCTTCTGCTTCCCATGACAGTTAATGAAATTAATGCCTTCTGGTTCAGATTCCTGGTTATGTCCCTTTGGAGTGATTTAAAAGCATATTGTGGCTTTTTTTTGGTCTGCCACAGGCTCACAGGATAGAATTTCTACTAACACAAAGTGTTGAATGCATTTTCCAAAGGACTGGTCTATTTTTTTGTGAAGGTGATTTATGAGAATGTTTTATAAGCAGATCAGTGGTGTTGAGAAAAGTTGGTCTGAACCCTTTAAATAAATGTGTGCAGATATTAAAGACGTATCCCAAAGCAAAGAGATGTATTTTTTAATAGGGCACTGTTAGTGGTGTAGTTATCCCTCTGAGCTCTTCTAGCAACACACCCATTTAACCTGTCACTCTGCATTGCTCAAGTGTGTTATTTGGGAGACAATGTCAGATATGGCTTCTTTTGTGTCATGTGTATCCTGTATTACACCTCTGGCAGCAACTCCCAGTGCAAGCATCAGCTGTAGAAGGCAGAACTTCTCCCCAGTACACACCACGGCAGGTCAAAAAGCAGAAAGCCTGCCCTTGTTGTGCTTTGACTGCAAGAGTGTCACAAGCCTAATGACTGTTTGGCACTTGGGAGTTTTCCCTCACTGTCCACAGGGTGTGCCACTACCTTAGTCCTTTCTCTTCCTGAAGGCAGGCTGGCACACCCCCAGGTGTACCTGTGTCCAACAGTTAACACTTTGCCTCGCTGTGGCATCCCTTTCTGTGTGCTGCTGATCCTGCCAAATTGGCTAGTAAGAGGTGCTTAAGTAATTACTGAGTATTTATTGTGTAACTTTAGGTGCTTACAAAGCCTTCACTGCTATTTTAAAGCAAAAATTCTGGGGATCTGTAGTATAGCAATAGCTGTATAACTCCAGCTTTCTGAGCATGTCAAAAGCAAGCTATCCTTGGGTTAGTTCCACTAGCAATGGTGTAGAGTAGCATTCAGTACCATGAAGCTGGAAGCTCTGGTTATTGAAAGAGAGCATCTCAGCTTTTAATAATTCACTATAGACTTCACTGTCTCTCCCACTAGGGGATCACCCTTGTCTTCGTAACTCTTCAACTATAGTTTAACTTCTGTAACTCTTGTTTTTCACCTCTAGTTATTTAAATCACCCAACTACAAGCAGTTTTATGAATGCTATTTTAATATCAATATACTCTTCAGATACCTTGTCTTACAGCATTTCTTGTGAATGTCCTAATCATCTTGCTCCAACAAGCTAAGGCAAGCTTACCACTGAACTAGTTGCTTATTCTTTGTGTATCAAATAATTCTTAGAAGAAGAAGAAAAAGACTAAGCAGCCTAAGTATAAGTGGTTGAAAACCCTTTCCACATTGTGTGCCTCACACCATTAATGCATTGTCATACACATTGATTTGTAGATTGGTCTCAGAAACAGGCTTTTGTTGTTTTTTTTTTTTAGGATGTCACTTGTTTCTCAGTGTCTGCCTTGCAAATCACTAAGCTGTGGTGATTTTGAATTAGTGTACTAATTGGTTTTGGGGGGAAAAATAATTTATAAAAGATGGAATGTTTCTCTTGTATTTAAACCTCTGTTTGTCCTAGAGTCATGTTCTTCGAACAGTTCTGTATATATTTGGTAATATGTGTCCTGTGTGTCATTGTACATTTTGCACTGATTGGAAATCCTGTACTCTAAGCATTATTGACAAGTCCCAGAGATCTGTAACTAGAATTTGTCTGTGAAGAATACAACATCTCTTCTACCCTGGATGTCTGTGCAGTAGTACTGCTTTAAAAATCATAAAACTACTTGAGTTAGAAGGGACCTTAAAGATCATCCAGTTCCAACCACCCTGCCATGGGCAGGGACACCTCCCATCAGATCACATTGCTCAAGTCCTCATCCAACCTGATTTTAAACACTTCAGGGATATGAAATCCACAACTTCTGTGGGCAATCTGTTCCAGCGTCTCACCACCCTCACAATAAAGAACATCTTCCTAATGTCTAATTCAAATCTACCCTGCTCTGATTTAAAACCATTGCCCCTTGTCATATTACCAAATGCCTTTGTTTAAAATCCCTCCCCATATTTCCTGTAGGCCACTTCAGTTATGGGAAGGACACTATAAGGTCTCCCTGGAGCCTTCTGTTTTCCAGGCTGAACAGCTCCATCTGTCATTGTAGGAGAGGTGCTCCAGCCCTCTGTCTTTGTCCTCTGGACCCTCTCCAGCAGATCCATGTCCATGCGTTGGGAGCTCCAGAGCTGGATGTAGCAGTATAGTGGAGTACACTTGAGCTGGGCACTGCTTTGATAGGCAGGCTTGCTGTTGGAGGCTGGGCTGTGCTCCCTGAAGGCATGGCTGTGCTGTAGTGGTGTTACCTGATAGGTTTGAATTTCTAAGATGACAGCTTACACACAGCAGACCCCCTGCCACACTCAAGTACTTCTAGAAACCCTATTACTTACAGTAACTGATAGAATCTAGGATACCACCAGAGTGCGTGAAGCACTTTGTCAGGTGTACTAATGTTGATCCAGGTTTTCCAAGGAAGATTTGTACAATTGCTTGTCCTGGGTGTACTCTTCTAGAAAGATGACCATGATGTCCTCACAGTGTGGGGAATAGGCTCTAATATGCTTGACTCAGGTGAGTCACAGTGGACCTGACCTGTGTAACCCAAGGTTCAGACCTCATGGACATTGGCTTGGAAGGACTCAAGAGAATGTGCTGTCCAGAGATCAAAATCCAGTTGGAAACTCTGCCCCACTATGCATGAAGAGCCTGGCCCAGAGGTCAAGACCCATCAGCTCCTGGCCTGCCTCTCAGGGCTGGTAGGGTCCGTCTGATTGACAGCTGCATTTCATATGTCCTTGCTGCAGTAACCCTTCCTCTGGCACGGAGTACTGCTTCTCCCTGCACTGGTCAAGAACTGCTTGCAGAACAGGAGGGCTTGTTTTAGCTCTATCATCGCAAGGAAAATTTGATTGCCCCCTGCTGGGCTGAAAGTCAACAAGCTCTGAAGCTGCTGCAATTATGTTAGAGAAACTTACCTAGAACTGCTATGCCAGAAAAAGAGGAGGAGCAAACAGAGCACTCATATTCATGTAAAAGAAAGAAAAACCCAGAACACCCAAAACTGAAGTGTTCAGGATTTAACCAAGCCTTATGCCTACTAGCTTGCCTTACAAATGGAAGGGAAAATGCCCTTTCTGTGTTAACAAGGGGAAGCAAAGCGGCATTTTCCACCTACTTCTTCAGCTGCTAGGAGCATTGAAGCACATTAGGACATACTGCTCTTCACGTTTTACTCAACTTCCACACCTTGCAACGCAGCACCTCTTCCAAATTTGCAATTACAGGAGCCAGCCTGGCTGTCTGCTGTGTAAAAGACGTACCTGGAGGACTTGGGACATCTCCATGGGTGGTACATGTGGTGAAGTCCTTGCAGGTGCTGCAGGTGGACTTGTGGTACACACTTACAAGACAACAGCATGTGTTTAGCTAGGTGAACTTTCATTTTTCTGAAGACAGCTAAAAAATTTCCTCCTCACACAGAGTCCTGTAAAAGAAAAGAAGTATGACCTCATTCTCCGGTAACTGGGAAGAAGGCAGCAGGGATGAAACTATGGACGTCTTTCTTAGCAGAGAACTGCTAGGATGGGCCATCTCAAGGGTGCCATCAAAGGGCTTACTCAAAGTAAAGTGCCATCTCAGGGTGAGACAACACAGGCATCAGTGGAGGGTTCATAGTCACACAGTTCATCCAGAAACTCAGATGCTTCCAACGTGCCATGATGTTCTGGGTGATGTTACTGTAGAAGTCTGCTACAGGCCACCTGGCCAGCAGAACCAAGCAGATGAGGCTATTCACAGGCAAATAGAAGCAGCTTCCAGATCACAAGCCCTAGTCCTCATGGGGTATTTCAACCACCCTGACATCTGCTGGAGGGACAACACAGCAAGGCATCACCAATCCAGGATGTTCCTGGATTGCATAGATGACAACTTCCTTCTCCAAATGGTAGAGGAACCAACAAGAAAAGGTGCTATGCTGGACCTTGTTCTCACCAACAGGGAAGGGCTGGTGACCAGTGTGAGGCTCAGGGACAGCCTTGGCTGCAGTGACCATGAAGCAGCTGAATTAAAGATCTTCCTGGCAACCAGGAGGATGTATTCTAAGCTTACAACCCTAGATTTTAGGTGTGCAGACTTTGATCACTTCAGGGATCTGCTGGCCAGAGTATCATGGGACAAAGTCCTAGAGAGAAGAGTGTCCCAGGACAGCTGGTCAGTATTCAAGGATCACCTCCTCTGTGTCCAGGAACAATGTATACCAACAAAGAGGAAAGCAGGGAAGAATACTAAGAGGCCTGCCTGGCTGAGCAAGTAGCTCCTGGACACGCAGTCACACAAAAAGAAAAAGGAGTGGAAGAAAGGACAGCTAGAATAGGGGGTATATAAGGAAGCTGCCCAAGCAGCTAGAAATCTGGTTAGGGAAGCCAAGGCACAGTTTTAATTGAATCCAGCCAGGGAGGTCAAAGGGAACACCAAGAATTTCTACAGGTATATTAATGGTAAAAAGAAAACTAGGGAAGGTGTAGGCTCCCTCAGAAAGGAAACAAGTGAAATGGTCACAAGTGACATGGAAAAGGCTGAGGTTCTCAATGACTTCTTTACCTCAGTCTTCACCACAAAGGCCTCCAGCCATGCTCCTGGAGTCATGGGAGACAATGGCAGGGACTGGAAGGAGGAACTGCCCATCATAAGTGAAGATCAGGTTCATGATCACCTGAAGAATGTGAAAATGTTCAAGTCTACGGGACCGAATGAGATGCACCCACAGGTACTCAGAGCTGGTGGATGAGTTTGCTAAACCCCTCTCTATTCTATTCCAAAAGTCATGGCAGTCTGGTGAAGTCCTCAATGACTGGAAAAGGGAAACATAACTCCCATTTTAAAAAATGGTAGGAAAGAGGAGCTGGGGAACTCCAGGCCCGGCAGTCTCACCTCTGTGCCTGTTAAGATCATGGAGCAGATCTTCCTGGAGGCACTACTGAGACAGGAGAATAGTGAAGAGGTGATGGGTTACAATCAGCATGGCTTCACCAAGGGCAAATCCTGCCTGACAAACCTGGTGGCCTTCTATGAACAGGTCACAACATTCATAAATGAGAGGCAAGCAACTGATGTCATTTACCTGGACCTGAGCAAGGCCTCTGACACTGTCCCACACCACATTCCGGTCTCCAAGCTGGTGACACATGGGTTTAATGGGTGGACCACGAGATAGACAAAGAACTGGCTTGATGGCCACACCCAAAGAGTGGTTGTCAATGGCTGCATATCCAAGTAGAGTCCCTCAGGGATCAGTCCTCGGACCAATCCTGTTCAATAACTTTTTTGGTGACATGGACAGAGGCACTGAGTGCACTCTCAGCAGGTTTGCTGACGACAGCAAGCTGTGTGGTGCAGCAGACATGCTGGAGGGAAGGGTTGCCATCCAGAGGGACCTGGACAGACTGGAGAGGTGGGCACAAGCCAACCTCATGAGGTTCAACAAGACCAAGTGCAAGGTCCTGCACCTGGGTTGAGGCAATCCCAAGCACAAATACAGGCTGGGCAGTGCCTGGCTGGAGAGCAGCCCTGAGGAGAGGAACTTAGGGGTGCTGGTGGGCGAAAAGCTCAACATGAGCCAGCAATGTGCACTTGCAGCCCAGAAGGCCAACCAGATCCTGGGCTGCATCAGGAGAAGTGTGGCCAGCAGAGTGAGGGAGGTGATTCTCTCCCTCTGCTCTAGTGAGACCACACCTGGAGTACTGCATCCAGTTCTGGAGCCCCCATTGCAAGAGGGATGTGGAGGTGCTGGATCATGTCCAGAGAAGGGCCACAAGTATGATCAGAGGGCTGGAGCACCCCTCCTATGAGGACAGACTGAAAGAGCCGGGGCTGTGCAGGCTGCAGAAGAGGAGGCTCTGAGGTGATCTTCTCGTGGCCTTCCAGTATCTGAAGGGGGCATACAAAAAAGCTGGGGAGGGACTTTTTAGTCTATCAGGTAGTGACAGGACTAGAGGGAATGGAGCAAAGCTGGAGGTAGGTAGGTTCAGCCTGGATGTGAGGAGGAAGTTCTTGATCATGAGAGTGGTGAGAGCCTGGAATGGGTTGCCCAGGGAGGTGGTTGAGGACCTATCCCTGGAGGTGTTTAAGGCCAGGCTGGATGAGGCTCTGGCCAGCCTGATCTAGGGTAGATGACGAGAAGTTTTTCCTCCTGTTCAGGTAAACTTTCTGGGTTCCAGTTTGTACCTATTGGTCCTGTTGTTGAGCACCACTGAAGAGTCTGGCCCCATCATCTTGACCCCAACCCTTTACATATTGATAAGCACTGAGAAGATCCTCTCTCAGTCTTCTCCAGACTGAACAACCCCAGATCTCATACAGCCTTTTCTAAGAGAGATGCTGCAGTCCCTTCAGTATCTTTGTAGCCCTCCCTTGGACTCATCATAAGGTTTCAAGGGAGCCCAGAACTGGACACAATACTCCAGATGTAGCCTCACTGGAGCAGAGCAAAATGAGAGGATACCCTTATGCCACAATCTCATGAAGGGGAACTGGTGTCTCAGAAAACACACCCAGAAAAACTGCACACAGGCAGCACCTCAACCCAGACTGGGAAATGGGGCTGATAAGCTGTGTCACCTTCAGGACTTCTCTAGTCAACATTGTGCTGAGATCACCCAGACACAATCAGTCACATACTGGCACTGCTGCTGGAACCACTCCTCTGAGTCTGTGCCAGCTGCCTATGAGGCTAGTGGGAGCCCAGGACTCTGTGGGGATGCTGCTGACACCTCCACCCCTTTGCACAAAAGCACTTTCCCTCCTGCAGTGTCCAAAACACAAGCAACTACAGCAGGTCTGGGGACACAAAACATCCTCAGCAGCAAGGACATCAGCTGTGGATCTTGTCAGTCCTGCTTTGGATTAGCCAAGTGGAAACAAATCAATCTACTCCCATGGGCCACTAGATAAAACTTACCATCAAAAGTCTTGCCCCAACATCTCTGTCACAACAGGATGCCTTGGGTTCCTCTGCTGCAGCAGCCTCCTCTATGGCACATGGAGAGAGCTGGTAGCAAGTCTCCTATGACTCTCAACCTGATAAGCTACATTCCCCACAGCTGTTCTGTGACATCTCCTGCCCAGACAAAACTTGTGGTTGCTACATGGGCTGACAGTCTCAGCACATCTGCAACAAAGGTGTGGAAACAGATCTCACTTAAGAGATGCCAGAAACAAAGAGCCTTCATCAGTTCTGTTACAGGAGAAGACACTGCTTCAGCAGGAGACAGATATTCCTTTTGCATCAGTTTTCCAGCCTTGGACTCCAGCTAGTACCTCCATCTGCCTCCTAACTCCTTATCACTCGTTTGCTTCCCAGCACTTGTCACTGCTCTGTACAATGGTTTGCCATATATCTTCTCCTCCAGAAACATCTAACAGGGTTTTCAGGCTTCTTTGCGTTAGAAGTGAACATTGTGTGGAGGGTTTTTTCCCAACCTTCTGTCATTGTGGTGTGTCAGCAGCTCTGCTCATAAACTTTAAACTTCAGACTGCTGAAACCTGTCCAAAGTCTCAGTGATATCTGCCTGTTAGAGGGAGCTGCTCTAGTTTCTGTTAATGATAAATATCCTCCCAGGTGTTTGCCAAGGTCTGTGCTGAGCATTGGCACAAAATGAACCAGTGTCACTGAAGTACCAAACTACTAAAGCCGGGACCTTGGTTCTGGCAGTTTTTTATTCCCAAACAAGGACGTTTTCTGCTGGGCAGAGCTGTATGGGTTTTGCTGCCCTTGCTGTTAAACTGGAGGCTGCTGCCCTCTAGCTTTGTGAATGAGGATAGTAAAATCCTCCAATGAACGAGGACAGGCTTCCAGACCTCTTCCAGACCACTCTACCTGTGGCTGCTGACGGTTAAAAATTATTGTAGGGGAAGTGGTGTTCTGGAGTTATGCAGAGATGCTGAGCCTATAGCTGTTTGGTTCATGGGCAAAACAAACAGACAAAAAAAAGCACGTTCCATTCTTTTACAGCCATCTTTCTCCAAAATTATCATCACTTTGAGGAGAAAAAAAGTGGGATGCCAAGGGAATAGGTTCATGAGGCTGCAGAGCTTTCTTTAATGGTCCTTCACACTGTCTTCTGCACACTGCTGCCTCCACCCCTGCCCTGGAATGTTTGACTACACTAGGACATGGCATGGAACCCAGACACCCACCATGCCTGCTGGGAGCAATGGTGGAACTATGCCACACTGATGGAAAGCAAAGGCCAGCTGGCTTCCTCTGAGCCCACTCCATGAAGACAGTGGGTATTACATCTGCACCGTGGTGGAGACAGAAAGCTAGGCTTGGGGTTAGCTGGGTGAACAGTTATCTCCCCAAGCCAGTGGGGGCCACGCCCTACAGCACCCAACAGAGCGACCTTCTGACCTTTCACAGCATATCAAGCCCCAGAACTCACTGGTGGGCAACAAAGGCCAGCACTGCTCCAAGGCCAGGTCCTAGGGTGCCAGGAGTGAGAGCAGCCTTGGTGGCAAAGGTTTGCAGGACTCATAGCTGTCCTACTAAAGTTCAAGCCTGAAATTCAGAACCCAGCATGGTTCTAGGTCAGACCCCACATTACTCTGCACAGAAGCACAGTAGTGGACAATGACGTCATGACCCCTAGCCAGACATCAGAGAACTTGACTTGGAGAGTGGTGGGGTCAAAACCTCAAAAGCCTCAACATCAGGCTGCGGTGTACACAGGCATAGAGAAGTTGGTAGAGCAGGGTCTGTGTGGCCCGAGAACTTAGTCCCACAGTGCTTGGCTCAAGGGAGAACTGAGGTGGAAGCTTCTGCAGAACAAAGCCCTCATACACAGCAGGATATCTTAGACCTCCACTCCTCTGTGAAGCAGATTCCTCAGTAGAGCAGGGAGCAGAGCTGGTGACACATTTCTCCACTGTAGCTCCAGCCAGCTGGCTCAGGAGCAGGAGAAGAGGGGTTAGCGCAGTCCACACTCACAGCATTAGGAACTGTGCTGCAGCACAGAGGCCAGTCTTCAGGCCCCTCACTTCCCTCACCTGCTGCTCACCACACATCTCCCTTTGCTGGCCTTTAACCACTCCTCACATGGCCACTGCCAGCTCCTCCAGCTTCCTCACTGCTTCTGCCACCACCTTCCTCTCCCCACGATGCCCACCATCAGCCTCCCTACTACCACCTCCACCTGCCTCCCCACTCCTCCACAGTTCTGACTGAGTACATCCACAAGCTGCTGCTACAGCCACAGCCTGACTTGCCCACGGACACAAGGAGCATCTTCCACTCTTCAGAGGAGCCCTGCCCATCCCAGCATATCCACCTGGAGCCAGCATGACAGGGAACTTCCCAAACAGAATCCCCAGCAGAGCACTGCCATAGCCAGAGGCCCCTGGTGGAGGAGCTGGAAGGTTCCCAGGCAGTGCCACCAGTCCCAGGAAAGCTCCTGGCTCTCCGCCACAAAAGCTGAGGTGGCTGCTGCTCTCACCAGTGCTCTGAGCCCATCCTCACCTCCCCCTCTGGCACACCCACGGGGCTCACACAGGACACTGGGGCAGGATGCACCTGCTTTCTGCAGGTCTTCCAGAAACACCAAGCACCAGGGCAGGATGAAACTGACACTCTGCTGTGGAAGCAGCACCCACTGCCACCTCCATTCAGGGCAAGGCTGACTTCTGACCCAGCCCGATGACCTGCAGAGGATTAGCACCACAATCACAGCTCCAGGGATTTAGCCCAGCCACAAAGAGGGACCAGCAAACACTTGCTCACCACCATCAGCTGATAGCCCTGGCAGCTGAAAACAACTCAGAAAGAGAAATGATGGGGCAGCAGCTGGGTAAAGCCACCGGGATTAGGGAAGCTCAAAGGGGGATCAAAACCAGCACGTCCCAGCAAACCAGCCAACCCAGCAAAAGCCCAGCTCCAGCCCTCAGCCCAGCTCACCAAACATGGGCAGCCAGCTGCTGGGTCCAGCACGCCAGGAAGGGCCACAAACACTGAAGCTGCAAGGGAGAGGTTGGGCAAGGGGCAGAGAGCAGCCAGCTGCACACAGCCATGGTCCTGGGCAGGTATCATCACCTCTCACCTACACACAGACCTCCTCCTGCTTTCCATTGTCCAGGACCAAACTTTCTGTGCCCTGAAGGAGAAGCACGTTGCACACATGCCCTTGCACACCTCTAGAGGACAGTGGGTGCTGGCCACACTGGGTACTTGTGTTTTTCTTATATTTAGGAGCTGATGAATAGACCTTGAAAGAATAAGAGAAAGTGGCAGTCACTTGAGAGAAGGCTAAGACCCAAGAAGTCCATGTATATCAGGCCCAATTGCTGTTAGGATGTCATATTCTGGACACAGACATAAGTCTCAATGGGTTATTAAAGCTTTGATGGCAAAAAGCATTTAGTATATTTTTGTCTTGCATCCACCTACCCATTGTCCCATGATGAGATAGTCAAGGGATCCCATGAACACTGAAGCAATGAGGGAATTTAACAAAAATAAGGTAGATTTGGAGTAGATGTTTAGGAAGAATTTCTTTATGTTGAGAGTGGTGAGGCACTGGAACAGGTTGTCCAGAGAAGCTGTGGATAGCTCATTTCCTGGAAGTGTTTAGGATCAGGCTGGATGAGGTTTTGAGCAATGTGGTCTAGTGGGAGGTGTCCCTGCTCATGACAAGGGCGTGGATGACTATTAAAGTCCTTCCAACTCAAGTCGTTCTATGATCCTATGAAACGAGGCAGGTAGCACTGCCCTGTCACTGACAGCAGTTTTGAATGCCTGCTCTGCTGCAGTTGCAGGTTTTAGTCCTGTGCAATGAACAGCACCACAGTGAACACAGAGAGCTGGGATTAAAAACTGCTCCCAGCACTGTTTTGAGTGCCTTTCCCACAACAGAAGCTTCCTATCAGAGCCAGTACTGGTGGTGTACCTGATAACCAAGGTAGATGAGGTCAGTGTTGTGAAAGTTATTTGGCCTGAGTGTCTGTCTTGCAGTCCTTGGAAAGAAAGCCTGTCAAGGAGTCAGCAGCAGCCTTTGCAGACCAGACTCTACCATAACCTTCCTGCACTCAGTGATTTTTTAGTGTCTTTATTGACAGCGTGCTAAGCCTTTTAAAGTTGTGGGCAAACACACCCACAGCTGTCAATAACTGCTTGTTATTTCCCAACATGGTGAGATATCATCTAAGTTTCCACTGCTCTTCAGCTGCCTGCACAGGGTTACAGAACACACTGACCATAACCAAATGATGGGAACTCTGCACTGCACCTTGTGTTTGGCTTGGCCTGCAGCTGGAGTTAACTGCTGTAGACTTGTTCAACTTCTGAAAGTTCAGTAGATCAAAACAGCTCATGAAGCTGCCTCTGCCCACTCCTCACTATGGCAGCTGCCAGATAATGGATGAGACCAGGTGGAAGGCAAGCCTTTACAGCTCTGTGGCTCACTCACCAACAGCTAAGAAAGGTCCAGGAGCATCTTCTCAAACTGCCTCTCAGCTGTTCAGGTTTGCATACTGCAAGCATTCTCAGCAGTCTGCTCACATTATCTCCACCTTGTGGTCATCTCACAGGAGAGCTTTGGGAACAGGTGATAAAAGTGTTGAACTGCTCCATACTCAGGCCTTCACTGTCATAAATGTGTAGGCATGCCTAGGAAAAACAGAAAGCAATTGTTTCATATCTCAGAAACACACACCCTTTTGCATTGCTCCCTCAGGTTTTGTTTGGACTCTAGGACCAGGTTGTCTTGAAAAGAGAGAAAGGAAATCATGACTAAAAAGGTAAGAGTTGAGCTGCACCCTGCAAACACAGTCCAGGCCAATTCCCATCCACAGAAATTTTGAGAAGCACATCAGAAGGAAGGTTTTGGGGTGCAAGACACAGAGTTCTCACTGTGTGAGGAAACAAGACAATGTCTGGTTCTTCAGTCTTTCCTGCACATGGGACTCCTTATGTCTTCTGTCCCTGATTGTGCACTGAATATCTGATACCCATCAACGTGTTCCCTCATTCCCACCTTCTGTCCTTGCTCTGGGCACTGTTTCTTCCAGATGTGTACAGATGTTCTTGCTGTAGTCCTTCTGCAGCACTGGGATTTGCTGGCATCTCCCATAACTTTCAAAGTTGTTGGTTTGGTTTTTGGTTGAGGTTGGTGGGTTTTTTTAATCATAGAATGGCTTACATTGAAAGTGACCTTAGAGAATATCTATTCTGATTTCCACACTATGGGCAGCGACACCTCTTAATTACATTTGGTTGCTCAAGGCCTCAGCCAACCTGGCCCTGAACATACCCGGGGAGAGGGCATTCACGACCTCCCTGGGCAGCCTATTCTAGAGTCTCACCACCCTCGTATTGAAGAACTTCTTCCTAAGCTCCAGTCTAACCCTGCTCTCCCTCAGCTCCAAATCGTTCTCCTTTGCTCTACTGCTACACACCCTCATGAAAAGTCCCTCTGCAGCCTTTCTGGAGGATCTCTTCAGCTATTTAAAGGCAGCTATAAGGTCCCCCCAGAGCCTTCAGGCTGAACAACCCCGGCTCCCTCAGCCTATCCTCATGGCAGAGGTGCTCCAGTCCTTGGCTTATCTTTGTGGTGTTCTCTGGACTCACTCCAACAGCTCTGTGTCCTGTAGTCTATCTGGACTTCTGCAAGGCCTTTGACATGGTCCCCCTACAACATCCTACTTACCAAGTTGGAGAGATACAAATCTGATGAGTGGACTGTTCAGTGGATAAGGAATTGGTTGGATGGTCACATCTAGATGGTAGTGCTCAATAGCTTGAAGTCCAGATGGAGAGCAGTGACAAGTGGTGCCCTTCAGGGGTCTATACTGGGACCTGTGCTCTTTAGTGTTTTTATTAAATGGGATCAAGGGCACCATCAGCAAGGCACCAAGCTGAGTGGTGCTGTCGATATGCCAGAGGGAAAGGATGGCATCCAGTGGAACCTGGACAAGCAGGAGAAGTGAGGCCAGGTGACCCTCATGAGGTTCAACAAGTGCAGGGTTCTGCAGCTGGGCTGGAATAATCCTCACTATCAATACAGACTGGGGGAGGAGGTGGTAGAAAGCAGCCCTGTGGAAAAGGACTTGGGGGTGCTGCTTGGCAAAGAAGCTGGACATGAACAGACAGTGTGAGCTTGCAGCCTAGAAGGCAAATCACATCCTGGGTGCATCAAAAGATGTGTTGCCAGCACATCCAGAGAGATGATTCTGCCATTTTGCTCTGAGAGAGACCTCACCTGGAGTGTTGTGTCCAGCTCTGAAGCCCTCTTTATAGGAAGTACATGGACATGATGGAGCAGATCCAGACAAGGGCCAAGGAAATGATCATGGGGGTTGGAGCACCTCTGCTGTGAGAACCGGCTGAGGAGCTGGGGTTGTTCAGCTTGGAGAAGGGAGGCTCTGAGGAGACCTAATAGCAGCCTGCTGGTACCTGAAGAGGGTTACAAGAAGGCTGGAGAGAGATTGTTTACAGAGTCCTGCAGTGACAGGAACAGGGACAACAGCTTCAAACTAGAGAAGAACAGATTTAGATTGAATGTTAGGAACATTCAATCTATGAGGGTAGTGGAACCCTGGATTATATTGCCCAGGGGAGGTGGCTGGGGCCTTGTCCCTGGAGATACTCAAGGTAAGGCTTGACAGGGCTCTGAGCAACCTGATCTAGTTGAGTGTGACCCTGCTGATTGCAGAGGGGTTAACTAGATGACTTTGGAAATCCTTCCAACCCAGACCATTCTGCATGTCCTCAGCAGCGGCCTGGCTGTCCTGGTTATATCTCCTTATGCTAATACGGTGGGCTTCAAGAAGATCCCAGTGTCTGCTGCAGTCACAGGTCTGTGAATATTTAGCTTACTGTTTGGGGTTTTTGCATAGAACCTTCTCATTCTTTCAACAGGGGACTTTGCCTACAGCGATTCAAGCTGGAGGAGGGAAAATGTCCCAGATCCAGAGTGTGAGGAGGGAAGAAATATGCTACCCACCATGGTGCTATTGGACATATCTCCACCTGCATGAGTTCTCAGCCTGTCTCTTTACCTTACCACAGCGATTTAGCAAGTATAATAGTTTTGGGTTTTAAATGAGTTATGTGAAGCACTTAACAACAAGTAATGTTTCAACTCTTCATTGAACTGACAAAGCCTCAGGCTAAGGGCTATGAAGCTTGCTGTGTGCCTTGGCCTGCCCGCAACTTTATTTTACTTGTTTTAGTCATGAGAGCTACATTTATGGGGTTGATGTGGCTAATTTGTTTTATTTGTTCTTATCTGGTCCAGTAAAGAGGATAGCTGGAATTGCTTGTTCTGGGGCCCTGTGTCCAATTCTGGTGCCTCTCAGCATAAGAGGGACATGGAACTGCTGAAGTAGGTCCAGAGGAGGGCCACAAAGATGATCAGAGAGCTGGAGAACCTCCCCTGTGGGGACAGGTTGTGAGAGCTGAGGCTGTTCAGCCTGGAGAAGACAAGGCAGTGGGGAGATCTTACAGCAGCCTTCCAGTACCTGAAAGGGGCTACAAGAGAACTGGGGAGGGACTTCACAAAGGTTTGCAGTGACAGGATGAGAGGGAATAGACTGAAGCTTCACGAGAGGAGATTTGGACTGGAGATGAGGAAGAAATTCTTTATAGTGAAGGTGTTGAGACACTGGAACGAGTTGCCCAGGGAGGTTGTGGATAGTCCTTTCCTGAGGGTGTTCAAGGCCAGGCTGGATGAGGCCTTGAGCAACCTGGTCTAGTGGAAGGTGTCCCAGTCCATGGGGTTGGAACTGGATGATCTAACCTAAACACTTCTATGAAATCTGTGAGTAAGATAGCTGCACCACTAGCACAGTGAGGCAGTGAGATAATTACAGGTCTGGTACAATACTCAAGTTCTTGAGAAGTTACAGAAGAAGCATTAGGGGAGTGCAGGCATGGAGCGGGAAAGACATAGGCCACAGACTTCACATTGCAGACTCCATAGCAATAAATCCAAGCCAGGGAATGTATATGTGGCTCATCCTAACACTAAGTCCAAAAAGGTCAAAAACAACAAACAAAAGAACTTTAAAGAGAGAGTTTCAGGCTTGAGCTGGCTGCAACCCACAGAACCCTTCCCAGCAATTAGGCACAGCCCATGTTGTGACAATAAGTATGTTCTAGAGATCAGCAATGAGATTCACAATAACATTGGAAACACAGCAGTCTGCAAAATGTAACGTGCATTTATTTATACTGTGATTGCTGCATCACCCTGCTGAACAGGAAGAAGTGCAAACAGATGCAGATGAATTAACTTTATGTTAAACATTTGCCCCTCCATGTGTAGACCATCTAAAGGAGCCTGGTATAGGTATACTGGCCTCTGACAGGAAGCAGTGTCTGGAGGCTGTCATGGTTGTACCAGAAGAAGGTTGTCATCAAGTCTTGGTGGTAGTCAACATTGTGCACCCCTCACAGGTGAGGTTCAGCATCTCCCTGTGGGGCCAACCTCTGACTTGGCTTTAGCAGCCCTTCATCCACCTGCCATCATGCAGCTTGACCTCACATTGCCTTCAATTTGGATGACATCTGCAGAGAAGGGAATGCTGCTGCAGGTGAGCTGCTGGGTGGCAGACTCCCTGACGTCAGGATGGTGAGAGGCTGCTGGCAGCAGGCAATGAAGCCAGCTTCATGAGTCCTGATGGCACACAGCTGGCGACCAGCTTCTGACCCTCTGTGTGGGCACCAATCAGAAAGCCCACTTAGGTATAGAGAGTTCTACCACGTGTTTGGAACGCTGGATGGCACAACCAAAGCCCAGCCTGACAGATCTAAAGGTTTCAAGTGTGCGTTGTTTAGGGACCCATGCAGGCATGCAGCTTCTGGAGCTTGGTAGAGCCCTGCTGAGGCCCAAGGCAGTGAAGACAAAGCCCAGGTGACACCCAAACACATCCCAGCCCCCAGGAGATGTGCACCCAGGTAACGGTTTTGTACAGGTGTTAATAGAGAGATGCAACTGTATAACTAAATTCAGTGAAGTTTCCAGTACGAAGAAATTGAAGTGATTGAGTTCATTTAAGACCTGCACTCCCTGTAGAGGAGATGCATTAATTGGTCATTCTTTGGTCTCTCCCTCAAGAGGGTGGCTTCAGCTGCTGCCTTGTAACAGTACTGCCAAAGAAAGGAGTAACAGAGAAAGACCTGGGGTTGTTGGTTGGCAGCCAGTTAAACATGAGCCAGCAATGTGCTCAGATGGCCAAGAAGGCAGACAGCACCCTGGCCTGGATAGCAACGGTGTGGCCACCAGGGGTAGAGAAGTGATCATGTCCCTCTGGTCAAGGCCACAATTCCTGCTGGCTTTAGTTTTGGGTCCCTCACTACAAGAAAGTCATTGAGGTGCTGCAGCAGGTCCAGAGAAAGGTAACAAAGCTGATGAATGACCTGGAGAACATAATCACAGAAACATGGAATGGTAAGGGTTGGAAGAGACCTCTGAAGATCATTTAGTCCAATCCCTCTGCCAAGGCAGGATCACCCAGAGTAAACCACACAAGAACATACCTATTTAGGCTTTGAATTCCAAAGGTGTATCACCTTTGGAAGGAGAGGAAGGCTTCTCCTGACGTGTTTAAGGATGTAGCCAGATTATGTAGGAGAAAAATTAGAGAGGCTAAGGCCCAGCTAGAACTTAGGCTGCCACCTCTGTGAAGGATAATAAAAAGCACTTTTATAAATTTATCAATGCTAAAAAGAAGAGCAAGAAGAGCCTCCACTCCTTACTGGACCAGGAGGGGAACATCAGAACTGACGACAAGGAAAAGGCAGAGGTCCTGAATGCCTTCTTCGCCTCAGTTTTCAACAGTAAGGAGGGAGGAGTTCAGGGCAAGTGGCCTCTTGAACTGGGGGATGGGGTCGGGGAGCGGTATGCTGCCCTGGAAATTCATGAGGAATTAGTTCAGGACCTGTTGAGCCATCTGGACACCCACAAGTCCATGGGACCAGATGAAATCCATCCCAGGGTGCTGAGAGAGCTGGCAGCTGAGCTGGCCAAGCCGCTCTCCATCATTTTCCAGCAGTCCTGGCTCACCAGAGAGGTCCCAGGAGACTGGAAACTGCCAACGTGATCCCCATCCACAAGAAGGGTCAGATGGAGGAACCTGGGAACTACAGACCTGTCAGCCTGACCTCAGTGCCAGGGAAACTGATGGAGCAGGTTATATTGGAGGCAATAACTGCGCACCTGAGGGATGGCAAAGGGCTCAGGTCCAGCCAACATGGATTTAGGAAGGGCAGATCCTGCCTCTCCAACCTGATCTCCTTCTATGATCAGGTGACCCACTTGGTGGATGGGGGGAGGCCTGTGGATGTGGTCTATCTGGACTTCAGCAAGGCCTCTGACACTGTCCCCCACAGCAAACTGCTGGCTAAGCTGTCAGCCCGTGGCTTGGATGGCAACACTCTGTGCTGGGTTAGGAACTGGCTGGAGGGCCAGACCCGGAGAGTGGTGGTGAATGGTGCCACATCCAGCTGGCGGCCAGTCACTAGTGGTGTCCCTCGGGGATCAGTGCTGGGCCCCATCCTCTTTAACATCTTCATAGATGATCTGGATGAGGGCATGGAGTCAGGCAGATGACACCAAGCTGGGGGCAGATGTGGCTGGGTTGGAGGGCAGAAGGGCTCTGCAGCAGGACCTTGACCGCCTGGACTGATGGGCAGAGGCCAATGGGATGGCATTCAATAGCTCCAAGTGCAGGGTGCTGCACTTTGGCCACAACAACCCCATGCAGAGATACAGGCTGGGGTCGGAGTGGCTGGAGAGCAGCCAGACAGAGAGGGATCTGGGGCTGCTGATTGATACCCGCCTGAACATGAGCCAGCAGTGTGCCCAGGTGGCCAAGAGAGCCAGTGGCATCCTGGCCTGCATCTGGAATGGTGTGGTCAGCAGGAGCAGGGAGGTCATTCTGCCCCTGTACTCTGCACTGGTTAGACCACACCTTGAGTACTGTGTTCAGTTCTGGGCCCCCCAGTTTAAAAGGGACGTTGAGATGCTTGAGCGTGTCCAGAGAAGGGCAATGAGGCTGCTGAGAAGCCTTGAGCACAAGCCCTACGAGGAGAGGCTGAGGGAGCTGGGATTGTTTAGCCTGGAGAAGAGGAGGCTCAGGGGTGACCTTATTGCTGTCTACAACTACCTGAGGGGTGGTTGTGGCCAGGAGGAGGTTGCTCTCTTCTCTCAGGTGGCCAGCGCCAGAACGAGAGGACACAGCCTCAGGCTGCGTCAGGGGAAATTTAGGCTTGAGGTGAGGAGAAAGTTCTTCACTGAGAGAGTCATTGGACACTGGAATGGGCTGCCCGGGGAGGTGGTGGAGTCGCCGTCCCTGGGGCTGTTCAAGGCAAGATTGGACGTGGCACTTGGTGCCATACTCTAGCCTTGAGAATTGTGGTAAAGGGTTGGACTTGATGATCTGTGAGGTCTTTTCCAACCTTGTTGATACTGTGATACTGTGAATTCCTCCAGAGATGGAGACTCCAGAAACTCTCCGCGCAGCCTGTTCACTGCTCTGGCACCCTCAACGTGAAGAATTTCCTCCTTTTTGTGGTACCTCCTGTGTCACAATTTGTATCTGTTACCCTGTTCTGGGTTGAGAGCTAAACCGGAGAGCAGGAGGAGGTCACCCGACCCTCGGGGGAGGTGTCTGCCCTCAGGTGGATGTTCACCTGACCCCCAGGCCATTCCCCTCTTCCCTGCTCTATACGAGGGAAAGAACTGGTCTCTTCTCTCTCTTCTCCTCCCCATATGTCAGCTGCTGCTTTGCGGTTGGTGGTCCACGTGGTGGTGCCTGCTCCATGTGGTTCAGGCCTACCTCAGGAATCCATTTTCACTGGTTATTTGGATTTGTAAATATTCATATTTATCCCCTTCCCTTATGGCTCTGTACTCTTTCTCTTCTCTAAATACCTTTTTACTTGTTAAAATTGCTTTTTAAGTTCTACATTCTGACTAAGTCCTTTCTCTACCCTCCCCTGCCTACTTTCCCAGTGCAGGAGGAGGGGGAGTGGCAGTAATCCAAACCTATCCAGGATGATTTTGCCCTGGAATCTCAAACAAAAACATATTCCTTGTCCTATCACTGGCCACCACTGAGTCTGGCTCCACAGTGGGCTGTGTGAGGTGGGGCTGAGGGAGCTGGGGTTGTTCGATGTGGAGGAGGCTGAGGGCAAATTCTGCCATTTGACAGCTCCCTGAAAGGAAGCTGGAGCCAGGTGGGGATCGATCCAAGTGACAGGATGAGAGGAAATGACCTCAAGCTGCACCAGGTAAGGTTTAGATTGGATATTTAGAAGAAACTTCTTGACTGAAGGGGCTCTCAAACACTGGAATGGGTTGCTCAGGGAGATGGCTGAATCACCAGTGCTGGAGGTGTTAAAAAATGTAGAGACATAGCACTGAGGAACATGGTTCAGCACCAGACTTTGTGGAATTAGAATAATATAATTGCTTTGGTTGAAAAGAACCTCTTAAGTTCATCAAGTCCAACCATTAGGTTAATGCTTGGACTGGATGGTCTTAAAGGACTTTTCCAATCAAAATGATTCTATGACGCTACACGAAGGTTGGAAAGAGGGCTGGTCACAAAGGCCTATAGTGACAGGATGATGGGCAACAGGTTGAAATTAGAGACAGTACATTTAGGTTGGACATCAGAAGGCAGTTCTGCATCACGGGGGTGGTGGAACACTAGAACAGGTTGCCAGGGAGGTAGTGGAGATTCAAGGCCAGGCTCTACAGCACTCTGGGCAGCCTGATCTAATGGAGGATGTCTCTGCTCACTGTAGGGTAGTTCGATTAGTTGACCGTTGGAGATCCCTTCCAACCCAAACCACTCTATGACTGAGGTGTCCTTGGCCCCACAGGAAGGACAGACAGTGAAGTGAGGCCACACCGGCAGACACTCCCCTTCACCACAGGCAACGGCGGCAACACCCCCAAGATGGCTAACACTGCCTCAGCGCAGCGCCCCCCTCAGGCGGGCCACGGCGCGGGTGACTGCGCACATGCGCAACGGGCGCCGCCGGGCGGAGCGGGCAGTTGGAGTCCGTTGGGCGCGGGCGGGGCTGCGCGGCCGCTCAGTTGGAGCACGGGCCGAGCTGCTGCGCCGTTGCTTTGTAGCGGCGCGGAGCTGCTCGGCCTGGCCCCGTCCGATCGGGTCCGGCCTGGCTCATGGCGGCGGCAGGGGAGGAGGCTTTGGCTGGTGTCTGAAAGAGCCGAGGTTGAGGTGGTGGTAAGGAAAGTTCGGAGCCTCTCGCCGGGCTTGTAGAGGAGAGGCAGTGTCAAGGGCCAGGCGCTGCGGGTCGGCGGAACGCTGCTTCTCCCCCGTTTCTCCGTTGTGACCAAGTGTCCCGGCTTCAGCGGGTTAGTTACTGTGTCTTCAGAGGAAACGTGCGATGGGAAGGGTGGTGTTTGTGTGCCTTTTAGAAGTGTAGATGTTAAGGGAGCTTGTCCTTTTTCAGTAGGAAAACTGCCCTCGCTTCCGTTTTTATTTAGTAGCCTGAGTAGTAGTCCGTAGCCTGGAGACCGTGCTGCGAGCGGCGGTTGGTCATCTCTTACTGATAGAGAAAACAGTTTCGATTCCCGTGCCGGAGGAAACTGCTTTAAGGACGTGTGCGCTTTTAGAGGTTCCTCGGGCTGCGTTTCTGATGAGGTGGCCCCCTGCCCATCTGCAGGCAATGAGCCGCTGGGTGAATGTCATCACTGTTGAGTGACCCAACTTTACAGCATCTGGCCAGGAAAAGAACTTTAGAAAACCTTCAAAAGCTATTCCGGAGCTGTATCGCTTTCTGCTTTCAGTGCATTACTTGCCATAGCCGCTGCTGCGCTGCAAGTCTTTCGCTTTATTGCCAGCTGTAGGAGTGGGAATGTCGTGCAGGTGTGAGCTGAAGGCTGCATCCAGTTTAACCTCTGTACCCTGATATCTCTCATCTTGTTAAACTAAGCGAATTGTCCTCATGACTGCTCCCCATCGTATAGGAGGATATATTTTATGATATCTTTGTTTACTGTTTCTTGTCTAACTCAGTCCTTTAGTATTGGTGTACTGCAGAGCTATCTATCTGAAGGTGGCTTGATGTTGTCCTTGTCCTCCCGAGTCCCTGCCCCCTTTCTTTTTCCATCGAGGTTTCCTCTTTCGAATTTGAAACTGCCTGCCCAGGTTTATTGTGAGTTTTCTTCATTGTCACTCTTTGCCCAGCTGTATATGAATCTTCCATTAATTTCTTCTGAGCAGAGGTCAAATGCAGGTGTGTGAGGTAAGAATTCTTTTAAGAGTCATATTAAGAAAGTTAAAATTTGGGTATATTATTTGAAAGAAAGAGGAGAGAAAAAGGCCCCAGAATGCTTCTCATTGACTTTTTCATGCTTCTGGTGCACATGTAACTTGGGAGATAATTGCAGGCAAAACTTCATTACTTCATTTTTAAAATGTACTTCTTAATGAATGACTGCATGTTTGTTTCTTTTATGTAATTAAAACTTTAAACCACTTACACGTTTGTCCAGCACAGGACATCCTTGTGATGCTAAGTGGCTCCAAAGGAGATGTGAACTTCCTGAATCTTTTCCTTCTAGCAGGTTAGCCACCACCTCCTCTCTGGGGGAGGAATCCTGCAAGGATCTGTTCACCAGCTGCTAAGTCTCTGATGAGAGAAGGATCCAAAAACTCAATGTGGCCACCACCCATTGCCAACCGGAGATGTGCAAGTGTGTGTGTGTTTTCAATGTGTACTACTCCTGGATGCATGACCTCTGCAGCCCCTGGTTGAGCATGAGCTGCTGTGAAGAAAGCTGTGGTAGAAGGTGTTGTGGTCAGTGAAGCATCATAGACCATCAAGGACGGGAGTTGCTGGATGAGAGAACTATGCCTGTGTAAACACGTGTTGGGCAGGACTGCTTGTATAGGTGTAGGTGCGTGGGTGTGCCTGTGTGTAAAACACGTTTAGACACAGAGACGTGGTCAGGTTAGTAAAGTGACACTGTTCGAGGAGTGGCAGAGAAACGGGACTTGATGTGCTTCCTTGTGCACGTGTGGGGAGCTGTGGTAAACTTGAGTGCCGGAAGGTGGAGACAGGGTTAGAATCACTGTGTAAACTGAAATATGTCAGTTTCAGAAATGTGCAGAGACTTGGGATTTGTCTTCCTTTTGGACTTTTTGTGTTGCTTAAGTGCTTTCCTCTAAGAAAATGTAACCAATGAGGAGAGGTTTGATTGTGCAGAGAGCAGCCTTGCTGGGCGTCCCACATAGCGCTGCTTTGCAGGCAGCTGCCCGATGCTGCATCCATTAAGAGAGCGTACCGTGCAGGTATGCAAGCAGCCACTACCTATCTTGGTGGGGTTGGCATTGAGGGACTGTCCTGCTGTGTCCTGAGCTAGAGAGACTTCAGGAGAGCGGAGGCTCTCCCACACCACTGACTCTGCTAGTGCTGTCTATTAGTTGCTGTGAGGTGAAGGTGAAGCATTTCAAGCAGATGAGCTTGTCAAGACTCACCTCTGCATGCAGCCCATGCCTTGAAAAGAGCAGATTTCTTGTGTTTTGTGAGAGATGTCTGGCTTTGGTCAGCAATCGTAGTGGGGAGGCTTCTCTGGAGAGTCTGTTCCTGCAGTGAGTGCCCGGGAGCAAAACACCTGCTCGGGAGCACAGAGCCTGCCAGATAGTTCTGTGCCTGAAGCTCCTAGTGTTTCAAAAGTGTGCCTGTCCAGCCCTGGAGAAGCCCTGAGTGTGTGCAGAGCTGTGAGGTGAGGGGGAGTGGGAGGCTTTAGGTAGCTCTGGCACCTGCTTTGAAACCACCTTCTGTACTGCTCAGCCTTGCCAGGTGGGAGCTCTTCTTGGCAGATGTGTCTGTCCTCCGCATTTGCCTGTAGCTGAGAGGAAGGTGCTGTTGGAGATGAAGCAACAGGCTGCATGTGCCACAGTGGTGGGCACGTTTTTCTCTGAATGGGGCTGTAACCCTTGGATGAGATGGAGTGACACAAGCCCTGTCTGTGTGCTGCTACTGCTGTCTGCAAACCCTGGCTTGCAGCAAATGGGTTTTGCTTCTGTTGGCTTTTCTCTCTGAAGAGTCATCTGTTGCTTCAAGGCATCATGTGCCTGTGGGTAAGACATGGCATGGCATGACCTGGTTGCATGGGGCTTCCATGGTGGAGCTGACACGCATCTCATGGGTATTGGTGTGGGGTTGCAGGTTTGCATGAGGGAGGAGCAGCTGTGAACTTCCCAGTGTCTCTGTGGACATAAGAGGAGTGTCTACTGGATGCCAAAGTGAGGGGTAGCAGGTCCCTGCTTTGCTCCCATTGGAAGTCCTGGCCCTGTGGATAGTGACATGAGCCAGTCTGTTGGCAAGCCCATCTCTCTTCTAACCATGTGGCCAGCTGGCAGGCACAGCCCATGTACAGGGGCTGCTGTGCTTCTTCAGCTGTTTTTTTTTTGACGTAATACCTCTTATATGTCATGTCACCCTCTGCTTGTCAGGCCCTTAGAACCCAGAAATATCAAAGTCTCCAAAGATGAAGCAGTGCATCCTTGCTTGTTGGAGGTGGGAGGTAGAATAGGTAAGGCAAATATTTTTAGCCTGTGTATGTAAAAATGTGGGCTTTTTTCTTTTTATTTTTTAATCAGGTCAAAATGCAGAACCCAGAACTTACTGCAAAAACACTGCGTGCTGTTCTCCATCCCTTCAAAAATGGTGTACCTTTGTCAGAGCTTCAGAGTGAATACAAATCCCTGACCGGTGAGTGGATTCCCTTCAGGCATCTAGGATATGGCACACTGGAAGCCTACTTGGCAAGCATCCCAGGAGTGGTCAGAATGGAAGGGAACAAAATGGGAGAGGTAAGAATTAGTCACAGTTCAGCAGTGACTTTTGTGTTTGCCAAGCCTGTGTGGTTCATGACTTTACCTTTGTCTGTGCCATAGATTTCTGAGAAGAGTACTGTAGCACAGTGGTGCACTAGTGCTGGGGGAAGTGAAGCTGTGGCATAGACTAGGTGTCCCTTCTTTTCCTGCCTCTTGTCAGTGGACCAGGAAGCAGTGTTTGCAAAAGGCAAAATGTTCTGGAATATTTCTCCAGAAGCCTGGATTCTGTGTGGAAAGACTGTTTGTGTGGCTGTAGACCTCTGCCCCTGTCTCAGCAGTTCTGATTCTTGGAGGTAGGAGTATTGATGGGTTATCCTTGGACTTTAAAGAAGCTTGAATTGTGTGCTTCAGAGTGGGGTTTAGCAGCATCATCTTCCTACTGCAGAACTGTTGTGGGTGCTGTTGCTTGTAAGCTGACAATGGTTGATTCAGGCTTAACACTTACCTGTCATGAGCTGCACTGCTGCAAGACTGTGAAGGCCTGGTAAGATGGGCAAGAGTCCAAACAAGTCAGGAGTCTGTTGCAAGAACACCTCAGCTTAGCAAGTCTGCAAGGAGTTGGTACAGAAGTCAAGGAGAAAGTGGACCGTGAGCTCAGCAGAGAATATTTGTGTGGTTTGAGAGGTTTCTGGTGTTCCTTAGCCTTGCTGCACTAGCCTGGTGTCTGGTCACTAGCCACCTCCCTCCTGCTGGCTGCCAGTGTGGAAGCAGCTTGCCACATACCTCTGTGAAGTTCCTGGTTTTGAGGCAGAAGGTGTTATTTTGATAGTTATTGTAGTTGTATGACTTGTAGATTATGTGTTTGAGTGCTTGAAGCATCTTCCTTGTTGAAGGCATATCTTGGTTCCTGAAGCCTAGATTATAGGAGAGGAAAAGCTGGCAGATTTTTGTCACTATGTATGGCTGTTGCAGCAGATTTAAAGGGACAACAGTTAAGGCTAAGCTGTGCGGTTGGCTCAGCTGCATTGGTTTGGCATCTGGGAACTCAGAACTAGGTCTTCCAGGTTGGCTGTGAAGCGTGTGATGGGAGAGTCTTGTGCTGCTGTCTGGAAATGTGGCTGGTTTTAAGCAAGAGGTTCCCTTGCTTCATTTTAAGACTAAATTATTTGTACTGTTGCAGCAGATACTAAAGTTTGAGGCTCTTTTTCACTTGCTCGAAGCCTGCATCAGCTTCAGCTACATCATTTACATGAATGCAGGTGGTTCTGGGAACATCTATGATGCTGCAGTTGGATGTTTCCTCATGGTGTCTCCGGCTGATAGCCGTGTGTTTCTAACTAGGGCCTTGCAGGGTATAATCTGGTATCCTCCCATTCCCTTGAGAGCCTCACTTAATAACTCTAATACGAAGTGTGCTGAGAACCTCAAGGACTCCTGGATGGCACTGGAGGTGGTGCCTTCTCTGTGACAGCTGTTAGGAAAGAGTAAAATGTGACTTTGAGAGGTGGAAAAGGAGAAAGCTACTAAACAGGACTCTTCAGATACTTGAACAAGACTGACTTTGGTTTAGGAGTGCCAACTATGCTCTGCAGGACTGAAGTGAGAGAAACACCCTGCAAAAACCTGGGAGGCAGGAGAAATGCAAGAATTGAGCCCACAATGCACTTTCGTGATTCTCATATTGCTGCTGTGCAGAGTGTTCCTTGGGCAGGCATTAAGCAGAGGGTGGCAAGTGTGGTTACACACTGGCATGGGCTAGTAACTACCTGGGACTTCTACATGCTTTCCTCGTGCAGAACCTGGTCATTGCTTCAGAATAATGTTTTGAGTTTTGTTCATTGAGCTCCGTTATAAGGTCAGACAGTCCATAACAAGCCTGCTGTAAGAGCAAGCAATCCAACAGTCTCTCACCTTGGCTGTGGGAATGCTCTGTCCTCCAAAAAGGCTGCCAAGACCCTTGCCTCTCCCTTTAATTCCTTTGTGGTATGGTGGGGCAGAAAAGCATGATGCACTCACACAGGGATCTGCTAGCAGGGATCTGGCTGCAGGCTAGGTAGTCTTGAAAGGACTTCGCTTAGTGCTAGGGCAGCTGTCCAGAATGCACCACAAAACGTGTATTCAACAAGCAATCCTATAAAGTGGGCACTGAATAACACAAATTGATCTTAAAGTGCTACAGAGAATCACAGAGTCATTAAGGTTGGAAAAGACCTCTAAGATCACCAACTCCAACCTTTAACATGTTCCATGCTCCTTAAATCAAAGGATTTGTGTGAGGTGAATAACTGTCTGGGTAACTGATGCCGAACTGAAGCACAACAGACTGGTTGTGTTGAGAAAGCAATGATAAAAATTCTCACCTGTTCCTCCCGCTGCTAAATGCCAATTTCACCTCCTTGAATGTAGACAAGATGAATGCTGACAATTATCCTTTCATGTGATAGGTGTGTCTTCAGTTTTCAGCAGGAGGAGGATGAAATTACAGAAAATGCAGCAAGGGTACTCAGACTCTGAAATACTGTGAACCTGCAGTAGGTGCTTGTATCATTTTGAGGAGCACTTCTTTGCTTTGTGTTCAGTTACAAGCAGCATATGGTTGCACCTTCCTCCCAGGAAACTTTGATGTCTACTCAAATAGCTAGACCACTCCAAAACGGAGGATTATGAGGATTGCTTTGTTCTGCATCAAGTGAACTCATCCACTAAAAAGCACACTTCTTTACATCTAAATTCATTCTAATTTTATCACCATTTATACTAGAGTCACCATGGTGGTAAAGCAAGAAGAGAAAAATTACATCAGTGGCAGGAACAACCTGAAGTGTACCATAGATGTGAAAATGTGCTTTTTTGAAACTGTGATAAAGTGCATAGGAACAAAAAAAGATCCTTTATATTGAGATCTTGAGAACAGAGCAGGACTGAGCCTGGTCATTCCCTCATGCATATATGTTACATGATGGGAAATGTCTGTAAGCCAGGAGCAGGAGGAGCTCCTGCATCCTTCACTGGCAGCTGGCAGAGCTGGGCATATCTCTGAAAGTGCCTGTACTCAACCACCCACAGCATGTGGCACAGCCAGGAGAAGCTGGAGGTCTGCATGCCATGCAGGGCTGTGATCTCACTGGGGTCATGGACAACTGTTGTGCTGCCACAGATGGACACAGGCTGCTGAGGAATGTTGGGGTGGGATAGTGAGGAGGAGGAGGAGTTTCTGTGAGCCTCTCTGAATGTGAGAGCAGCGGGAGTGAGGAGGAGGAGTTTCTGTGAGCTTCTCTGAATGTGAGAGCAGCGGGGCCTTGGATGGCTAAGATGACAGCAGGAGCTTATGGGTAGCATAGAAACCAGCATGTGGGAAGGGTTAGGGTGGCTCTGTTGGAAAGAAGGGGTGGATAAAGCAGGAGATCTCTTCTTCCTGCAACTGCAAGAAACCTCACATTTGCAGGCCCTGGTCGTAACAAAAGACTTGAGCCTTTGCCTTATCTGCTGCAGTGACATGACAGCCAAGAATGGGTACTCCAGAACATTACTGGGTTGATGACAACTTTTTGACACAAGTATGAGCTGACAGAGGAGCTGATTGGTGGACCTGACTGAAATAAGGAAGAACTGGTTGGGGATTTAAAGGCTGGGAGTAGCCCTGGCTGCAGTGGCTGTGAGATGGTGTTGAGGAGACTGACAGGAGGGGAATAAAGCAATCAGTAAGATCAAGAGGCCAGAACTTCGGGAGAGCAGACTGTGGCCTGTTCTGGAATGTGCTTGGAAAACTCTTGTGGAATACAATCCTGGAGAGAAGAGTGGTCCAGGAGAGATAGTGGATTTTCAAGGACTTCCTCCTCCATTCTCAAGAATGGTTCATCCCAACAACCAGTGGCAAAAATCCCCAAAGCTGTCAGGAGGCACACATGGATGAACAGGTAGCTCCTGTCAAAATTCAACCATAAAAAACAAGTATGCATGAGGTGGGGGCAGGTTGAAGCAACCTAGGAGGGGTATAAAGGCACTATTCAAACAAGTATGCATAGGCTTAAGAAAAAAATCACATTTGTTGTTGGTGAGTTCAACAGCATGAAAGCCAAGACAGACAGAGTGCCACCACCTCCAGAGCACTGCCAGTTCTGAGAGCGTGCTTCTGAAGAGAGTCATTAAAGCATCTTGTTAACTGTACAGCCAATGGGAGAAAATACAGGAACAACAGAAAAGCTTAGAAGAAAGACTGTAGAGCAGCTGGAGAGCTAAGGCTCTTTGGTGTGCATCATTCCACTGAAGCCTTCTCAAATCTGTGCTCAAACCATGCATCACAGGTTGTTGCTCAGATCCCTCTGAAAGGGTGAAGAGTCAGGGATTTCAGGTTCACCTTTCACTTAAGATGAGTTAAGAGTCAGTCTGATGCAGTCCAGTATGTGACAGAATTTATCTCTTATTTAAGTGACTGTTTTGAAAGTAAGGCTGCAGGAGGCCCATATGGTTGAACAAGTTGCCTGCTGAATTTCATCATTAAAAGCACCTTCTTTGGGTGTGTATTAGTCAGCTGACTCTGGAAAGCTATTTCAGACATGTGAAAGACAAAAAGGCAAGTAGGAGGAGTCATTGTGGATTCATCAAGAGAAAATCATATGTGGCCAAAATGATACCACTGCAAAATGAGATGAATGATGAGGTGAGTGGGAGGAGAGCACTTGGTCTAGTGTATCTGAATTCTGATAAGGCTTCTGACAGTCTGCCCCATAAAAGGTGTCATCAGGAGACTGTCAGTCACCAGTAGTGTGTTCCCAGAGGCTGGCAATGCTGGGGAAATGCTATCTAACATGTTTGTGAGTGGCCTGTATGATGGGACAGAGATCATCCTCAGCAGGTTTATAGATAACCGATAGAGGGACTGAAAGAGCAGAGGCTCTGTTGGACTGTCTGCTTTACTGGTTTTGGAGATACTCTGCAGAAGGAGAGGGAGGTCTCCAGGGTCCATGTCTGTTGCATGACCCAGCAGTTACATACATGGAAATGGTTGGAAGTCCTTCTGAGAGCTGTGGATGAGCATGGGCCTCACAGACTCCTTTTCCCTCTCTCCTCTTCCTCCAACAAGGTCATCTGCCATGCTGTTGCTTGCAGCGAGACTATGCATATTGCTCAACTGGTGGCCCGGCAGAGGAGTTCCAAGAGGAAAATGGGACGGCAAGTGAACTGCCAGATGAGGCTGAAGAACACATCTCCAGTTGCCTTAGCAGGTAAGCCCCCAGGCAGCAGGAGGGTCTGCCTTTGCTCTCCTGTGAGCAGACCAACAGCTGCTGGAGCAGAAGTCTTGGCCATGAGGCTGTCACTGCTGGCCACAAGTTATGTGAGGAGTTCCTGGAAACAGGGAGTGCTCTTGACAACAGTGCTTATGCTTGCATGCTATGGACAGTGAGGAACCCCTTCCCAAGCATATACACGAGATGTGAATGATCTTGAATGAAGAGCTCCTGGTGGACACTTGGCTTCACTACCTATGCTGCTGTGAGAAACTTGTTTGAGCTGTGGGTGAGAAGTGTGGCAGTGAGCCTGCTCATTCTCTGAGACTGAGCTCAGCACAGGGATGAGTCATGCCCTTGCAGTAAGAAGCTTCTGCAGCATCATCTGTGGATGTTGCAGCAGCTCCTGTGGCTGATGCATGTGCAACAGTGCCACAATAATATCTAGGGACTGCTTTTTGTACTCCTGTGTGTTTTTGTGTAGACTGCCACAGCAGCATTTTCCCAGAGCCCATGGGGTCATCCTTCCTTTGTGTTGTGTCATTTCCTTTTTTGTTGCATTGCTGTCAGTGGGACACCTCAGGATCAGGTCCAGGCAAGGCCTACTGCTTGTAAGTTTGCAGGTTGAGCAACAGTGAGTCTTGCTGTTTGTATCCCCCCGTTCTTGTCTGTAACAAAGGGTTTGCTTCTTGGTATCCTGTGACCAGCCCAACAATCTGCCTTGTTGGGAAGCTGAACTGATGACTCATATTCCAGTTAAAGGCAATTTGGTTCACTGTCAGCCCTCAGAATTATTTGAGCCCACCAGGATTGGTGTAGTACAGGGAAGTGACCAAGAGCTTGGTTCTCCCATTGCAGCCTGAAGGCCATGTTATGTGTTAGAATCACAGAATCGCTCAGGGTTAGAAGGGACCACAAGGATCATCCAGTTCCAACCTCCTTGCCATAGGCAGGGACACCATACCCTAGATCAGGCTGGCCAGAGCCTCATCCAGCCTGGGCGTCCCTGGGGCAGTTCAAGGCAAGGTTGGACGTGGCACTTGGTGCCATGGTCTAGCCTTGAGCTCTGTGGTAAGGGTTGGACTTGATGATCTGTGAGGTCTCTTCCAACCCTGATGATACTGTGATACTGTGATACTTCCAGGGATGGAGCCTCCCTGGGCAACCCATTCCAGGCTCTCACCGCTTTCATGCTCAAGAACTTCCTCCTCATGTCCAGTCTGAACCTACCCACCTCCAGCTTTGCTCCATTCCTCCTAATCCTGTCACTACCTCATAGCCTAAAAAGTCCCTCCCCAGCTTTTTTTGTAGGCCCCCTTCAGATACTGGAAGGCCACAATAAGGTCACCTCTGTTCCTCTGCATGTGCTTACTTAGTGACCTCTGCTCTGTAGTGGGAGTTTGGGAGGAGGCTGCTTGCAGGCCAGGGTAGAGAAGAAGAAACCCTTTGGATAGTGGTGAATGAGGTGACCAAAGAGATATAATTGGGCTGCGTGTGCTGCATCTCTTGTGGGTACTGTTGCTAACATTGGGAGGTAAAGGGCAGCCTGACCATGAATTCCACCTGGGACGTGACCTGTTATGGGACCTCACAGGTGCATGGCTTTTCCGAGAGTGTAACGGCAGATAAGTCTTCTGTCTCTTTGCCTGGTACAACACAGTGGTGGAGATTGAGGTTTGTGAATCCTTGGGTGTGGGTCACAGTGCTGTGTCAGAGACGGCTATGGCTCAGATCATCTTTCTTAGCTGTCTTTTAGTGAGGTGTGGACTCCCAGGAGGGAGCTACCTGCTGAGCCTGAGGTCTCTTTGGCTTGGCTGGAGAAGGACACTACTCACAGTTAAATCTGCAAACTCTTTAGGAAAGCCCAAAGGAACTTTGCGACAGCCCAGGCCTTTGAGCATCTCAGAAGAAGGCAGCAGGAGGCCTGTCCCTCGTCAGCCACGGGGCAGAGGTTTGGCATGTGGAATGGGCAAACCCAGTGTGGAAAGTGCACGGTCTGCCTTACCCCCAGCTGCTGGGAGTGGATCATCTAAAGAAATTCCCATGCAGAGACACGTCACTGTGGTGAACAGGTCAGTGTGCGAAAGCGTGTGCGTACGTGAGTGAGGACAGCTGAGATGTGGTGGACCCTTGGATGCTGCCATCCTGTGCCTGTATTCTGGGACATGGAAATCTAGGCTCCTATCCTTGTAAAAGTTGAAGTTTGAATGTAGCTTGGGTGCTTAAGATGGAGGTAGGTGACCCTTTGCTTTGAATACTTCTGTAGCTAATCTGTGACCTTGGCCTGCTCCTGCATCTACTGGGGAGAAATGTAGCCAAGGGAACTGTGGTGTCACTGTTTCCCAGTCCCAAGAGGGAAGTGATATTACCAGGGCAATGGAAAGCAGGAGGAGGTCTGTGTGTAGGAGAGAGGTGATGATACTTGCCCAAGACCATGGCTGTGTGCAGCTGGCTGCTCTCTGCCCCTTGCCCAACCTCTCCCTTGCAGCTTCAGTGTTTGTGGCCCTTCCTGGCGTGCTGGACCCAGCAGCTGGCTGCCCATGTTTGGTGAGCTGGGCTGAGGGCTGGAGCTGGGCTTTTGCTGGGTTGGCTGGTTTGCTGGGACGTGCTGGTTTTGATCCCCCTTTGAGCTTCCCTAATCCCGGTGGCTTTACCCAGCTGCTGCCCCATCATTTCTCTTTCTGAGTTGTTTTCAGCTGCCAGGGCTATCAGCTGATGGTGGTGAGCAAGTGTTTGCTGGTCCCTCTTTGTGGCTGGGCTAAATCCCTGGAGCTGTGATTGTGGTGCTAATCCTCTGCAGGTCATCGGGCTGGGTCAGAAGTCAGCCTTGCCCTGAATGGAGGTGGCAGTGGGTGCTGCTTCCACAGCAGAGTGTCAGTTTCATCCTGCCCTGGTGCTTGGTGTTTCTGGAAGACCTGCAGAAAGCAGGTGCATCCTGCCCCAGTGTCCTGTGTGAGCCCCGTGGGTGTGCCAGAGGGGGAGGTGAGGATGGGCTCAGAGCACTGGTGAGAGCAGCAGCCACCTCAGCTTTTGTGGCGGAGAGCCAGGAGCTTTCCTGGGACTGGTGGCACTGCCTGGGAACCTTCCAGCTCCTCCACCAGGGGCCTCTGGCTATGGCAGTGCTCTGCTGGGGATTCTGTTTGGGAAGTTCCCTGTCGTGCTGGCTCCAGGTGGATATGCTGGGATGGGCAGGGCTCCTCTGAAGAGTGGAAGATGCTCCTTGTGTCTGTGGGCAAGTCAGGCTGTGGCTGTAGCAGCAGCTTGTGGATGTACTCAGTCAGAACTGTGGAGGAGTGGGGAGGCAGGTGGAGGTGGTAGTAGGGAGGCTGATGGTGGGCATCGTGGGGAGAGGAAGGTGGTGGCAGAAGCAGTGAGGAAGCTGGAGGAGCTGGCAGTGGCCATGTGAGGAGTGGTTAAAGGCCAGCAAAGGGAGATGTGTGGTGAGCAGCAGGTGAGGGAAGTGAGGGGCCTGAAGACTGGCCTCTGTGCTGCAGCACAGTTCCTAATGCTGTGAGTGTGGACTGCGCTAACCCCTCTTCTCCTGCTCCTGAGCCAGCTGGCTGGAGCTACAGTGGAGAAATGTGTCACCAGCTCTGTTTTATTGAGAAGGCTGCTGCACAAAGAAAGGTGGGAGATGTGTCCACACATCATCTCTTTTCCGTGTTTGCAGATGGGTTGGGTTTTTTTAAGTGCCACTTGCAAAAAGGCAGAGCAGTTCTTGACAAGTTAGGTCCTCTTGTCCTGAGTTTGATTGGGGGAGTATTCATTTTTCACAAGCTGAAAGAGGCCACACTGAGGATAGCTAACCTAACAAGATAGTAGGATATTCAGTCTCATGCTTACATCATGTCCCATAAGTAATGAGAGGCGTGGCCCTGACAGCAGAGAAGGCTTTTGGCTAGACAGACCTAGGCATTCAGTTTTTTCTCCCAATTCTCCTTCTAGTCCCACTTTTTTTTTGTTGTATTTGAAGCTTTATAGGACTTGAAATAAAATTAGGTAGGTATCAGCCATATTCTGGCTCTTCTAAAGGAGAATACTTCATCCTGTATTGTCACCTATGTCCCCTTGGGCTCTTTTCAGGTAATAATGTTCTTCTGCCTTTCTGTTAGCTATAGCTGCCTTAATCAAGAGGAGAATCTGTAGGCGAAATGTGCTTTGGATGAAGTAGTTGTGAAGAAGTCATCTTGTGCTGTTGCCAAGGGTCCAAATGGTGTCCTGTTAGCTTGAGGACTTATTAGAGGGAGAGTTTGTGAAGAAGAGGATCATATTCTCTTTGAATGCAATGTTGTCTAGTGGCTCATGTGACTAGATTGATTTGTTTCAACTTGGCCAGTCTAAAGCAGAACTGATGAGATCCATGGCTAACATCCTTGCTGCTGAGGATGTTTTGTGCCCCTAGCACTGCTGTAGTTGCTTTTGCTTTGGGAACTGCAAGAGGGAAAGCTGCTTTGAGCTAGGAGTTCCTGACCCTAAACCAGTGTGCAAAGGGGTGAAGGTGTCAACAGCAAACCCATAAAGTCCTGGGCTCCCACCAGGCTCATAGGCAGCTGGCACAGACTCAGAGGAGCAGTTCCAGCAGCAGTGCCAGCATGTCCCTGTGATTCTGTCCGGGTTGACTGGAGAAGTCCTGAAGGTGACACAGCTTGTTTCTGCCCCATTTTCCAGTCTGAGGTGAGGCTCTGGCCTGCTGTGGCAGATCTGTGTTATTTGTCTTGGCAAGATGTCCTCCCAGTGACAGACTTTGTCTGGTTGCTGACTTGACTTAGTGCTTCACTCAGCATTTTGCAGTGAAGTCCCACAGGAAGGCTGCAAACAGCAGTTCATGTGTGACCGCCATAGTCTGTGTCCCACGTCTTTACTTCTGTATGATGTTTGGCTAAGAGGTTTTCATGACCGCAGTTGCTGACACTTATCTCACTGCATAGGATAAGCAAGGAGAGACCTTGCTTGTAAGGCTAAGTGCAGAGATCCTTGAAGCTGGAAAGCAATGGCATGGCTGAGAAGTTTTGACTCTTGATGACTCCCTTGTTTTGATGAGCAGACAGCATCCACAGCTGGCCAGCACCTGGTTCCACTGCTGAGGTAGTACTGTCCAAGGGCCAGACAGCAGAGTTCAGTGGGCCACACCAAAGAGTATGTCTTCCCCCTTTGCTTCAGGACAGTTGTGTGGGAGTGAAATGTTAGCTGTCTGCTTGGCTACAGCTCCCCATGGGGGCTTGGCAAGACTGTTTGGCTGGTCAGGCATTTGAGAAAGGCCAGGCTGCTCTTTTGTTCTTTTGTTGCTACTTTGGCTTGGAGGCCTACTTCTGGGAGCAGTTTCTAGCAGCTGAGGAGCATGAGGCTTTGCAAACAGCTGAGATATTTTAATGAAATTCAGCAAGGGTAAGTATAGAGTCTTGTACCTGGGAAAGTACAACCCCAGGTATCAGTATAGACTGAGGACTGACCTTTTGGAAGGCAGTGAAGGGGAGAGGGATATGTGAGCCCTACTTGGTGGGAGGTTGACCATGAGCAAGCAGTGTGCTCTTGTGGCTATGCCATTCTGGGGTGTATTAAAAGGGGTGCGGCTAGTAGGTCATGAGAAGTCTCCTGCCCCTCTGCTCTGCACTAGTGAGGCTGCATCTGGAGTACTATGTCCAGTTCTGGGCCCTCTAGTTCAAGAGGGACATAGAACTGCTTGGGAGAGTCGAGTGCAGAGCCACAAAGATGATTAAGGAACATCTCTCTTGCAAGGAGAGCCTGAGGGAACTGGAGCTCTTTAGCTTGTAGAGGAGGAGACTGAGAGGTGACCTCGTGAATGTAAAAGGTCAGAGCATGGAGCCAGGCTCTGCTGGGTGATGCCCAATAACAGGACCAGGGGCAGCAGGTGGAAATTGAGGTGTAGGAAGTTTTATGTAAACACAAGGAAGATTTTTTTTTTTTCTTCCCTGTGAGGGTAGCAGAAGACTGGAACAGGCTGCCCAGTGGGGTTGTGGAGATATTTAAAACCCCTTTGGATGCATTCCTGTGTGATCCTGTGTGATAGGTGATCCTGATGTGGCAGGGGGATTGGACTGGATGATCTTTTGAGGTGCCTTACAGCCCCTGACATTCTGTGATTTCTCTGAGATGTCCATACTTGCATCCTGGAGAGGAGTGTGTTGGCTTTGCTGTGGTCTAGTTGTGTTCCATTCCATCTTTGGAGAGATAAAACCACCATGGTCTGTGTGAGCAAGCAATACATCACAGGATCCTGTAGAGATTTCAGAGCTCAAAAATTCTAAGAGGGGTCGTGGCAAGTGTTAGCACTACTGTTCCACAGAAAACTGTTGAACCCAGCAGGAGACACAGGAAGGTACCATGTGAAGTTGGGTGCCGCAATTAAGACACAGGGAGCAGCTTGATGCAAGCTAAGTTACGTTTATTATACTTTCAGCACTTGGCTATATACTCTTAGCATACAAGCCAAAGATTGTGCCAAATCCTAACTGGTCATCAAGACAGACCTCAGTACAGACATCAAGACAGACCTCAAACATTGGAAACTAGATAAGCAAGGATTAACAAAACCAAAAGTTCATGCTTTACATTGTTTCATCTGTTGCAACATCCTCTAGGGTCATTTTGGCCTTCTATTTTACTTAACTCGGTACTTTTCCACTTATAAGTTATGAACTCACAGCTTATGTTCCAGTGTGTCAAGATCAAGCAGCTGTACAGCACTAAAAGCCCTACCATTCCCAACAGTTGGGTGCAGTTGTTGGTCTGTTAGAGGGTAGGAGGACTCTACAGAGGGACCTGGACAGATGGGCACAGTCCAGTGCCATGAGATTTGAGAAGGCTAAGTGCTGAGTTCTGCACTTTGGCCACAACACCCCATGCAGTGCTACAGGGGTAGCTGGGGGCAGGGTGGCTGGAGAGCAGCCAGGCAGAGAGGGATCTGGGGGTACTGGTCGACAGCTGACTGAACATGAGCCAGCAGTGTGCCCAGGTGGCCAAGAAGGCCACCAGCATCCTGGCCTGTAACAGGAATAGTGTGGCCAGCAGGACCACGTTAAGTCATTCTGACCCTGTACTCAGCACTGGTTAGGTCACACCTTGAGTCCTGTGTCCAGCTCTGGGCTCCTCAACTTAAGAAAGATGTTGAGGTGCTTAAATGTGTCCAGAGAAGGGCAAGAAGGCTGGTGTGGGGGCTGGAGCACAGCCCTACAAGGAGAGGCTGAGGGAGCTGGGGTTGTTTAGCCTGGGCTAGAGGAGGCGCAGGGGAGACCTTATTGCTCACGGCAACTACCTGAAGTGAGGTTGTACCCAGGTGGGGTTGGTCTCTTCTCCCAGGCAATCAGTGACAAAACAAGAGGACACAGTCTCAAGTGGTGCCAGGGCAGGTTTAGGCTGGATATTAGGAAGAAGTTCTTCATAGAAAGAATGATTGGCATTGGGATGGGCTGCAGGGAGGTGGTGGAGTTGCCATCCCTGGAGGTGTTTAAAAGGAGACTGGATGAGGCACTTAGTGCCGTGGTTTAGTTAATTAGAAGGTGTTATGTGATAGGTTTTGTTCAATGATCTTGAAGGTCTTTTCCAACCTGGTTAATTCTGTGTGATTCTGTGAAGTGTCTTGAGAGTAACCTAAATCCAGTTTATGTCTGAACATACAAGATGATCATCAGTCCTCTGTTCCAGGTACCTTTCCAAGATGTTCCAGGTGACATAGGTCAAGAGAGAAACATCCACCCTCTTCCTCACTGGAAATGTGCTGCTGGCTTACCATGCACTCATGTGTCGTTTAATGTGTGGCTTAATGTCTTAGAAATGTAGCATGGCACTGAGCACTGCAGCACAGATACAGATTTCTACTGGGAGGCAGCAGTTGCAGGACAGCCGTCACCCACATGATTAGCTCATGGATTTCTTTTGCTTGCTGATGAGCAATGGTGGCAGTATCTTTTGAGTCTGCTTCTCTTAAAGGGACTCTTTTTCCTTGGTTATCCATTGAGCTTGGAGTTCTCCATGCTCAGAAATACATGTCTCAGGTGGGATTTTGGATTATTTCTGGTAGGGTGTACATGACCAGACACAGCGCACCCTCTAAGAGGAGACTGCTGCTGCTTTGTGTGGGGTTTTTCTGTGATGCAGGTGGAGTGTTGGAAGAGCATTTTCATATACCAAACAAATGCAAGATGTGAATGTATGCTTAAGTTTTGTGTGGGTAACTTTGCCTTCATTGTTTTTGAAACTCGACCCAATGGTGTTTCACAAATACCCTTGTAGTTGATCCACTACTCAGCACTTCTGGGTAAATAGTAGCATGTTTGGTTCAAGTAACACCCCACAGCTGATAGAGGAGCAATGGTTTCACCTTAGAGGAACAGAAAAGGTGAGGGAGACAAATTAATGTTAAATTATTTAAGATGTTATATAGAAAAGGTGTGGATCTACTCTCATGTCAAGGTCGTTGTTGGGGCACATAGAGCTGGCTTGATACTGTGCAAGTCTGGACTTCCTGTTGCCACTATCTTCAGCATCTGAGACTCCCAGTGAAACTGGAAGAAGTCCTTCATGGTGTTGCTGTGGCTAGTGAAGCTTGTGGGTTTCTTCATAGAATCACAGAATCAACCAGGTTGGAAGAGACCTCCAAGATCATCCAGTCCAACCTATCACCCAGCCCTAACCAATCAACTAGACCATGGCACTAAGTGCCTCATCCAGGCTTTTCTTGAAGACCCCCAGGGACGGTGCCTCCACCACCTCCCTGGGCAGCCCATTCCAATGCCAATCACTCTCTCTGTGAAGAACTTCTTCCTAATATCCAGCTTATACCTACCCTGGCACAACTTGAGACTGTGTCCCCTTGTTCTATTGCTGGTTGCCTGGGAGAAGAGGCCACCCCCCACCTGGCTACAATGCCCCTTCAGGTAGTTGTAGACAGTAATAAGATCACCCCTGAGCCTCCTCTTCTCCAGGCTAAACAGGCCCAGCTCCCTCAACCTCTCCTCATAGGATTTGTGCTCCAGGCCCCTCACCAGCTTTGTTGCCCTGCTCTGGACATGTTCCAGCACCTCAACATCTTTCTTGAATTGAGGGGCCCAGAACTGGACACAGTACTCAAGGTGTCCCTGGCCAGTCTCTTTACTGGCCCTTTGAACAGTGATTATCTGCAGAGCCTGCTCATTACTCCACAGTGGAGGCTGTGGTCTGGAGGTGCCTGGTGTTGACAACAACCTGCTATGGAGAACTGGTTTGATGAATTTCCGTTCTGACTTCTCCCCTGCAGGACTTTCTTGGGTACATGTCTTTAGGAGGTGCTTGGTCCTGGTCTTTTGAGCTCTATTCTCCAACTATTGTTCCCTCTTGCTTGCATCTTATGTAGGTATTTCATGTCTAACTTTCCAAAGCATTCTTGGCAAGCTACACCTTGCTGTGACCTCTTCATTGTCAAGAACTCATTCTGCTGCAAATGCTTCCAGCATAAACTTCTGCTGCCTGAAGAACCTCAGAACACTTGCAAGTGTGACATCTGTGCCCATTCTGTGGGACAGCACTTCAGTCCTTTTCTAGAGGGCTGCTTTACAGCCCTTTACTCCATAATCTCTGTTGATATTAGTGATTGCACTGACCCAGTCACAGAACCTTGTCAGGTCTCATAAAGTTTGCATGGGCCCACCTCTCAAACCTGTCAGGGTTCCTCTGGAGAGCATCCTGTCCTTCAAACTCAACCTCACTGCACAGCTTGGTGTTGTTGGCAAACTTGTGAGGGTGCAGTTGATACCACAATCTTTGTCACTGACAAAGGTGTTAAATTGTGGTGGTCCCAGTGCCAGCCCTTGAGGAGCACCCTTGTCACTGGTCTCCACTTTGACATTAAGCTATTGACCACAACTCTGTAGGTGTGACCACTCAACCAATCCTTTACGCACTGAGTAGTCTTTGTGTTTCCAACTTCCAGTCAAGGTTGTTATGTAGGACAGTGTCAAATACTTTGCACAAGTCCAAATGGGTTACATCAGTTGCTCCTCTTCTATGTAGCCCTGTCATAGAAGGCCAATGCTAATATCTTTTCACTATGTGTTTAGTTTCTCACAATGATCAGGATAGTGAGAAAAAGCTTGAAACCACCAGTTGATCTGATTTTGTTAGTGCTGATCAGGTTGTCATCCAAGCCAGGATATTGTGAGTACTGATCGTGTCCATAGGGCCTGCTAGAAATGTGTGAAATAAGTTTTATGTGTAAGTCCTGTAAGCAAACAGGATGCTGTCCAGAGCCAGGATAATGCTTTAAAGCAGTTTACCTTTTCAATTTTAGATCTGAGAAGAAACTAACTGTCCCATCACGATTTCAGAAGGAGTTGCAAGTCCATCTGTCTAGAAGCTCTTCATTAGATTCAAATGGTATGTTTGCCCATTTTTTGTCTTTACTACTTACCTAAAATTTGGTATTACCCTAAGCAGAATCTATCTTGGTACTGGGTTTCTGACACAAAATTACCTTCATTCAAAACAAGTTCTGTGAGTGAGCTGTCTCACTGTTGATTTCATAGTGCTGGAGAAATGTGTGTGGTTACTTGTCTGCCTCTGTTTTCTAGGAAAGTCCTCAGGTACTAACTGTTAAAGCCAAGCACAAAGCTAGTGTGAGTAGGTTGAGGAGGAATATCCTTAACTTCACTGCCAGGGTAGAGATCTGGTACAGGAGAGTGAAATCCTGGTTTACAGGAGTAAGCAGCACACTAACCTAGCCATCCATGTGTGCTTGGCTCTGCTGAAGGGCTTCCTTGGATGCAGTAGCACAGAAAGGCTGGGTGCTGGATTCAGACTTCAGCACATGTTTTAGAACACAAGGCAAATCATTGGTTTGTTTTGTACATCTGAATTGCTGTTTCTTGGTGCTTATACTCCTAAAGAAATTATCTTCTGTCTTTCTTGGGATACTGCCTCAGTGCATCTTGTCTGCAATAGCATGTCTGAGGCTTCCATAACCTCTTTCAGAATCCCTTCAGAAGAAACATTTAGAAGTGCCTTATGAAAATAACTGCGGTGATTGAAAATTCATCTTCAGGTCAATTACTAAATGTCTGAGGTTTCCATGGCTTCCACTTACTCCAGCAGAAAGTGACTAAAAGGCCATACTGGGCAGGACATCTGCATGGTAGAGTTGATGTTATGCTGGCAGTTTCCATGTCTGATTTTTTTAGTAGGTAATTAATAACCTGCTTTTCTCTTTGCTGAGAAAGCTATGTTTACTTCAAGGCTACATTTTCATTTAACAGAAAACTTGAATACCTCTCCTGTGAAGACTCAGACTGCTGCCTCTGGCCCTTCTGCTGCCCGTATTGAAGAAGTTCAGAGTCGCATCACAGAAATTCTGAGCAAATGCAGCAGTGGTGTCTGGTTGTCGAAGATTCCACAGATATACCGGGAGATGTACTGGGAGGAGCTGAACACAGCAGTGCTTCATCAGCTTGAGAACTGGCCTCATGTCTGCACAGTAAGTATTGACTGTCGTTGTTGTGGAAGAAGCCAGTACCCTGCAGGTTTGAGTGTTCATTTGCCAAATGTTATTTTATGTAGTTCTGCTTTTCCTTACACAATCTGTAGCAGTAGAGAAATTCCCGCTCTCCCTTCCCCTAGATTGTAACAATGCCTTCAAAACAACACTCCAACTAGTAGTTGTTTTGGAGAAGGTCAGCCTCTGTGGCCTATTGGAGCAGGTGCTCCAGGTTGCTGAGATGCCACCTCTAACTGTCTTCAGCACTAACCCAAACAGCAGCTAATGGTGCTTGCTTTTTATGCTGTGGTTTTGATTTGTTCACCATTGCATTTTATGCTTTTCTTTGTTGGTGGGTTTATCTCTTCTTCAGTCTGTAAGATAACAGCAAAAGCTGTGTGAACAGTCTTAGATCTGTCTGTTGTTATCTTTCTGTGGGCTTTTCCACAGGGCTTTCTCACATCTTAAGTTCAGGTTATGGAATTTTGCTGATGATACAATAACAGGTGAAAGTGAAGCATGATAATGTTGGAGGGAGAGATTACAGCTCAACGCCTTCTGGCCCACTCCCAATGTCTGGTACCTCTTACTCACCAGAGGCATGATTGTCTTTCATAATAGGATCTAATGTCAGGCTGAGCCTCCACTTAGAGGTGGGCCATGTCAGCTGCTGTCACCACTGGATTCAGGGCCTTCAACTGCTGTGTTTTTCTCTCTTCTTCTGCATTTGCAGTTCATTTAGGGTATGGTGCCACTTTGCATCAAGGCTTTGTTTAGCTTTACAGGCCAGTCATATAAAATGACTGCTTAAGCTGGAAAAGACCTTTAAGACAAGTCAAACCATTAACCCAGCACTGCCAAGTCCACTGCTAAACCATGTGCCCTGGGATGAATCTTGGTCTTTGTCATTTGTTTTGTTTTATTTATGAAATCTGGGATAACCTGGAGCCCCTAAAATCACCACACTGCCCCAGGCAGCCTCTTCCAGGGCTTGACAACCCTTTTGGGGAAGAAATTGTTCCTCATATTCAACCTGAACCTCCTCTGATGCAACTTGAAGCCATTTTCTCTTGTCCTATCACTTGTTACCTAGGAAAAAAGACCAATTCCACCTCACTTGAACCTCCTTTCAGAGAGTTGTAGAGAGCCAGAAGGTCTTCCCTCAGCTTCCTTTACTCCAGGCTGAACAACCGCAGGTCCCTAAGCTGCTCCTCACCAGACTTGTATCAATGTGCAACTTCATCAGCATCTATCAAACTGTGGTACTAGAAGGATACTGAAGTTACGAGAATGTCTGCTTGAAGTGACTTTTCATGTACATACCACTAAGTATTGTCTTGTGAAACAACTTTAAATGCCAGAACCAACTAACCAAAAAAATAAGGGTTCACTGAGATTAAATGGTTGCTTTTCATGAATGGTCATTTCATGTGCTTATGGTGTTCCAACACATCTCAGATGCATTTGTGACATCTTGCTGCAGAGATCACTAATATGCAGACAGCAGTAATTTATTTTTGGTTGGTTGGTGATCAGTTCTTGTGATATATACAGAGCAAGTTGTTATTAAATATGAGAGTTTATACCCAGAGTCAGTTAATCCAGACAGCAAATTTTAGTCATTTTGGTAGCTAATATTGCAGACAAAATGTTACTGTTCAGCTAGGATCTTCAGTCTGTGCTCTCTATCAATTTGCTTGTTATTTGCTGTCTTCTTTTTTTTAGCAAGTAAATAAAGTCATTTTAGTGTAAATAAGCAGTCATTAAATCTGTGGAAACGTCATATGGCAGGCACAGCACAACAGCAGTCAGAACTATCAAGTTGTCTTGGCACAGTCAGTCTTTGTGGGCCACTGTTAATGAGGCTGTAATGCCCATCTCAGTTTACTGATTACGTAAGCCATAGTCATGGCTCTGGCATGGAGGAGTTTGAGCTGGGACCTTGTCTTCTCATGAAGGCTGCTATACCTCTTAATTAGTGTTTATTCCTGGTTCATTTTGTCTGCAGGTGTACAGCTCTGTAGATTCTTTGAAATGCCAGAGAGCTGACTGTACTCTTCAGTATCAGCAGAGATGCTTCTATGACTAATTTCTGAATTATTTCTGCCTTGTTGAGTGTTAAGGGAGTATCTGCCAGCTTCAGAGAGGTAAAAATGAGTGGTGTTTCTCTTAGTACCTTTTTGAAGAGGCAGCACATGCTCGTATTGAATGTGAACTGATCAATAGTAGCTTAGTTGTAAACCAGCAATAAACCTTGATACATATTTTTAACGTCTTCAGACTCATCACCTGAGAACTCTGCTGGTGACAGTGTTCACTTCTGAGCAACTCGCATCCCTAAACACTTCTCTGAAAGGGAGAAATTTAGTTTTAGACTTCTGGGAAATCATAATTTCTGTATTCAGATTACGATGACCAGTAATGGAAACTTTTCCTACCTACTGAGATGAAGTCTCCAAAGATCACTATAAGTTGCAGGTTGACAGTCTTTGCTTTGAGTCTTCACTTCTCAGGCAAGAGGACCTAGTGCAGAGCATCAAGGCTGAACTTGTTCTCTCTGAGTCTGTTACCTCCTCTCTTTAGGTTAACTTTTTTGAGCATCTTGCTTGTAGCAGCATATTCTGCACAGCTAAATGCAGAAGTACAAAGTAATTATGTAGTGGCTAGCACTCACAGATTATAGCCAAGCCTTAATGAGCAACTGGCTGAGAACAAATATGCTCACCACCCTTATATAATACCCAGAAAGTCTTTGCTGTCCTGACAAGCTTCAGTCAGGATTCTGCTTCACCAGCTCTGTTGGTCAGATCTGTCTCCATCAAGACTAGTGCTTTGGAAAAAGTTGTGACTGGCAGTGACTCTTCCCACCTTTCTGGTTTTTTTCTCAGCAAAATTTTCTACCCTTGATTGATTAATTACTTTGTTAGTTAATGATTCTCACTTTAGCCATCCCACTACTGTCTCGTTTCTTCACTTTCTAAACCTTGTTCTCACAAGTCTTTCTCACCACTGGAAAGAAGCCAGCCTCAAGACTGGCTGGACAGGAACAACTGTGGAGTAATTAGTTACAGGCAGGTTAAATCATGGCCTCTCAAAAGTTGTACTGGGTGAGAACCAAGATGTTCCTAGCCTGATACCCTCCTTGACAACGGCAGCTGCCTAGGAAAAAGGAGGATTTTGAAGTAAAGCATCCAGATTTGTTTACATGCAACATCTATAGATACAGAATCACAGAATAGTTTGGGTTGGAAGAGACCTTTTAAAGATTGTCTAGTTCTACCCGCCCTGTCATGGACAGGGACACTTTCTGCTAGACCATGTTAATCAAGGTCCTATTCAACCTGGCATTGAACACCTCCACAGAGGGTGGACATCCACAGCCTCCCTGGGTGACTTGTTCCAATGTCTTACCACCCTCACTGTGAGGAATTTCTCCCTAATGTCCAGTCTAAATCTCCCTTTCTCCAGTTGAAAGCTGTTGCCTCTCATCCTGTCACTACAAGCCCTTACAAAAAAATCCCTCCCCAGCTTTCTTGTAGCCCCCTTGAGGTACTGGAAGGCTGCTATCAAGTCTCCCCAGAGACTTCTCTTCTCCAGGCTGAGCAGACCCAATCTTTGTTCCTGAGTAGTATTCCTCTCTTAAGGAACTGGAAACCATGTACTAATACACCTGGCAGCTGTGTTTTTAAAGTTCAGTGTGGATTAAACAGGTCTGATCAGAGAATAGGATTGCCATAGTAATCAGCTGTATTCCTTGAGCAGCTTCCACTCTGACAGTGTTCCTATTCTTAGAAAATTAATTTCTGTGCCATGATTAAGCTGTATGAACCAAAATTACTCATTCCTAACAGAGAAATGGACTTGGTCTCTAAATATACATAGGAGACAGTGTATGTTCTTATGAGCTGGAATGTACATGTACTTTGCACATGGAGGAGACGATGGAGCAGGCTCTCGTGGCTGGTAGTATATATCAGTAAAAGCTTGCACAGCTTTATAGAACCCCTACAAAATGTTTCCTGCAGGTGATCCTTAGCATTATGGCAGGTTCCTTCTGCCATGCCTTAGCAGGTGTCTCTGTACTAGGCACACTGCCACTAGCCATTTAAAATGGAGTTCAGTGAACAGAAGGCATCTTCTGTCTAAATGTACCTAGATATGTTGTATCAGAATTAACCAGGTTGGAAAAGACCTTCAAGATCATTGAACAAAACCTATCACATAACACCTTCTAATTAACTAAACCACGGCACTAAGTGCCTCATCCAGTCTCCTTTTAAACACCTCCAGGGATGGCAACTCCACCACCTCCCTGCAGCCCATCCCAATGCCAATCATTCTTTCTATGAAGAACTTCTTCCTAATATCCAGCCTAAACCTGCCCTGGCACCACTTGAGACTGTGTCCTCTTGTTTTGTCACTGATTGCCTGGGAGAAGAGACCAACCCCACCTGGGTACAACCTCACTTCAGGTAGTTGCCGTGAGCAATAAGGTCTCCCCTGCGCCTCCTCTAGCCCAGGCTAAACAACCCCAGCTCCCTCAGCCTCTCCTTGTAGGGCTGTGCTCCAGCCCCCACACCAGCCTTCTTGCCCTTCTCTGGACACATTTAAGCACCTCAACATCTTTCTTAAGTTGAGGAGCCCAGAGCTGGACACAGGACTCAAGGTGTGACCTAACCAGTGCTGAGTACAGGGTCAGAATGACTTAACGTGGTCCTGCTGGCCACGCTATTCCTGTTACAGGCCAGGATGCTGGTGGCCTTCTTGGCCACCTGGGCACACTGCTGGCTCATGTTCAGTCAGCTGTCGACCAGTACCCCCAGATCCCTCTCTGCCTGGCTGCTCTCCAGCCACCCTGCCCCCAGCTACCCCTGTAGCACTGCATGGGGTGTTGTGGCCAAAGTGCAGAACTCAGCACTTAGCCTTCTCAAATCTCATGGCACTGGACTGTACCCATCTGTCCAGGTCCCTCTGCAGAGTCCTCCTACCCTCTAACAGACCAACACCTGCTCCCAACTTAGATGACCTAGCGACATACTTATTTTTTTCCTGAGTTAACTCCCTCTCTTCCGAAAGGTGATCTGCTCTCTTTTTTTTCATTAATTCCTTCACAAGTCCCTTGCCCATGAAGGCTGGTTGTCTTCCTGATGGCTCTGCTTCTGGAACGTTGGAACAGCCTGTTCCTGCGCCTTCCAGATTTCTTTCTTGAAGTAGGTCCAAGCTTCCTGGACCCCTTTGTTTTTAAGGGCTTTTTTCCCAAGGTACACTCTTAAGTTAGTTACTTGAGTAAGCCAAAGTCTGCCCTCTGGAAGTCCAGCATGGATGTTTTGTTGATGCCCCTCCTGGCTTTGCTGCATTTTGAAAACTTTATTATTTTGTGGTCACTGCACCCATGACAGTTTCCAACCACAACATCTCCCACCAGCCTTTCTCTATTCATAAACAGCAGGTTGAGCAGAGCCTCACCTCTGGTAGGCCAGCACACCAGCTGTGTCAAGAAGCTATCTTTTACTCTCTCAAATCTTTCTAGACTGCCTCCTCTCTGCTAAGTTCCCAGCAGGTATCTGGCAGGTTAAAGTCACCTACAAGACCAAGGGCTGGTGATCTTGAGACATCCTGCAGCTGTTTATAGTGTAATACATCCATCTTCTCTTCCTGGTTGGGTGGCCTGTAACAGGCTCCCAAGCATTGTACTGATCTTATTGGTCTGCCCTCTGATTTTTACCCATCAGCACTCAATCATAAGTCACAAAGTCCATGGCATCAAGAGCTTCGCTAATATGCAAGGCCACCCCTCTGTGCCTTTTCCCTCTCCTGTCTTTCATGAAAAGCCTGTATATGTCCATGGCAGTGCTCCAGCCATGCAATTTTTCCCACCATGTTTTTGTGCTGGTGACTACATCATAGCTTTCTTGCTGTACCATGGCTTCCAGCTCATCTTGTTTGTTACCCTTACTGCATGCATTAATGTACATGCACGTCAGCTGGCTGCTGATTTCACCTCTGACTCTGGCATACCAACCTCAGTTTTCTCTCTGTAGAACCTGATTTCATCTCCTTCCCCCCTCAAACCTAGTGTAAAGCCCTCTCAATGAGGGCTGCCACCTCATGGGCTAGAATTCTTTTGTCCTTTTTAAATAGTGGGACCCTTTCTGAGTTTACCAGGCCAAGTGTGGTAAAGGTTGCCCCGTGGTCAAAGAACCCAAAATTCCACTGCTGGCACCAGCCCTTGAGCCATTTATTGACAATGTGGGTCCTCTTGTACCTTTCAGTATTCATCCCTGCCACAGAGGGAACTGAGCAGAACACCACTTGTGCTCCTACCCAGAGCCTGGAATTCTCTTTTTAGTTACCTTGATGCCCTTCTTGTTAACTTCATCACTGCTGGCCTGGAAAACCAGCAGTGGATAATAATCAGAGGGCTGAATTAGCTCAGGCAGCCTCCTTGTGGGATGAGTCCAGACAATATACAGGGCCCTCTGTTCCCTTCAGGAGGGAGTTGCCTAGTACTGTTACCTTTTTCTTTTTAATACCAGAGGTTGTCATCCATCTGACAGATGAAGTGACAATGAGAGGCACTGTAGTCACATTATTCTCTCTGGACTCATCTGACTGACCCTCTGGATGTAGGGCCTCATACCTGTTCTGAATCAGCACCCGTAAAGGTGGAGAGGGATGGGATGGAATTTTATTACCTCCCCAAGAAGAAACCATTTTCCATTCCTCTTCATCTACTGGATCAACTCCTTCAGCCTGATGAGAAGGAGAAGCAAGGGGCCCCTCTGCTCCGGATGAGCATCTTTCAGAGCAGGAAGGATGTAGCTCCACCAATCTATTTCACTTTCCCAAACTCTCCTTAGCCTTTCTACCTGTTCCTTAAGATAAGCCACCACACAGAGCAGACCATTCACCTGTTGGCAGCACATGCATGTGTTTTTTTGCTCTATGTGCTGGCACTACCAGCAAGCTGTGACATTCTGTGCAGTCGATATGTAACACAGCACAAGGCAAAATAGAATTGGTCTCAGTCATCACTAAGAAGATGGTGTCACAGTGCTCACGGACATGAGCCACTTAAGAATGCAAGATCCAGAACACCTTTGCTGTCCAAGCACAGTGCTGGCACGGCTGTAGCTGAGTAGTCTTGAAGCTAATCATGAGTGGTTTGGCAGCATCTTTCCTCCGTCCTGCTTCACATACCTTTGTAACTCATTGTATGCTAAATCTTGCACTTCTCTGACCCATTAGGAATGTATCACTGCATTAAGAGGTGAAAATTAGCATCTAAAAAGGAACCGCTGACAAAGATGTCTCTGTTCTTCAGTGCTAGCATAAGGAGGAGAGGAATAAGGACAGCCTTCAGCAGCATAGAGTTAGCGGGGCTCAGCTGGCTTGTTCCATTACCTAGTACTGTAGGAGGCCTGCAGTTTTTTTGAGGTGGTTCTTAGGTCTTGATACCTGAACTTCAAGTGAAATTCAGAAAAACTCAGCCATTTCTTCTAACTTTGCAGAAACGCTTCACAGAATGATGGAATCACTGAGGTTAGAAAGGACCTCTTGAGGTTATCTAATGCAACCCCCTTCCTTGAGCAGGGTCTCCATAAATAGTTTGCCCAGGATTGTATGTAGTCTTAATTTAACAACAGACTGTCTACAGCCTTTCTGAGCATCATATTCCAGTCCTGTTCCTGTTGAGTTCCAACCCCATAAGCCATTGAATTTGTCCTTTTTGGCATTTTTAGGGTAAGAAAGTGTAAGAAATTACCTTCCTATGCAAAACAATTGATTGCATATTGGACTAGAAGCTGTTAAAAGCCAGAGTGGATCCCAAGGCTATAAGCAGATGGCATAAGGAGCTTCCACAGCCTTGTAAAGAAAAGCCCTTCACTGTGTCTGGTGTCACCCTTTGCAGCATGGATCTTCAGCCTTCCAAGAACATTGCACATTTCTGGGCCTTTTCTTGCCCTGTAGCTAGTTACTTTGCATGTATATTCAGCAGCTTACAGAATCATGGAATGTCAGGCATTGGACTACCCCTTTGCCAGAAAAGGACCACCCAGGGCAGGTCACACGGGAATACATCCACATGAGTATTGAAAATCTCTAGAGAAGGAGACTCCTTAACCTCTCTGGGCAGCATGCTACGATGATTTATTGCCCTCACAAGGAAAGAAGTTTCTTCTCACCTTGAAGTGGACTTCAACGTGTTCAAGTTTGTAACCCTGGCTCCTCATCCTACCACAGTCCCTTAATTATCCCTAGCCCTCCATTGGCCACTTTCTAGTATATCTCTGTCCCTTGAACTGGAGAGCCCAGAACTGGACACAGTACTCCAGATATGATCTCACTGGGGCAGTGTATAGGAGAACCTTCCTTGACATGCTCACACCACTCTTCTTAATGCACTCTAGGATACTGTTGGCCTTTTTGGCCACAGAGGCACATGTCTGTCCCATGTAGAACTTATTGTTCACCAGGATTCTTAAGGTACTTCTCCATAGAGCTGCTTTCCAGCAGGTCAAAGGTTTCAGCTTGGTGCTTTAATGTTGCTTTCAGAACGTGCCTACTTGGAAGAGCAGGAAGGAGTGGAGTGTCGCCATTGTTTGTGGAGATCTGTGCTGTAGAGTATTTGGCAAAAAAAGTGGGACTTGGAGTTGTAGTGGCCACCTCTGGCAGAGAAAATAGGCTGTCAGCCAAATGTGTAGGTGCAAATGTGGTGGTTTGGGTGTTACCTGCTCTCCCTACACTTTGGAAATCACCCAGACTAGACTTAGCCGGCTCTGGAAATTTGAATGAAGCTTAAATTTACAGTTTAGCAGAATATGCAAGCAGATATTTGCAGTATATACAATTATATACAGAAATATACGAGGTAAAAGGTAATACAGAAACACAGCTCCCTTCCCAGAAACCTGAGTCTCCAGGAGGGGCTCCGAACCACCTTTCCACCTTTTGCCACCCCTCCACCTTACCCCAAATGTTGCCTTGTGCCCCAAGGAAGAATAGAAGGTTAACATGGGGGGTTAGGAAGCAAATGCATTAATCAGAGAGGTGGAGTGTGAGGTTAGAGAGAAAAATGCAGCCCAGAGCCCAGACAGAGAGCAACTGCCTTATCTGTGTTTGGATTCTTGTTCTTCTACATCTCAGCAAGCCTATGAGTAAAGTAGACATCACCACTCTTTCTCTTTCACAGCCTGTGATCTAATCCTTCTCACCAAAACATTCTAGCTAGCTTCAAACAGCAAAGTAGTGCAAATCAGGGATCTTCCCCTTCCTGGAAGGTGAACTTTTTGCACTCTTGGGGAAAGTCAGGCAGATAAGAAATGTTTTCACACTGAAGAGAATCTGTATGCAGCCTGTGGTCTGTGTACCGTGGTAGTTACCTTCTGAGTTGTGTGTTTAAATCAGATCTGAAATAATTTGTGCATCACACTTCTGATGAGTTATTTCCAACATTTCCAGTGAATCCAGAGGAGGCCACAAAGGTGATCCAAGGACTGGGCCACGTCTGCTTTGAGGACAGGCTGAGGGAGCTGAGATTGTTCAGCCTGGAGAAGGGAAGACTCCAGGGACCTTAGAGCTGCCTTCCAATAGCTGAACGGATCCTACAGGAAGGCTGCAGAGGGACTTTTCATAAAGGTGTCTAGAGACAGGACAAGGGGGAATGGTTTGAAGCTGAAGGAGAGTAGGTTTAGACTGGAGCTTAGGAAGGAGTTCTTTAGTGCAAGGGTGGTGAGACTCTGGAAAGGGCTGCTCAGGGAGGCTGTAGAAGCCTCCTCCCTAGAGGTGGCGTGTTCAAGGCTAGGTTGGCTGAGGCCTTGAGCAACCAGATCTCATTGAGAGGCATCCCTGCCTGTGATGGAGGGATTGGAGTAGATAATCTCTAAATTACCTTCCAATTTAAGCCATTCAGTCATTCTATCAAATCAGGGTGCTAATTCAGATCAGTTTGTTTGAGGGAAGTCTTTGAGGCCCTGTTTGATACTAAATGTCATGAAGCCAAACCTTACCTGTTTGCTACATATGATGAGACTTTCTGACATTAACTGCCAACTTCCACTCTGCATTCTCTTTCCCTGCCTTGCAGAAGATAGCTGCACGTTCCAGTTGTGAGTGTACCCTTGGAAGTGAAGCACACTAACTAGAAACTCTCATTTCAAAGAACTGTTTTCTTCCCTCCCTTCTTTGGTGTAGGTGTTTGCCAGTGCATCTGCTCTTTGATCATCACTGCATGTATACAATTAAACAAGACTTGGTCTTAAGTCACTTCTTTTGCTTGTATCTATTAGGGTTATAGTTTATTGCACGTTGTCAGGCACACAGATAAAAAGCTTTGTCCTAGCAACGCATACAGGAGGTTGTCCATCTTCATCCCACCTATATCTGTGTGTCAGAATGAGAGAACTTGCTGCCCTTTTGCATTCCACTTGACTTACTCAGTTGCAGCCTCAGTATTTATCTTAGGAGTACTTTTTTTATTTGAAGCTTTAATTTTTTTTGCTCTGGATTTTAATTTCATTTTAAGAGTTCCCTCTGTTACTCGGGCCCAGAACAAACGTGTAGAATGACTTTGTTGCCCCGATAACACATTCTGGCAGTTTCTGACTCTGCTTTATGCTCTCTGAGGGAGAGGTGACAGCAGGCATGTTACCCTTGCAAAGCAAGCCTGCCAGCTGTAATAATGAAGTACCACCTTGCAGGCAAATACGTAAACTCAACTGGAAGCTAAGCCAAGATATTTGTGCTAAAGAAAGGGTGGACATTTTGAGGTGCTGCTCACAAGTGAAGCTGTTTGTTGATAATTAGAAGTTTCTGTGGGGTTGTTGAACATTAACTTCTATTCAAGAATTAGCAGTCTACTGGTGTCCACTTGAGCTTACTGAAGTAATCTGAGACAATTTACTGAAATAGCTTTTTTTTTTTCCTGTCTCAAGGTTTGTGCAGTCAGCATCTGTAGTTTCTTCAGAACAGCTTCAGTATGTAGAAAACCTCAGAGCTATTATTGGAGTTAAGAGGCTTAAAGATCTCTAAGGATATTCTCTCTTTAGTGTGCTGCCAGCCTTTGTGTACAGTTTAATAGCCCCATCAGCTAAAACTTACTTCTCTCTGTTGCAGCACCAGTTAAAAAGAGCTAGCTAAGAGGAGTACATAAAGGTAAACCTCTGCATCCAGTTTCTTTCAGGATGAATGGCCATACATTCCAACACAATCTTCTTAAACGGATTGTTGTCCTGATAAGGCAAAGTGTTTTCTGGAGCCAAAGCTTTTTTGGCTGGTCATTGAAACAAATTCCTCTGTCTTGTGCGGGGATACCTGGAACATCTTTATCAATTCAGCTGTATCTAAGATGTTATCTGCCAAGATGGTATACCCTGATTTTTTTTTTTTCTTGGGGCCACTTGGTAGACTTTGCTCTTTTGATGGTATATCAAACCCTTACAAGTCCTTAGATAAGTTTTTGTTTGGACTTTTAGCCACACTCCTTTCTTCTTCTGTGGTTCAAGAGGCACAATAACATTTCTGGTAGCAAAGGGTACAAATACAGGTTTTTCCTCTCATGAATCTTTGGTTCTTCTAGGCTGCGTGTTTTGTTAACTCTTACATTATGCTGACTAGCAAATCTGCATAAGAACTTGTACAAATGGTACATGTGGTTTGGTTTTATTTTATCCTATAGTAGATAGGTATTCCTCTGTAAATGGATGTCTATAGGGCAGCACCTCTCGTTTGTCGCCAGTTAGAGGCAATGTCTCCTTGGTTTACTAAGTCTATTTGGAACCTTAAAGCTTATGGACTCATTTGCATGAACTCAGGGAGCTGAGGGTAGCTGTACAGGTTTTGCGTTTTCATGCCTTACTCTTGCTTTATCACGAATAAAGGAGGATTCACATGTGCTACCACAAATGCATGAAAGTTGTGTAACGTGATTAATTCTTTTTTAATATCTATGAAAACTATTTCCTTTTTATCAGTTTTAGATGGCATGCATGCTAATGTTCATAGAAGTTGACTAAGACCTGTTCCCAAGAACCATTTGGTAGCTTGCTTTTGCACCAGTCTAGACAAGGTAGTGCACAGCAAGTTTATGGAAATGGTGGTCTTGTTGCAGTTTGGGCTGAGTAGGAAGAGGTGTACACAGGAGAAAATTCAGGGTTCTTGGCCCAGTAATGGCCATATCTGTCAGTTTTCCCCCTCTATAGCAACTAGATGATCTTATCTTACTATCTTATAACAGGTGACCTGTATTCTTGCTGCATAAGGCTGTTTGTTATTCTTGTGTTGTATGACGTAACTCCTTGAAGTTACTTTAGCAAGGTTCATAAAGTTCTGGTGGATATGGTCATCAATATTGTAAAACTAAATGCTGTGTCTGAGTAGTTGCAGGAAAACTACTCAATGTTTTATTCAGTGATCAGCTTCTAAAAAAAAGTTTAATTGATCTTTGATGTGATGTGCACCCAGGAAACTAATGAGTTGTTTTCTCTAAGAAAGGAACACCAAGGTGGACCCACATAAACCTTAATAACTTAATTATAGAAGTTGTTCTTACTTTTGGTATCTCAGTTCTACATAGATGTTTCTGCTGGGTATCCAAGTTGGAACTGCATAGCTGCATAGCTCCAGGAGCTGGAATTTTATTGTTAGTCCTGTTCTACAGTTCTCAAATGGTGCTTTCAAGGTTGTGACTTCAGATCATGTGAGATCTCTATTATTGAACTTATCAAAGGGCTTGGCAAAACATCTAGATCTGGAAGGAACCTGTGGATATGGTTTAAAATGGCCTAATGAAATTCAGTATTAAATTTATTATGATCTGGAAATGTCATCATTAATTTCAGAATTGTATCTATGTCACAGCAGACAACCTTTGCAACACTGCCTGACAGGTGTCCTCTTGTTAGTGAAGTGTACAACCAAGTCCCCTTTCCTTCAGCAAACTTAGACACCTCTGTTTATCATATGCCAGGGAGTCAGTATGCAAAAGACTTAAGTCTGTGAAAAGTGTCATCATAGAACTGTTGAGATTGCAAGAGACCTCTGAAATGATCAAGTTCAACCTCTTGCCATGTTGCTGCTGAAGTGCTGCCACTAAACCACATCCCTCGGCACCACATCCACACATCTTTTAAATACCTCCAGGGAAGGTGATGCCATCACTGCCTGGGCAGCCTGTTCCAATGCCTGACAACTCTTTCTGTGAAGAAATTGTTCCTAATATCCAACCTGAACCTCCCTTGGCACAACTTCAGCCTGTTTCCTCTCATCCTGTCACTTGTTGCATGTGAGAAGAGACCAGAAGATCACCTTCTGGTCTTTCTAGGACAAAATGAAGATACTTCTTTGGAAGCAAGTCCAAGTTGTATTACATAGATTAGCTATTGCTCTGCCCTGATGTAGTCCTGCATGTTTAGTATCTTTCAAAATGGAGGAGGAAGCATTACAAGAAGTTCTACCCTGTGATAACTGCCTCAAGCTTCATGCCCTGTGGTGTCCACTTCAAAGTCTGTATAAAATGTGTGTTGTAAACATGTAACTGGCAAAATTGTTTAGACTTAAAGGTGCATCTGTTTATTGACTCTGCTTTTTGTTTTCTAAGGTGGAGAAAGTACACAGAGGTGATCAGATGGATGGGCTTCTTTATCCTCCTAAGAAAGTACCACCAGTAGCAAAAAGTGATGCAGAGCAAGCAAAGGCATCTCAGAATGTTACTTCTTCAAAAGCAGACCCTTTGACCACACCTGCATCACTTAGTAGTGACTTGAAGCAGAAAATTGTTAATATCTTGCTGAGGTATTCTAGTGGTCTTTGGGCTAACGCCCTTCCCAAGCTGTACCAAGACACTTACCAAGCCAAATTTCCAGAAGACATTCTAAATAACCTGGAGTTGCTCTCAGATGTCTGTGTAGTCGACTATGTCTCCGAAGTCCCCAGGAAGGCCATCCTGTATGCTAAACCCCAGAGACACACTGATGAAAATCAGAATGCCACTGAAAAGGTTGAGAGGCATGGCAGTATGAAGACAGCTGAGCAGCAGCATGAAGAAGGCAAGGACCACCAGTATCCAGAGAATATAACTGTTCCTCCGCTAATTATTCCATCAGAAGGATCTGTCTCTGTCATAGTGTCAGAACTGAAAAACACTAATGAGGTTCTCATTAGGTAAGTTTGTGCTTCAGAGTCTATCTTGTTTGCTTTGTTTATAAGTACATCCATATTGTGAACGTCTGCCATAAGAGAATGGACAGTAGGAGGCTGCAGGACTTCATTTATTTTTTCACACACAAAAAAAGATTTAAATACATTTTACAGCAAAATTAGCAGAAAGTATCGAACTGGAATGTCTACAATAACAGTAAAATCTGGGAACTCAACATGCTGTCTTCTAACGTTTATTCTCTGCTATAAGCTTACATGTGAAACTTGTTAGGTCTGTATGGTGGTAAATCTGACACTGCTTCAGAATAAGTTTCCCTAGCCAAATTTCTTTCCCTACACTAAAAATGCATTTTAAATGTCCTAAACCTTACAGATAGGCTTTGTATCCCAGGAATGTTTTCACATATCTATGATTTCTCAAACAGCACTGATTTTTGGTTCCATCCATGTTACTGACTTATTTTGAAAACGAAACTAAAAAAAAAAAAGAAAAAAAAGCCGTTTTGTGTGCTTAAATGGAAATTCCCTTAAACTTTTCCTGTGCTGACATGATCAGTTGGCTGAGAATCAAAGCAGATTTGACTCGCTATTGGAACACTGTTTAAAATAGCTCTACTATAACACATAGTAGCGCTCCATACTAACTAAATACGGTGTGCCACTCCATTCCGTGTGCCTCTCCATTGCATGTGCCCCTCCAAATGACTTTCTACTAAAGAGGCTGACTTCACTGTGTTCAGATTGCTATGCAGTTAACACTTTTCAGGATAGATGAGTTTCCTTCTGTCCCGCAGTAACATGCTAATGCTGCTTGGTTTGGTTGCTGATCCGTGCTTAGAGCACAATGGAAGAAGTTGATTGTATCTTTAAGGTCCATTCCAACCTAAACCGTTCTGTGAATCTTAACACATCTGTTATTGTGGTCTTCCAGGAAATTACCATTATAATCTTTCACTGTTGGGATAAAGTGCACAAATCCTATCTAAAACTTTTTTGAAAAAATAACCAGCTGAACAAAAAACACCAAACACCTTTTTTAAGGAGAACATTTAATTTTTAAAATAATTTCAATAATCAAGACTAATCTTAAAGCTTCATACATCACTTCAGATGATGACTTGAGCAACTATGTGGTCATAAACTACATTGACCTGGTTTTTTTCCCCACTAGTTTCTGTAATTTCAGCTTTCATTATATCATTTCAGTTATTCTCAGAGGTCCTAATTAGGATTGAAATAAGTCTGTGTGTAGGCTACTTAGAGATCTTTCACTGTGGAAACTAATACCCCTTCCTCATTGCTGGTCATCAGTATTCAACACAATGGCCTTGAAGCTGCAATTTAGATATCCTCCTCTCTATCAATGTGTTGGAATACTCATTCCTTTCACAGTTTAGCATCAAAACTTGTCATGTGAATTGGTTCGAGTTTATACTGAAAAGTGGTGCTAAGATGCTGCTAAGTATCTTTATGAAACCAGTGTTAAGAAATAGTCTTTGAAGTGGCACATCTGTGACTGACACCCTGTTCCATTATCAAGTAGATGGATACTTACATAGAAATGAAAAGGCTGTCATTCTGAAAAGAAGTATGCATTCAGGTGCTGAGGATAAGAAAAGGAGGGCTCCCTAGAGTGTGATCTGGTTTAACTTTATCCCTGTAACAAAACTGGCATAGTATATGATAGTGCAGTAACCCTAGGTGTATGACAGACCTCTGAATAAACTTGGAATTTTATAGGGTGATAATCCCAGCTTGTGTGGTTGAAATGATCAGTACTGAACAAATTCAAAGAGAAGCTGCTAATAAGTATATGGGAATAAGTTTCTCTTTTTTCTGCTCTAATCTGACTTCTGACTTGTTTCTTAAGCATTCAGAACTTCCCATTTAGAGTTGTCAGTAAGTTTATAGAGCTTATTAAAGAAGATCTGTGCCACACCATCTGCTTCAGTATGCACCATTAGGTCAGCAGCCTAACATCAGGATAGTTCTGAAGGCTGAGCGTAAACAGCACATGGTCTGACAGCTGATTTGAGAAGCTATTGTAAACACCTTGTTTTAATTATCCTTATACCACCTGATGAAGGTGGTATTTTGTTAATGACAGAGTAACTTCAGAAGTGACCTAGTAGTTATCTTTCACACCTGGTCCTAGAGATTACTTTCCTCATGTGGTCAATATGTTTTACACGATTGTAGTAATAAAGAGCTCTTAAATCTAGTTGAACATGTTAGATTGTACACTACTGGACCACATTTACCTGTCAATAAAAATCCCATCAGTTACTTTTCTATATCTCTGTTAATGAGGAATGAGTTTGGTTCACGTATGTGCTTAGAAGATACTTATTCATATGTACATATACATTTTCTTAGGTTTTTGTTAATCTTTTTTGAAGCTGCATCTTAACTCTTATCATGGTTATTGTTTGTTTGTGAAATCCTTTAGGTATGTAGGCAAAGGTTATTCTTCAGCCCAGGAACAAATGGAAGATGACATGAAATCTTACTATAGTCAGAATAGCACAATATCAAGAGCTCATTCTCTGAGTGTGGGGCAACTCGTTGCAGTACATGCTGAAGAAGACGCTTGGTTGCGTGCTCGGATAATTTCTCTAGAAGACAACAAAATAAAGGCAAGTAATTTTGGGGCACTTGGAGAAAGACTTGTAATAATAATTTTTTTTCCTCAAATGTACAGTCCTAAGGCCACTGCACTTGCATTCTCTCCTTTCTTCCTGTGAAGTACTTCGTAACTTCTGATATCACTGAGAATAGACTTTTTTGAAGTTAGGCAGTTGACAAAATTAAATGGTCTTTTAGTTTTCTTTTCATCGAATAGATTTTTTGGAGTTTATGTGAAGCTGGGCCCTGTAGCACTTTAGTACTGAAAATGGACCTTTCATAGGGAAGAGAAGTGACTTTTTACAAGGGCTTGTAGTGATAGGACAAGAGGGAGGGAATGGCTTTATGCTTGAGCGGGGTAGATTTGGACTAGATATTAGGAAGACATTCTGTACAATGAGGGTGGTGAGATGCTGGAACATATTTCCGAGGGAAGCGGTGGATGCCGCCTCTTTGGAGGTGTTCAAGGCCATGTTGGATGAGGCCTTGAGTAATCTGGGTGAGTGCAAGGTGTCCCTGCCCATGGCAGAGGGGCTGGAACTAGATGATCTTCAAGGTCCCTTCCAACATAAACCATTCTGTGAATCTATGAATAGTACTATTACATTCATTCCTCCTAAAACTGTTTGGAGTGGGGCGAAGGAAGGGAAAGAACAAAATTCATTTGCTGATAGACCTTGTTTGAAGTCTTGTACTGAAGTATCTATCTCATGCACTGAATAGCAAGACAATGAGAGTATAATTGTGTTCCTTTCCAGGCAGATCTGGTATACTGGGAATCATAAGCAGCATTTTAGTTAAGCCCCTTTGAGATAAAGTCCTCTGTTAAATGTTTCCTGGGTCAAACAGTCACTTCTTGTCATTTGTGATGAACCTACTAACATCTGCAATGCTGTATCTAGTTCTGAGCTTCCCAGTTCAGGGACTTGCTGGAGAGGGTACAGCAAAGGTCTACAAAGATGATTAGGAGACTAAAACATCTCTTTTATGACTGGGTATTTTTAGTCTAGACAAGAGAAGACTGAGGGGGTGGATGTCAGGATGATAGGGTCAGTCTTTGTGCAGTGGTGCCCCATGACAAGACATGGAGTAGTGGGCACAAATTGAACATAGGAAGTTCCATCTAAACATGAGGAGGAACTTAAATTTAGGGAACACTAGAGCAGTCTGCCCAGAGAGGTGGTGGAGTCTACATCTTTGAAAATATGCAAAACCCACCTGGATGTGCTCCTGTGTAAGCTCCTCTAGGTCAACCTGCCTTGGCAGGGGTTAGACTAGATTATTATCTTCCAACCCCTACCCTTCTGTGATGTGGTGGAACTGTAAAAAAAGTTTTTCACTTGTTTCTGGTCCAGCCAAACATTAATAACAACTTTTTGTTTGTTTGTTTTTCCTCAGCTAGGTGACCTTTTACCCAGATCTGCTTAACATAGTTCTAAAGTTGATCGATTTCAGAAATATTTAAATATAATACGCATTAGAATTGAGTATTTTTTTCCCTCAAAGTTAGTGTTATATTTTTCACCTGAGGCTTGGAGGGCTGTGTCAGAAATTGTTTTTGTGAAAGATTTCAGAGAAGTGTCAAGAACACTGGCAGCAAGCTCACCTCTAACTTCTATCTTGAGCTATCAGCCAAAAGAAGGATACTACTTTACTGCAGCATTTGCTGATTATCCTCTGAAAAAGTGCTCAGACTCCCTTTTCTGTGTTCAGTATGCAGGCATTTTGCAGGATAGCAGTTTAGGAAAGTTATCAAATCTGTCAAAGGCTTCTTTCACCAGTTCTAGTCATTTGCTGCCATTCAGAAGGTTCCTTACTGGTATCCTGCACAGACTGTGGTATTTTTATCAACATTTCTGTAAGCTTAAATCCAAATAATTCTCTTAAATCAAAGGGCAAAACACAAAATGGCATCTCGGTGGTGTTTGACTTTTCAGCTCTTTCCCAACATTTTCTTACATGGTTAAGGTGACATTTGCTGAGTCCTTCCAAGCACTGCTCCTGTTAAGAGTCTTTGAAACAGTTGTAGAGACTCAGAGAGTTGCAGTGTTTGGGGTTGAAAGAGCCCTTCAGAGGTCATTGAGTCCAACTCCCCTGCCAAATCTGGGTCACCTAGGGCAGGTCACACAGGTATGCATGCAGGGAGGTTTTGGAAGTCCCCAGAGGAGACTGCACAAACCTATGGCAGCCTGCTTCAGTGCTCTGTCACCTTTATCATAAAGAAATTCCTCTTCATGTTGAAGTGGAACTTCCTGTGTTCGAGCTGGTACCCATTCTTCCTTATTCTACCACTGGGCACCAAGACGAGCCTGGTACCTTCATCTTGACACCCATCCTTCAGATATTTATAGGTGTTGATAAGATCCCATCTCAGCCTTCTCATTTCATGACTAAACAGCCCCAAGGCTCTCAGTCTTTCCTCACAGCAGAGATGTTCAAGTCCACCCAGTCATCTTTGTAGCTTTCTGCTGGAATCTCTCCAGCAGACCCCTGTGTCTTTTGAACTGGGTCCCAAAACTGGACACAGGATGGTTTTGCAGAGGTCTTGAGAAGGAGGCTTTTCCTGAAAACTCTGAAGCAGTGAAATACAGACAAGGTTAATGACATTATTTTGTACTAAATCAATGAAAAGTGATGAGTATTACATTTTTCTGTAGACTCAAGAACAATGTGTCATGATCTGTCACTTTCCTGTTTTTCATTATCAGGTGTGCTATGTTGATCATGGCTTCAGTGAGCTTGTTGAAAGCAATAATGTGTACAAACTACGGAAACAGTTCACTTCACTTCCATTTCAAGCTGCAAAGTGTAAACTGGCAGGTAAGAGAAAAATAGATGGTAATTTTTGTCCAAGACAATTAGTCTCAGAAGAAACAGGTCTCATGGAAACAAGCAAGAGGAATAAATATGTGGAGGAGAGTTCTGTAAAGGAATTTTGATTTTAGAGAAGCTTGCTGTCTCTGTAATGGAGCTTAGTTGCTTCTGTACTTAGAATCATAGAATCAGCCAGGCTAGAAGAGACCTTCAAGATCATCCAGTCCAACCTATCTCCCAGCCCTGTCCAATCAGCTAGACCACGGCACCAAGTGCCTCATCCAGGCTTTTCTTGAACACCTGCAGGGACGGCAACTCCACCACCTCCCTGGGCAGCCCATTCCAATGCCAATCACTCTCTCTGGGAAGAACTTCCTCCTAACATCCAGCCTAGACCTCCCCTGGCACAGCTTGAGACTGTGTCCCCTTGTTCTGTTTGCTGGTTGCCTGGGAGAAGAGACCAAACCCCACCTGGCTACAACCTCCCTTCGGGTAGTTGTAGGCAACAATGAGGTAACCTCTGAGCCTCCTCTTCTCCAGGCTAAACAACCCCAGCTCCCTCAGCCTCTCCTCACAGGGCTGTGCTCCAGGCCTCTCACCAGCTTCATCACCCTTCTCTGGACACATTCCAGTATCTCAACATCCCTCTTGAATTGAGGGGCCCAAAACTGGACTCAGGGTGTGGCCTGACTAGTGTTAGGCGCAGCGGAAGAATAACCTCCCTTATCCTACTGGCCACACTGGTCCTGATACACGCAAGGATGCCACTGGCTCTCTTGGCCACCTGGGCACACTGCTGGCTCTTCTTCAGCCTCCTTTCCACCAGTACCCCCAAGTCTCTTTCGTCCTGGCTGCTCTCCAGCCACTCAGTCCCCAGTCTGTAGCGCTGCTTGGGGTGGTTGTGGCCAAAGTGCAGGACCCTGCACCTGGCCTTGTTAAATCTCATCCTCTTGGTGTCTGCCCACCCATCCAGACTGTCAAGGTCCCTGTGCAGTAAAACATAAAAACTCTGACATGTCTTACAGGACTGGAAGCCTTCTGTGATGATCCTGTCCTGGTAAAGACTGTGGAATCACAGACCTGCTCCAAGATATTTGCTGTTGAAATACTGGAGAAAGGTGATATTCCTCTTCTTGTTCTGTATGACACTTCAGGGGAAGATGATATCAACATCAATGCTACTTGTCTGCAGGCCTTGTATGATAAGTCCCTTGAACTGCACTTAAAGGTACCATTTTCCAGTTTCCTTCTTAAAAACATTGATTGTTAAGGTCTTAGACTGGTAAAACTCAGGACTTTGAAATGTGTTAAGTTTGTCTGTGTGGTTCTCTTCCACCTTATCAAAATTTTAACCTTTGCAGGTAGATGCACTGTACACAAATGTCAGAGTTACCAGTGTTTTCTCTGATGGAAGTCTGTATTGCCAAGTTCCCTCCAAAGGCTTGTCCAGACTTTCTGAAATCTTGCAGAAACTAGAAGACTTCTTCCATTACAAGGTAGGTTCTGTGGTGAGAGAAGTGATGAAGTCATTCAGTTTTCTTCAGAGCTCATCAATCACACTCAGGCACAAAATCTCAAGTTTATAAGTGTTGCAGGGGGTTCTTTGGGGACCAGGGAATGCATGCACGCATGGGTACCCCCCTCTGGGTACAGTTTCAACACTTTATTATAGCTCAAATACTAAAACCATAAAGAGACAGGTATTCTGGAAACTACAATGTTTATAGCTCAAATACTAAAATTGTAGAGAGAAAGGTATATGACAAAGAATGCCAAGTAACTCCATTGGTCAAAGAGCAGGTTGTATTTACCCTATCCAAGAGACCAGCAAAACTCCTGAGATGTGTAGATCGCAGAGCTGGCAGGCACTTATCTTCTCAAGGTAGGCGTCCCAACTGGGAACCACGCCATGGTGGTGGTAAGACTGGTGCTGTTTCAACCCAGCTACCTAGGCTCTCAGTATGTATGGGTTCAGAATTCTGTGATGTATGCCCAAGACGTCCCAGAATGCCAAATTAAGGAGAACAAAGCTCCTCCTTTATTTTGTAATCTGTTACTTACCATCTTTCTCTGCTGCTCATGCGCATAATTGCAAGCTCCATTTCCCCTGGGTCTTATCTTTTAGTAACCTGGTGACTATCGGCCTGCTGTAACTTCTGATCAAAAGCATACCAAGTCTTCTCTCTCACAATGAGGCAACCATAAACTATTCAAAACAGGCTATAATTTCTCTTCCCAATTTATAGAGGGCATCCTTCAGCATGAGAACTGTGTTTTATTCTTTCTCATTTACCACCCTCTCTGTAAGGCTTCAGTAACAGCTTGCAGCTTTCCTTCCATGCTTAGAACTGTAACAGTATGCGCTGTAAATGAAAGCTTCTTGAGCAAATTGCATCAGATTGGTTTAGAGCCTGCTTTGTCTTTGAGGGTTTTTTTGTGTTTCTTTTGTTTGGTTTTGCTTTTTTTTTGTTTGTTTGTTTTGGTTTGGGTTTTTTTTGTTTTTTAAATGTAAGTTTTACTTGCATGATGGAGTTGAGGTATGAAAACAGCCTGGCTTATAGCGCACCACACAAGTTGACAATAAAATGCTGTAAGCAAGTTCTGCTATTTTTAGCCTAGCCTCCTTGGATATTTGATAGCTTTGATCTGATCTCCTGCATAGTTTGCCCTTGTACCCTTAGAACTGTGGAACTGGAGAATGGTAAAGGTTGGAAGGGATGTCTGGAGACCATCCAGTCCATCCCCTGTGCTAAAGCAGGGTCACCCAGAGTAAATGGCCCAGGATCGCATTGCTCAGGTCTATTTAGAATCTCACCAGAGGTGACCCTGCAATCTCTCTGCGCAGCCTGCTGCAGGGGTCCAGCACCCTCACACCAAAGAAGTTTTCCCTTGTGTTTAGATGGGAAAGCTTTTGAATGTTGTGGCTAATTTCAGTTGGAATTGATGCACATGTGTTTTTAGAAGTCTTCAGTTGCTTTAAAAAAGGCATGTGGCAGAGAAGGCTCATAGTCTTCCAGCCATGTGCAAATAATGTAGCAACCTTTGCTAATCCCAGAAGTTGCACAAAAGAGAGGAGTTCTTAAGAGAATCTAGTTTGTTCAACATTCATCTGAGGCTTAGAGAATCCAGCCATGAAATGCAGACTCTTGAAAGTGCTGTTAGAATGCTGCTTGTGATATTAGTCTGTCACAATGTTTTTAGGTGTGGAAGTTGAGCTTTAAACTTGTTGTGGAACACAGACCATCTGTAAATAGTTTATATTGAACATGTCTCAATTACGGAGGTTCATTTTCAAGTGAGCTAAACACTGAAGGGAAGGCGTATAAAATCCTGGAATATGTAGCAGCACAAAACAGGCAGCCAGGCAGGTGTTTGAAATGTTCATCACTTCTGGACAGAGTGTGTGTTAGAGTTTTGTTGCTATCAGTGCAAGGCCTTGACTTCTTTAATGTCTGTATGGGTATGAGGGTAAAAGAATTAATCTTGACTTTTCAGCTTGAAGTTTTTTTTTGTTTCACTGAGTGTTTAAACAAACCAAGGTGTTTTTGCATCTGGAAATGGAGTTTCTTCATATTTTTTGTAGTGTAACTGTTGTCTTGTTATTTAGGATCATCATGGTGAATGTTGCTGCCATGACACTGGCCAGCAAGTCAGGAGAGGTGATTCTTCTCCTTTATTCTCCTCTTGTGAGACCTCCAGCATAAGGAGGACACAGAGCTGTTGGAAAGAGTCCAGAGGAGGGCCACCAAGATGATCCAAGGGCTGGAGCTACTCTGCTAAGAGGACAGGCTGAGGGAGCTGGGGTTGTTCAGCCTGGAGAAGGGAAGACTCCAGGGACCTTAGAGCTGCCTTCCAATAGCTGAACGGATCCTACAGGAAGGCTGCAGAGGGACTTTTCATAAAGGTGTCTAGAGACAGGACAAGGGGGAATGGTTTGAAGCTGAAGGAGAGTAGGTTTAGACTGGAGCTTAGGAAGGAGTTCTTTAGTGCAAGGGTGGTGAGACTCTGGAAAGGGCTGCTCAGGGAGGCTGTAGAAGCCTCCTCCCTAGAGGCAGCGTGTTCAAGGCTAGGCTGGCTGAGGCCTTGAGCAACCAGATCTCATTGAGAGGCATCCCTGCCTGTGATGGAGGGATTGGAGTAGATAATCTCTAAATTCCCTTCCAACTTAAGCCATTCAGTCATTCTATCAAATCAGGGTGCTAATTCAGATCAGTTTGTGTGAGGGAAGTCTTTGAGGCCCTGTTTGATACTAATGTCATGAAGTGAAACCTTTCCAGGACTTTCTGACTTTAACTGCCAACTTCCATTCTACATTCCATTTCTCCACCTTGCAGAAGAAAGGCAGAAGATAGCTGCACAATCCAGTTGTGAGTGTACCCTGGATGCGGCCTTGAGCAGCCTAGTCTATTTGAGGTGTCCCTGCCCATGACAGGAAGGTTGCAGTAGATGGTCTCTGAGGTCCCTTCCAACCTAAGCCACGCAGTGATTACCTAAGCCATTCATTGATTCTATGACACTTTCATTTGAGTCAGTAGTAAATTTGGGTTGTTAAAGATCAACAAATTATGTGTTCCAGTATATAAGGTAGGAGCTTCTTTGGTTGTAACAGCTCTAATCTGCTTTCACTTTTTAGAGCATTGAAAGTAATTGTCAGTGCTTTCAGATTCTGTGATTCCAACTGAGGCTTTTTTTTTTTAATCCAACATTTTGTATTCTTTACTTCCCTGTAAGGTACACAGCTTGGAATTAAAAGTTTTACCATTTGGGAAAGCTTAAACCAGCATGGTAAGAGATGCTCCTGAGGCTAGAAAGAGATTATTTTGGTTTTTACCTCTCAGAACTATTTATTTCACACACAGCTTTTGAAATGGGCAAGTGCCAAATAGCTCTATGCTTTTAACTTTTTTTTTTTTTTTTTTTCAGCAAACATCTGAGTTTAATGTGTCGCTACCTTTCTGTGGCAAAATCTGCTTGTTTCCTTCCAAAGGAAAATTGGCACGTGTGGAGGTAAGAGGTATTCAAAGAACAGACACAGTTTTCCCATAAATAAATGGGTCTTTTCAGATAAATCCAAATCCATTTGGATTGCATTCCACATCCATTCCATAGTTTCTGTAGAACCCATTACAGTGTATCATTCACTGTTAGGTTTTTAACCTCAAAATAGTGCTCTTTCTTTCTTCTTTCAGATAAGAATTATTCACACTAGACGGGCACTTGATGTGCAGTTCATGGACACTGGAACAGTTGCAACTGTAAAAGTGTCAGAACTTAGAGAAATCCCACCTCAGTTCCTGAGAGAAGTAATTGCAATACCTCCTCAGGTATGAAGATTTGTTAAAGCTAACTTCTGCTAGCAAGGTTAGCTTTTAGCCTAGCAAGGCGCTGATTGCTGAGTGTGTCCAGAGAAGGGCAACAAAGCTGGTGAAGGGTCTGGAAGACTATTTTTTTTTTTAAGGAGCAGCTGAGAGTACTGGGATTGTTTAGTCTGGAAAAGAGGAAGCTGAGGGAGGACCTCATTGCTCTCTAAAACTCCCTTCCTCAGTGAGCAAGCTGAGGAAGTGTGGGATGGAAGAGCGGACGGAGAGGAGGGATAGGAACTGACTGCAAGATAGAGTTCAGAGGGTGGTGATCAATGGTGCCAGGTGCAGCTGGAGAGCTGTGACTAGTCATGTCCTCGGATCAGTGCTGGGGCCAGTCCTGTTAAACGTCTTCATCAGTGACACTGATGAGGGCACAGAGTGTCTGCTCAGCAGGTTTGCTGATGACACCAAGCTGGGAGGCTTGGCTGATACAGCTGAAGGCTGTGCGGCCATCCAGAGAGACCTGGGCAGGCTGGAGAGCTGGGCACCAGATGAAGTTCAACAAGGACAAGTGCAGAGTCCTGCATATGGGAAGGAATAATAAACTGCACCAGGAGAGGCTGGGAGGTGATCTGCTGGAAAGCAGTCCTGTGGAGAGGGACCTGGGAGTCCTGGTGGATAACAAGATGCCCATGGGACAGCAATGTGCCCTTGTGGCCAAGAAGGCAAATCAGATCCTACTGTGTATTAGGAAGAGTGTGTCCAGCAGATGAAGGGACGTTCTCCTCCCCCTCTTACTCTGCCCTGGTGAGACCTCATCTTGCATACTGTGTTCAGTTTTGGGCTCCAAAACTGAACACAGTTTAAGAGAGACAGGGATCTTCTGGAGAGGGTCCAGCAGAGGACCACGAGGATGATTAGGGGACTGGAGGGCATGGCTTATGAGGAGAGGTTGAGGGACCTGGGGCTTTTTAGTGTGGAGAAGAGAAGACTTAGAGGGAATTTGATAAATGTTTATGAGTATCTGAAGGCTGGCCAGGAGCGAGGGGACAGGCTCTGCTCACTTTCTCCCTGTGACAGGACAAGGTACAATGGGTGTAAATTGCAGCAAAATGGGTTCCACCTCAACACAATGGGGAACTTCCTCACTGTAAAGGTCACAGAGCACTGGAATAGGCTTTCCAGAGAGGTTGTGGAGTCTCCTTCTAGGGAGACCTTCATAGCCTGTCTGGATGTGTTCCTCTGTGATCTGTGTTACGTAGTATTGTCTTGCTCTGGCAGGGAGGTTGGACTCAATGATCTCCTTGGGTCCCTTCCAACCCTTAATATTCTGTGATCCTGTGAAGATAGTGAGGTGTAGGTTGGTCTCTTCTTCTAAGTAACAAGCAATGGGATGAGAGGAAATGGCACCAGGAGAGGTTCATGTTTGATATTAGGAAAAAATATTCTTCTTGCAAGAATGGTCAGGCATTGGAACAGGTTGCCTAGGGAGGTGGTGGAGTCACCATCACTGGAGATGTTCAAGAAACCTGTGGATGTGGCACTTCAGAATATGGTTTAATGGCCATGGTGGTGTTAGGTCAATGCTTGAACTCAATGATCTCAGAGGTCTTTTCCAACCAAAACAATTCAGTGATTCTATGATCTCTTGGCAGTGTTTGAAGTGTTACTGCTTTAAGGTTTATGTGATGAAATTCTGTTCAATGGCATTCAGTGCTGGAGAGTATTTTATTGTGGATCTTTGCCTGAAATAATAATAATAATAATGTGGTCCTGTGTACTGATGTGATGCTACTGTTCCTATGTGTAACAGTACTGGTTTTGCACATTCCTCTGTGTTAGTATGTGTCTCAGACATGACGTAATCTGTCAGCATTAATGAAATTTATGTGAATAGGAACTTGTGGACTAGTTTCTGTGTCACTATATTATACTTTATATATTTCATTCTGTTCTTAGGCTGTAAAATGCTGCCTAGCAGACTTACCACCTAACACTGGCATGTGGACTCCAGATGCTGTGCTGTGCCTGAGAGACACTGTAATGAATTGTCCTGAATTCAGCATGAAGGTAAATAGTCAAAACACAACTTGAAATGCTGAAGTGTGTGGGAAGAGCTTTGAAAGAACACCCCTAGAAAGTTAACCACTCATCAGATTGGCACAAATCATGCACAAGAAGGATGTTAACCTGTTGGAGTGGAGGCTACAGCACTGATATGAGGGATCGAAGCCCTCTGCTGTGAGGTCAGGCTGAGAGAGTTGGGGTTGTTCAGCCTAGAGATGGCTCTAAGGAGACCTTCTGGTGGCCTTTCATTTCTTCAAAGCAGCTGATAAGAAAGACTTGTTCTCAGGGCCTGTTGTGACAGGACAAGAGATGACTGTTTTAAACTAAAAGATAGAGATTCAGAATAGAGATAAGGAAGAAATGTTTGACACTGAGGGTGGTGAAACACTGGTGCTAGTTGCCCAGGGAAGTGGAAGATACTCTCTGTAAACATTCCAGTTCAGGTTGGATGGGGCTTTGAGCAATCTGAGTAGATGCCCATGCTCACAGTGAGAGGCTATGAGAAGAGATGACCTTCAAAGGTTTTTTCTTTAGACAAGGAGTTTCTAAAGGAATAAAAAAAAAAAAAAAAAGAGGGTGTATCACCTTTGGAAAAAAGGGGAGGTATCCCAGGAAGAGTTCAAGGATGTTGCTAGGCCTTGTAGGAAAAAAAGTAGAGAGGCAAGAGCCCATTTAGAACTTAGGCTGGCCACTGCTGTTAAGGAGAATAAAAAATGTTGCTATAAGTATATTAATGGCCAAGTGAAGGGGCAGGGACAACCTCCAGTCCTGATTAGATGCAGAAGGGAATATAGTAACAAAGGATGAGGAAAAGGCAGAGGTACTTAACACCTTCTTTGCCTCAATAGTGGGATAGGTTGTCTCCAGGACACCTGGCCTCCTGAGATGGCAGATGAGGTCAGGGAGCAGTGTAGTCCCCCTGTAATCCAGGAGGAAGAAGTAAGGGACCTGCTGAGCCACTTGGATCCTCACAAGCCCATGGGACCAGATGGGATCCATCCTAGCTTGCCGAGAGAGCTGGCACATGAGCTGGCAAGCTGCTCCCCATCATTTATCAACAGTCCTGGCTCACTGGAGAGGTCCCTGGGGACTGGAAGCTGCCAATGTGATGCCCACCCACAGAAGGGCTGGAGGGAGGAACCAGGAAATTCCAGACCTGTCAGCCTGACCTCAGTGCCAGGCAGGGTCATGGAACAGGTCATCTTGAGTGCCATCACAAAGCACCTACAGGATGGCCAAGGGATCAGGCCCAGCCAGCATGGGTTTAGGACAGACAGGGCCTGCTTGACCAACCTGATCTCCTTTTACGATCAGGTTACCCACCTGATGAATGTGGGGAAGGCTGGGGGTGTAGTCTACCTGGACTTCAGCAAAGCCTTTGACACTGTCTGCCACAAGCAGCTCCTGGCCAAGCTGGCAGCTCATGTCTTGGAAAGATTCACTCTGGTACGGGTCAAGAACTGGTTGGAGGGCTGGGCCCAGAGAGTGGTGGTGAATGGTGCCACACCCAGTTGGCAGCAGGTCACTAGTGGTGTCCCCCAAGGCCCAGTCCTGTTCAATATCTTTACTGATGATCTGGACGAGGGGATTGAGTCCATCATCATTAAGTTTGCGGATGACACCAAGCTAGGAGCAGATGTGGATCTGTTTGAGGGTAGGAGAGGCCTGCACAGGGACCTTGACAGTCTGGATGGGTGGGCAGACACCAAGAGGATGAGATTTAACAAGGCCAGGTGCAGGGTCCTGCACTTTGGCCACAACCACCCCAAGCAGCGCTACAGACTGGGGACTGAGTGGCTGGAGAGCAGCCAGGACGAAAGAGACTTGGGGGTACTGGTGGAAAGGAGGCTGAAGAAGAGCCAGCAGTGTGCCCAGGTGGCCAAGAGAGCCAGTGGCATCCTTGCGTGTATCAGGACCAGTGTGGCCAGTAGGATAAGGGAGGTTATTCTTCCGCTGCGCCTAACACTAGTCAGGCCACACCCTGAGTCCAGTTTTGGGCCCCTCAATTCAAGAGGGATGTTGAGATACTGGAATGTGTCCAGAGAAGGGTGATGAAGCTGGTGAGAGGCCTGGAGCACAGCCCTGTGAGGAGAGGCTGAGGGAGCTGGGGTTGTTTAGCCTGGAGAAGAGGAGGCTCAGAGGTTACCTCATTGTTGCCTACAACTACCCGAAGGGAGGTTGTAGCCAGGTGGGGTTTGGTCTCTTCTCCCAGGCAACCAGCAAACAGAACAAGGGGACACAGTCTCAAGCTGTGCCAGGGGAGGTCTAGGCTGGATGTTAGGAGGAAGTTCTTCCCAGAGAGAGTGATTGGCATTGGAATGGGCTGCCCAGGGAGGTGGTGGAGTTGCCGTCCCTGCAGGTGTTCAAGAAAAGCCTGGATGAGGCACTTGGTGCCATGGTCTAGCTGATTGGACAGGGCTGGGAGATAGGTTGGACTGGATGATCTTAGAGGTGTCTTTCAACCTGGTTGATTCTGATTCTGTGAATTTAAATCATTCTGTAATTCTGTGAAATTTATTTTTGTTGCAGAATTTTGGAATCTTGTAGCCAGTTTTTGAACATAAATTCTTTTACAACATCCTCTTCGTACAACACTCAGTATAAAATTTATGTGCCTAGGACTGTTAAAATCTTATATTTTCTCCTCAAGAGTTTTAACTACATTCACATTAGCTGAATTTTCACATCATGCTGTTGCAATCTAGATGGTCAGAAATACAGTTGTTAATTATTCACCATGTAAAACAAATGCTACCATTAAGATTATTTTTATGCCTCTTGTAGGCATAGCCTTTTGTTCCTCTCTTCTTGGAAAGCAGCTTTATTTTTTTTTTTAATCTCTCTTATTTTTTTCCCCTCTAATCCAAAAATATGCTGCTGTACACTTAGTATTACTGTTATCTTCCAGGTTAGATTATTCCATTTTGCAGAGTACCCAGTTTAATTCGACTGAAAATGCTCCTCTGAATGAAATCTTTGTACTAGCTACAAACTAAAAGCTAACCTCTTTGAAATCTGATCCCAGGTGCTGTCGCAGCCCTCTGAAGAAGTGTTCGGTAGCTTCCCTCTGCCTTTTTCCTTGATTTATAGCTCTGGAGACCATGTAGTTAGAGCACAGCTCCTCTAGTCTGTGGCTTATGGCTGGTGCTTCTAGCTTTTCTAAACATCCTCTTCCTGGATAGTCTGTTGGGTGCTGTTTTTTGCTTGATTAAATAACAGGCAGCAAATCTATGCTGTAATTGCAGGAAGTTTTTGTTCCTGGCTGGGAAAGTTAATGAAGAATTTGTGAAGAAATGCTGTGGTCTTTATTAACATTTCAATGCTTTACTATCAGTGTAGCATATCTAATGTTAAATGAGAAATATTTTTTGATTGGTACTTCAAAAGCGGGTGCTCTCTGTGTGTCCCCCTTTCTTGGTGTTCTTCCCCACCTCTTCTTGGTGTTGTTCCCCCGCCCCCCTTTCCGGGTGGGTGTGTCCACCCCCCTTCCTGGTGTCTGTGTGTTGTCCCCACTTCCTGGAGTGTTTGTGTGTCATGTGTCCCTCCCTGTATCCTGGTGTTTCCCTGCACCCCTTTCTTGGTGTTGCACTCACCTTAATTTGCCAGACTCCTCTCCCATAATGACAAGCAGAGAGTTCCGAAGGATGAAATGTTAATTGCATTACTTGAGTTGTTTATATCTGTGTGGAAAAGGGCTACTGCTGTCCTGAAAACTAACAGTGCTGAGACAGAATTTGTCAGGCAGAGCGAAACTCAGTCCAGGCTGTGTTTCCTTGTATCAACAGAACATCTGCCAGAGCTCTTTTTATCAGCTCTATGCTGCTTTACTGTCCAATAACTTCATTGGCACACCCAAAAGAACCTGAGAAATAACCTCTGTATATATGAGTTGCAGTGAGCAGTTGTAGGCTTTAGACTCCTACACAGAATCAGCTGTGCATTTAGCAGTTGTTAGCTGGGAATCACACTGTGTTTTGCCTCCCAAGGTGGTCAAGCAGGACAGGCCAAAGGGGATCGCACATATTTACCTGTTCACTCCAGGGAATTCCCCGGATACAGATCACAGTGTCAACCAACAGATCAAAAATGCAGACTTGTGGAAGCATCAGAAGGATGTTTTCCTGAGCGTTACACCCAGTGGGACTAGCTCCACAAAAAGGACAAGTGACACTGTCTCAGCTCTACAGCTTGCTAGTGGAAAACCAGAAAAGAGTGTCTCTGATCCAGCTAGAGAACCCAGCAGTATGGCATCTACCGGTGATATGCCTCCACCTCTACCCTTGTCAAAGACTGGTGAGCTCATGGACGTCTATGTCTCGGTCGCCTGCCATCCAGGTCACTTCGTTGTCCAGCCTTGGAAAGAGCTACATAACCTGGAAGCCCTAATGGAAGAAATGATCTTGCACTACAGCAGGGCAGAAGAGAAACCTGTGAACATTGAAAAAAACAAGCTGTACGCAGCTAAAATTGGAAATCAGTAAGTAGATACTTAAAAACAAAATCTTTGAAGGCAAGCTTAGCTCTGCTAAGCTAGGCAAGCCTTACTCTGCTTTGTCTGCATTGTTGACAAGGTGGCAGATGTCCAGCAGTATCTGAGAGATTAAGGGAGTAAATGAGGTTGCAGTCTCTTTCATGTTTCCAGGTTGTAGTTGGAAGAGTTGAGTTCCGTTCACACAGTACCAGATCTGGGAAGCCTGAGACATGTTGGTTTAGACCTTTTGTTTGCTTATTGCTTTTGTGCCTTGGGACAGTGAGTGAATACAAACTCCAATTGTTAATTCTTTTTTTTCCCTCCCTTTTTCTAGATGGTATAGGGTTATAATAAAAGGAATTCTTAGAAACGGGTTTTTGTCAGCATATGAAGTGGACTATGGTAAACATGAGTTTGTCAGCATAGAGAAAGTCCAGCCACTCACCGACATATTTAGAAAGCTTCCTCTCCAAGCTATAACAGCTCAGCTTGCAGGTAGGTAGTAAGCATTTACCTTTTTTACTGTTACTACTATTTTCTGTTGTTAAAGTCTTATATCAGCAGGGGTACCAAACGAACAGAAAGTGGACAAAGCCACTTTGGTGATACCATCATTTTCTGCTGAAGTAATCACACACCTTCATGCTAAAACATGCTTCCTTCATGCATGTTTATGTCATAGAGTCATAGAATGGCTTGAGCTAGGACTTCAGACATAATCTACTCAAAACCTCCCTGCCATGGCCAAGGGAAACCATCAAAGCTCTGTTTTTCTTCTTGACATAGCTGATGGTGCTGGTTCGTTTTTATTACTGAACAGTTTTAATGCAGCACTTTTAGTTGCGATCTGTAGAACTGAGGGTCAGTTAGATTTTCCCAACGGCTGCTTTTCAGACTGTCATAAATATTTATCATGCAATTGTGTGTGATGTTTAATATGCAAAAGACACCATGAAATCGAACCTGAATGATTTTGGGATTCTTAAATAGAATTCATTGCAAAGTATGAAAGTTTTGATGTGCCTGTTAAGAAGAGTTTACATCATCTACTGATTGAGAACTTATGTTCTGATTATCCTAAACTACATCAAGTTTTAGGCCCTAGATGATGAGTTCCTGGAGAAGTTTTTCTTGCATTTCTTGCCTTTACTGGTAATTTTACTGTTTTCTGGGACATGTTTGGAATCCAAGGTTGCTTGAAATACATTGGTGTTCTCAAACAAAATCCACAAGTGGGGTGGAGGCTTTCCACAGACTTAAGTAAAATTGATTTCTGTGTGACTTTGGGGCATGGACAATGTGCAAATGTCTGATAGAATTTCTTAAAAATTAAAACAAAATAAAACTTGATCTCTCTTTGCTGTCTTTCCTTTTCCAAATGTTTCTTTCATTTCTCCCTTGCTTTCAGATGTATACATTTCATTCTGTTCAGTTGCTGCTTTTTGCCACTGTTTGGTCAGCACTAGCCTAGGCTTCAGTTACAAAATACACTTGTGTAAAGTAGCAGTCCACAGAGTTGGTGCTCTGATATCCTAGGTTGCCCCCTATGGTTCTTCTTCCCCTCATAGTCTCACTGTGACCTTAGGGATTGCTTGAACTAGTGATGATGGATGTGTTACCAACAGGCTTTGGGATCCTAGGGTTGCAGTGCTGAAATGAAGCTGATCTCTAGCTGTGTCTGTCTACTGGGGTAGTACAGGATCCATCTGAGCACACCTACAAATCATCCAATTTTCCTGCTTCACAGAATCCCAAGTAGATAGTTAAGTTGGCCTCTGAGCTGCTTCATATTGTCAAAGCAGGCCAGCTGAGCCCAGAAGACCGGTAACTATCGTCTTGCTATTCTTCCACTTTTTTTCTCTCTTGGGTTTGTTTGATTTTGTTTGGGTTTTTTTGTGCCTGTTGTCTCTCAATCACTGATCTATTTCCTTGTAAAATCGTATTTGTTTCCCTACTAGCATTTTGTAGCATTAATTACCCTTTCTTAAGTGTTGATGGACTGTTGACATCTCATTTATATTGTAACCGAGAAGGAGCTGTGTTTCTGTGTTGTCCTGTTCTATCAACAGCAAGCTGCTGCTAAGAGTAAAAGCAAAGTGATGTCACTTTGCTGCTTTGCTTATTTTATCCATAAGTCATTGTTTGGGTATTCATGCATGATGTTTGAGCCCCTTGTGTCTAGATCTGAGGAGACTGAATTCCAAATCTGCAAGGAGACACTTCTTTCTTGATAGACTGCAGCCACATTAAAAAAACTGAGTCCTAGTATCACATCCCTGAACAGACTTGGCTTTGTGGCTTGCTGCTTTCCAAAAAAACAGCAGCAGATGTGAAGCATTTAAGCATTTCTTCTTTCTGCTCCCTGCAGTACTAGTTTGGGACTTGCAGGTTTAGCAAGTGTTTTAGTAGCTGATGCTGCTTTGAGATAAAGAATTAAGTTTATCTAAAGCAAGGCCAAGAGGGCAAATAATTTCAGCACCTTCAGACAGAAAACAAAGAAATAGCTTGTTTTGAAAGGATCTTCAGTTTCCTTTTTGTTGTGTTTCCTAATATGCTTGATCATGCATGGCAGCTGATACACTTTGAGTTGCTCAGTGAGTCAGTGCATTTGCCTTTCACTTTGCAAACTTGTCCATATCTTTAGACTTCAAGAAAAATCAAGTATCCTAGTGTTTGTAATAATTAGGCTTGTGTGGAAGATGAATGAGCTTGTTTCATTTCTAGAGTTAAGCTGCATTCAGTAGCTGTTTTCCCAAGTATTAGTTTTACCCCCTCCCCACTGTGCCCTGCTTCTACACAAACTTAATCATTCAGGTTGCGGTGGTCTATAAATGACTTCCTGTTTTGCTTTGCATTTTGTCCTAGGAGTGAAAAACCAGCAGTGGTCAGAAGAAGCATCAATAGTGTTTCGGAATCTCGTAGAGAAGAAGCCTTTGGTGGCACAGATAGTGGCAATTAATGAAAGCAGTAACTCCTGGGATCGAAAAATAGTCACTTTTCTTGTGGACACATCTCTTCCAGAAACAGATATATGGATTCATGATTTCGTGTCTCAGAGTCTTGTGGAATTTTCAAAGGATGATTAATCGCCACTTATGAAACGTAGCAGCTCAGATTCCTTAGCAATAAAATGAGTAACAAGCTTTGGAGATAAATATAACCACACTACTACATGGCCTTGGAGACAATGGTGATAATACTGAAAAATTTGTGTTCTGTGGAAAGAGTTTAACTAGTTTGAGTTCAGTTGACTTCAGTTGGCTTTCTAAGGTTTGCACTTTGTTCAACTATTGTAATGCTAGCGCATTGGGTTGAAAAATTAAAAAGTTATTTATCAGTAAAATAGTGTTGGGGTTTGCTCTTGTGATCTTTTCCTTTTTCTTTTTTAGAATCATAGAATTAGCCAGGTTGGAAGAGTCCTCCAAGATCATCCAGTCCAGTCTATCGGCCAGCCCTGTCCAATAAACCAGACTATGGCACTAAGTCTGGTTATCCCAGCTGTTACGTGAGCCTACCGGGGGGCAGCCCTGCTTGACCTGCTGCTCACAAATTGAGAGGGGCTGGTAGGGGATGTGGTGGTTGGAGGCTGCCTGGGGTCCAGTGACCATGCAATTATAGAGTTTTCAATACATGGAGAAATCAGGCGGGGCATCAACAGAACCTCCACACTGGAGACTTCAGCCTATTTAAGCAACTAATTCAGAAAGTTCCTTGGGAAATAGCCCTTAGAAAAAAAGGGGTCCAGGAAGGTTGGACCTACTTCAAGAAAGAACTCCTGAAGGCACAGGAGCAGGCAGTGCCACTGAGCCGGAAGATGAGCCGACGAGGAAGGCAGCCAGGTTGGATGGGCAGGGAGCTGCTGAAGGAATTAAAGATTAAAAAGAGAGTGTATCACCTTTGGAAGAGAGGGGAGGTGTCCCAGGAGAAGTTCAAGGAAGTTGCTAGGTCTTGTAGAGGAAAAATTAGAGAGGCAAAAGCCCACTTGGAGCTCAGGCTGGCCACGGCTGCCAAGGAAAATAAAAAGTGTTTCTTTAAATATATAAATGGCAAGAGAAGGGCCAAGAACAACCTCCAGTCCTTGTTAGATAGAGAGGGGAACATAGTGACAAAGGATGAGGAAAAGGCAGAGGTGCTTAACACCTTCTTTGCCTCAATCTTCACTAGTGGGACAGGTTGTCTCCAGGACAGCTGGACTCCTGAAGTGGTGGATGGAGTCAGGGACCAGTCTTGAAGACCTTCAGGGACAGTGCCTCCACCACCTCCCTGGGCAGCCCATTCCAATGGCAAACCACTCTCTCTGGGAAGAACTTCCTCCTAACATCCAGCCTAGACCTACCCCAGCACAACTTGAGACTGTGTCCCCTTGTTCTATTACTGATTGCCTGGGAGAAGAGACAGACCCTCACCTGGCTACAGCCTCCCTTCAGGTAGTTGTAGACAGCAATGAGGTGACCCCTGAGCCTTCTCTTCTCCAGGCTAAACAACCCCAGCTCCCTCAGCCTCTCCTCATAGGGCTGTGTTCCAGGCTTCTCACCATCGGGAGGATGAATTTTTATCTCATAGCTGTTACTCTGAGCTGTTACTGGGTACTTCTCTTTTTCAGCTTTTTTATTCCTTAGGAAACATGGAAGCAGCCCTCAATATTCCTGAATTTAGTGTCAGATATGCACTATTGTTGAGTTTTTCTGCCTTTCCTTAACATTTTAAGAATGGAATAATTGAAAGGACTTAGTCTGAGAGACTACATTTGTAGAATTTCACTTTCACAGGAGGGTTTGCACCTCATATGCTTGGCCATCTGCCTGTTATCCTTCAGCAGGGATACCTCTTTTCCAAATACTTCACCCCACTTCCTGGACCTGTTGCTAAATTTGAGGCATTTCTTTCCCTTTCTTCTGATGGCTCTTTTTCATGTCTGGTTCCGAGACACATTCAAGAACTGCTCCTCCCTGGAAACAGGAGCAAGCAATGTCCTGTAACCATGTGGATTGGTGCTTAAACACTGTATTGAACGCACTATTTTTGGCCTACTTTATTTTTGGCCTTAGAATTATTTAGAGGAGATGTAGACATGATTATATTTTATAGTCTGCTGCCTAGATTTGAGTTTCCTTGCCACAGATTGTTAAACACCACACTAAAGCTTTACACTGTGAATACCAGCAGCAGGAATGTTTTAGTTTTTTTCTGCTGTAATTAGCTATCAAATCTTTCCAAGGGGAAATGGTCTCAAGTTGTGCCAGAAGATGTTTAGGTTGTGCAGCAGAAGAAACTTCTGCACTGAAAAGGATCTCAAACCCTGAAACAGGGTCCCTGAGGAGGTGGTTGAATCCCCATCCATTAAGGCATTTAGAAGACACAGAGATGTGGCAGTGAAGGATGTGGTTTAGCACCAGACATGATAGAGTTAGGTTAATGGCTGGATTTGATGATCTTAAAGGTCTTTTCCAACTGAAATAATTCTGTGAGCCAATGATTCATACCTCCTACACAGTACCAACTCAGTCCTAAGTAGCTCCATTATTAGTAGCCCATTATGCTACAGGTAGTCTTCAGTTACTTAGCTCCTTACTGCCGCCTTATGCTGCCTGTGATGTCAGCTGCAGAACTGCATTTTTACATCTCCTTTTAATGTCACTTTTTTACCCCACTGACCAGCCTGTAAGGTACTGTGATGCATTTACTGACTGGTTGACTGATCATATGGTGCTGTTTGAGTAGGACTCATTTTGTTCTCTGGCATTGCAGAAAACATGCAGAAGGTGTTGGCTGGTGCACAATATTGAACACTTTGAGTTTGGACAAGTTCCTGATCCATGAAGTAGTTCCTGTAATTAGTTTGCTGTCCCTAAGAGATGTGAGATCTGCCTACTCAGTGTACTTTGTTAATTCACAATGAATGGTACTTGGGTTTTAGCTTCAGTCTTCCAACAGTCTCTGTCTGAGGTTTGTATGAGTAGTTTCTCTGCTTCCATGAATGCAGGACACCTCACTGGGGATCAAGCAGATGGTGGGATTACTGTTTCAGGTCATCTTTCCATTCTTACGGCCTCCACAAAAATGCTACATGTTTGTCTGCACACTTACCTACAAGAAATATGTGGATTAATTAAGAGAATCCAGGCAAAAGCAAAAACAAGGGAAGTCTAGGAAACCTGCCTTAAACAGAAGGATTTTGAGTTAGTCTGGAGAGGAGAAGGCTAAGGAGGAGAGCACTCAAAAGTTCTCACCAGTAAAGAATATGATTTTAAATGTAGGTTAAATGGAACACACAAGGGCCTTGAATTGAAGCAGGATAAGTTTAGGTTAGGTGATATTTCTAAAGAGGGGGGAATGCCTGGAAATCCAGTGGAATTCTGATTTCATGGTAAATGGCAAAACCAGGCAGGATGCCTTGCCCAGCTTATCCTATCTTGGGATATTGAGATGGAAGAATGGGATCCCGCTCAAGAGAACTTTCCAGATATAAAAGAGAGAAATGCAGCATTGTTAAACATGCTTTATGTATCACTGTGAATTTTATAAGCTGGAAAATTAATACTTATTACCCAGAGAAACCAGATAATTAATTAAAAACACCAAAGCAGATCTCCTACTTTCTAAAGCTGTGAACAATAGACACTCTCAAACCACCACTTTTCTGTTTATTCCACCTCAGCTGTATTGTGTTAAGCTTACAAAAAGTTCAGCTCATCTCCAAGTGTGTTCACTCCAAGTCATTTTGAGGAACTCTTTTGACAGAAAAATGTGTGAACCCTCTTTTCCATCCCCCAAGTTATTTCCTGTCTCCGACGTTTCCATCTCTGGACAACTCTTTGGCCATTTGGGGAGGCTTTTGTTGCAAAACCTTTTTGTGTTTTTACCATGCTCATCCTTTGTTCTCAGAGTTGCTTGATGAAGACAGGCCAAGTGCATTCTAGGGGGGGCTGTAGCATTCATCTTGGACAAATTTCTGGTGCACACAAAGCTGGATCTGACAGCAGCCAGGTGGGATAAAATTTATCTCCTGTACCTCAAAGTGAAAAGCCAGTGTGGGATTGTCAGGAAGCTTGGTGGTGCTGGTGAATCCATTTGTGAGCTACTTGCAGTTTGCACACCCTTGTGAGTTGGTGAGCATAGAGTACAGATGCTGGCATCTTGGGTTGTCCAATCTGATGCCCGTTGGGCTGCTCCAGCCTAAAGAAATGCAGGCATTTGAGCCAATCAGTGGGTGAGCTGGGTTGCCTCCAAATGCTCTTTCCACTCCACCCAGCAGCTGGGTCTGGGAAGCTGAAGAGGTGTTCAGGTGGTCTTCCCTCTTCTGACAAATCCAGGACCCTGTGCACTCATGGCCTGTGACTGTTAGTAGAGCCTGTAGAGATAAAAGCTGATACTTGGTGGGATATATATTCAAAAAGTAATCTTAGAGGGCAGATCTGTGGGGCTTTGTGGTGACTCACAGATGAGGCAGGGGAAAAGAGATTTGGCAGCAATGTTATGAGAGCCATTGACACCATGAGGTTGGAAGACAGCTTTCTGGGCTGGTGGCAGCCTTAGAGCTCTCTAGAAGGTGGCTGTCACCTAAACGTGTAGGGCAAACTGACAGTAAAATAAGACAGGAATTTGGTAGGTGCATGGGCACAGATGGCACTTGTGGGGAAGCAGATTTCATGAAGCACCCACACTTGGCAGCTGCAGCTTCCAGCAGTGCTGGCAGTGGAGCCATCTACACCCAGGAGGCCAAGGTGGCCATGGCTGGGTCTGGCTGAACCTTGAAACCCGCCCTGTGCCCCCTCTCCCTGGCCTACACCACTCCTCCCAGGGGAAGGGCTTAATTCGGCTGCAGCCCGGCGGTGGGCTGTGTCACGACCCGAGGTGAGCACGTCTCGCTGGGTTTTCCGTGGCGAGCTGTCTCGGTGCTCGGAAGAAGTTGCCACAGGACGAAAGGCAGGCTCCAGAGTCAGCATGAACTGAAAGCAGGAAAAAAAACGGTTTGGAAGCGTACTCAGCCCCCTGCCACCCTCCGCATCTCTCTCACCCTGGTGGGTACCAGTTTGCGTAGCTCCGGGCAAGGACTGCCCAAACGCGGGACCTGGGCACAAGCTGTTCCAAGCCGGGAGGAGCCATGGCGCTGTGGCCACGCTGAGTGACGGCGAGGCTGGGAGTGGGACCAGGGCTGGGGCTGAGACCGGACCCTCCGCCCCCCGTAGCGGCGGAGCCGGCGCGGGCAGGACGCGCCGCCCGGGCTTGGCTCGGCTCGGCTCGGCACGGCTTGGCTCACGGGTGCGGTAAGCGGGCGGTGGGGTGGCGGGCGCGACACGGCACGGCACGGCACTGCGCGGCACAGCCCTTATCTGGCCAAAATATTTGGCTGGCACCGGGTGGCACCGTCTCGACATAAATAGCGGCCGCCCCCGAGCAACTTGCGCCCATCAGAGAGCTGGGGAGACCGGCTTGGGCGCTGGGGTGTCCTGCCTGCGTCCCTGCATCCAGCCATCCCTGCCTGCATTCCCGAACACGCAGGGCCAGTCTCTACCTTCGGGGCTCTCGGGCTGCGCCCCGCACCGCAGGCAAAGGCAGGGAAAGCGGGAGACCTGGGCGGTGCTGGGTGGGAAGAGGCCCTGCCGGTAGAAAAGGGATCTGATAGTTCTTTTTTTGTTGCTGTTGCGTTGGTGATCCTGGGAGTTCTGCTACGAAATGTTCTGTGGGGGGTGGATCACGAAAGAGCTCCGTTGCTTGCGAAGGGAAAAACACAAATTACCCGGGGGGAAGGGAGGCAAGAGTCTTTTCCATGGCCATATATTTCTGGCTTGAATTAGTCACTGCCTGGCTCTAGAGGAACTGCCTATCTCAAAGATAACTTTCCTTCCCTCAAGCTGGACGCAGTTTCTGCCCCTCACTCATTTGCCCCCCTGCTGTGCTCATCTGTCTGCTTCTGCTTTTAAAATGATCCCAGAACAGTTTGTTGGGCAGAGCTTTTTGCCCACTGCCCCCTGTTCTAGAGTAGCTGTCATACTCTCAGGCAGGGATCCTCTCTCTAGTTGCTTTACACCTTTCCTTGGCCTTTTGGCCTTGAGCCAGGGAAGGTCCTGGGCCATGCGGCTGAGGTTATTTTTAAATGCCCATCAAATCCCTTCCTCCTGTGTGACCTGCTAGCTCAGGCAGCAGCACAGAAGGAATTCCTCATTTCTCATCAAAGAGACAAGATATGTGATGAGAGGTGGCACTTTCAGCTGATGGAGCAAACAGTGGGCAAGCTTTTGAGCATGCAAGCCTTAATTTAGGTGAGCCTGAAGCCATTTTTCTCCTTGGAAGGAGGTTGCTGGGCTGCAACAGTAATTCCAGTGGTGCTTTACTGGCACCATAGTGCCCAGAGCCAAATGCCTTTTGCGGTGGTGTAGAAGAGTCTGCACAGTTGTCTCCTTGGACAGCCTCTGTACCTGTTGCCCTCATCTACATGCATTTGGGTACTCCAGCAAGTACTCTATGGGGTGTTCTCACAGCTGTCTCTTCAAGGTTTCTGCTTTGCTCTGGTCAGGGTTTATTTGGTTTGTTTTTTTCTTCTCCCTCTCCATCACTGCTTTGTTCTGCAACCTGACTCATGCTTTCTCCACACATTTTCTCAGCGGTGGTGTTCTGCTTACTGCTTTTCTCCAGATAATATGGGGTTTTGCATAATCCGCTGCCTTCCTTCCTGCTTGGTGTATTGAGGAAAGTCACAGAGGTGTGGAGACAGCTGGGTCGGTCTCACTACTGATCTCCTTTGCCCATGTTTTACTTTGACTCCCCCAAAGGACAAGTCTGATATGTCATCTGAAGAAATGCTGAATGGTCTTTTTGTGAGAAGCATCTGAATGTGTAACTCCATCTGCTAGAGCAAGGTGCTACTGAGTGTCATGTTTGCAGGTGAATTGCTTTGGAGTTTTTTGGTGGCTCTTCTCCAGGCAGGTGGAGTTTTTGTGGAAGCCCAGGATAGCACATGGGTAACAGGCTGAGATATGCTTTCTGATTCTTTCCCTCTATAATTAACAGCCATTAGTAAATCATGAGCTAGGAGAGACTCCTGTCATCACTTCTTTATTCCAGGCCAGGATTTGTAAAGTTCAGACTCTTGGATGAAGGAGGAGGTAAAAATTATGTTCCATGTCTCTGTGCTGCTCAACAGCCACATCTTTTTTTGTCACAGGACCTAGAACTGATGGCTTCTCAGTACTCTAGTCCATCTCCACCTTCTATTAGATCTCTCCTGAAACAGAGAGGTTGTGACTTCATATGCTTTATGTCTAGAAACCCCACGAGATGGAGACCCCACATCTCTGGTAGCCTGGACTTGCATCACCCTCCTGGGAGGGTGTTCATTGTGCTTGTTCGTGGTGTATCAGATCTATCCACATCAGAGGCTATTCTGGGTCATATCAGTATCTGTCCAGCTCAGCATACTTGGCTGTCAGTAGCCAGTATCAGATGCCCCAGGAGAAGATGGAAACAAGGCTACAGCAGTGCTTCTCCAGAGCTCTGCCCTGTTCCAGCATTGTGTTGGAACACAGTTCATTGCCTCTCCCTAGTGGAGGTGCTATCTCTCTTTCTTCAGGCCTTGGTGGATTGTGTGAGGATCCCACTCAGTTGAAGGTCTGATTCACACTGCATGCTTATTGCTGCTGGAAAACTCATTTTACTCTGGTGTTCATTAATCATCCACATCTCTAATCTAGGGTTTGCCAGATGCAGCTTGATAGAGCATTTCGCTTTCACTTCCTCTGCTTCAACTGCACTAGCAGTGGGTTGGGATCAAGAACATGCAGGTACAGGTGTGTCTTGCTCTGGGCATCTGGCAGGGCCTCTGTTTTACAGGATATCACCTGTTGAAGGATCTGAGGCACTGCTCACTGCAAACGTTTCTGCTCCTGTGCTCACATGGCAGTCATCATGTTCAGCTGTTCCCTGCATCTAGAGCATGTCAGAGAAACAGGAGCCCATATGAGGACTGACAGAAGCTCAGGCAAGAAACCCAGGACCCCTTTTCAGGGGGGATTGGATTGACTGTGAAAATTTCCAAGTGGAAGGGCTCAAGTTGCAGAGCGGGAACTGAATGTACTGTGGCACTAATGACGCAAGTGTGCCCATGCGCTTTTCATAGGGATGAGTAATTAAGCAATCAAGGACATGCCAGGTGTATGAGACAACCTCTCTGTAAATGCAGGAAGACACATAACTTTGTTTACAAGTGTGTGCCTGAAAAATATGCAAAGGGGAGGTACATCTGGAATGGTCTGCTTTTGGGCTTTGGCAGAGTTTGCCCCCGCTATGTGTTGCCTGGCCACCAAACATCCTTGCTATTTCCTGGGTGGCCCTGATAAGAAGGCTTGGTAAAAGGCAGTGTTGAGTTGTGTGGCTTTCAGGCTGCAGGAGTGCAAAGAAGAAGAGGGCCAGGAGAAGCAGGCAGTTTCTGAATGTTGAGTTAGGAGCTGGGTGGGCTGTACCTCTGGGCACCAAAGATCTGGGAGAGTGCAATCAGCATAAAATCCCCTTCAGCACCAGAGGAGGAAGGTAAAGGTCACTTTGGATGAGCACAGGAAGCTTTCAACAGTGTGTGCATGACCTCAAACTACAAGCTGTTCACTGTGGAACTGTCAAATGAAAGGATGGGAATGTCAGCTCCAGCATGAGGATCCCCATGGGACTGGAGCATCGTCATCAGTAAGTGTTGTCTACAGCATATTGAACTTCATTGCTGTAGGGCTCTGGATGGTGTCCGTAACTGCAGACAGCATCAGGTGTTTTGCATGGCCAGCATGTCATTTAGACAAGAAGGAGACACAGTGTGCTTTGAAAGATCAAAAATATCTCCTTCCAGAAGTTTATTTTCAGATGCAACTTTAAATGTGTCTTAGGTTAACAGCTGCTGCTTGAAAGGATTTTAGCAAACTGAAGGAAATCTAGATCTTCCTTGGAGGAATATCAGTTTCCTGAAGGGACAGCACATTGCCAGTTGGATTACATTAGACATGAGTCTCTTGCAGGGAAGCTGAGAGGGGCTCCTCCATCTTGGTAGTTGATGGCTGGCATGTCTAGAGTGATACAGATGGGTATTGACCTCTGCTTTCTGCTCTGACATGACAGAGCTTCTCGCTGTCTGGTGCATCCCCTGTCTTTGTCCACTCTTCTCATCCAGGGCATGAATGTGCTGACATTGCTCAAGTCTGCTGTAGAAAAGCTAAATGGTGAAGATACCTGTGATGAGCACTGCTCCCTGAGCAAGGACTGGAGACATCAACTACTTTGTATGCTCTATTTAATTGTGAATCACTCAAGATGATGCTTGACTACTCTACAAGCTGCATAAGGGCTCTTCAGGAGGAGAAAGCTGCAAAGCAACGTACCGTGATGGTCTTCTGGAGGCATTCATACTGCAGAAGCAAGGGGTTTAGCCAGAATGCCACCTTCAACCATGTCTGAGTTCATGGTGGTTTAACAGTTTGTTTGAGGAGACCGCAACTAGAATAAGACTTCAAACTTGAATCACAGCAAAGAGGACTTTGCCACAGCTGGATAAATGGACTGCAGTAAACAAGCTCCTGTGAAACGTGGGGAATCAGTGTGGAGCCTCATTCACACCCTGCATAATCTCCTAGTGTTTAGAGAAGGAAACTGGGCAGATGGACAGAGCTATGCATTCCTCTGAAACCAAGTCACAGCAGGTGTAGATGGGAGGGATCTTCTGGAAGTTTCTAGTCCAGTGTTCTCCTCTGACTAGGCCTAGCCCCAGAGCCAGATCAGGTTGCCCAGGACCTAGCCAAGTTGACCATCAATTATCTAAGGATGGAGATCCTACTATGTCTCTTGTCTCTGTCCTAGGGCTACACCACTCTTACAGCAATGATATTTTCATTGCCACCCTGTGCACCTCTAAGGACAGCCTGGTTCTTGGTTCTCCAGAAATCCACACTTTTTAGTTAGCAGAAGACTGGCTGCAATCAAATCTCACTGCAGCCTTCTCTTCTTTAGGATTAAGAAGTCCAGTATCCCCTGTTTCTCCTCACATCTGTGTCCCAGCCTCCTGCCCATCCCAGAGTCTCTGAACTTGAGTCTCTTCAGCTTGTCAAGACCTGTCTTCTACTGGGGAGCATGGAACTGGGTGAGGCACCCAACCGCAGCCTCTGGGGTGCTAAGCAAAGAGGAATACCCACCTTAAAATGACTGACTTTAAATATTCGCCTTCCTTTTCTTTCTCCAAGCCAAAGACCTGACTCTGGGCAAGACCAAAGTATGTTCATCTGAAATAGGCACACTTCTGAATGCCTGTACCACAGGTGTGGGGCGCGTGGTCACCTGCAAGGCCACTGCTGAGCTCTTGCTTGTGCGTGCCAGAGAAGGAACTGCTGGCTGCATGTGTGACATTTGTACCTGTGCACTTTGAGAAGACCATTGCTGCACACCTGCAGTTACTTTTGTCATGACTAAGGTGATGGGAAGCACCCAGCAGTCAAGACTTTGTCTGTGATGACACTGGGGGTGGGTCCAGCTCCTTCTGTGTTCTGCTCTGATTTCCTGCTGGGTGTTGCAAAACTGGCACAGACTCAAGGTTTCAGCTGTGCTCTCAGAAGGAGCTGATGTGCATCTTCTCCTCTGTCATTACTGTATTTGACCATAATTTGTTGTTCTCTTCTTGAAAATCCTGAGTACTGGTGATGTGGTGGTGCTCAGTGACTTGAGTCAGCAACAGAACAAGTGGAGTCAGGCTCTTGCACACCAGCACCTGAGCATGCTAAGATACATGCCCAGGATTCACAGGTTGTCCTGTAAGAGTCAAAACTAGCAAAGTCAGTTTTTGGTACATCCTCACTCCTCCCTATATCCTACTGCCTACAATCCCCATTGCATCTGCCCCAGATCTACCACTGGTAGTGACTCCACCTTCCACTGGAGCTCCCTGCCCCAGCTCTCTCCTTCATTCCTTGACTGTCAGCAGAAGGAGACATCTAGGCTCCTTCCACCTATGCTGATGGGCCTTTTGCACACACTTGCAACTTGGCAAGCAATGAGGGTTTGAGTTCTATGTGAGGTTTTTTTAGAGTTAGCTCATGGCTTTAAGGTCTATCAGAAGACTAAGAGGGCACATCAAAATACAGTCTTCATTTAGGAAACAGAGGTACAGCCTGATAGGAATTAGAGTGAGCTTTTGGAGATCACCTAGTCCAACCCTGCTAAAGCAGGATCACCTAGATCAGATTGCCTAGAATTGAGTACAGGTGTTTTTTGAAAGTCTCAAGAGAAGACTGGAGAAGCTCCAGAGAGCTCCAGACAAGCTGGAGCACACGGTCCTTTCATCTGCACATCATGTACCTTGGATTCACAGCTGAGTGATTCACTGAGGTCTAAGTGTGTGGCAGAAGGAGCTTCCCTTGAGTTTGCAGCAGCTGGCCACTTGCGGTACGTAGTGTTTCTGCAAAAACCACCCTCATCTTTGGTCTTTCAAGTTGCCCTGGAAGTCCAAGGACAGAAAAAAGACACTGTGGTAATGCCAGTGGTGCTGGCTGACATTGGTTTGCCCTTTTTACACTGTCCAAATAATATCTCTGAACTTTGAGGTTTGTGCTCAAGCTATGAAAGTATCTCATCAGTCTAAACCCTATGTGAGCCAAATATGAACTGTTGTCAGGCCAGGCTGTCCAACATGGAGTGGTGCCTATGGTGCTGTTCATAAGCCAGCTTTTGCTCTAGATTTTGCCTTCAGATTTGGTAGTTTTTCCCATGAATAATCATTATTTCTGCTGGTGAGGCCTGTTGGCCACCTCCTTGCCTCAGAAATCAAGACCTTGGTTAGCTTTCTTACTTCAAAGCGTGGAAGTTTCCCAGTAGATGTGAGGGTTATCTGGATGTTCATTCAACCACAGCTCTCATCAGGGTCAGAGTACAGAGAGATCCTTCCCTTCCTCTACCTTTTGCTGTGACTCAGTGTGGCTGGTGTCTCCAGATGCACCAAACTATCCCAGCTGCCATGCCTGAGGCCATGGAAGTGACAACCAGGTGTCATGAAATGCTGAAGTCAGTGTGCTGTCATGAAAAAAATCATGAAAGTCAACAAGAGCAAGTGTAAGGTCCTGCACCATAGGAGGAATAGCCCCCTGCACCAAGGGCAGCTGGGGAGGTGGCCTGCTGGAAAGCAGCTCCACAGAGAAAGACTTGGGAGTGCTGGGGTACCAGTTCACCATGAGCTAGCAATGTGCCCTTGTGGTCAGTGGTGTCCTGCGTTGCACTAAGAAGAGCATGGCCATCAGGTCAAGGGAGGTCCTGGTTACATCACCTCTGGAGTCCTGAGTCCTGCTGTGGGCTCCCCAGTTCAAGAGGGACAAGTACTGGAGAGGTTCTGGTGAGGGCTACAATGATGCTGAAGACCCTGGGGCTGTTTAGCTCGAAGAAGAGCAGCCCCAGAGGGGATCTTGTCAATGCTGATCAACAGCTAAAGGCTAGGGGGCAAGAGGATGGAGTCAGACTCTTTTCAGTGGTGCCCAGTGAGAGATTATAGGTCAATAGATACAAACTGGAACCCATCTGAACAGGAGTAAAAAATTCTTTGTGAGAGTGCTGGAGCCCTGGAGAGGTTGTGGAGCCTCCTTCTGATAGAGGCCCCAAACCCACCTGGACATTGTGATCCTGGGCCACCTGCTGTGGGTGTCTCTGTTTTAGCGGTGGAGTTGAACCTCCTTCCAATCCTTACCATGCTGGGATTCTGTGAATTGATTCCTCTTTCTCCCCATGCATGTTTGAAAAGAAAAAGACTTTCCCTAACTTCTTCTGTTGGCATGGACGTGGGAGGTTTTGCTGTTAGAGGCTGGACTGCCTAGCTCCAGGAGGTAACTCTGTGCTGCACAGCCCCCAGAGGAAATCAGCCTTTCTTCTTTCACTATGTCACATTTGCGTTTTCGCGGTATATCTCTTGCTGGCTGCTGTTTGTGTTGCTTTACTCAGTCCTGCTTTCTTATTTGTTCTTCTTGGGGTTGTCAGAGCACTGGGGAATGATTACTCAGATCCAACATCTTGATGATATCTGTGGTGCTCTGCAGCCTCCCCAAGCAGCCTGTTGCAGTCTGGCTATTGCTGTCCTGCTCTTGCCCTCTCTGCTCACCCACCTGAAGATCATAACTATGTCCCTATGCTTGATCTCCACAGGACACAGCAGTCCTATGTGGACCTTCCCATGTCTCCACTGGTTTCCTGTGCTGATGTTGGTGTTGCTCTTGGGTTTTGATGCGCAGCACTGCAGGAGGGAGGTACTGGTGCTGAGCAGTCAAAGGAGTATTTCTAGTGTTGTACAGAATGCTTTTTGCATTCACTTCTGTACAACATCCATTTGCATGCTCAGTGCATTTGGACCCTTTGGAAAGGGTTCCACCCTTTCATAATCACAAATTTTGTCTCTTTTTGGGGTGGTTGTTTTCCTGTACTCGTGATAAAAACAGTGTTCCATGTAGATGACTTCTGGTGTACATTCATGTCTCATCCAATCTCATTTTTCTCCTTGAAATATTTTATTGGTCTTGATGCACACTAACTTGTGTACTCTTCAGACTTAACAAATGCAATGGGCTGTCTCCTCAAGTGCCTGATGACTACTTTAGACCTAATATCTCCACCTAACAGTGTCAGTCCTGTGCACCTTCTGTCCATTAAGTATATATATTGTTGTGATGCTTCCTTCATGGATGGAATGAAAAATGTATGGGGAAATGTAATGGAAAATAGCAAGAAATCAAAGCTGATGTCTTAGGAAGACATTGAGAATAGACTTGGTGGAGCAGCTTTGTGATGAATGAGGCTTAACTCTTCCCTGAACATCCATAAGTATGTGGATTTAAAATCTAGACACAGTCTTGCCATTGTGCTGGAGGATTTCGTTGGTTTTGTGGAGTGAAGATATGAGAGGACCTATGTTAAACCCCTCCTTGAACCTTTGTAGAGGTCAAAGAGAAAGTGTTTGTGGTGGTGAGCACCTCAGTGCATTGTATAAGTGAAAACAAATACACTTAGGCAGATTTTATCTGCAGTAGAGAGTCCTCTTGCCCATTTATAGGCTGGGCTATTTGCTTTTTCTTCTGGCACATATTAGCAAGATAGGGTAGGAGAGCCCCAGAACACAGAGATAAGGGAGAACTAGTGAGTGTACTGGTCCTGGAGGCTGTGCTGGAGGACCCACACAGCATGTTGGGTGAGCAGGGCATCAGTACAAACTGTCCCATCGTCATGGATGCAGTCAGTGACCCCAGCGTGCTCTCCATGGGAGATGCATAAATCATCGGCACAATCCGGCTCCACCAGTGAGGTTGTGAGCACACTGTCCCTTCCATGCAGCTCTGCTTGGAGGACTTTGCAAACCAGGCTCTCGCTGTGGGGATTTCAGCTGTGTTTCAGCAAGCTCTGCACCTGTCCTCAACCCTCAGGGCCTTTGATATATGCAGCCTCAGCTTCATATCTCTGTAAGGAGCTTTGAAACCTGAAGCGTTGCCCAGCAGCACTGCCCGTGCGGGCTGACACCCGATGTCTGTCCTGCCTCTCACTTCTTAGTGCTGACAATCTCTGTCCTTCCAGCAGGACATGACAAGGTCAGTCCTGCAGAGGCTGTGCTTTGGTTTCAGCCAAGCTGCTGCTCAAGCCAAGCTCCCTGGTTGCTGGGAAGAGCCTATGGTTGTCTCTGGGAGTAGTTGTCCTCATGTAGCCGTGATGGAGATTTCCATGTGCATGGCACGTGTGGGAATTTTAAGGCACTTCAGGGAATTTAGCAGCCTTGGATGGGTTATCTGATGCCTTCCTGCCTGCTCTTAGCTCCAGCTCCATCCATATATGGCAGGTGGGAGTTGGTATCTTCTCTCTAGAATCAAGTGATAGGATGAGAGGAGATGGTCTCAAGTTGTTCCAAAGGAGGTTTGGGCTGGATATTAGGAAAATTTTCTTTGCTACAAGAGTGGTCAGGGATTGGAACAGGTTGCCCAAGGAGGTGGTGGAGTCACCATCCCTGGAGATGTCAAGAAATGTGGAGACATGACACTTCAGGACATGGTTTAATGGCCGTGGTGGTGGTGGGTTGACTGTTGGATCTGATGGTCTTAGATGTCTTCTTCAACTGAAGTAATTCTACGATTCTGTGATTCTACAACGACAGTAGTCAAAACTGAACATTTAATGTGAAATACAGAGCAGTCGTGGTTTGTGCATCTAAGGTTGCAGTGGTGTAGCACATCTCCAGATCCAGGTCCAGGCTGCCCTTCTAGGACCTGCCATGTCAGAGGAGTAACAACTGCTGTAACAAGAAGCATGTGTTTGTGAGTAATAGTGGTAAAGGTTCTGCTTTTCTCTATGCTGACTTGAAGCACAGCCTTGCTGGGGCTAAGCTGCTGAACGCAGCTCCTCACCTAACTGGTGCCTGGTTGCACAGCTGAAGCACATTGGCCTTGCATCACAAGGTCCTTTGCACTAAGTGCTGCAGAAGAATGACCAAGCACATGCTCAGCCCTGGTGCCTACAGGCTGCTGTTGCTGCACGGAGCAAACCAGCGTCACACAAAGCTAGCTTTCAACCTCTCAGGTCTTGGCTGTGGGAGCCTGGGTGGCTGTTCCTCCTCCCATCATGGAGGGACCAACTCCTGGTGCTCCACCTCTGAAGTGTCGAGTGTCAGGAATGTGAGTGATGCAGGAATTGCTATCACTCTAGTGGGAAACCAAACATCTGACCAGATGACAGCTCTAAATTTAAGGGCTTGCTATCCAGCCATGGCTGTGTTCATGTGCCCTTTTGTGACCAAGCTAAAGATAATGTTCCTATCTAGAGCAGCAGCTGCAATTGTAGGAGGTATAAAAGGACTTCTGTGCTAACAGAGAGCCATCATAAGAGCAGGATCTGCCCTGGGAGGATGAGAAAAGCTGGGGAGATGTGACCTGGGGTGGGGCTCTGATGCTGCAGAAGCTGAGAAAAAGCCATTTATAGAAACTGAAAAAAATATTTCTCTCCTTGAAGTAACATGCAGGCCTTGCTGTTATTGTAGCATAGATGCCACTTGAGAGAAGAGCAAACTTTTTGGTTTTGTTTGTTTGGTTGGTTGGTTGGTTGCTTTCCAAACTGCAGGAGAAGTTGCTTGGCATTATCTGGAGCTCAATGTCCTCCATGAAAGTTGAGCCCAAAAATGTAAAAACACATAACAGAAGGAAACTTCCAACAAAAAAAGCCCCGAAATATGAGAGTTGGGTAACCTCTTGTGTCTTGTAGTGAGTGTAGTTTAACCTACCTCCATGTCTTGCACAAGATGACCTTATAGAAGGTCTTACTACAGTCTCTTAATAAGAGACCTGGCAGAGGTCCAGTTACGTGTGTGTGATGGTGTGTGGCATTTTATATTAGGAGACATGGGACAAACCCCTGGGTCAGCAGGGATTATCCAGATAGGTCACATGGTGTGCTGCTCCCACTTCTTGAAGGGCTGGTTTAGATGTGCAGGTCAGCTGCTTAGCTTGCAGCAGTGCAAACACGTGTTGCCTCAGGAAGGTGGGTCACCAAACAGCCTCCTGGCAGCCTCCTGAAGGCCAGTGGATAATACTTCCTGATCTCCTTGTGGCTTTAGAGTACGGAAAGGAGTGCAGTGCTTTGTGGAGGTTTTCAGGGCTCAGACCTCTCTGTGATGCTACAAATCTGTTTTTCCACCTGGTGACGACATTACTAGGAGTGCCATGTGTGGGGAGGTGTTCCCTGGGGGCTTGTAAGGGCATGAGTGCTGCAGACTTTATGATGTGTGATTTACTGTCCTCCAAGGAAATAAATGCATAAGGCACTTCATTAACATACAGCATTGCTTGAAGAAAGCTCTAGCCAGACTTCTCTGCAAAGTCCTGCCTCAGTGCTGCCCTGGAAGTCCATGACATGGCAATGTGCTGCTGAAGTTGTTCCACCTTTGTGAGCTTTGCTTGTATGTAGGATATGGACCTTGGGATCCTGAGCAATCTGTCCTGGCTTTGAAGTCAACCATGCTTTAAGCATATATCTCCTGCAACTCTGTGGTACTCAACATATCCTCAGCAGCCTGGCTGCAGTGTCATTTCTCACATGTCCAGTGTTGAGACCTCTTGTTTTCATTTCAGGTCCTGGTTTGACATAAGAGTGAGATTCACCAGACTCCTCTAAGATGTCTTACAGGAAAGAACTGGAAAAATACCGAGACCTGGATGAAGAGGAGATCCTTGCAGCTCTGACAGAGGAGGAGCTCACCAAGTTAGAGAATGAGCTGGAAGAGCTGGATCCGGATGTGAGTTGTTTTTACACAAGAATCTCTGTAGTCATGGGGGAAAGGGATGCATTAGTGAGCTGTACTTAAGGAGGACCCTTTGCAAAGCTTGCATTCAGTGTGAGGATGGAAGGATGGAAGAGACTGCCCACAAATGAGCAGGAGAAGTTTTGCCATTGGAAGCATGAGCTACTTGAGGGACCTAATCTAGTTGGGGATGTTTCTGCTTACTGCAGAAGGCTTGACTAGATGATCTCTAGAGGTTCCTTCCAACCCAGTGCATTCTGTGATTCCATGATTTTGTTCCCGTGATATTCCTCTGCCTATGCCCTGAAGTGTGTACCCTGGTGTGATGAGCACTAGGATTTGCAGCACCAGTGTTAAGCCAGTGCTGGTGTGGGAACTGCTTCTGATCAGGTCAACTTGAAGAGAAGTTTTGGGTGTTTGTGTGATGTTTATTTTTTTTTTCCTAGGATCTGTATTTTCCTCTGTGTTGGCAGAAAATCCAAATCCCAGACTTTTGCAAAATAGGAGAATTGCTTCTTAGAGGAGGATTTTTTTCACTGTGTGCATTATAGAACACTGGAACAGGCTGCCCAGGGAGGTTGTGGAGCCTCACTCTCTGGAGATATTAAAAACCTGCCTGGACGCATTCCTGTGTGATCTGGTACAGGTGATCATGCCCTGCAGGCGTTTTGGACTGGATTATCTTTCAAGGTCCCTTCTAGCCCCTGACATTCTGTGATTAGCAACCCACAACATCATCTGGAGTTGTGCATATACACATACTGGATCTCCTGGTGACAAGCAATGAAAAGTTCCTGGAGGCAACATTATTCCGTGGCTCTAGCAGGGGATGTGCAGAGCCAACTGGCAGGCCTCTGGATTATGGAAACCTTAGCTGATGAGTCTGGGCACTGCTAAGTGAGAAATTGCTCCTGCAGCATGAAGCTAGTTTTTCGAGGGGGGGGCGGGGAGGGGGAAATGATAGACAGTGTAGATTGCAACACAGGAAAACAATGAAGAGATGGCAGAATAGCTCCTGGGACTGGGCATGTGGGCTGATGGGCTGCTCATACCTGCCTCAGAAGACACAGAGCAGGGGAGCATCCTGTGAAAGATGCAGGAAGGTGAAATAAAGGTGAACATCTTCAGAACAGGTGTAGCCTGAGTGCAGGACTTTAAATGATAATGAATTTAAATTTAAATGATCATAAATTACTTCGTTAAGTGGGCATGGGTAAGAAAAAAATAAACATCAGCATGTTGTTGAAAATCACCTTAGCTGCCTTAAAAAGTAAATGTTGACTTCCATCCAACAAAGCTTTAAAGAAGATGCTTAGTGCCAAATCTGGCAATAGTCTTATTGCATTAAGGCTGTTCTATATTTAAATATAAGCAGGTGCTTACGTGCCGTATGTGTCAGGCACAAAACCACTTGCCATGGTGGCTGAAGGGACTGAAGAACAAGGAGGCAGTTTGAGGTACTGAGGTTCTTAGGGGTCTTGTTCTGTAATAGTGTGACCTTCTCTGCCAGAGTTTGCCTGTAGTTTTGTGGTGGATCGTGGAAGGCAGAAGAGACCACTGCAGCTCTCTGGTCTGCTCTGTGAAAGAACACAGGATTTGGAGCTGGGCTCTTCTCAGTGGTGAGCAGTGATAAGACAAGGGGCACCTGGTACATATCAGAACACAGAAATTTTCACTTCAGCTTAAGGAAAAACTTCTTTGCTTTGAGGGTGATGGAGCACTGGAGCAGGCTGCCCAGAGAGGTTGTGGAGTCTCCTTCTCTGGAAACTTTCAAAACCCAGAAGAACATGTTCTTGTGCAGCCTGATCTAGGTGATCCTACTTTAGCAGAGAAGCTGGTCTAGAAGATCCCCAGAGGTCCTTTCCAACCCCTGCTTGTCTGATATTCTCTGATTTCCCTGAATTGATTCTTGTTGGATCATGTGGGCCTTGTGGGCACTCGGACAGACACATCTGGGGAGAAGATGGGCTGAGTTTAGCAGTTTGGTTCTGGTGCTGTGACTGTTGTGAAGAGGCTGCAGAAAGGGTGAAGGTGTGGGAAGAGGCTAGGAGGAGCAGAGGGTGATGGGTAGGAGGCCTCACAGAAAGGGCTGGCATTGCTGTTACAGAGAGACATCCACTTGACATCATGGAGACCTTGTAGTGGAGCCAGCATTTGAAACTGGAGGGGGAAACGCATATCCTGTGTCTTAGATGATGTGGGGTTCAGCGAGTTCGGTGATCACCTTTGTCACAAGGAGAAGCAGAATGTCCAGCAATGTGGAGAAAGGACAGAGAATCAAGGAAAGAGGAGAGAGGACAGCATTTGATGGGTGGCTGTTGTGGCCTGCAGAGATAACTCCTATTTCTCCTCTCTGTGCCTAGAATGCATTGCTGCCAGCTGGCCTCAGGCAGCGGGATCAGACCCAAAAGCCACCAACTGGTCCATTCAAGAGAGAGGAACTCATGGCTCACCTAGAAAAGCAGGCAAAGGATGTTAAAGACAGAGAAGACTTGGTTCCTTTCACTGGTGAAAAGAGAGGTATGGTTATCCTTTGTGCATGCCAAGCACGTTGGGATGAAGGAACAGCATGTACAAAGTGGAAAGGTTGGTGTCTGACCCATGGTGCTAAGCATGAGTTCCTTTCAACACCATTGCGATGACAGGTCTGCTCAATCTGCTCCCTGGCCTCAGCCAAGACTGGCTAATAAACCAGGCTGTGCCCAAGAGGTCCACAAGCTTGCTGATCTGGTTACCACTTGAGATGTTACATGACGGACAGAGGCTGTACTACTGCAAATGCCCCTTTATATCACCATCCCACTGCAGCTATGTCAAGTTCTGGTGAAGACATTGTATTTCCTGTCTTTTCTCTTCTGCCCTGGCCTCCTGTGAGCTTGTCAGTGTTTTCTGTGTCTTCTACTGCTGTCATTCATGCTCCACCCTGCACTCTGAACTTCACGTTGGCATGGAGAAACTGCACAGCTCCCCTCAGACAGTTCCTGTCTCATCTTCAACACCTCTTGACAGCCCCAGCCTCATTTCTCGTTTGCATGTTTCTGTCTTCCTGCACTGCATGATGGCTGCTGTGCTCCTGCTCTGTGTTTTCCTAGAGCCTACAAGCAAGGGCTATGCCCTGATTCTCCTTTTGAGGCCTTTTACTGTTCTTCAGGACATGTCCTATTATCCAAAGAACTTTCCTGCTCCCATTAGCACTCCAGATATCATCTGACATGGGACATGATCCCATGATGTAGATTATATTCTTGCTTCTGGGTTCCAGGAAGTTCTCAGCAGCTTTTTTCCCTGCTATTGTGTCTCCCTCTGTATCATGGTCACTCTGCGGCAGAAGTCCTGGCTGTATGCTATTTCCACTACCGATTGCCCTATGTCAAAAATAAAACAAAATAAAATAAAGTGCATGAAAATGTTCTTTGCCATGCAGGGGGTGAGACTCTGGAACAGTTTGTAAGGCCAGGCTGGATGGAGCTCTGAGCAGCCTCATGTAGTGCGAGATGCCACTGCCCATGGCAAGGGGGTTAGAGTTGGATGATCCTTGAGGTCCCTTCCAGCCCTGACAATTGTGTGATTTTGTGAAAATGTGAGGATGTGAGTGTCTGTTAAATCTGTCCCATTGATAAAAGTTGAGGGGTATTTTTTGCTAAAAAAACCCCGAAAAACATTCCTGAAAGAAGTAAATTAAATGTGACCAGCAAGAAGAGGGAGGTGATTCTGCACATCTGCTCTGCTCTGGTGAGACCCCACCTGGAATATTCCATCCAGTTCTGGCACTCCAATAAATAAAGGGCGTGGAACTGCTGGAGCAGGTTCAGAGGAGGGCCACAAAGATGATCAGAGAGCTGGAGAACATCCTCAATGGGAGCAGGCTGAGAGAGTTGGGGTTGTTCAGCCTGGAGAAGAGAAGGCTCCAAAGAGAACTTATAGCAGCCTTCCAATACCTGCAGGGACCTACAGGAGAGCTGGAAAGGAACTTTTTACAAAGACTTGTAGTGATAGGATGAGAGGGAATGGATTGAAGCTCGAGGAGGGCAGATTTAGATTGGAGATTAGGAGGAAATTCTTTGCAGCGAGAGTGGTGAGACACTGGAACAGGTTGCCCAGGGAGGTCATGGATACCCCCTACCTGGAGGTGCTCAAGCCCAGGTTGGACAGGACCTTGAGCAATTTGATCTCGTGGAAGCTGTCCCTGCCCATGGCAGGGGATTGGAACTAAATGATCTTCCAACTCGAATTATTCTATGAAAAGGGTAATTTTGAGCGTTTTCAGGAAGAGTGATTTAGCAATTTCCAACACAGCCTAGCCCAGCCCTGGTTACTTTCCTGGCTAGCCCAAGAGGCAGCCAGTGACACGCAGGAGATGGAGGTATGCGGAGCATCTTGAGTCTTCATAGTCTGGTCTGAGCTACTCATGTTTCAATGTTATGTGGCTTCAAACACATTAAACATATTTTCACTTGTAACATGCTGTTGAGTGAAGACACTGCTACACTGGCTATGAGCCAGAGATAGTAAATTACATGCAGTTGTTGCAGAGCTGGAAATAAATCACCATGTCTGCAGTTTGAAGGGTGATTTACTGCTCTGCCATGGGCCAACTCTCCCTGGCTGTGCTGCTGGGCAGGGCAGGAGTTGGTGTGCTCATAGAGGCTGTAGTTTGGTTTGGAATGCTGTGTTTGCATGCACCATTTGATGTTCCATTTGAGTACAGCATGGCTGGAATGTGAAGCTTTCTAAAACTAAAATGCAGAAGTTCTAACTGTGTTTGTTAAAGCGCAGTTTTGAAGTTGAGATATCAAAAAGGAATTACTGTGTGATGGTAGATTTAGATTCACTATTCCCTGAGGAACTCACCTGATGGCCTGTACAGTTTGTTGAGCCATGTTGTCTGGTGGGACCATGGTTCTGGGTCTCCTTACCAAGCCAGAGCAGAGGGGCCCAGCCCTCTCTGGACATTGAGCTGCAGAGGGTGTGTGGTGCACACATGATACTCTGCCTATTTTTGTGTGAGCAGCTGTGTCCCAGGAGGCAGATTCTTGCCCTCTTGGTCAGGGCAGCAGCGCACAGACAGGAGATGGGCCATTTTGCCAGAGACTGCTCATAGTAGTCTCCATTTCTTACCAGGGTAGGGGGAGAGCCTGCAGCACAGTTGCTTCTTCCTTGAGGCTAAATTCAGCCCCTTCTGTTTCTGCACATCTTTAAGTAGCAGGATCTTTGTTTCTCCCTAAAGTGCTACTGACTCTGGTTTCAGAGCAGGGATAAAAATATTCCTGGCTGGCATGCCAGGCTGAGAGCTTTGCAATCTCTCTCTATGCAGTGATCCTGGACTATGTCAGGGGAAGGGACTGTTAGAAAATGCTGTGGGATCCCTCCTCCTCCTACCATCCAGCAGCAGAACTGGGTTTGCCCAATCTACTACTCCCTGCCATGGGGTGTTAAAACACCACGGGCCTCTGTCTTTGTTCCTGGTTGTGTGAAATCTCAGACCTGACTCATTCAGCCTCCACAAAAATATCTACCTACTCCTTGCTGGTGAGAGCTGCTGGGAGCTGCCATGCAGTGCCATGAGCCCCATCCACTGCCCCATGCCTTTCTGGAGGACAGCTGGCTCCAACAAGAACAGGGTCCTGGCCTGCCCAGTGGCCATTCTGGGCAATGAGATGGGAATGTCACAACTCCCTGCAGTGCTCCAAACATAGGGCAGAGTGAATGGAAAGCTGCCTAGCAGAAGAGGACCTGGAGGTGCTGGTTGACAGCCAGCTGAAGATGAGCCAGCAGTGTATTCAGGTGGTTAAGAAGGCAAATAGCATCCTGACATGGATCAGCAATAGTGTGGCCAGCAGGAGCAGGGAAGTGATCATGCTCCTGTACTGGGCACTGATCAGGCCACATCTAGAATTCTGGGTTCAGTTTTGGGCCCATCACTTAAAGAATTACATCAAGGGGCTGGAGTGTGTCCAGAGAAGGCCAACAAAGCTGGCAAAGGGCCTGGATAACAGGGCTGGTAAGGAGCTGCTGAGGGAGCTGGGGTTGTTTCATCTGGAGGAAAGGAGGCTGAGGGGAGACCTTCTTACTTTCTACAACTTCACAAAAGTAGGTTGGATCCAGCTGGGGCTCAACCTCCTTTCCAAAGTAACAAGTGATAGAATGAGAGGAAGTGGCCTCAAGTTGCTCCAATGGAGGTTTAGGTTTGATATTGGGAAACATTTCTTCAGAGAAAGAGTGGTCAGTCTTTGGAGGTGGTGGAGTTATCATCCCTGCCTGTGTTCAAAAAATGTGTAGACATGACACTTCAGAACATGGTTTAATGACTGTGGTGGTGCTGGGGGGGTGCTGGGACTTGATGATCTTAGAGGTCTTTTCCAACCTTAATTACTCAGATTGCAGGGAGCCTGTGGCATTCAGGGCTGGGCTTGGAGCTGTGTCACTTGCTGCATGAATGCCTTGTCCATGTGGGCAACCTCCATGAGCAAAAGGCCACAAGCAAGTGAATGAGAAGGCAGCTTTGCATTACCAGCTCCACCTATCGCTTTGCACCTCTGGCTTGTAGGCATAAGGCCTCCTCCTTGGCCTCTTGCTGTCCCAGGGGACAGAGCATGTAGGTCTCCATCTGGCATGTCCACTGGTTCATTCCCCACTGCCCTAGTATCCACTGCAGCAACACTGAGAGAGGCCAAGTGCCCCAAGCCTGCTCCTCCTTTCATCCTGTGTGCTTACTAGACAAGTGACTGCTATTCCTGCCTACTGCAAGACCTCCTCCACCACCTCCTTTCCACCTTCTTTTGACTAATGTGCCATCTGCCCTGCCAGCATGCTATGTGGAGTTAGCAGCAGGAGCTGTCTCAGTGGCAGGATCAGTCCTGAACAGTGCTGGACTTAGGCCACTGGTCTCTCGTGGTCCACGTGACTGCTGACATATCTCCATCCCTTTAACATAGCCTTCAGAGAAGTAAAGTCCTGTGGGATCAGTTCGCACTTGGCTTTCTGTGTGCTGTGCTTTGGAACTATCAACATCCTATGCAAGGGTACTGCTGAACTTTTGTGGATAAAGCCCTCTGCACTGGCAGAAGAGTCCAGCTCCACAGCTGGAGATGTCATCTAGAATCATAGAATGGCTTGAGTTGAATTGGACCTCTGGTTACAGTCTCCCTGACATGGGCAAGGACACCTCCCACCAGATGAGGTTGCTCAAAGGCTCATCCAGCCTGGTCTTAAACACTTCCAGACATGGTGAAAGGCCTGGAACACAAACCCTATGAGGAGAGGCTGAGGGAGCTGGGGCTGTTTAGCCTGGAGAAGAGGAGGCTCAGGGGTCACCTCATTGCTGTCTACAGCTACCTGAAGGGAGGCTGTAGCCAGGTGGGGGTTGGTCTCTTCTCCCAGGCAACCAGCAAACAGAACAAGGGGACACAGTCTCAAGTCGTGCTGGGGGAAGTATAGGCTGGATGTTAGGAGGAAGTTCTTCACAGAGAGTGTGATTGGCATTGGAATGGGCTGCCCAGGGAGGTGGTGGAGTCATCGTCCCTGGAGGTCTTCAAGAAAAGCCTGGATGAGGCACTGAGTGTCATGGTCTAGTTGACTGGCTAGGGCTGGGTGCTAGGTTGGACTGCATGATCTTGGAGGTCTCTTCCAACCTGGTTGATTCTGTGATAATTCTATGAGGCATCCACAGCTCCTCTGGACAATCTGTTTCGGCATATCACCATCCTCAGAGTAAAGAAATAAAGAACTTCTTCCTAGTGCCCAGTCTAAATCTGCCCTGCTCTAGTTAGCTGTCTAAAAGGAAGGGATTTGAAGTCTCCTGATGTTTCTCTAAGTCTTGTGCTCCTCTGTCCTTTTTGTTGTGCAAACCTCACCCTACAGCAATGCATCTGCAGGGCTTGTTAAGCTGGTGCTGTGGCTCTGCTTGGAGTGACCTAATTTTGCTTTCACAGGAAAAATTTGGATCCCCAAGCAGAAGCCAATGGATCCTGTTTTGGAAAGTGTGACTCTGGAGCCGGAACTGGAGGAAGCCCTTGCTAATGCCTCTGATGCAGAGCTCTGTGACATTGCTGGTAAAAGAGTTTCACATGAAATCGGGGGTTTAGGTGTCACTGTTAGTGTCGTTTTGTTTGCTTTCTTTTCCCTCTTTATTTATTTTTTAAATTTATTTTTTCTTTTTGGTGGGTAATGAGCTGTACTGAGCTTTTTGCTGTTCATCTGAATGCTGTCAGTTTTGACAGGATTTATTTATTAGTTAAAAAAACAAACAAATGAACAAAAAGTGTCTATTTAAACTCACTATCAGCCCATGTGATGCGATGAGGAGCATGGGACAAAGCTGAGAAGACAAGAAGGATTTATCAAGTAAACAGAGTATGCTGTTTGATCTCTTCTCCTGTCTCTGCCACTAAATCTTGCATGTTGGAGCCCTGTCACCTTCAAGACCACAGCTTTCTTCAAGCCAAAGCTCTAGGAAACCATCAAGCAGATCCAGAAGGATGTGGACTTTTTGTGCAGCTTGTTGAAGGAGGTCAGGTTGGAGAAGTCTTTCAATGGATGCTCATTGAGGAGCTTTTCCAACACGTTTTAAAGCTTCAGATTTCTCAGTTTCTGTGGTCAGGTTTTTTTGTGTTTGTTCAGGATTAGGGGAGTCCAACACTAGAATTCTGGTGTCCTTCATGATGATTGAGAAGGAGTTTGGAATGCACAATGAGCTGGAGAGGGGGAGCAGGAGTTTGCAGGGACTGCTCCAGCCCTGGCAGCTTGCTCTTCAATAGGCTAAACAATCCCCAACCAAAGCAAAAAAGACAAGCATGGTCCCTGTCTGAGGGGCTTACACTTCAAGTAGTGTCCCATTGCTCCTTTTCAAGCCTCATTGTTCTCCCACTTCAGAGATTACAGTATCAGTATCTCCCTGAAGCACTGGTTTTGTGACCGAGATAAGATATGGATGGCCAAAGAACTGTATGAATACTCCCTTTGTGCTTTTCTGAGCTCAGATGTCCCTTGCTAGTGTAACAGTCAATGAATGTAGGAAACTCCACCTAAACATGAGGAGAAGCTTCTTTACTGTGAGGGTGGCAGAGCACTGGAACAGACAGGAGCAGGTAGAGTTTCCTTCTCTGGAGACTTTCAAAACCCACCTGGATGTGATCCTGGGCAAGCTGCTGTGGGTGCCTCTGCTTTAGCAAGGGGGTTGGACTAAATGATCTCCAAAGGTCCCTTCCAACTCCCACCATTCTGTGATCTTGTGAATATTTCAGTGCTACTGGCTGCTTCTTCCATATCTGTCTCCTTCAGATTTCCATACAGTACCCTCCTTGCCAGCAGCTTTTAGAATGACCACACCAACTAGATATTTAGCATGTGATAATACCATATTCTGTCTTAGAATGTTCTTTCATTAAGCTTTCCAACATAAGCACCTTGACCAAGCACTGCATCTCTGGGTTTAGCTGTTTTACTGTGCTACTAGAAAGCCCTGCTCTATGAAACTTCCTTTCTAATCCTCAGATCTGTGCTGCAGAAAAAAGCTGTTTGGGACAGCTCCTTCTACTAGTGTTGGGAGAACAGCCTTGAAGTGGCAGCAGGCAAACTGATGTGGTACAAGCTGTGCTGAAATCTCAATATTGACAATGAGTCCCTGCTCAGCAGGGCTCATTTAGCAGGAGCTTGTTTTATTCCTGCCTGTTTAGCAAGGCTCAGTGTCAGCTGTGGTGTATTGTCAGTACGAAAGATCTTGTGGATGGCTCCCAAGAAGTTCTGGAATGTCTCCTGTGGCTTTGGTCAGTTGGAGAAGGTAGAAATGGGGTACCTTCATTTTGCTTGAGTTCATCTGGATAGAACACAGTTGTCCTGGAAGGTTAATAGGCCTATTAGATGTCCTGGTTTGCCACACCCTTCTGCTGATGGGCGAAGCAAAGGCGTGTTCTGCTATGCCTTGTGCTTCAGACCAGCCTAGCCCTGATGTTTTGAGCTTGAACTACCTGGAAAATTAAGTGCCTCAAGTTTCCCAAGAGAAGGCATTTAGGTGCCTCACGACGTGGCAAGAAGTGCCTCTGAGATTGTGCCCTCTGCATATCTGCAAGAGATCCTGCCTGCACCTCTGCAAACCTCTGTGCTGAGAGGAACCAGGATCAGGTCAGAGATTGTCTGCCTCTTTCCCAGCACCCTGGGAAGATCTAGAAGCCTCTCAACAGTTGAGCAGTTCCAACACTGTCACATAGGAGCCAGAGACTATCTTGAAATTTCTATCCCATTGTAGTGAGTAGAACAGACTTTTCCCAGGGCTCCAGGCTACCTATTTGTAAGTGAGGCAAAGCCATTTTGTTGCTAAACTTTTCCAAATTTTCTCAATTTTCCTAAATTACTATATTGCTGATGAGCATCCTTGAGAAGATTTTCCTGACTGAATTGGAACCTTGCTGTGCCTGTCCATGGATAGGGCAGTGTGCTACAGACCCTCAGTCCAGGAAGCACAGCATTTATGTGTGTTACTGTCATGGAAGGGAGCAGAGCTCTGGCAAAGGTCCCATTTGTACACAGGATTGTGGCTCACACGAGTACCTTCTATGGAAAGAGTCAAAACAATGTTTTCTATCTGCTTGCAGTGATGCGGCTGCTGTGCCAGCAGACGTCCAGGCCTTGGGAGAGTCTCTCCCTCGGAGAGACTCTAGACATAAACATGGCTAAGTTTTGGAGAAAAGGCTCGAATTCTCAGACATGGTGACCACTCGACAAACATCTGCTGGGGGCTGACCCCTGGGTGGTCCCATAGGTTGTTTTGGTGAGAATTAGCCAATTGTATAAGTTGATTACAACTTTGTACCAATCTGTAAAGCTAACCCAAGTCTGCCTGCGCTGGCTTAATGCACCTCTGCTGAAATAATATAAAAATGCCGCACTACCTCTAGCCCCTCTCGCCCCTCACTCTCTACCCTGCTCTACTTGCACCTGTTTTGCTCGACACTCTGCTCGCTGATTACACACGCACACACACGCGGCATTCGCACCACAACAACCAGCTCGAGGCGGCACCGTTCCAGGCGGGGCCCGATCCTTACAAGCCCTGGGAGTCAGCATTCAGCTCGACCGGACCCACGGAGCCTCGGACAACGCGCCTTAAAATCCATAAAGACTTTGAAACTTTCCTGAACTGCATTTGGGACAGTGAGTAATTGATAAACTTCCATTTGAAACTGAATGATCTCTCAAGACTTCAATGAACTCTCTTATATCATAGACTCTCCTCATTTTGGTCATTCTGTATTTTAAATCACAACTGCGAATCAAGAATCTACGTGGGATAATTACAAATAAGTTTGGGGAAGGGGATTTCTAGTGCTCATAGTAATAAATCATTGGAACTTTTCATAAAAATCGGCCTCGCATATCATTCCCCCAACCCCCTCCCCCCAAATGAACTTTCCCGTCCGCGACAGTTACTCTGGGTTTGGAGCCTGTCATTCAAGAGTCTGCAGTAATTCAAGTTCTCTTTTTCTGTTTCTGTAGCCATCCTTGGTATGCACACCTTGATGAGCAACCAGCAGTACTATGAGGCACTGGGGAGCAGCACCATTGTCAACAAAGAAGGGCTCAACAGTGAGTCATTTAGAGCACTGCCAGCTTGGCTTTGAGGCTGGCAGCAGAGGAAAGATGGGAATTATTTCTGGGCTGAGGGTTAGAGCTATGGGTATGAAGAGCAAGCCTGTGATTTCTGGGGCTGTCTCTGATGCATCCTTGCCCTGTGATACAGCTGGGTGTCAGCCTTGCACCCTTGCACCTTCTGGAAGCTAGCCCCAGGCAGGCAGTGTGCTCTCCATCACCCAGTTTTGGACCTTGAGAGCATGCCTCAGAAGGCACCAACTGTCTTGTGCTGGTTGGCCAAGGTGCTGGGCAGCATTTCTGCATGTACCTGAGCACAGGTGGAGCTGGTCAGTGCTTGTTGTGGCCCTCAGCTTGTGTCTGGTTGTCAGGTCATGCTTCCCTCTCCTAAACCTGCTTCTGGAAGAGAAGGACCACACCCAAAGAGAACATGCTGCTGCTCAAGGTGCTTTCAGTTTCACACATCTTGCTTTTCACTTGCAGGTGTGATTAAACCCACACAGTACAAACCAGTTCCAGATGAGGAACCAAACTCAACTGATGTGGAGGAAACTCTGAAACGAATACAGAGCAATGACCCTGACCTTGAAGAAGTCAACCTTAATAATATCATGGTATCTGCTCCTTAATAATATCATGGTATCTGCTCTTTTCTACTCTGTTTTGAGCAACAGGGGTTGTTACCTGCTGTGGGACAACAGTGTCAGGTTGGTAGCTTGGAATAGCGGAGCTGTGTAGCCTGGGAGACTTCTCTCTGACCTGTCTGGTTGAAGGCATTCTAAGTTGCTTCAGTGGTGGCACATTTGGTGGAGGGGCTCTTTATGGAAGATAAAATGATGGACTCATAGAACCACTAAGGTTGGAAGGACCTTTAAGGTCATCAAACCCAGCTGTCAGCCCAACACCACCACAGTCATTAAAACATGTCCTGAAGTGCCACATCCACATGTTTTTTGAACACCTGCAGGGATGATGACTCCATCACCTCCCTGGGCAGCCTGTTCTAATGGCTGACCACCTTTTCAGGAAATATTTTTTTTTCTAATATCTAACCCAAACTTGTCCTGGTACAACTTGAGGCCATTTTCTCTTGTCCTGAGGCTACATAATCATGACAGTTGTCATAAAAATATGATGAAACCTCTTTTCTTGCAGGTAGCCCTTTGCATCTCCCACCCACCCCTGCTGCATGACTCTAAATCAAGTCAGGACACAGCACTACTTGTGTTGCCTCTAAAACACATAGGACATACAGAAAAATAGAGTTTCCACCTGTCCTTCTTGACTCCAGGACCCCCATCCCATGAGGTCTGTTAAAGGATGACCTCTTCACATAGCCAGGATGAGATCCTTTGCACAAACACATTGAAGACACTTGACCCACACTACCTGCACCTGCACTTTCTATAAGAAAACATTTTTACTTTAATATTCTGGCTACTGACCTTGAATGTCCCAGGGTGAGGATCTGAGGGGCAAGAACATTTTTTGTCACTGTGTGTTGACTCATGACTTTGGGACATGGAGAGCTAGGAAGATGCAAGCTATTGGGCTCTACATTGTGACTCTGCAGATTGCTTTAACTCTTGATAATACCACATGGTAGGATCCAAACAATGTGGCAAGAACTCCAAGTTGAAGCTACCACTTAACACTTTAGACAGGTGGAGCAAGGTGGGGGTCTCACATCCAGCAAGTGACAGAACAAGAGGAAACAGGCTCAAGCAGTGGTAAGGGAGGTTCAGGTTGGATATTAGGAACAATTTCTTCACAGAAAAGGTTCTCAGGCATTGAAACAGGCTGCCCAGGGAGGTGGGGGAGTCACCTTCTCTGAAGGTATTTAAGACTTTATGATGTGGTGATGAGGGATGTGGTTTTGTGGCAGTGGCTGATCAAAAGTGGTGAGATTGTGAGATCTAGGTGAGTGCTTTGACTTGATGGTCTCAAAGGTCTCTTCCCACCTCGAGTTGTATGACTGACTCTATGAAAGAGTATCTGAAGTGCTCAGTAAAGTGAAAGACACATTGCAGGAACTCAGATAAGCAGCACCCTTTAGATGCTGTTTATTCTTTAGATGCATTGCTTATGCCTTCACACAGGTCCTCTGCATTTCTTTCCACAGAATATTCCCATACCAACTTTGAAAGCATTTGCAGAAGCACTGAAAAACAACACCTATGTGAAGAAGTTCAGTATAGTGGGGACACGGAGCAATGACCCTGTTGCTTTTGTAAGTATTGTTGGCTCATCCTCCTGAAGCTGTGACAGAAGATACAGACCAATGCCTTTTGTACCTTATGGTGTATTTGCAAGGTTCTGCACCTCTGACATTGTGTATAGGGGAAGGGATCAAGTGAAGCCTCAGTAAGTTTGCAGATGACACCTAGCTCGTAGCTGTGTCAACCTGCTAGAGGGTAGAGAAGCTTTACAGCAGGGCCTGGACAGCTTACAACGATGGACCAATGAGGTTCCACAAGGCCAAGTGCCAGGTCCTCCAGCTGGGTCATGACAACCCCGTGGTGAGCTACAGACCTGGGGATGTGTGGTTGCAAAGCTGCCCCTTGGAGAAGTATCTGAGCATATTGGTTAATGGTCAACTGACCATGAGTCAGCAGTGCCCAGGTGGCCAAGAAAGCCAATGGCATCCTGGCTTCTATTAGAAACGCTGTGGCCAGCAGGGACAGGCAGGTGATCATCACCCTGTGCCCAGCACTGGTGAGGACACACCTGAATGTTGTGTTCAGTTCTGAGCCACTCACTACGGGAATGACATTGAGAGGCTGGAGCATGTCCAGAGAAGAGCAGTGAGGCTGGAGAAGGGCCTGGAGCACCTGGGCTACAAGGAGCATCTGAGGGAGCTGGGGGTGTTCAGCATGGAGAAGAAGAGGCTGAGGGGAGACCTTATGGCTCTCTACAGCTACTTGAAGGGAGGATGGAGGAAGGAGCGGTCAGTCTCTGCTCCTTGGTGGCAAGTGACAGGACCAGAGGAAATGGTTTCAAGCTGTGCCAGGGGAAGTTCAGGCTGGATATTAAGAAATATTTCTTCACAAAGAGGGTTCTCAAACATGGGAATGGTCTGCCCAGAGCAGTGATGGAATCACCATCCCTGGAGATGTTCAAGCATTGTGTGGACCTGGCACTTAGGAACGTGGTTTAGTGTTGGCCCTTCAGTGCTGGGTTGAAGTTTGGACTGAATGACCTTGGAGGTCCCTGCCAACCAAATATATTCTGTGATTCTGATGCTTCAGTTTCAGAAGCATTAGTGAAAGCAAAGAACAGCCTTTGATTGCTTTGCTTCCTTTCTCAGCTGTGAAGATCTTGGGACATAAGCCTTTTATCCCAGTTGGCCTTCAGGATCTCTGTGGGGTTGCAGATGTGTACTGAGTGGTCTGCCTGACCCTCATGCTACCTTCCAGGCTGCATCCTTCCACACTCCTCTAGTACCATTGCAGTCAGTTTTTGCTCTTCTTCCAGACACACGTGTCACTGGTTTACTGCTAAACCCACTCCTTTCTAGGGACTTGATTATTTGAAGCATTCTGGACTGGGTGGGTGCAAGCATTCTGAGTGGGTGCAAGCCAGCCCTGCCACTTGGGCATCATTTCCTGGTCTGTTTCATAATTGAGATCAGTCCTTACATGGCACTTAAGAAACAAACTCCTCAGATCAGGTGAGGGGTGGTTAGGAGTGTGTTAACCTGCTTCTGGTCTTACCCATTGAGGGAAGCAAAAGTGATTAATGTAGTTCTGATGACACTTGGAAATCACACAGTATCAGGGGCTGGAAGGGACCTCAAAAGTTCATCCAGTCTAACACCCCAGCCAGAGCAGGATCACCTAGACCACGTCATACAGAAACACATCCAGATGGCTTTGAATGTCTCCAGAGGAGACTACACAACCTCTTTGGGCAGCCTGCTCCAGGGCTCTGTTACTCTCACAGTGAAAAAGTTTTCCCTTATGTTCACCTCCTTTGCTCCAGCTTACACCATTGCCCCTTGTCCTGTCACTGGACATGCCTGAGCAGAGCCTGGCTCTGTCCTCCTGACACTGCCCTGCACATCTGTATAAACACAAATGAGGGCACCCCTCAGGCTCCTCTTTGCCAAACTAGAGAGATTCAGCTCCCTCCGCTGAAATACAGTGGATGTAGAAAGTCCAAAATATATCAGATGTAGGAAAAGAGATAAAGGAGATAGATGCTCCTCTGTCTGCTTGCTTCTGTGGCAAGGATCTCAAAATCCACTCAGAAGAAACAGTGCAGGTAGGCAACTGGTCAGTCAGGAGACAGGACCAAAGCTGGCCAGCATCTCTGACATCACCGTGATAGCCTTAAAAGAGGGACAGATGAAGCTTTACAAGGCAGTTGTGGACTGTCACATTGTGAGGTGACCCTAAGAGTTTCTTCATATGAGGTTTTGCTGTGTCCTCCAGCATGATCATGCTCAAGAATCCTCCTACAACAGGGGACAACCAACCCCCTTCACCCTGCACGAAGCTCTCCCATCTCATGGCAGTGAAACCACATGGTGCACAAGGTCCTCCCAGAGTCTTCTCAAGATGAAGGGGCTCGATTCTTGGCTGCTCTGGGTTGCTCTGCTCCTACCTGTCTGACTGCCATTTCTTGCTGCCTCCCTCTGCCCACAGGCACTGGCAGAAATGTTGAAGGTCAATAATACATTGAAGAGCCTGAATGTGGAGTCCAACTTCATTTCTGGGTCGGGGATCCTGGCTGTGGTTGAAGCTCTCCAGGCCAACACGTCACTAGTAGAGTTGCGCATCGACAACCAGGTAAAGCGTGGGAGCTCAGGTCAGGTGAACTTGTCCTGATGGTGGGAAACTGAGAAAGGTGGCCAGTGTGGCAGCCTGCTCCCAGTGCCAGGCTGATTTGGAGAGGTTTCAGCAACCTGTTTCTGATGCAGTTCCTGGCCAGCACCTGTTAAGACCTACAGCTGTTGTGGCACACAAGCAGTCTCCCATACTCCTGGTGCTGCTCAGGACAGTGGTGATGCACCTATCCAGTATCATGCCTTGCAAGGACTAAACGTCTACCTAACTTCTTATTTTTGCTACAATACCATGGAAAGAGAAAGAGAGCTCCAGAGTGTGCAGTGGTACAGATGCCATAGCAAGTTTAGCATCCCAAGAAACCCAAGGGGAAGCGGGGAAGCATCTGAACTGTGCAAAGCTCAAGGACAGGAGTTCATAGAATCATAGAACCATTAAGGTGGGAAAAGACTTCTAAGATCATCAAGTACAAATGACAACCCAACACCACCATGGCCAATAAACCATGTCCTGAAGTGCCATGCTTACTTGTTTTTTAAAATGAGAGGGGATCCTTGAAGGTTGGGGACCCCACTCTGACCCAGGCCTTTTCCTGGGAAGAGACTTTTCCTAACACCCAACCTAAACCTATCCTGGTGCAACTTGAGCTAATTTCCTCTTGTTCTATCACTTGCTACCTGGGAGAAGATACCAGCCCCCGCCTGACTCCAACCTTCTTTCAGGGAGTTGTAATGCATGAGAAGATCTTCTCTCAGCCTCCTTTTCTCCAGACTAAACATCCTCAGATCCCTCAGCCTCTTCCCATAATACTTATTCTCTAGCCCCTTCACCAGCTTTGCTGCCCTGTGACTTCATTCAAAGTTGTAGTTTCTCCAGACATCTCTCAGCTGCACATGTACCCAAAAAATAAAGTCCTTAGGCAAGAAGACTTGTGGGAAAGTCTGCTGGAGGAGCAGGGGCCACATTGTTGTACCAGGAACAGGCCAGTGGTTTGCTTTGCCAGCTTCAAGTCAGACACATCAAATGCACCAAGCGGTTCAAAGAAGCAGAGAAGGGGTGGAGATGGCAGGTATCAGTGCTCTCTCTAAATCATCCTCTGACCTGACCAGCTTGGTTTTCTGTTTTCTGTTTTCAAAAGAGCCAGCCCTTGGGCAACCAAGTGGAAATGGAGATAGCAAACATGTTGGAGAAGAACACCACCCTGCTGAAGTTTGGGTACCATTTTACACAGCAAGGCCCCCGGCTCCGTGCCTCCAATGCCATGATGAATAACAATGACCTAGGTGAGTTGGGGCTGGCTGCAAGCTGGGCACCACAGGAAGGTCCCTCCCTCAGCCTGTGGGCAACTCCTGGTGGCAGAAGGACAGAACTGCTTGCTTGAAGGCTCTGGTGGGTGTACTTGAATTAGAAACTACCTCTTGAAGGGCCTGGTGATGCTTTGAGCTTCAAGGAGAAATTATAGAATCATAGAATGTGTTGGATTGGAAGATGACATTGAAAGTCATCTTGTCCAACCACATCCCCTGCAGTAAGCACAGAAATCTTTAATTAGATCAGGTTGCAAAGAGCCCCATGAAGTTTGACCTTGAATGTTTCCAGAGACGGAGCCTCCACCACCTCCCCAGGCAACCTGTTCCTGTGTTCCACCACTGCCTCCTGATGTCCAGCCTAAGTCTACCCTGCTCTGCTTTAAAGGAAAACAGCCTTCACTGTTTCCCCAGTGCAGCTGCTGTTAGTCAGGCAATGAATTGTGCTCCAGACCTGGAGACAGTGGGCAGCTCTGACTCCCAGAAGAGGCAGCATGTTTGGCAGTGTCAGTGGGTACTGTTGGGAGGGAGAAAGAGCCACTAATGCGCATTGGCATGGCGCGTGACACAACATATGGCTGTGAGCTGCCAGCACTTGAGACTCCTGCCAGCTCCTTGTCCTCCTCCAGCTTCATTTCCACTTCAACAAGATGATGAAAAGTAGTAGAGCTGACCTTTGATGGCAGAGGGACTTGGCACATCCCCTTCAGAGTGAGAAGACACGTGGCTTGGTGTTGTCTTTATACTCTCAAGGAATCATGAGATGATACGGGTTGGATGATGTGTTATCATCTAGTCTAACCCTTCTGCCAGAGAAGGTTCACCTAGACCAGGTTGCACAGTGAAGCAAAATGTGATCAGGTCTTCAAACGGCCCCTTTAGCTGATGCAAGTGGCAGAGGCTTCCTAATGCTTGCCTGCAGGATGCTGTAGGGCACTGGAAATCAGTCCAGCAGAGCCACATTGAACCCACCCTCTGTGCCAGCCACACTCCGTGGCTCTGAACTGCATAGACAAGAGTGGTTACACACAACAGCCAGAAGCTCCTTCCCACCAGCAGCAGGTAACTATGTGGGAGGAATAAGCAAAAGTGTGCAGATTGTCCGAGGTTTTGGGTTTTTTTTTCACTTTAGGAAGAATTTTTTCCCTGGGAGGGTGGGGATCTGCAAGCTTGGAGGGACAGAACCGGTGTCTGCCCTGACCCGGTAGGCAGGCAGAGCCCTGCTGCTAGCAGGAGCATGCAAGCACTGCTGGGTTCATACAAGCCTAGGAAAAAAAATCTAACATGCAAATGGCAGCCACGAAGAGATGGCAGAACACTGGAGCCGTGTATTCTAATCGGCATAGGGTTCACCACAGGCAGAGTCTTCTGTCCCTTCAGGAATCAGCTTCAGGTTCAAAAGCCATAGCTTTAAGTGGCTGTTACGTTTAATCATAGAAACTTTTTTTTTTTTTAAAGACCTGTAGGATCATCAAGTCCAACCACTATGTAACCCTTACCCGAACTGTCTGGGTAAGGGTTAGATAGTCCCTCATGTCCCTCAATGCTCTGGCTCTTTGAAACACCTCTAGGGATAGGTCTTCAGCTACCTCCCCGGCAAGACTGTTCCAGTATTTGAGAATCCTTCCAGGGCAGAAGTTTCTTCTTGTATCCAACCAAAACCTCCTCTGGTGCAATTTGAGGCCATTTCCTCTCCTGCTATCTCTTGTTCATTGTCAGAAGACACATTTAGAGAGATTGCAACTATCTTGTCTTTTAAGAAGGAATAAATCAGCCTCGCTTCCACTAGTGCCATGCTCCTAGGAAGCACAGCCATGCATGCAGGCCTGCAGTGACCACACAGTACATTCAGTATTACAGCTCTGTATTTGGTCTTCCTGTAGCTGCATTCCTGGTCACCAGAGAGCTGCACCAGGAAAGGCTTAGGTGTTTTCCTGTCCTTTGCAAGACAGGCTGAGAGAATTGGGGTTGTTCAGTTTGGAGAAGAGAAGGCTCCAAGGAGACTTATTGTGGCCTTCCAGTACCTGAAAGGGGCCTACAGGAAAGGGTGCTGGTAGTGATAGGACTAGGGGGAATGATGAAGTTATAACAACAGTGGATTAGGGAAGGACGACTGATATCATCTACCTGGACCTGAGTAAGGTGCTTGAGTCTGTCCCACATGACATCCTGGTCACTAAACTGGAAAAACATGGACTTGATGGGTGGATCACTGCTGTATAAGGAATTGGCTGGATGGCACCCTCAGCAAGTTTGCAGATGTGTGGCACAGTCAACTTGCTAGTGGGCAGGGATGCCATCCAGAGGGACCTGGACAGGCAGGCCCAGGCCAACCTCATGAAATCCAACAAGGCCAAGTGTAAGATCCTGCACCTGGGTCTGCACAATCCCAAGCACAAACGGAGGCTGGGTGGTGAATGACTGGAGAGCAGCCCCGAGGAAAAGGATCTGGGTTGATGAAAAGCTCAACATGAGCCAGCAGCATGCACGTGCAGCCCAGATAGCAACTGTGTGCTGGGCTGCAGCAAGAGAAGTGTGGTCAGCAGGGCAAGGGAATCTCCTGCTTCACTCTGCTCTTGTCACACCCCACCTGGAACACTGTGTGCTCTTCTGGAGTCCCCAGTACAAGAAGGACATCGAACTGTTGGAGAAAGTCCAGAGGAGGGCCATGAAGATGATCAGAGGACTGGAGCACCTCTGCTATGAGGACAAGGGCTGAGGCTCGTCAGCCTGGACCTTTTAGTGGCCTTCTGGTATCTGAAGGGGGCCTACAGGAGGGCTGGGGAGGGACTATTTACAAGGTCTTGTAATGACAGTACGAGGGGTAATGGGTTTAAACTGGCAGAGGAGAGATTCAAAGTAGATGTTAGAAAAGGGCTTTTTACAGTGAGGGTGGTGAAACACTGGAACAGGTTGCCCAGGGAGGCTGCTCCCTCCCTGGAGGTGTTCAAGGCCAGGTTGGATGAGGCCTTGAGGGACCTGTTCTAGTGGGAGGTGTCCCTGCCTATGGCAGGGAGTTGGAATTGGATGAGCTTTGAAGTAACTTCCAACCTAAACCATTCTATGAATCTATGACTCTATGAATGGATCCAAGCTAGGGGAGGGTAGATTTGCATTAGATGTTAGGAAAAAGCCCTTCACCATGAGGGTGATGAGACACTGAAAGAGGTTGCCCAGGAAGGTGGTGGAAGCCTCACCCCTGGAAGTTTTTAAGGTTAGCCTGGATGTCGCTCTGGGCAACCTGATATAGTGGTAAGTGTCCCTGCCCATGGCAGAGGGTTGGAAATACATAGCCTTGAGGTCCCTTCCATGCCTGACAGTTCTGTTTCCATGGTTTTCATGGTCAGGCAGCATTTGACACACAAAGTAATCATCTGGAAGAGTTGGATCCAGAGTTGTTCCTGTGGTTAAGTGGAGGAGTTCACAGCTTGCCTCCCATGCAATGATGATGATGGTTTTGCATTTTGCCTCTCTCACCCTTCATTTCAGTCTGATCTGGTTCTTGTTTGCAATACATACTCATCGATCTGATGGTCTCTGGCAACAGCACCTCAGCTTCACAACTGGACCATGCATAAGTATAGAAAAAAAATCCCTTCTATTTCCCTCCCTGTCAGCAACAGCTCTCTGCTTCTGCTCCACTCCAGTGCTCCTGCCTACCGTCGCCTGATGCTGCTGCCACTCGGGTTTGGCCCTGTAGCTTCTTTTCTTTGAGGTGCTCTGTATGAAACAACTGCAAAGGCTTCCACATCCTCATCAGCTAATTTTAAAAGTATTACTTGAAATTTAATTAAAAAATAAAAATATTATTTGAAATGGCACTTTAAAAAAATAGTTGAAATTGCACTTTTTCTTTAATTGTTTGAAATTACACTTTTGTGTTTAATTGCTATTTGAAATAGCACACAAAAAGCATTATTCTTTGAACTGACATGCTTTTAAAAATTATTTGAAATCGCACCTCTTCGAAAGGATGATTTTAAATTATTATTTCAAATAGCACTTTTGGTTTTTTTAATTATTATTAGAAACTGCACTTCTTTATTCTTACTTGAAATTGCACTTTCAGTACCTGAAATTTGAAATTATTTGAAATGGTATTTAATTTTTAATTGTTATTTGCAATGGCACCTTTTAAAAAACATATTACATCAGATGGCACTTTGGTTTTTTTAAATTATTATTTGAAACAGCACCTTTAAAAAAAATATTATTTGAAATGGCACTTTATTTTTTCAATTGCTGTTTGTAATTGCACCTTGTTAATACTTGAAATTACACCGTTTAAAAATTTATTTGAAATGGATTTTTTTTAAATTACTATTTAATTACTAATTAAGTACTTTTTTTTAAATCACTATTTGAAATGGCACCTTTATTTGAAATGGTGCTTTAAAAACTAGCAAAGGAAACTGTTGCATCCACCTCCTGATATCATGACACCACTTGGCACCAAAATTGGATTAGATAAACTGTGTGAAATATAATTGCCTGTAGAGAATTAAGGCTGAAGGAAAGCAGCTTCCTTTTGGGATTAAAAATTGTTAGGGATAGAAACTAGAATTTTATTTCCTTTTTTTTCATGGAATCATAGAATGGTTTTGACTGGAAGAGACCTTAAGGATTATCTAGTCCCAGCTCTCTAGCCAGGGGCAGGGACACGTCCTGCCACACCAGGCTGCTCAAGGCCTTGAACACCTCCAAAGAGGGGGCATCCACAACCTCCCTGTGCAACTTGTTCCATTTGAATATGCCTCAGGCTGTGCCTGCTGCTTCCAGCAGGACCCAGAAGCTAATGCTGTCCTCTTTCTTCTCTGGCAGAAAGCTCATCTCTCAGCTCCTTTCCACAGCAGGTCAGCCGAGCTTTGTCATCCACATCTCCCCACTGCTGTAATTGACTTCTCTTCATTCTCTTTTTCAGTGAGGAAGAGGAGACTTGCAGAACTGAATGGGCCTATTTTCCCCAAGTGCAGAACTGGAGTCTAGCTGCTGGCCATGGTGTGTGTTGGGGTAATTTCCAGTGATCTGTGTGCTGCACTGTGGAAATCCAGAGGCAGTAAGTGCCTTGACAAGAGTATTTGTGGTGCCTCCATTCTGTTTGATGCACTAAGGGTTGTTTAAATTAACTAGTGGCTGTAGCTGAGGATTTTATCCAGTAGAAGTTGTAGAGTTGGAAACTATTCAAGCCAGTAACTACCTGCCCGTTTTAGAATACATCCCAGTGTAAAATTGACTTCATTAACCTGGGACCTTTTTTTCTATACACTTCCTGCAGTTAGGATGTGGTCTGCACAAGTGAGTGAAAAATAGCAACTGTTCCACATAAATTAGAGAAGTGTTTAAAAATTTTTAAAAAAGGTTTTCTTTTTTTTCTTTTCCTCCTTCAAATTGGTCTCAACTAACTTAGAGGAACACCTACTTTAACAAGCACTTCTACTACCTGGAAACATGGTGATTTCAGTAACTGTGAATTACAATCATTATTATTATTGCTTGTTGGTTGGTTTTGGTGGGTTTCGATTTTTGTTCTTGTTTAAACCAACATTTGCTGAGTCACTCACTTAGTTGGGGATACTGTTTCAGAAGCATCCTTGTGTCTGTTAAAAAAAAAAAAAAAAAAAAAAAACAAGAGCAAACAAAAACCTCATCTCCACTCCCTGATGACGTGGAACTTAAGGCCACCAATTATAAAGCAGAGTCTGAAAAGTTGAGAGGTTTAGGATGGGTTAACATCTCCTCTGCCTGAGGCATGCTGGAGGAAAAATAGTGACCTTCAGAGATGTGATGCAAATCCTGACCCCACAGAGATGGCCAAACTCATTGGCAAAAGAGAAACCTCTTAGCCCCCCACTCCCTTCAGTCTCCTGATGTTAAAAGCATTTGTGCCCAGATACTCACTGGAAGCAAGTCAAGTTCTCTCTCTTCACTGTTTTGTCTAGATAACCAAGCCCATTAATTAAATCCTGTTCAAATGGGGATTGTTCCTTTTACTGCTTGTCCCTGAGGTCTGCAGAACAGCCAACAATAAATGTTGTGCCCTAGAAAAGCTGTGAAGGGAAATAGCCTCAACTGGCACAGCCTGACAGGGTTTTGTCAGACAGCCTTCTGAGAGGGACTCTCCACAGGCTTGTTTAGCTCCCAGACATGCAGTGGATTGGACCCAGCACTATTCCATACAGAATTCCCAGTATTAACACCCAGTTGGTGGGATCATGCTGGATAGGAAGACTATTCTAGCAGCACTGCTGTACTGAAGCCAGATTCTTGGCCTGATGACAACATGGCCCAGATAATGGTCTCACTTGCTAAAATCCTCTTCAGAGTGAAATTTTTCAGGCTTTTCACATATATCCCAGGTAAAGTCCCACAGATTTCTTAAGAGCTTGTACACAAAAGCCACTCCATAATTTAGCTCAGACCAAGGAAAGCAGAGAAACATTACTTTCAGTCATGTGTGAAACATGTTTGTTGCTCTTCAAATCTTAATAAATGAGCCAGTGGTGTCAAATAAAATGCTTCACTACAGCTTCTTCCTTCCCAACACCCTGCAACTTCCCTGTCAAAAAAAATACACAAGAAAACCAGTTGAAAATGTATTTAAAAAAAACAAACCCAGAAAACTGGCAGACAGCCTCTTTCTTCCACATGCACTGTGAAGACTTCAAAACAGTCAACTAAATCATCAGACCAGAGCCACATTTTCTTTAGCTGAGCTCAGATTTGCATGCTGTGGGCTCACCTCTTCCACTGGCCTTGGAAGAACACAAATTGATCTCATCCTTGGGAAATCTTGATGGTGCTGAGAAACCCAGACAGGCAAGGAGATCCACCTGCCAAGCAAGGAGCACTACCGTGGACTACAAAGACTTCCTCTAACTTGCCACTGTAGCAGCATCCAATTTAACTGTGCAGCCCAAATGAAGCCAGCAGGATCATGCTAGGCTGCTTGTCTGACTCTCATGGAGCTGCTTTGCTGAAAGACACCTGTGAGAGCTGAGGGCATAGAAGCACAGACAGGCTGTGCTGAGAGGTATGAGGCTGTGCAGCTCCAAAATGGTGGCATTTAAGAGCAAGTGGAGTGCTGTTTGTCCCAGCAGCTCCCCAGGAAAAGGAGAAAAAAAACGTGTTGACTGCAGCATCTGTCAGTCACAGCCAATCTTGCTTAACTCTTGCCTCTCCTAGAGGTATCTTGCCTTCTCTCAGGCATTACCACTGGGGTGCCTGGACCCCACCACAAAACATTTCACAGTGGGAAGTCCTTATTTGTGTTAGTTTGGCAAAACTAATCCAGAAGCCACGATACAGAAGCTGCTTGTGGAGTAACTCACAAAAGAGGCTAAGGACGTCTCTTCTTCTTTGCAGCAGAGAGAACCTGGTTTTATGTGCCTCCATCTGCAAATCTCAAACCCTTCTCTTCCCTTTCCTTAGTGCAGCAAGGACCAGAAGAGGTCCTGTGGCTTGCCTCTGGCTCTGAGGTAGAACCTCCAGCTGACAGTTCTCAGAATTGTGCCTTGTAGCCAGGTCTGCCGCACGGCAGATAACTTAGTTAAGTTCAGCATGTATCTCTGCAGAAACAAGCACCCCCAAAAAACAGGTGAAGTATATTTGAGTAGTACATTAAAAAAATGCAGTGAAAGCACTAACGATTTATGTATTGCCACAGGATTTTCAGAAGTTTACATATAAAATGTAGTTGTTTCCATTCTGTATAGGTAAGTGACATAGAAACATCCTTCCAAAGAGATTACAGTGCTCCAGAATTGCCGATAGACTGAATTATAGAACTGTGGGTTTTTTTAGTCTAATACATGTGAGGGAAAGGAAGGAAGTATAAGAAATATTTCAGTCCTCAAAAGCAGAGGTTATGTGGCCAGCAGTGCCTGGGGGGCAAGGTGCTAGGGAGCCACAGGTAGACTTCTGCTGAGGGTGTCTACTGATGGGAATTTTCCAATTTCCTCTCCAGTAGGTGTTGTGCACAGAATTCACAGAATCACAGAATGTTAGAGGTTGGAAGGGACTTCCAGAGATCATCAAGTCCAACGCCCCTGCCAAAAGCAGGATCACCCAGGGTAGTCCATACAGGAATGCATCCAGGTTTTGAAAGTCTCCAGAGAAGGAGACTCCACAATCTCTCTGGGCAGCCTGTTCCAGTGGACTCTCTCCAGCAGGTCCCTGTCTCTCTTGAACTGGGGAGTCCAAACTTGACACAGTATTCCAGGTGTGATCTCACCAGGGCAGAGCAGAGATTTACTATTACATACCATCCCAGAAAGATTTCCTAAGTTTCAAAGCTTTGGTTCATGAAAGGAATGGCCACAAAGGTCATGAAGACAACTGCTGTTATTTCTGGAAGAAGAAACGATTGCCATAGCTTTGAAGGAACCAGTGCCCATGTGTTTGAAGTTGCTAGCCAAGCCAACAACAAAGTCGGGCTGAATTCACAGCATTGTGAGGAGAAAAGTTACAATCTGCATGACAACAACATGGTCCTAACTGCCATAAAGAAACGGCAAAAACCTGAGTATCTGTTTTCTTGCTTTTAAAAGCAGTTGCCAGTAAAAAAACAAAAACAAACAAGAAAAAACAACAGAAAAAAAGAGTAAGTGATTCTGAGTGACTAACTACTACTTAGTACGAAGAAAGACAGTGAGCTCCAAAGACAGGCACAAAAGAAGCAGCAGAAGTATTCTGAGCTTGTAGGCTGTGGATTCCTTCAAATGCAAATTTTTCCACTACAAGAGCTGGGAACTGCACGCATAAACATCTCATAGCTTTTGGAAAACTTAGCCCAAGCACAAATGCTCCACAAATCTTGAATTCCTTAATTTGTATAAAGGATCCTGCAACCTATTTATAGCTGCTGTAGCCATTTATGCACACGCCACTCCTAGTGCCCTCAAGCTGGTACTTTGATGGTCTCTGTGCTCCTCCCTCTGTGTATCTTGGCTTCGACATGCTTCAAGCTATCCATTTCTTCTAATGCAGAGCTGAGCCCTGTTTATTTCACGGACAAGTTGGAGGAAACAATGGCTCCCAGAGAGACGGAACTAACAGAGCACTGGGGCTGGATTTGATCTCTGGAGGTTCCTTCCAACTCCTAGGATTCTGTGACTGAAATGAGGATTATTTTTGCTGTGAATCATAGGATCACAGAATGGTTTGGGTTGGAAAGGACATAAAACCCACCTAGTCCAACATTCCTACAGCAAGCAGGGAGACCTTCAACTACAGCAGGTTGCTCAGAGCCCTGTCTCACCTAGCCTGGAATGCTTCCAGGGATAGGGCATCTACCACTTCTCTGCAAAGCCTGTTCCAGAGCCAGAACTCTTAATTCTAAAGGTCTGTGCTAGCTGTAAATATAAGCTTCATTCATATTTCCAGAGCCGTCTGAGTCTAGTCTGGGCAATTTCTAAAGTGTGGGGGGGCAGGAAACACCCAAACCATCACGTATTTTTATTTGGCACTCCAACGTGAGGCAAATTCATTTTGAGTGACTGTTCATTAACTCTGGAAATAGGAATGAAACTATTTATTTACAGCTAGCACAATATACAAGCAGATATTTACAGTATATACAGTTATAGACAGAAATATACAAGGTAAAAGGTAATACAGAAACACAACTCCCCTCCCAGAAACCTGAGTCCCCAGGAGGGGCTCGCAACCACCCCTTCACCATCCCTCCTGCCCCTCTCAATCTTACCCCAGTCCTAAGGAAGAGCAGAGGTTCAGCCAAGAGGTTAAGAAGCAAAGTGGATTAGGCCAAATGGAAGGTGAGGTTAGGGAGTAAGATGTTGCTCAGCCAGCAGCCCAAGCGAGAGTGAGAGAAAATGGCGAGAGTGTTTTCTGATGTTTTCATTTCTTGTTCAGCAAGACTCCGAGGGAAATAGACATCACCAATGTTTTCCTTTCACAGCCTATGATCTAATTCTTCCCACCAAAACATTCTAGCCAGCTTCAACCTAGCACAAGGTCACACACAAGTATGCCTGGGCAGACACCTACAGGCCTTTGCTCCAGTTACAAGAAGGATCCTTACAGTGCCCCCAGCCAGTTTTACAGAGGAGCCAAGTCACTGACTTCAGGTCACCACCTCTTGCTTCTTACTGCAAGAGATGCAAGCAGAATGGTGTGTACAAGAAAACACCTTCAGCTCTAATCTGGTCATGTACCCACACCCAGCTGATCCATCTGCTGTTTTCACATCCCAGCACTAGCTATTGAGGTAAATACATGAACAGTGGAGAGGTTGGACAGATCCACCTCTGTGCAGGAGGAGAATAATGGAATTGTTCTTATGTCCCTTCAGTTTCTTTTGAGTTGTAAGCAGCAGTGTCCTGTTGCACATACTCTGCTTGAAAAATCCCCATAGTAGAGGCCACCACACTACAAGACTGTGCCCAGGGAGAGGAATTCTGTAGTGCTGGTGGTGAGTTGGGCACTCTGGTAATGTACCATCCAGTAATGAATAGTTTTCAGGGCATACTCTAGTCTTCAAGGCAGCACATGAACAGGACTTTCCAAGCCAAGACAGTTTCATGATTTCTAAACCTGAGTAAGAAAACAGGGCTCTGGTGACAGAAGACTTTCATATCAGCAGATGTCAGATAAGTTAATCAAGCAGCTTCTTTCCTTCCTCCGGCATCCTTTGAAAGACGTGTTCAATAGGTATCCTTGGCCTTCTCTGGGTACATTCACATTCCTCCTTCAGTGTCTGTCCTGGAGCCCTTGAAGTCATCTGGAGCTCCTTCTCTTGACAAACAGCACAACAAGCTGTGAGACCTTTGTTGCGACAGCTTGGACACGTCAGAACAAGTTGCCGGCAGTGCTGGCTAGAACAGAGTTTGTACTGGTCCCACAGTGTCCCACAGTACCTGCATGCTGGAGGGAGGAGGAAAAGACAAAGTTAGCACTCACACTGCCTCATCTGTCCCCCTTGCAGAAGATTCTTTGTGGCACCAAAGGGCTGCATTCTCTCATGTAATTGGCTATGTATCATCTTCCATGTTCAATTCCTGCTTTGGCCTGCTATTCAGAATCCAGCTAAATTTTAAATGTCTGATTTTGATGTAAGAATCTTAGGGTAACTGTCTCTTGGGAAAAGAGGAAAGCCCTTATTAGTGCTCTAGTTCCAGTTAGAGAGATTTAAAGCAAAGAAGATAGATATGCTGGTGGTAACTAAGCCAGCAGACAGCAATGTGTCCTGGTGGGGATGGGTGTGCCACGGGATTCCTTCCAGTCAGAGGCGATAGCTTGTGTAGATGGAGTGTTACTTGGTAGAGTCCTGCCACTACATCAGACAGGTTTTAACCTTTTTAGCTGTGCCACCAAGAAGTGCCTAACCCAATGCTTCTCCCTGAAACTTCTGCAGAGGTGTCTGTGATTTGATTTATCTAAAGCATGCAACAAACTCCCTCTATTAGTACCTGGCAACTGAGAAGAAGACCCCATCCGGGAGGCCAAGCAATGTTCTTAAGAACTTCAACTCAGAATTCACTGAAATTCTGCAGGCTACAGAAGATTTTAATGTGTGAAAAGAGCAGAGTGCTGTAGAGTTTAGTGGCACCACTCTCCTAGTGCCTGGCAGTCTGCACTGATGCTCTGTAAGATTAGTGGAGCAGAGAACAGCTGACAGCAGAACTATTTAATGGTCAGCTGACCAGACAGAGTCCAATCAGCACGGTGGGCAACAAGAGGATAACATCAACAGTAGTGCCTGACATTCAGCTCTGTAGCTACAGATGGCTCCTAACAGCAGCTGTTCTGCAGGGAATGCTTCGTTTTACTGCTCCAGTTTCAGGGAACTCTTGTTTAGTGGCCCACTTTTCTTTCATTTCTATTTTATGTGCTCAAGCCGTAGCAATGACAATCATAATGAAAAGTGACAGCATTGGAAGACTGAAGCGAGTACAAGGAAGAACTACACAGACCAGTTTGTTTGCCCCTATCTTGCACACCTCTGTGGAAAATATTGCCAACAGCTTCCCAGCCTTCTGCACTTACATTATTTAGTCCTACCTGAGATGATATCTTCATTGGAACAAATGGCGTAACGATCATCAAATACAAACAGCTTCCCCCTGTAGAATCCATCTGGAAACTCTTCCAGGTACTTATGAATTCCACCTTTTAGCTGGTAAACCTCTCTGCACACTGCCTGTTTAAAGCATATTAGCAGAAAAGCTGAAGGAGACGGCAGCAGTGGTGTGCCAGAATTCCCAAAGCAAATGTAAATGCCAGGGCTCAATGAAAACCAGCAGCTTCTGAGTCACCATCAGATGGCACCACGTGCACTTGCAACTCCAGGCAGTGTCACCAAAGACTGTGGGGCAGATCCACAGTACTGATTTGTTGACATGAACCCGCTTAATGTTACAGGGGAAAAAAAGGGTTGTTGCATTTCAGATCAAATGCTCTGGAACCTGAAGCGCTGCTTAGTCTCTTTTTATGCACTAAGCCATGAGCAGGAGCAGTTCTCAGGGTTCACATTGGTGCAGTGGTGCAGCAGAGAAAATAAAAATAAAGGTTTAAATCTCTGGAGAGCATGTGTGCTGTTCCCTTGCTCCTTGAGGGAAGAATGTTCCCCGAGAGATGGAAAGCACAACTAGAACAATGCAGTGTCCTGGGTTTAACGCCACAACGCTGGGAAAGCATTGACTGGCTGATTTTCTCCACCCTGAGATGCAAAAGCTGTGCAGTAAAGATTTCAGAGCATAATCATAGTCATAGAATCATAGAATGGGTTGGAAGAGAAGTTAAAGGTCAATTAGTCTCACCCTTTCTGCTGTGGGCAGGGATATGTCCTATTGAACTAGGCTGCTCCAGGCCCCATTTAACCTGGCTAATCACAGAATGTATCAGGTTGGAAGTGACTCTGAAAGGTCACCTTGTCCAACCCCAATCTAGACAGAGCTTGTGGAAACATTGCAGAATGTTCTCTAGCCCTCCTAAACCATCAATACTATGGCCAGGGCAGACTTACAAATACCTTACCTCAGCAAACAGGTCACATAATTATTTGCACAGACCAATCAGTGTTCTGTGCACTCATAGGTATCTGTGCACCCTGAGCTGCACTGAACTGCCCAATACAGGCAGCATGAGGCAAGTGTGTGTCAGAGAGAGTTCTCTCCCCACCTACTCATTGAGCAGCTTGTGCTCAATAAGAGTTTACCAGCAAAAGAAGACAGCTGCCCTTAGAGCAGTCCAACACCCCAATATGTGTGCAACCTCAAGATGCAAACTCACCTTGCTCCGCAGGTAAGCAGAGCCTCTTTCACAGCGAATCCCTCCTGTGCAGTACATCAGGACACGCTTGTCTTTAAAAAGCTCCAGATTTTCATCTACATAGCTGGGAAAATAGCTGAATTTCCTGATATCTGGAGCCAGGCAACCCTGGAAATGACCCTGCAATAACAACAGGTGGCCAGGCAACTGGTTATCAGCAGCCTTATGTGGTAAGAGTTTGTGCCTCAAACTAGAGCAGGTGACAAACCTTTGGGCCAGAAGCAGCTTACTGCAACTGCTTTTGGCAGTTCCTCAGCTGCATTTATGCATCAAATTACCTGTTAAAAACTGTGATAGGATTCTACACAGCATGTCTCATCCCAAGACAGAAGAGGCAGATGAACAGAAAAGAACTGTCATGGAGAAACACGTGCGACAACAGTGCAGGAGGACTGCCGGATCTTGCAGTAGGATGCCTATATTCTTTTTGTCATATGGGACAAGGCAAAAATGCTGGAAAACATCCTTACAAATCATGATATTTTTACTTCAAGCTATGTCGTATTCACTAATGTGAATACTATCCTCTTCCTGCCCCAAGGAAGCATTTAGCCAGGCAGGTCCTGTGTGTCCAAAATGGATTTCACACATTTAACAGTGTGGAATATGGAATCTGTTCCTCCAGTAAGGTTATACCCTCACAGTGTCAAATGCCTCCTCCCCCCAGCACCTTCACATTGTAAGAAGCACACAAAGAAGACTTACTATTTTACTTTCATAGAAGTTCCTACAGTCCAGCAAGATGGTATCACTTTGTCCTTGACTGGCCTGAGACAAGTACTGCTTTACTTCTCTATGAAATTCCTGAGGGGACAAATGGATTCCTTTAATACAAAAAAAAAAAAAGATAAGAAGGAAAAGGACAAAGTGAGCAGCAGAACTGCAAAACAATAATACTTTATGATCTTGCTCATCCAGATTCTCTTCAGATTTCCACAGAAAAAATTTTCTGTGATGGCTTACAGACTTTTCATCACAACCTATACCTGTCAAATTTACCCATGTTTGGCTTCCTATTAACAAATGAAATGCTGCACCACATGACAGAAGCAGCAGCAGGCACGCATCTGCATCTATGATCTTTGTTATGTCCCCCTGGCAACTCTTCGGCTGAAGAATAAAGTGGAGGAAAAAACGTTTCCCTTCCTCTGCTCATCCTTCATTACATTTGGAGGCACAGGAACACACCAAAGTGCAATTTTTTTAACTAAACTCTTCTCTATTGATAAAATTGGACAATTTCTGCAAGAATGTATTATTTTCAGTACATAGAATCATAAAATCAACCAGGTTGGAAGAGACCTCCAAGATCATCCAGTCCAACCTATCCCCCAGCCCTATGAACCTGACTGCAGAACTTGGCTCTGCTTTAAAGGCACCATTGGAGCATCATTTCTGAGCAGTCTCATGCACCTACAGAAGGTTTGGAATAAATATGAACAATGCATTGTCTTTCCTAACCATCATACACAGCTTCACCTTTAGCAGCTGTCCAGGACCTTACTCCCTGACTAAAGCACAAAATTCATTCCCACTGCAAAATGAAATAACTGCTTGATATCACTGGAATTATTACTGCTCCCCAAAAACCAAATTAATTCTGAAGACTTTTTTGAGGTAGCACTTATCAGCTTAACATCTGGGCTAGCAAATTCCCTGTCCCAGTAACTTTTTAACATCAATAAGAAATACATTTCTGTATGTACTTCTCCCATGTCATGGTGACTGAACAGAAGGAAAACATAGAATGGTTTGGGTTGGAAGGGACCTTTAAAAGTCATCTAGCCCAACCCCCAGTTCAGTCAGCAAGGACATCCTCCATTTGATCAGGTTACCCAGAGCCCTGTTGAGCTTCACCTTGAATAACTCCAGGGATGGGGCCACAACCACCTCCCTGGGCAACCTGTGCCAGGGTTCCACTACTCTCATGGTAAAGAGCTTGTTCCTAACATCCAATCTAAATCTGCTCTTTTCTAGTTTGAAGCCACTGCCCCTTGTCCTGTCACCAGAGGCCTTTGCAAACAGTCTCTCTCCATCCCTCTTGTAGCTTCCTTCAGGTACTGGAAGGTTACTCTTCGGTCTCCCTGGAGCCTCCTCTTTCCTAGAAATGTTTTTAATGGAGATATTTTACTCCTCACTTGGTTCTCACTTGGATGAGAGGTTTTATTTTTCATTAAACCAACTTACCAGTTTCTTTGTAAGACACTATCTTTGGATCAATGCCCATAGGTACGATTTCTTTGAATACTCCAACTCGAAGGTCAGGGAAGCAGTGAGATCCTCCTGCACTGCTCTAGGAAATTAAACACAAAAGAAACCAATCTACCAAAACTCGTCAGCTGTCAAGACCAAAATTACTGAAATCTAAACTATAAATGAAGTTTAGGTAGTGGACCTGGTAGATAAATGTCTTATGCCCAGTGACTACTCAGCAGGTGAGTAGGCACCATTTTGTGTGAGGTGCAGCCACTGAGGAGTGGAAAGGAAAAAAGATCTTAGAAACAATGCCACTAGCACCTATCATAAGAAAGTGAAGATCTCTACAGAGCATGCTGAGCCTGACAGAAACATTATAACACCAGTCATGTTGACTCACCTGAGCCTTACAATTCTCTTAATTCTATCAGTCATGACACACACAATGAAATCTGCATTGGTTTGTGCACTTGAAAGAGAAAACATAGGAAGCTGGCCAGGCTCAAGACTTGTTAACAGTTGAGTCCAACACTCCTTGCTCCCTCCAACCTCAAGCACATGAGGTCTCACCCAGCTCTTTTTCATATGTAGCCCTTCTGCAGGAGACAGGAAGCAAGGATTTCTGTAGGGCTGAGTCTCAAACATGGCTGAGGTACTATCAAGAAATACAAACACTCAAAGAAAAGTGCTCTGTAACTACCACAGTCTGCAGCACCTACACTGGCCATTGAATGTTTTCATAGCCCCAAACACAGTTTTTACGCCTTTATGCCTGTGTCTTCATGGCACAGGGCCTCTTCTATAAGACAGAAAACATCATCATGTACTAACACATTGTCGTGGAGGGCCTGTAGGCCCAAAAGGAGGCTTGCTTATGCCATGCCTTGCCTGGACATGTTCTTCTGCCAGGACCCCTGGTTGTAAACAAGTTGTGTAAGCCCACACACACCCAGTTCGTGTCTCCCTGGTAAGTCCATGTGATCCCCATATTTGGGATAGTCCAGGCAAGAGCCTTCTGCCCATTATGGTAAGGTTTGGCTAACTGCCAACCTGATTGGTCATTCTAGTGGCCAAAGAGGCCATTGATCTCGGCCCACAGTCAATAAATAGGGGTGCACAGGTAAACAATGTGCTTGGACCCTATTGCAGTGCCCTGCCACTCTGACTCACCTGTACGGCTCAGACACGTGCTCTGACCTTCACTTGCAACACTCAGCTGCTCAGACCCCCACGCTTGGACGCCATTGCATAGCTCCGATGCTCAGAGGCTCAGACCCTCATGCTTTGACTCATTCACAGCTCACCTGCCTGTGAACCTTTCTTGCAGAGCTCATTTAAGCCTGCACATATACATAAGGAGCCTATAGCCTCCTAAGACAGCTGTGCACATCTGCACACCATTGCTATCAGGACCAGATCCTGCATTGCCTTGACCTACGGAGCTCAGACTCCCAGCAGCCGCACACATTGCATGCCCACTGCCTATCATTGCCTGGTAAGCGCCGATGCTGCTGAGATAACCAGGAAGCAGACCCTGGATTGCCTGCACACACAGCCTGAAGCCATGAACAACCGTGTCAGAGACAGCACGACATTCTCCTCAAATCCTGCCAGCTGATAAGCCCTGGACACAGCATCCAGAAGAAGATAGCAGCACCAAAGGCAGAGATCACCTCTTCGCCAGGAGGACAAAGATTAGAGAAAACCTATTTCCCCACAAACCAGGAGGATTCACCTATTTCCCCTCAAGTTGTGAAGATTTCAGCCTCAGAGTCCACAGGCAGAGATCCTGGAGAATTGGACATTAGGCACAGGCTGTGACGCAGCCCTGGAGGGTGATTAATAATTAATAAGAATTGTGAGTAAAAGCTTCAATACCTCTGTAGATATCTGTTGTCTCTGCCATAGAGCAGAAAGAGTTTCAGCCTGCACTGCTGGGCAAATAGCATAAAGATCCCAAATGGCATTAAGCCGCAGGGAAAACTCCTCTCTCTGCTCACAGTTTGACTGTTTGCTAGTTAAATAACAAATCCCTGTACATATTTTATCCTAAATTGTTTTCATAACCGTGTACCAAACTGAATATTAACATACAGTGGTTGGGGGTGGCGAGAGTTCAGAATATTGAATTTAATAAATCTATATTTTTATATAAAATTATATCACCCCAATTAATTTCTCCCCTACACCAAAATAGGCGTAGGTACCGAGAACTCCCCTCTGCAACACACATGGATGTGGATGCCCAGACTGATCACGGAGGGCTTCAAGTTTTTGACAAACTCCAGTTGAAATTCCATCCCTGTTCTGTTTTTGCACCTACACATAGCTGTAACTAACAGGTCACATCTACTCTGGAAATTCAGCCAAGCACAACAGATAGTTTCAAAGCTAAGGCTGAATCAATACTGCTGATCCCTCTACAAGAGACCTGAACTTCACAGCTCCCTTAGTCTAGTTAATTATGGTGACATAAAAAACAACAGTACTCTCTAGAAATAAAGCTATGTGGAAAACTGAAACGCTGTAGAAGCAGCATCTTTCCTTCTAGTAGCCAAACCCTAGCAGAATGCCATACACTGCCAACCAGGGCTGCCAACATGAAATCATAGAGTGGTTTAGGTTGGAAAGGACCTCAAATATCATCCAGTTCCAACCCCCCACCATAGGCAGGGAGACCTTCCACTAGAACAGGTCCCTCAAGGCCTCATCCTACCTGACCTTGAAGAACTCCAGGAAGGGAGTACCCACAATCTCCCTGGGCAAGCTGTTCCAATGTCTCACCACCCTCACTGAAAAAAAATCTTTCCTAACGTCTACTTTGAATCTCCTCTCTTCCAGTTTAAATCCATTACCCCTCATACTGTCATTACAAGACCTCACAAGTAGTCCCTCCCCAGCCTTGCTGTAGGTCCCCTTCAGATACTGGAAGGCCACTAAAAGGTCTCCTTGAAGTCTCCTCTTCTCCAGGCTAAAGAGCCCCAGCTGTAGTAGCCTGTCGTCATAGTACAGGTGCTCCAGTCCTCTGATCATCTTTGTGGCACTCCTCTAGACTCGCTCCAACAGTTCGATATCCTTCTTGTGTTAGGGGCTCCAGAACTGCACACAGTACTCCAGGTGGGGTGTGACAAGAGCCCAGCAGAGGAGGAGAATAACCTCCCCTACCCTGCTGGCCACACTTCTCTTGCTACAGCCCAGGACGCAGTTGGCTGTCTGGGCTGCATGTGCACACTGCCGGCTCATGTTGAGCTTTCATCAACCCAGACCCCCAGGTCCTTTTCCTCAGGGCTGCTCTCCAGCCATTTGCCACACAGCTTGGTGTCATCTGCAAACTTGCTGAGGGTGCACTCGATTCCTCTGTTCATATCACTGACAAAGATGTCAAACATCATCTGAAGATGATCATCAGCTCACAGGCTCAGGCTCAAGCAGAAGCTAGCACCTCATCATCCTTACGGCCACTCACTAGCTGGAGAAGCCTCTTGACTGTCTGAGTATTTTCTCTAGAAGACAGTATCAGTGAACCTATATGGATCTTAAAGCCTGTGTGAACCTCCAACAGCAGGCCTATAGGCAAGGATCACCAGGGTAAAAAGCAGAGAGGGTGGGAATACTTTGCTTGGGAACAAATGCTTGTTGAAGAATGGTGGGGATGAAGTACACTTCATCAGTCCCCTGTATGGACGCCTTGGCAACTGCATCTGCTACTGCCAAAGCTTGATGCAGCTGCTGCAACTGCTCATGATCACTGGTATGGCTAGTGAAAAGCAGCAGAGGTAGCTAAACAAAGTAGAGGTGAGGAAGCCTTGGCTTAGATCAGTGCTGGGTGTGCTAGAGCAGAAGTAATACTATAAAGAAGCAACATGCTTATTTCTCTACATTTAAATGTCCTGCATTAATTTCTACAGAGGCATCACCATTTCTCTTCATACCTTGAAATCCTCTCGACACAAAACGTCTTTGAATAGAGGCTGGGAAAGCATAACTTCAGTGTAGAGTTTGGTAGCTACTTTGCTTCCACCAACCGTCCCATTAATCCCTTCTGACGCAACTCGTACCTAGAATGCAAGAGGACAACCTGGGGCTAAAGCTTCTGAAGAGCAAAAATAAGAACAAAATGGAAGCAGCAAAAAGAAAAGAAAGAAGAGGCGGTGAAAAGAGAGTTCAAGGGTTCAAGGAAGGGAGAGGCAGGGGAGGGGAAAGAGGGGTCAAACTGAAGTTGAACATAAAAGACAGTAAATAAAAGAACAATAAAATCCCAGTAATCACTTTTCAGCCAATCAAAACACAGTCAAAAAGTTTGTGCAAGGAACAGAGAAACAGTAGCTGGTGAACAGTAGTCAGCAAATCCTGCAGTCAGCATTAAAAACCCCACTGGAAGTTTGTCTTAGTAAGAACAATGAGATTGTGCCCAATGACCCACAGAAGCTACAAGAAAAATGTGAATTTGCGTAATAGCGCACATAATATTACACTTCAGTGTAAGTCTTTTTACCTGCAGCACTGACAAATTAATAAAACCTCTGAAGTGGTGGAAATAACCCTCCCCCCAAAAAAAGACTGAATTTAAGAGTCAAGGAAAGAAAGAGTTGGTTGAGAAGAGCTGAACCTCTTGGTTCCATCTTGGAGATGGAAAAAAAAATAGTTATAAAAAGAAACAGGAAAATAATATCAACCACCAGACAATGAGCAAAAAGTTGAATGTGTCACGACATTTCACTCCCAGACCTGTGCTGATGTAGAGCAGGGAGGGTACCTACCACTGGCACAGAAAAAGAAGCCACTCAGAAAGACAAGGTAGAGATAAAAGAAGTCTCCTGCTTTGAGCTGCCCTCTTGGAAAACAAAACTAAAACCAACTAATCAACCAATGAAAAAGTCTTTCTCCCCATAGCAGTTTAGGAACATCAACTTTGTGAAGCTAGAATTCACCTTTGCCCACAGCCTCAAGACCAGCTAGACGAGCCAAATCACCTGCCTGGGTTAGTCTGCCAGGAATGAAAGGAACAAAGTATCTGTGCAGCAAAAAGCACTGCTGTCCGGTGGTGTGGTCTAAGATGTCTGTTGTTCTTGTCCTATTCCTGACAGCTTGGTGTAGTGATTCTGACTGCACTGAAGAGATAGTGATGCACATCACATTTAACCAGAGCACACAGTGCTGCTCCTCCAGCTTGGCCTTCAAGCTGTGTTGTGCTGCATGTCTCCTCCAGCCACAGAACAAATCACGTCTGATAATTCTAACAGAGACACCTGCATGCAGCTCCCTGTTAGGACCAATGATTATACCATGTGCACATTATTTTAAATTGCACCAAGAAGTTCTCACCGTGAATAACCTTTCTGTTTGACAGTATGAAGATGAAAAATCTTATTTTCCAAAAAATCTTATTTTCCTGGAAAAACAAAACAAAACCAAAGCCAAAAAAAACTCTAACAGTTTGAATGATGAAAATGGGGCACCCCTTGCAAGGAAAGGGTCTGCACAGTATGCAATGGATCAGAGGCTTGCTTAATGCTGCAAAACTCAAGGTTTTCAGCATCAAAAAGAATGTAAGATTATCTGTATAATTTTTTTATCATGTTAGCTCTGTGATACTTCACAGAGTCTGAGTGCCTTTCTTAATGGGATTATAACAGACTGGCACCTTCTGATGCAAAACACATGGTCCTCCACACACCTCAGAATCCTGCACTAAGCAAAGAATATGTTTTTTGGTTAAGAATACAACCATTGCTAAAAAGCTTACCTTGCCAGTGAGATGTAGATGCTGGCACAGAGCCTTTTGCCAGGCACAGAGTTTCTCTGGGTCCTTCACCTCACAGTAACAGTAATACAGAAGTACTTCTCCCACCTTACTGTCCATAGCACGGCAAAGATGAACAAAGAGGAAAGGATGTCAAGAGTTAAAAAACACAAAAATCCACTGCTGGAAGTAACTTTTCAAAAACCAAACTATTTTCTTCTGGCAGACACAGGGAGAAGAGCAAAACAACAACTCCTGGAGGGATTAGCACTGCTGGTTTTGATGTATTTCAAAGTGAAAGAATATGAACCGAGAAAAACTTCCCATATTCCAACTTCTTAGGACTGATTGCAAAATGAAGTTCTCTGTGCAGCATGAACCACCTCTGCCTACAATGTGCTTCACTCAAGTTTCTCTCAACAGCAGGAAACAAAACCTGCATTTTTCTATGCACACAAGCGTTCCCATTAAATGCTTAATTTGGCTAACTTGCACTTGGAAATTCAACTGCTTAAGACAGCTGAATTAAAAAAGCTACAATTTTCAGTGAGATTGTGTGACAGCAATCTGAGCAGCACAACTTGATCTCTCTCACAGACAGAAACGCAACCTACTAATGAGCCTTAAGCTACTGAACAAGCAGAGAGAAGGGACCTGCTAAGCATACCCTGCTCCTCTTCTCTGTTATGGTCCTTCCTTAAAAGCTGAGCCATGGAGTAACACCCATACAGGTCTGATTTAACAACACAGGATGAAAGAGCTCTAAAAATCCAACTCTCCAGAGTTCCCACCTTTACCATCAAAAAACTGGAGTGCATCTACTTCTTTATCAACACAGTGGTAACCTGCATGCTTCATACAGATGTGAGCACTGCTGTGAAAGGCATTTAACTAATGTGACTCCTGGCTGATCTAAAGAAGTGCCCCAGGAAGGTATCCAAAGCATCTAAAGGAATGCAGGAAGACTCCTTCTACATCTTAAAATGTCACAGGAAAAGTACTGGCAGAAGATTGTGTTGGTGGGTGAAAAGCTGAACTCGAGCTAGCACCATGTGCTCCCAGCCTACAGCCAGCTGTGTCCCGGGCTGATTCCCAGCAGTGTGGGCACCAGAGGCCTCTCTATTGCCTCTCTACTGAGACCCTACCTGCAGTGCTGGGGCCAGCTCTGGAGTCCTCAGCACAGCACAGACAGGGACCTGTTGGAGCAGAGCCAGAGGAGGCCACAGCAATGCTGGCAGGGCTTGAAGGGCTCTGCTGGGAGGCCAAGCTGAGGGAGCTGGGCTTTTTCAGCCTGGAGAAGGCTCCAGAGAGACCTGGTGGCCTTTCAGTAGTTACAGAGGGTTTATGATAAAGATAGGAGCAGTATTTTGAGCAGGGTCTGTTGTCACAGGACAAGGGGTGATGGTTTCAAATGCCAAGATGGAAGATTCAAACATCTTTTGTACTGAGGGTGGTGAAACACTAGCCCAGGTGGTAGATGCCCTATCCCTGGAAACATCATAGGTTAAGTTGTTTGGGGCTCTGAGCAGTCTGCTCTAGCTGCACATGTCCCTGCTCACTGCAGGGACTTTAGACTAGATGACCTTTAATGATGCCTTCCAACTGAAACCATTCTATGATTCTATAAAGTTTAAGCAGCATCAGCATGCCAACATCCTACTCCTGGCCAGTATCACACTTCTAAAACAGTGAGGGACTTTCTTACCATGTCAGATCATCATAGCTAGTGTGGCTCGTGTCTGGGAGCATACAGGAGATCTCAGGACTGCTGTGGGAGAGCCCATTAAGCCCAGCTGCCTTGCCTGCAGGAGCAGGGCTGCCGGAGGAGGTCTCTTCAGCAGCTGCCTCTGGTGCAGTCACTACTGCCTGCTGCTCGATTTCTGCGGCGTGCTGCAGAGCCACATGTCTATGAATGACGGAGAGCTCTTCGAAGGCTTGCCGGCAGCACCGCCAACGCACCCCGCCTCCGCCGGCGGGACACTGAGCAGCGGCCGGCACCTCCTTTGCCTTGACAAACAGGGCAAAAGCCTGAAAATACAAGCACTACTCGTTAACAGCTCTCTCGCTGCTGCATGGGATTCCCTATGCTCATTCTCCCCGAGCTCCCACGAGAACCCACCCGAGGCTACACCAATAGTCCACTCCCCTCGACCCAAGGGCGACGGATCCCGCCCAGCAACACCAGCCTCAGGCAGCAAACTCATCTGGGCCTCAGACCTAGGCGCCCAGCAGCGACCCACCATCCTCCGGGCGAAGGCGCTCTGCTTCCTGGCAGCGACGGTCTCGGCCGCGGCACTGCCCCGCGGTGACCCCGGAGAGGGCGGCGGAGCCTCGCCTGGCACCATCTTCCGCCTCAGGCGGCTACGCAAGGCCACACAGCCCAGCCAGCGCCCGGAAGCAGCAGGCAGGGGCCCAGAACGTTTCCTCTTCCGGCCGGTGCCCGCGGCCTGGCCACACGCCCCGGAAGTCCTCCAGGCCGCCGGGCGGACCATACTGGGAGGAGCAGAGCGGCGCCGTGCGCAGCTCGCACCCGGAAGCAGAAGCGCGGCGGGGCCGGAAGCGGCCGCGGGGGAGTGGAGCGCGCGGCCGCCTGCCTGTCCCGCGCGAGGCGTCCCTGCTCCCTTCAGCTCCCCTCAGCGTCCCTCAGCGCCTCCCACCATGTCGCGGCGGCGACACAGCGACGACAGCGACGGTGAGTGTTCGCTGCGGCCCTCCCGCTGCACAACCCCCTCACGCACACAGTCGTTATCTGCAGGCTGGGCCGGGGCGCAGCGCGGCGGGAAGGGGCTTTGGGCGCGGATGGGGGACGGATTGGTGGGAGTGAGCTCTGTCGGGGTGTGTGGGGATGCAGGTGACTCTGGAGGTAACAGTGTGGTCGCTGTGTTGGAGCAGGGCAGCCTCACAAGAGACGGAGGACGTCCGAGCCGTCGGAGATCGAGGAGAGACTTGAGTCGCTGATCTGCAGGGTGGGAGAGAAGGTAGGTGGGCCGCTGCCAGGCCGAGGCCCGGGCAGCAGCTCGGAAAGTTAAAGCGGGTAATTGATTTGTTTGTTCCCCCGCCCCTTTAATGTGTGTTGGCTGTTAGAGATTCGTCTGTAGTAGCCGCCCCCCCTCTTTTTTTTTTCTAATATGATAGTTGGAAATTTGTCAGTTTTCATAAAAACATGTGCTTACATGAGCAGTTGCTTAAACGTTGGTGGCGTTTCTTCTAAGTGATGATAAATAGCCAGCAGCTGGTTATCTCCGTGTGCCCGTGGATGTTGCTATTGGTTGCAATCTACTGGGGATACAAAGGGGTTAACCTGGTCTGCCTGAGACACAGATTCCAATTTCTGGCAGGGTGTGAGGCTGACAGGATAGCTGGAGAGTGTGGTATAATAGGACAAGAACAAAAACCATGCGTGGTGAAAAGCAGGTAGTGAAGATACTTTATGCTGTACCAGTAATCACGGCTCAGTCACCTTACCAAGATGTCCATGATCTTCCTTCCCAGCACTGGAGTTTGCTGGTGGGGGAGGTAGATGATCAGGTCCAGCTCTTCTAAGGAGTAACTGCCCCTTCTTTCAGGCAAGTGAGAGCCTGAGGGAATTGAAATGTTGCTTAAAAGAAGGAGGAGCAATAAAAGAATGCTCTCACCCAACTTCCTTGGCTTCCATGTGAAAGGAGATGGTTTGTGTTGCCTGATGATGAAACTTTTTGTTTAATATCTTTTATTTTAGAGCAATTCATCTTTGGAGAGCAACTTGGAGGGACTAGCTGGTGTTTTGGAAGCTGATCTGCCAAATTATAAAAGCAAGATACTAAGAATACTATGTACTGTGTACGTATGTGGGAGGTCTGGGAATCTGGGAGGTGCTGTGCATAGCTTTAAGTCTTTAAGGTACTTTAAATGCCAAGAATGGTTTTAGTTCCTGAGTGCTGTTATAAGGTAGAATTTGTTCTACTACAGGAGAAAAAAAAATAGAGGGATAACCTTGTTTTCTGGTAAATTAAAGAAAATGCCTCTTTGACTTGAAATGTGTGTAGAGGTTCAGAGCAGGTACGTCAGGGCTGCTTCTTCAATGGCAGTGAGTGCACAGATGCTGAGCAATACCCTGTTTCCCAATGAAATGCTGAAGACCAACAAAACTATTTATTTATTTTTACTATTTTATGTACTATTACTACTGTTTTCTTACTGCTTGTTCTGCTTCTGGCAGCGAGATGCCTGTGGCTTCATGAGCCTCTTCTCCTCCAAGGGAGAGGAGATGAGAACACAAAAGAGCCTGAAGCAAGCTCCGTTGTGGCTGGCATCTCTCCTTCCTCTCCTTAGTAAAGACCAGAAGCAGAGGTGTCCTGTGTCACTGAGTGGTGTCTGAGGGAAGGCTTGTGCAGAGTCTGCAGTACTATGTGAGAGAATCATGGAAGGAGTGTTACTTTGAAGTCTATGCTCTAGCTTTGCAGATAGTTTGCATCTATTTGTATCTGTTGTAGCAGTGTCTGTTAATGTTTAAGACAAAGTACATCAAAGTACATTATTATTTTCTGCAGCAGTAGGATGCTTCAAGTATAGGGTTAGCTTACATCTATAAAAACTGGTTGAGGGGAAGTAAATACTTTGTAGAAGGAGCTGAGCTTAAAATCAGTCACTTTGACTTCAGAAACTTGGAATCAAAATTAATAGTGTAAAAGGTGTATACCTGTTGAGTAATCTTGCTGATGCTGTATAATTACTTCCAAGTTATGCAGTGTGTGATCTGTTAGGGGTTATCCTGCTCTGGCAGGGGAGGTTCGACTAGATGATCTTTCCAGGTTCCTTCCAGCTGCTGACATACTGTGATTAACCCTATGTTTTATGTTCCTGTGTGAGTTCTAGAACTTAATATTTAATCCACCTTCTGGAATGCTCAGTTAGATACAGATGAAAAGCAGATACCTTAAACATACCTGGAAGTGTCACTTACCTTTCAGAATATCTGTAGTTAAAAAAAAAAAAGAGTATGTAAAACATTAACCAATGGATAGAGCTGCAAGATCACACTAACACTTTTTTTTCTCATTTCCTTGTGACTAGGTTTAAGTTACAATAAGCAGATTCTCAGGTGGTGTGCAGTTGCCAGTTGGCAAACAATGAATAAACAACTAAAATCATGTTATTTTTTTTCCTGTGTCTCAGTGCACGTCTGCTACCAGAGAAGCTTACGGTTTACACTACGCTGGTTGGGCTGCTGAATGCCCGGAACTACAATTTTGGTGGGGAATTTGTAGAAGCCATGATTCGCCAGCTTAAAGAATGTCTGAAAGTCAATATGTATAACGAGGCTGTGCATTTAGTAAGTTTGGGTTTGTTTTATGACATTATTCCTCATCCTTTTTCACTCCTCTTCCTTTCACTTTTTCATTTAGAAGAGATGTTTTTTTCAGTGTGTATTACAGTCTCTCTGGCATCAGTGTGCAGTGCAGTGTAGAATATACCAAGAGGAAATGTCTGTGATGTAAGAAGTATTTCCCTCCTGGGCTGAAAAAACATAGTACAGTTGCAAAGTTGACTTCCAGCTGTATTTTTTAACAGTGACAAATTAATTTGCAGTGAAGAGAAGTACTTCCCACCACAATTCTACAGTCCAAAAAACCACTAATTGCCATTAAACATAAATTACAGTAAAGAATATAGATAAACAAATAAATAAAGTTAAAATACATTTTAAAAGTGTTTTTGAAAAAAAAAATAGAACAAAATTTGTGCATTTTCTTGGTGTTCACAGGTGTGTGATCTCATGGCTTCCATAGTAAAAAAAATAAATTAGCAGTCTGTTTCTCAAAAGCTGTGTTTGATGGCTGTTATCAGGTCTGTGCTTTCATTCTGCTAAGATCAAGCAGGCAGTTTTAAGTGCTGTCTTCCTTTGAAACCACTTTCTCAGCTCTTGCAGTTAGAGATTTTCAGTATTTAAAAGCTAAGCTCTGCAACTTCTTTTGAAGCCTTCTGATAGAAATTAAGATTGTAATATTTCAGTGTATCTATGTTAAGAGACTGCTGTTTAGCTGTGGGACACTTCTTAATAAAATCCTCATTAGTACTCTGAATGTGCTGTCTCTTGGCTTGATCTTTCCTTCACCTTAGATTAACGTCTAAGGGACAGACAGTGAAAATCCTCAGCTTTGTCAAAGACTGTTCAGAGCTGTGAGTGGGAAGTAAGAATGTACTTTGTTTCCAGTTACTGAGTACTGAGGTGTCTGCCTAGCCTGAATTGCTTTCCCAATGTTCTTCCTGTCTTCAGAATACCTGTGTTGATTTCTTCTTTTTCTGACTGTTGTCTTATTTTAAAAATGAGCCTTTAAATAAAAAATGGTGAAATTTTATTGCTAGAATTTCAGCTTATATTGTGTGTTAGGATTGTGGTGATACTGGGAAAGTTCTGGTCTTGCTAAGTCCAAAGGCAGGATACAAATCAAAAGGGAGAGGTGAGAAAGAGAAAAATGAACCTCTGCCTGAGGTGTTTTCTGCTTAATTTCCCATTTCTGTCTGTGTGGATTTCCTCCTGGAGTGCAGCCAAATCAGGGATCTGTTCCTGACATGGAGATTTTTTTTTTGTTTCCCAGGCAAGCAGGGCTGTTTGATTCTCAGCATTCCATCAGTCTGTCACGTTTCTGAAGCCTGAAAATGGCAGCAGTTATTACACGGACTGTCTCTGTGTAATTATCTGTATTTATGTGTAAATAATTATAGAATTAATAGTGTATAATGGCACACAGATTTGGCACTGCTGTTTCCTAATGCATTTCTGAACTCAGAAGCAGCGGATAACACATGTCAGCTTTTCTGAAGGTTTTCTCCTTTCATTTTTGTGTTTTAGTGATCTGATACCATCCACAGTAGATAAAAGCAGCAGTTGTTTTTTCCTCCTGTAGCACCAGTTTGCATGTCTTTGGATGCATACTGGTGTTTCCTAACCTTCCTTGCAGTGTTATTGCACTGAAACAGACAGAATGATGAACGCTATATTAGGCAGCACAGTACTTGTTTGACAGGGTTGAAATCTGGTTCTGTACAGTGAGCAGTATTTCTCCTTTTGTGCTAATAAATGAAAATTAGACTTTCATTGATGATTTCTAACTAAGTGAAGCTTATTTGTTCTTGTGTGGTCAACAGAAAAAGCATTCATTTAGCATAATTTATTTTGGTCTCTTTTAGGTTCGTTTTCTGTCTGACCTTGTGAATTGTCATGTGATAGCTGCACCTTCAATGGTAGCTATGTTTGAGAACTTTGTGAGCGTGACACAGGAGGAAGATGTACCCCAAGTAAGCCAAGGACCTGTGGGTGCCTCTAGTGCTGCTTTCATCGTTTTTCTGTACCATTGCTTTGGTACTTGTGCTTAGAACTTAGCAAGTATTAGAGAAAACAAACTAAATGCACTGCCCTGTGCTGTTTCCTCAGCGTGAATATAAGGAGCTGGTTGCAATTAGAAAATACATGAACACAGCAGGAAAGTGTGGTTCTATATAGTGAAATATCTAATGTGAATTAATTTTATTTCACTTTGGCAAATGCATAGTGCCTGTCTTTTTTTGCCATATTGATAATCTGCAGAAGGACTCTGAAAATTACACCATTTTAGAGTCCGCTTCTTGATGTTCAGATTAAAAATCATAGAATCATTTGACTGGAAAAGGACTTTAAGGTCATTGAGTCCAACCATTAAACCTAGCGATGCTAGGTCACCACCAAACCGTATCCATCAGCACTATGTCTACACAGCTTTTAAATCCCTCCAGAGACGGTGACTCCACCACTTCCCTGGACAGCCTACTCAAAACCTTGACAATCCTTTCAATGAAGAAATTACTCCTAATATCCAACCTAGATCTCCCCTGGTGCAACTTGAAGCCAATTCCTCTTGTCCTGTCACTTGCTACCTGGGAAAAGAAACTGACCCCCACCTTGCTACAACCAACTTTCAGGCAGTTGTAGATAGTGAAAAGGTCTCTCCTCAGTCTCCTTTTCTCCAGACTCTACAACCCCAGTTCTTTCAGCTGCTCTTCACAGACCTGTTCTCCATAGCTTTCACCTGCTTTATTGCCTTTCTCTGGACAATGCTCCAGCACCTCAATGTTCATCTTGTAGTGAGGGGCCCAAAACTGAACCCAGGATTTGAGTTGTGGCCTCACCGGTGCTGAGTACAGGGGTACTCTCTGGTCCTGCTGATCACGCTATTCCTGGTACAGGCAGGATGCAGTTTGGCCTTCTTGGCCATGTAGGCACATTACTGGCTTTTATTCAGCTGCTGTTGACCAATGCCTCTAGGTCCTTTTCTGTCAGGAAGCTTTCCAGTCACTCTACCCCAAGCACGTAGTGTTGCATGAGATTGTTGTGACCCGAGTGCAGGACCCTGCACTTCACCTGCTTGAACCTCATCCCATTGGCCTTGGCTTATGAATCCAGCCTTTCCAGATCCTTCTGTAGAGCTTTCCTGCCCTCAAATAGGTCAACGCTCCCCCCAGCTTGGTCCCATCTGCAGACTTAGTAAATGTGCCTCACGATCCCCCCGTCCATGTCATTGATTATTATTAAACAGAATTAAACAGCATTAAACAGAACTAGCTGCAGTACTGAGCCCTGGGGAGCACAACTTGTGACCAGCTGCCAAGTGCACTTAATTCCATTCATCACACCTCCTTGGACTCTGCTATGCAGCCAGTTCATAACCCAGTGAAGACACATTGAACCTAGTGAAAACTGATACATTTTGGTCAAGAATATTTTGTGTTTTTTCCCCATTGCTTGCCAATCCATTCTTCAACTGTTGATGTTCACGTCCTCCCACAATATTAGTGTTTTAATTTAAATTAAAATGGGGACATGTGCAAGATCTTTTAGACTTTGCTTGTCTGCTTGGGTTACAGTATGTTTCTTTCCTCTAGGTACGATGTGATTGGTATGTGTTTGCATTTCTGTCATCTTTGCCTTGGGTTGGGAAGGAGCTGTATGAGAAGAAGGATGCTGAAATGGATCGTCTCTTGTCACAAACAGAAAGCTATTTGAAGTAAGTAACCCATTAAAAATACTCCTATTGGTGTCTGTTTAGGTATGGATTATTAGCACTGATTATTGCTCTCTTCTGAAGTCTGGTCTGAACCATTCTTTGAGGGGAAAAATGTAAATTGAATAGAGTAGATGGGGAGATTTTTGAATTTGGAAAGTTCCATTGTCCAATTCTAAGAAAAACTGCTGCCCTAAACTAGTCTTTGATAGGCTTTTTTGGTTTTTTGTTTTATTTTCCCTTCTGCACACAGGCGCCGCCAGAAAATTCATGTCCCCATGCTGCAAGTCTGGACTGCTGATAAACCACATCCACAAGAAGAAGTGAGTAGACTTTACACTGCATTCTTTCAGAAAGTGTGAAAACAAGTTTTTATCAAGGTGTTATCATAAAATGAAGAGGCACCTCTGAAAACATTCATGCTTTGAGCTGTCTCCTGCTTATGATTCAATCTAGCAAGTTCTAGTTGAGGAAGCTTCCTTTGATTCCTGGGCATAAATACAGGATTTCATGGCGCGAGTAGGACAGTGTTTTGTGTTCTGCTGACAAGCTCCTGAGGAAATGCTGTGAAGTGAGAAATTGTAAGTTGTGGTATTTGTTTTGAAATTGTTTTGGGCTTCTTGATAAAGGGACATTTGTGAGAAGCAGAATGTAATTCCTTACACCTTAATGTTTCTGTTCTGAAGAGAGAAACCTTTGTAGCAGCTTTGCATTCTAGGCTCTAAACATCATATAAAAATTGTGTGCAGCAGTTACTGTACTGTCTTTTACAACTAATCCATAGATCCCAGGAGGGGTGGCTTCTGTCAAGTTTGGGGTAGAATTTGCCTTTTCAAATGTTCCTTAGTTGGATATTGAGATCTAAATTAATCTTCTAGAAGTTTTGGAACAGGGCATTCTTATATTTTATTCACTGTTCTAATTAAATCATAGTCTTAACAATTGACTTGTTTAACTTAATTTGGAGAAATAGACTCTCTGATTATGACTGCTTTGTCAGTGTGGGTATTCTGTCTGCTCAATACCTGAATTTCCTTATTTAGATCAGTAAAGAAGAGATTAGGAGAGTGCATTTGAGGTCATGTATTGCCCAGACTACCACCAAAGTTCACTTCAAGTGTTTGCTGTTGCTAGTTCTGTTTCCATTTTGTAGTGTGATTGTTTCAGTACATGCAAATACTTCCATGTAAAGACATTTCCTGCAGCAGTTATAACTTGAAACTGCATTCAGTAAGGCCAACAGTCTTCAGAGTTGTTGGACTTTTAGCAAGATAGGGATTAAACAGAGCAAGGCTACTGCCTTGCACAGGTGACTGGGAGAGTGCTGGGACTCACAATGGTGTTGAAAACCATGGCAAGGTTGATAACATTGTGTTTATATATGTACTGTTTTAAATATGTGGTAGCTGGCTGTTTCAGTTACTCTGGGCACAGCATGGCAGTTCTGAGGAGTGTTTTTTCAGTTTTAAGATTGGTATTATGTCTGTTTTAACACCACCAATGAACAGTGGCAAAAGTAACATTCACTGGCAGATGCAAAGGATGGCCATCATGCTTGAACTCCTGGGCTGCCTGTTGATGATTAAATGGCTGCCAGCAGTGAAACTTTGCTGACAAAATGTGTGGAATTAGGACTATCTCTGGCATTTAGGGTTCATTAATTATTTCTTGGTTTAGTGAATCAGCAGTTTGAAAACCTGTGTTTTTTTCTGAATGGAGTTCAGAACTTTAAAAATGCTTTTTCTGATAGTTCAGGGAGCTGCCTGCTTTGTTACAAGATTTAGCTCATCTATTTCTTACCTTTTCCCTTCAGTATTTAGACTGCCTTTGGTCTCAGATTCAGAAGCTGAAGAAGGATCGTTGGCAAGAGCGACACATCTTGAGGCCTTACTTGGCTTTTGACAGCATTCTTTGTGAAGCCCTTCAACACAATCTGCCTCCCTTCACTCCACCACCTCATACTGAGGATTCTGTGTATCCAATGCCAAGAGTTATTTTTAGGATGTTTGACTACACAGATGACCCCGAGGTATGTAATTTCACATCTAGGTTCCTGGGGCAATGTTGGTTAAAATGTGCTGTTAAATTATTGTGGAACAAATTAATGCGTAATTGGTGTCTGTCAAAGATCTATCGTTCTCAACAGTTTACCTCCAGCAGCGGTCACCAGCAGATGTATAAGTGGAAGAAGAGGAGGAATAGAACATATGCTGCATTTCCTAAGTGCTTTTTAACCTCACTTTCCTTTAAATCTGCTGCTTTCACTTTGTTTATTGGCCTCTGAGTTTTGCAGCAGACAAGACCATGACTGTATATTCCCTCCACTCTATACTGGCCATCTCTGGATTTACTTCTTTACCATGTTCCATCTCAGCCATGTGTTTTTTCCCAGGCCACATGCTGACAGCCTGTGTGATGGCTCCACAGAGTGAACACAGAGGCAGATGTATAACCATGTTCTCTGGTTTTGTTCCCATGTGTTTTTTCAATGAGTCTGGTATTTGTTTTGTGTTAAACATTAGTCTGAGGTTTGTGTGGAACTGTGTTACAGCAGCTTCTCAATTCTGAAGGATAACGAGCAGCTGAAACCTTACTGTATTGATGTGGAATCAGAACTGTTTTTTTCCAACTGTAAATCTATGTACAGTACCTTATAACCTGCACTCCCACTGCACGAGTAGTGATCTTTCATGAGTTTTCATTCTTTCTTCCCAGGGACCTGTCATGCCTGGCAGCCACTCTGTTGAACGATTTGTGATAGAAGAGAATCTTCACTGCATCATCAAATCCCACTGGAAAGAGAGAAAGACTTGGTAGGAAGAGCTTAGCACTATGGGGCTTTGGTGTCTTTTTTTTAATATGCTACTGTGGCTTTGTTGTCCTCAGGGACGTTCAGAGTTCTGCTCTGCTTGGACATGATCTCAACATTAAACATTTTCTAGTGCATTTGACAAAACTTAAAGCTGTCACCTGGAATACTGTTTGAGTCTCTGATATCCAGATAATGGAGATCATGCATGATCCAGAGGGACAGTGGCAATTTCTTGTTTGTACAGGCAAAAAAAACGGCAGACACACTGGGAGTGTCCTAGAATTTTGGAGAAGTTTTTTTTGCAGTGTGGTGAACCTTGAGTTGGTTCATCTGCAGCTGTTTGCGTGCTGGTATTCATGAACCATGCTTCAGTTTCTTACTCCTTGTTGCATTCTTCTCTTTGGAATGACATGACAGAGACAATTGAGCTCACTTTGGGGAGTTTTTTCAGGACCAACAGGTTCCATTACTTTGAATTCGTCTGTGCCAGTAAACAAGGCTCTCCATTTCTTCCTCAGCAATACCTGGTGTGGGTAGTTGATAACCAAGATGGTTCACCACAGGTTTGCTATGTTGTGCCGAAGGAAAATCACAAAACTGTGTATACTAAGCAAGGAACAGGCAGGAGCATGTTTTTGGTGATGGCTTGTGGTAAAGATATTTTTCAATGCAGCTCTTTGAATCAGCAGAAACTAGAAATTAAGAGTTGTTGAAGTTACTGGGGTAGTGCTCTTTGTTAGTGCTTAGTGAAAAGCTAAAGACTAGAGGGAGACGAAAATTTGCCAGAGAGTTAGAAATAAAATAAGGAAATAGCAGTTGTTTGCTCTGAAATAATGATAAGTGGTAATGAACTGATTAAAAGATGAAGCCTGAGAGTTTCTTAATCCATTAGCCTAATTGTGCTTTCAAATCATTCTGAACATGTTGTTTGGTTTTAGTTGTTTGGTTTTTTTTTTCTTTTCATATATATGCATGCCAGAATTGCAAATCACCGTGACTATTTATTCAAAACTATTTCTTATACCATTATAGTGTTCAAGTGATACAACTACACTGAGATGAAATACATCATTACAGTCATGGTTTAGAAAATGTTGATGTGTTCCTGTGCTGTTTCTATTTTAAGTATTCTGTGACTTGAAGGACACACTTTGGAGGGATTGTTAATTTGTTTCTACTGCTTTTGTGTGAACTCTTGTCCAGAATTAAGCACTTTTCTGTAACTTTTTTTGATCTTTACATCACGTTTGCTGCATTATCTTCTGATTAAATCTGTGGTTTTGCAGTGCTGCACAGCTGTTGAGCTATCCAGGAAATAACAAGATCCCTTTGAACTACCACATAGTAGAGGTATGAAATTTATAGATAACATCTTTTGTAGCTTCATGAGTAACATGTCCCAGTTAATTCCATCAAAGGTCCCTTAAATTACAGTTTGGTTTGAGAGTCAGCCAGAACGTTGTTGAGTTCAGCGAGTGAGTTTTAAATGAGCAGGTTATATACATCTGAATGTTAAGTTTTATGAGTGTTGTCATTTGGACCTGGTGCACAGGAGCTTTTGTCAACTATTGGCATTTCTTAGTGCACTAATAAACCAGGTTGTGGAACTTTTCAAACTCTTAAAGTCTTACATATGATGCTTTGATGGCTATACTTCAGTCACTTTTAGTTTAAAAATAAAAAGCTTGAAATGGACACAAACTGGAATTCTGTAACTTCCATTTAAACATTAAAATAATCGTATGGATTATTTGAATTGTTGAGGTTTTTAAAGTGTGGTGGTTATTAAATACTGGAAGTGTTGCCAAGAGAAGTGGATTCTCTGTCTCTGAGGAAGTTCAAAACTTAACAAGACACCTGATTAACCTGGTCTAGTGACCCTTTTTTTATGCAAGGGGCTTTTATCTGGGTGATCTCAAATTACACTCAGCCATACTGCATAATTTGTGTTTGTATCTTCTAAATTATTTTGTTCAGCTGGCCCTGAAGGGAGGCTGCAATGGAATAAAAGTGTATTTCCTCCAGAGCATCCTCCATATCAGAGAATTTCAAGTAAATATCTAAAATGAAAAATTTAGGTTTTCTTTTACTGCCTCCTCTCAAAGGTCTGTTTTCAAGATGCAGAGCTGTATAAAACTTTGTTATTTTCCATCAGATTTAAAGTGGATTAAGAGATTTCAGTAAATTGTCATATAAAGGCTTTATGAGGAAGTAGCTGTAAGTAGTAATTTCTGGGTTAATTATAACAAGAAACAATCTTATGTAGAAGATCTTAATGAAAGTGGGATTGAGAATTTCTCTTGGCACCAAAATGCCAAATATTCTAAATGGCTGAAAGTTCACATTCTTTTTTATCACCTTGTTCATTTTGTACACCGAATTCAGAGCAGAAGAATATTAAAATTGTTTTCTGCTTTTGACATCAAAGTACTTTTCAGTAGCCTTGTGTTCAATATCTTCGGGTGCTGTGCTTGGTTGTGTGCTTTAATGCCAACAGTAACTGCAATTCCTGATGAAATATGTCATGTAAAGGCCCTGGAAATTCTTAGATTCAGAAACTTGTATGATGTGGATTGGTCTCTTCTCCCAACTAACAAGTGACCCTGTGATAGGACATGGTTTAAAGTTGCATTAGGGGAGATTTAGGTTGGACACGAAGAGGAATTTATTCACTGACAGCATTCTCAAAACAGTAGAACAGGCTCCCCATGGATGTGGCTGAATCCTCATCCATGGAAGTGTTTGAGAGGGGTAGAGATGTGGTGCTGAGGGACATGGTTTAGGATGAAACTTGGTAGACTTAGATAATGGTTGGGCTCAATGATCCTAAATGTTTTTTCCAACCAAAATGATTCTAAGATTCTATAAGCATGCATACTGGGATCCCTGAGGCTCCACATCATAGATGGTCAAGCCGGATTTCGTACTACCTGAAATCTGTGTGAAACACTGAAATGTGGTACCTTTATTTCAGTAGCTTCTCAGAGATGTCTGTGTGGATGTTTCTGGTAGCTGTGAACCGAGAATGTCACAGGGAGCATGATTTGTTTGTCAGGCTACTGTTCCAAATTGTGTTCCCACAGCTTTTGGCACAACTTGACCTTGACAAGTTCAAGCATTCAGATCATCTGTGGCCTTATCTTTCTTGTGGCCTGGTTATTTTCACAAAGTGTGGTTTGTTGTTTTGAAACACTTAATCTGAACATTTGATAATGAAAGTGTGGTAGATATCACAAATGCAGTTTTATACAGTATCTCAGATAATGGCTGATCATTCCATTATGATTTTCTGTGTCAAGAAGAGGAGCAGTTTTTTACGAGAGAGGATTCCCTTGACCTTTTTGCCATATTTGCCTAAACAATATGTCCAAATTATTCTGTCACAGAAAGGTTCTCCGTCTCCTTATAGCCACTTCATGCTTTTAAATCTTTCCTTAAAATAAGTTCTAGTCAGTGTGTTTTCATATGCTCTTTGTGCAGTCTGTAAATGGACGTTGATTTCTAACACTTGTAAGTTTTTTCTAAAGCTTAATCATTCAAGATTCAGTTCTTCTTTGTTCATTCAGAAGTTTAAAGAGCAAATTGACCAGCTGGTGTGAACCAAAGTTGCCTTTGATGTAATTTAAATCAAGTTGAGAATGGAATGTGAAATAAACAGAAACTCAGGAGATGAATGTAGAGTGATGATGTTTTTGTAGCTCTCAGGCTGATATGCTGTTATTATAGGCAAACTTGAAAATAAAATCATAACTGCAGGGCTGGTTTTGAGTTTTCTTAGAGTGATCTTGTGCCAAATGGTACTATTTTTGTTGTAATTTTTGGTTGAAACCTTTGGCTTTATGTGAAGTTTTTGCATAAGGGAAAAGAAGAGATAGACAATTATCACAGGGTGTTAGGGGTTGGAAGGGACCCAAGGAGATTGAGTCCAGCACCCCTGCTAGAGCAGGACAATACTATCTAACGCAGATCACAGAGGCACACATCCAGACAGGCCTTGAAAGTCTTCAGAGAAGGAGACCCCACAACCTTTCTAGGAAGCCTATTCCAGTGCTCTGTGATCCTTACAGTAAAGAAGTTCCCCCTTGTGTTGAGGCGGAACCTCTTTTGCTGCAATTTACACCCATTGCTACTTGTCCTATCACTCGGAGCAAGTGAGAAGAGCCTATCCCTCATCTCCAGGCCAGCCTTCAAATGCTTATAAACATTTATTAAATCTCCTCTAAGTCTTATGTTTTCCAGACTAAAAAGCCCCAGGTCCCTCAGCCTCTCCTCATAAGCCATGCCCTCCAGTCCCTTAATCATCCTCCTAGCCTTCTGCGGAACCCTCTCCAGCAGATCCCTGTCCCTCTTAAACTGGGGAGCCCAAAGCTGAACAAAGTATTCAAGATGGGGTCTCACCAGAGCAGAGTAGAGGGGGAGGAGAACGTCCCTTGATCTGCTGGATGTGCCTTTCCGAGTATACCCCAGGATCCGATTGGCCTTCTTGGCTACAAGGGCACATTGCTGTGCCATGTTATCCACCAGGATTCCCAGGTCCCTCTCCACAGGACTGCTTTCCAGTAGATCACCTCCCAGCCTGTACTGGTGCAGTTTATTATTCCTCCTCAGGTGCAGGACTCTGCACTTGTCCTTGTTGAACTTCATCTGGTTCCTCTTTGCCCAGCTCTCCAGTCTGTCCAGGTCTCTCTGGATGGCTGCACAGCCTTCGGCTGTATCAGCCAAGCCTCCCAGCTCGGTGTCGTCAGCAAACTTACTGAGCAGACACTCTGTGCCCTCATCAATGTCATCATGTGCTGTCATTGTTAGGTGTAGTAGATATATAGTACTGGTGCTGTCAGTGTGAAGTGGTGAGGGAAGTTAGAGAGGACTGTGTTGATACAGTGTAAGGTAACCACTACTTTCATAGTATTTTGTTTTTTCTGGAGCATGCATTTGACAGAATATGGGCCTTTTTAGATATGTAATTGTTTCAGATGGGTGGCCACCATTTGTGGTGCTGAGGGTTGTGTTGGCCACAGTGGACTCTGCTCTGATTCTGTGCCTTCCTCTCCTGCAGGTGATATTTGCAGAACTGTTTCAGCTTCCATCTCCACCACACATTGAAGTCATGTACACAACACTGCTGATTGAACTGTGCAAACTTCAGCCTGGCTCATTACCACAAGTTGTATCCTTTCTGTATTGCTGAAGAACATTGACACAATGGAGTCCTCCTTTTGTATATTCTGTAGATGATGGGATAGCAGTAAGTACTGACTGGCAATATCCTACAGCAGCTGCATGAAACTTTGCCTGTAAATTGTACAGGAAAGAGTAGAACAGACCACTTAGCACAAATCTAGATATATCAAGTGAACAAGACTCTTCAGCTTTCTGGATGGTGTTCTGGTACTTCCTCTGAGCTTTCCAAGAAGTGCTGCTTTGATGTGGGGATAAAATAAAACAGACAGTCAGTGTGGCCTGTTTAGCTCTAGACTATGTGTTGCATGGTCATAGGCATGTTAAAGGCTAAGAAGCAGAAGAAGTGACTTACTTGATTTTTTTTGTTCTAATAATTGTGCCTCAACTGGTTTTGTTTTGTTTTGTTTTTTCCCAATAAGAAATGTAGCAGATGATATAAAGGAATTCTTGATTTCCCTCACAGTGCTTCCAGTAGGAGCATTCAAAAAGTCAATAATCTGTCAGCTCTGACAAAATGGTTGAATGTTGAGAAAGAAGGCATGACTCCCAGCTAATGCTGGCTGTTACATTACCTCTACTTTGCTGCCATTTTAGATCATATTAGATCATTGTTTTAGATCAGTTTACAGGACAGAGTGTAGGGTGGTTAACAGATGGCTATCCTCTGGTAGTTTCATGCCTGAGTTTTCATTCTACTTCATGACACCATGTGCTGTTTGCAAATCACACCATCTCAATGATCAGAGCCAACTTTGTTTCTAAAATTAGATGGATGTCCATGTAGGAATTTTTCAATGTTAATATGGACAGAGTAAGAAGGATAAAGGCCTTAGGGGGTAAGATCAGTGTACATGTGATTTCTCAGGCCTTCATTGATGATCAGAGATTGATTGTGGATAAGCATCAACAGCAGCTCATGAAGCAAGATTGGTGAGATTACAGAAATACTCCATGAGAAGCTTAGTGTTTCCTTATATCAGTCTTGTCACGTAATGTACACTATGGCTTTCCGTGTGTGAACCCAGCAATCTCATTGCAATAATGGAAGAAAACCAGCCTGAGAGTAGAGGGCAGAACCAACAATATGCTTTTTTTATTTTTTCCACTGTAGATTTACTGTGATTTACCTGATTTTGGAGTAGATCCAGGGAGCTTTCAGTATCAAAGGTTGATGATATTCTATTAAAAAACTGAATGGAATGACATCTGACTTAGACAGTGCTTTTATGTAAACCTTAATAAGAAACTTCTAGCTTGCACAAGCCACAGAAATGCTCTACATGCGTTTGGATACAATGAATACAACATGTGTGGACAGGTAAATCTGTTTTGGGGATGATGGAAAACACCACTCAATGCTCAAGAGGCTGTCAAAAGAGCAGTCAGAAATCCTTGTTGGAACTTCGTAGTGCTATTCAAATTGTTTTCTGGGCTCTGGCTTTGAGCAGTCTGAGAATGTGGACTGCTTGCCTTTCCTTCAAAGGAACACTTGCTCTGAGGTCACAAGTCTAGCTGTCTGTACAGCAGAGTTAATACTGGTGTCAGATTTTTTTGTATTCAAAGCTGTTGGTAGTTGTGTAGTACTCGTATCTAGTACTGCACCTGCTCCCTGCACTGCACTGCACTGCTCATCTAGTACTGCGCTGCACCAGCAGGTCTGGCACCTGCCTGGAGGTGGAGTTAATACCATGAGTGCCACACAGGAGGAGAGTGGTGGTGCTTTTGCCCTCCAGTGAAGTCAGTATTGTGCAGGAGAGCTGAAAGTACTCATCAAAAATATGGAAACTGCATATTCACAGTAAGTTTACATTTTAATTGTTAGTTTAATGAGTCATCCTTTTCTGTGAAACAACAGAATGTGGCAGACTATTTGTCCATAAAAGCTTTTTTATGACTCTGAATTCAGTCTTTTGTGTCTGTCAGTAGAAGTCCTCGTTTAATGCTGTAACAGCTTCTTTTTGAAAAGCAGAATGCATTTTTAATAAAATCTCATTTTCTGATGTTCTGATACTTAATGAAGCTCTCTTTTCCCCTTTATTAAAAGATTTATTAACTGGTTTTCTCACCACTTGAGCAACTTCCAATTCCGTTGGAGCTGGGAAGATTGGTAAGTTTCTTTTCTCTTGATTTGAACCTGATATTGCAAAAACCTTGAAATCCCAAACTAATCCAGGAAGTGTCACAATGTAGTGTCCCTGTAAATTGCTTTCCAACGGCCCTTCTGAGATCTTTCTTAATCTGTTCACCACCACTCAGTGGTAGATTATCTTGATAATCTCTTTAGTCACTGTATTGTCCTTGGTGAACTCTGTGATAAATCTCAAGCCAGTGTCAACATTCCCTAGACAGACGAAACATGATTTCTTTGATTTGTCCTGCACCCTCAGTCACTTGCAGGCAAGTTTCCAAAATGAGTCCCCATTTTACTTTTGATGGTTTGCCCTGGTTCTTTCTATCCTGTATTTATTCTCTGATCTTTTTGTCTGTCCTACACTAAATCCTTCACTATAAGCTTTTATCATCATGATCTTGAGATCTGTTTTCCTCCTAGCACAAGGAAGTCCTAGCACATGAAGGTACATCAGAGCTGGCCTTCCCATCCATTCTTGCCATGTTAATTATGAAACATTCATCTTTATAGCTATCTGGACCCTATCAACGTCTAACCACAGGTTCCCCTGAGGTTTCCATGCCAGGCATTCAGGTAGCAAGAAGGATCATGTTGGAATTAAGTGCACCCTACAGTAACTTCCACAGCCTGCAGCCATATCTGCTGATGTGCTCAGGCATCTCTATGGAGAGGAGTGCAGCCCTTCTTGAATATGTTCTTGGGGCTTGACTTAAGTTTCTTGTATTGTACTTATAGGGAGTTAAAAGTGCTTGATGGCTATCCTGATACAGATCTAAGATGACTGACTAGGCAGCAGTCTTGACTGAGTTGATTCTCCTTTGCCTGGATGTTCCTCGATGGCAAATGCTTCTCTGGGTCTCTCTCAGAAGCTGCCTTTTTTTCCCCCACAACTCACAAATAACTATATTTGAGCCTTTTCTTAATGTGAAATGTGCTTAAATTCACCAAGAAGCTCCAAACTTCCTGTGATGGGGAAACAGACTATGAAATCACACAAGGTTCCTTTCCTAAGGAAAGGGACAGCCAGCTAGCTAAGCACAAGTTATTTATAATCTGGGGGGGAAGGGAAGCTACTTGAAAATTAGTCAGACAGAGATGAGATTCCAGGAATACTAATGGCCTAGTAAGGAAATGGTGATAGACTTACCTCATTGTCTTAAGATTGCTTACAATGTAAAACCAAGTGTCAGACACTCCAGCTGTCCTTGAACTGTGATTGTTTTGTACCTATTTAGACCCAGCCAAAAAGAGACTAAGGCACAAATTCTTCCTGCTGAAAGCTATCACATTCTGTCATTTCATAGGTCAGATTGTCTTACTCAGGACCTTGAAAAGCCCAAACCCAAATTTGTGAGAGAGGTTCTGGAGAAGTGCATGCGGTAAGTAATGTCTTTTGGTAGCTTCATGCCAGGCAAAGTTTAGTCTTTGCTTCTGGATCTGCTGAATCCCATCAGATTTCTTTTGACTTGACTCTTAGGCACATCTGTTCTCACAAGTCATCTTCAATTACAAGTCTGTATGTTAGTGTTTTAGTCTGTTTACATGCAGTAGGACACTTAAGACACTAGAGAGAGGGAGAAGCAAGTGGAGCAGATGGTGAGCTAACTAGCCCAGGTATGCACACATGTAGTTAGAAACAAGTGGAGCAGGTGGTGGTAAGCTCACTACCTCAGGTGTGCACACTTGTAGTTATAAGACAGGCTTCACTGTAAGCATGAAGAGAAACAAAGTTCAGGCAATATTCCTGGGAAGCATTTAGAGAAATGGAGGGAACTGATTATCAGGTATACTGAAAACTGAGCATCTCACCTTGATTATTCTAGGTGTCCCTCATGTTCATTGAACTGAAAGCAAGCAAGCGGCTCTCCAAAAAAAGAAAAAAGCCAAACCCAACAAAAAGAGTGTACAATCAGGGCAGGACATAAAATTGTTGAGAGGGGACATATATGAAAATAAAAAAGTAAAATGCTCCAAAAGCTTTTCGTATTCAGCATCCTACATTAAAACTTTGATCTAGGTTTGGGTGAATTCAGTATAGGAAATGTGAAAGTATTGTGCAACAAAAGAAATGGAGTTTTTCTGCATCATTCTTCCGTTTCACTGAAAACTTGTAGCAAAATTAAGCCTCTTTGGGAGTGAAGTATGCTAGAAAGGAAAATAAAAATGTCCAGTTTAATGTTTTTTTTCTGCTTTGAATGCCAACTTGTTAATAGTTTTCTGTAGCTCATCTTTGGCTTTTGCATAAAGCATAACAACAGGCAGCTTCTAAATCTGCCCACAAGCTAATTGTTTGAAGATGAAACTGGCATTATGGACTTCAAATAGAAAACATCTACTAGCAGGTTTGGTTTACCTTGCTCTCACTGCTCAGCAGAAAGTACCTATTTCTTTGTATAAATTTAATGATTTTTGTTCTGTGAAAGTCTCGGTGCAGAGCGGGTTGAAAGTAGCTCTTAAGAAAGAGTCTCAGGTGTATCAATTAGTGAGAAGCTTGCCATGAGCCAGCTGTGCCCTCATGCAGCCCAGAAGGCAAATCATGTGCTGGGCTGCATCAAGAAAAGTGTGGCCTACAGGTGAAAACAGGTCGTTCTCCCCTTTTACTCTGCTGTTATGAGACCCCACCTTGAATACAGTGTCAAGTTCTGGTGTCCCCAGCATGAAAAGGACTTGGAGCTGTTGGAGAGAGTCCAGAGGGGAGCCAGGGGGAGAGGTCACAGGGACGATCCAAGTGCTGGAGCACTTCTATGAGAAGAGGCTGAGACTTTTCACAAGGGGCACTACGAGGGATGGGACAAGAGGGAATGATGTGAAGCTGAAGTACAGTAAGATCTCGGGAAAAAAGTTCTTCCATATGAGGGTGGTGAGACTCTGGAACAGGTTGCCCAGGAAGGTTGTGGTTGCCTTCTCCTTTGGGGTGGTTAAGGCCAGGTTGGATGAGGCCTTGAGCAGCTGAGTTCTAGTTAAGGTGTTTGTGCCTGTGACATGGAGCTTGGAGTAGATGATCTCTAAGGTCTCTTCCAACCTAAGCCATTCTATGATTCTCTGAAAGTCAAAATACAGGAAAAGAGTTACATAATGGTGTTATTCCCGTTCTAATTCTTCTGCTTGTCATTCCCAGACTTTCCTATCATCAGCGAATAATAGACATTGTTCCTGCAAGTTTTTCTGTCCTCAGCCCTGCTAATCCAGTATGCATTTACAAATACGGAGATGAAAGTAACAGTAAGTATTGCAGTTACTCAAGGGCCAAGCTGAAGAAAGTAGTGTTTCAGAGCAAGGGAGTACACTAGATTAACTGTAATATCAGTTGTCTTCATGAAGATGAACACAGCTGAAACTAATACACGTGATTTTCATCATTTTGGGTACATATGCTCCTTGTGAGAAATTAATATACATTAAGATTGGATCTCTGTAACATAATCCTTTTTTGTTACTTTGTGAAAAAGAGAAAATCCAAATACATGAAGTTACTTATGCTGGGTGGTTGTGGTGTTGTGCAGCATTGTTTGCCAGAAGCCTAAAATTGGAAAATTCAACTGATTCCCTGTTTGGGCACAATATTATGCACAAGTCAGCATATGAAGTGATAATGTGAGTTTATTTTTTTAACTTTGTGAAGCAAAGTTAAAAAGAGTTTACCAGTAAAAATAGTTTAATGAAGCATACAGAGGCAGCAGAATATGTAAAGACTGAGGTGGAGAGATACTTTGTTATTCCTTTTATTACTCAGTGTAAAGACAGTCCTAAGCATAAAAATGCCATCATCAGAGATCCAGTGAAGAAAAACAAGGAAGCATTGTATTTGTAGGAAAGTGATGGAGACTTAAGCAAAGTTTTAGAGAGGAAAGTGATTACCTGATCTCAGCTCTAAAAGCTCTTCTGAAAGTTTTGAATTTAATGTGAAGACAAAGACCGGAGAACACTCTGAGCTGTTATATTGACAGTGACATTGGAAACAGCTAGTTTTAGGAGTAACTGGGAAGTGTACTTGTTTCTCTTAAGAGGCAAACTGGTGTTACAAACTCACTTGTTTTCTCTGTATTTTTTACCTCTGCTTTTGTTTAGGGTCTCTTCCTGGATATACTGTGGCACTCTGTTTAACAATTGCAATTAAAAATAAGGCCAGTAACGATGAAATCTTCAGCATTTTAAAAGATGTGCCTAATCCAAACCAGGATGATGATGATGGTAATATTTCTTCTCTGTGTACTTCTGTCTTCCATCCTTTGGATGAGTTGTGGTGGTTAACAAAAATGTATGTTTTTTGTTGTAATAGCCACACTAAAATCAAAATAATCCATCATTTTGAGTGTTTTTTGTAAATGCAGAAGGAGGCCTGCCATTCTTAACAGAAGTAACCTGGTGCTTGAGTTGTGTTTTGTGAGTATTGACAGAAGTAGGAAGAAGAATTCAATATCTCCTTTTGCTTTCAGCAGGAGAGGGTAGTTGATGCTACTGTCACCGCACCCCTCAGTGCTTTTGCCTTGCCTTGAGTGCTTCTCTCCTCTCGGTGCAGTCCCATGGCAGATGAGATAGCCAGCTTGCTGGTTGTAGTCTTTGTAGCATCATTAACATTGGAGAAGACCTCCAAGATCATCTAGTTTCTATCAACTCAATAATGGGACTCCATGTTCTTTTCAGCTTTGCAAACACTCCTAAAAGCCTGTGTCATTTAGGGAGTCAGACTGTGTGAGATACAGTGGATTAAGAAGTGGGTTGAGTGTTTCTGTAACACTTATAGGTGTTCTGTTACGCAAGCAGAGAGCAGCAATGATCTGGGATTTTTTTTTTTTTTTTGGTGCTGTTATCCACTATCATGTTTTCTAGGCATCACCCACTTAGGAATGCCCGCCTCTCTGCCTGTCAGGGGCAGAGGGACATGGCACCATTCATTCACCCCTAGAATCTATTTTTGCTATGCGTGCTTTCTGGACCCTTTTCATGTGTTATAAGTAGCCAATCTCTTTATCTTCATCATCCTTACCACCCCCTCTCCTCATTCACTCTATGGCCTGCCCAGCCTTCAGCTTGATGCCTAACTGTGCATTTCCTTTGGCTCTTCATCTCCTGCTGTCCATCAGTGCTGTTATACACCAATAGGCTGTGTCTCTGAGAGCTTCTTCACTGACCTGGAGTTGTTTCTGCACATTTTCTCTTTGGCAAAATTTGATCCTGAAGACCAGTATGTTTTGGAGGTTCTTTACTAACTCCCTGCTGATCCTTACCAAACCCTGTTGATGAAGCTTTTTTTTTGTGTGAAATGAGTTAAACTTGTAAGTTCTCTCTGCAGTTTTATGCGTATCTTACATGCTTTACTTGAAGTACTTACGGCTTCAACTTGCAGATGAAGGATTTACCTTCAACCCTCTGAAAATAGAAGTCTTTGTTCAAACTCTGCTCCATCTAGCTGCCAAGTCTTTCAGCCACTCCTTCAGCGCCCTGGCAAAGTAAGTGTAACCATGTGCATTATTTGGGGGCTTACAGAACTGTTTACTTCTGGCAGTGAAGTTCATAATAAAACAACCAGACTGCAAGCTTCAGCAATGTCTTAGGTGCTCCAAAATGCAGTAGGATTAGGAGAACTACCACGCTGCTTACTGAAGGAATGACAGTGTCAATCCTGGGTATATATATGTGAGTAGAATTAAGAAATGTGTAAATCCAAACATGTGAGACAGGTGTGGAACACTATTCCATTTCAGAGTTAATAATTTCCTGATTTTGGTGGGGAGCAAGGGTTTCTCCTTACATTTGTCTGGCTGGGTAGCTTTTCCCACCATATTCTCTGCTTAAGCAGAGCTTTAGACAGGAAAGTGATTACCTGACCTCAGCTCTGAAAGTTCTACTGAAAAGTTTTGAATTTAATGTAAAGACCAGGGAACACTCTGAGCAGTTTCATTGGCAGTGACAGTTACATTTGTGTAAAAATTAAATAGAGGGGTTAAAAAAAAGAAACTTCAAAGCAAGTTTTCTTCAGAAAACTTCTGTCTACCAAAACAGAGTACAGGAGGCAGGGTGACATGAATACTTAGAGCTGCAGCATTTTCACTGCTGCACACGAAAAAGGCAGCCATGCTATCAAAAAAAGCGCCTTATGCTTTACAGTTAAATTACAATGAGCTGAGTTGTGAGTGTTGTGCGGCAGTCAGCATAACTCTGCTGAAAATGGGACTCTTAGCAGCATTTCACTCAAAAAGGGGAAGACAGGATAAGGACAGGATAAGAGTTTAAAGTTACAGAAGCACAAATCAGAAGGAAAGCTTCGGCTGTGTATAGATAAGCACATGAAGTGTGAAAGTGCCTCTAGCTCTTAAGAGAAATTAAGTCCCAGCTTCAGGGTGTAGGTTCACCACTAAGATTTAAGTTGCTTTTGTAGCCTATTGTAGCTCAGAGTGGTTATATTTTCCAGGGAATAGTCCTTGGACAATTGCTGCAGATAGTCAATATTTTTTTCTTTTGTACATTCTAAACTGCTGCTCTTTTGACTCAACCCCACCCCCTCCACTGAGTACTTGCATATATTAAAAGGTTTCATGAAGTCTTCAAAACACTTGCTGAAAGTGACGAGGGGAAGCTCCATGTCCTAAGGGTTGTGTATGAGGTTTGGAAGAACCATCCACAGGTAAGAGGTTGCAGTGTTGAGCATCCTTGTGAGTTTCAACTCACAAAGATTATATATAATAAAAAAGTATTGCAGTTTGCTTTATATCCTTTAAAAGTAACTTATCTAGTGTCGTCTTATTTGAAGGAACTGCATTTACTCTTGTTACTAATGCCTATAGTGAAGGCTAGCCATAAAATATGAGGCCATGTGTTCATGAGAGTTTATTGTGGGAGGGCAAAAGCTTGTCATTCTGATTCAGCATACTATGCTGGTTGTCATAGAAGAGAATAATGTGGCTAAAGTTATGTTTCTCTCCAAAGTTGAAAAACACCATAAGTGTGTAAATTGAAATGTAAATGTAGATCTCCTATCAGAAGCAGGCTACGTTCTTCAAAATGTGGAAACCATTGTGTTTTTTAAGGGATTTTGTTCTTTTCGGGTTTTTTTAAATTGCTAGTAATAGACATGCATTTATTCCATTGAGCTCATGCTAGAGTCACAGTTGTGTGTGGGCAGAGCAAGGAGCAAGTTAGCGGCTATTCAGAACAGAGCTGATCAATCTGATGGTGCCATTATGTTCATTCTTGAGCCAGAGGAAATAACACTCCAAAAGACCTGTGAAAAATGCCTCAGTTGTTTAAAGCTTTTCAATTTCCTCACAGCAGTTGTTTTCTCTCTCAGCTGTCATTCTTCTATAAATAGAAACTGATAAGGAACTTAATGAAGATTTGCCTGCATTTATTATTTCACTTATTACTTACTGGTGTGGTTGTGTTGCACTTTGTTGTGCTTGAAAGTGGACTGTACCTAACAGTTGCAGAGTGCAAGGCTTTGAGAGGTGGTGCCACTGAAACCAAGGGGCTCCACAGTTCAAGAGAGACTGGGAACTACTGGAAAGAGTCCAATAGAGGCTACAAAGACACTGAGAGGCCTGGGGCATGTCTGTGAGGAGAGGCTGAGAAACCTGAGGCTGTTTAGTCTGGAGAAGAGTTGACTGAGAAAGAGTTTTATCAATGCTTATAAATTTCTAAAGAGTGGCAGCAAGAGGATGGGGCCAGAATCTTTTCAGTGGTGCCCAGTGACAGGACAAGGGTTAACAGGCACAAACCAAAACTTGAGAAGTTCCATCTGACCACAAAGAAAAACTTATTTGCTCTGAGGGTGCTGGAGCCATAGAGCAGGCTGCCTGGAGAGGTTGCAGAGTCTCCTTCTCCAGAGACATTCCAAACCCACCTGGGCATTGAGATTCTGAGCAACCTGCTGTTGGTGACTCGGCTTTATCTGGGATCTCTAGAGGTCACTTCCAGCCAACCCTGACCATTCTAGGACCTGTGATCCATTCTCTATGGCAAAAACCTGCACTCAGAAGGTACCTGTGCAAGGTATTCTTTCTCTCCCAAGTACAGTAAAAACATCAAAAAAAGAGATTTTTTTTTAATATGTTAAACTTGCCTCCTAGATTGCTGACCTTGAAGATGTGACAGTTATAGTCTGACCTACTTTTTGCTGCCATTTAAATGGATCAGAATAAATTGCATTGCTACAACCTAATATTACAGAATCATAGAACGTATCTGGTTGGCAGAGACCTCCCAAGATCATCCAATCCAACTTTCAACCCGTCATTGAAGGGTTAACACTAAACCATGTTCCTAAGCGCCAGGTCCACACAATGCTTGAACACCTCCAGGGAAGGTGACTCCAGCACTGCCCTGGGCAGACAATGCCAACCCTTTCAGTGAAGAAATATTTCTTAATATCCAGCCTGAGCCTGCTCCTTCTTCCATCCTCCCTTCAAGTAGCTGTAGAGAGCCATAAGGTCTCCCCTCAGCCTCTTCTTCTCCATGCTGAACACCCCCAGCTCCCTCAGATGCTCCTTGTAGCCCAGGTGCTCCAGGCCCTTCTCCAGCCTCACTGCTCTTCTCTGGACATGCTCCAGCCTCTCAATGTCATTCCTGTAGCGAGTGGCCCAGAACTGAACACAACACTCTTGTGTGTTCTCACCAGTGCCAAGCACCTGCTTGTCCCTGCTGGCTACAGCATTTCTAATAGAAGCCAGGATGCCATTGGCTTTCTTGGCCACCTGGGCACTGCTGACTCCTGATCAGTTGACCATCAACCAATACACTCAGATGTATCTCCAAGTGGCAGCTTTGCAACCACACATCCCCAGGTCTGTAGCTCACCATGGGGTTGTCATGACCCAGCTGGAGGACCTGGCACTTGGCCTTGTGGAATCTCATACCGTTAGCCTTAGTCCATCAGTTTAAGCTGTCCAGGTCCTGCTGTAAAGCTTCTCTTTCCTCTAGCAGGTTGACACAGCCACCAGCTTGGTGTCAGCTGCAAACTTAGGCTTCACTCAATTGCCTCATCTACATAATTAATAAAGATACTGAAGGGAACTTCGTCCTCTTTCTTCCTTTGTATTGCAGAGTGACCAAACTCGAGCTGGAAGATGCAAACCCAGCCTAAAAAGTCATGCCAGGTTTTTAAAAATAGATCAAAGTGGCTTTCAGAAATATCAAATGCAGGAGACATGAAGGTCTGCTGTCCTACTTGATCATGGGACTTAGAATTTTCTCTCCTGCATTTATTACAGTTTAGTCTTTTGCTTCTGGTCATGCACTTTTTTTGTTTACTGAGCCCACAACCTCCCTGGCAAACAGAAGAAATGATCCCTGGAGAGCAGGGCAATTGTCCAGAGCCTTGTTTTTATTCTGCTCACCCTACTCTGTGGGAATGTCTTTGATTTCATTCAGACTATCAGGATATTGTGCTAGTGAGTGGCACATGCTGCAGAGAGTGACTTAGCAATAAGTCCCTGGACCTATAAGTAAGGTTGTGGTGGTGACTTCTTGAAGAGAAACTTTAACACTGAGATGACAACCTTTCTTAAAGTCTTAGGTTAGGTAATCAGAAGTTCTTCCTGGCAATACTGAAGGGCAAATAGAGCATAGGATGCTCCTGGGACTTCAAAGTTGACTGCTCAAAGTCCTGCATGATTCATTCAGTTATTTTAATTTTCCTTCCTTAAGAAGAGCCTTGTTACACTTCCTTATTTGACAATGAGTGGTTGTAAGGATAAATATGGTGCAGGCTGCGGTTCTTAAATACTGTGCCTTTTGATCACATGAGTAACTAAGATAAGCCTTTTTTCTGAGCAGCTTGTGACTGCTTTACTCAATAACTCCTCTCTGCAATTGCCTGCAGACCCCTCGAGAACCATAGCAATGCCTGCAGCAAGTGGAGCACTTCCACTGGCTGTGCAGCACTGACTCTACCCTCTTTCAGGTCCTGTAGGGAGGAGCTAACTGTCATGTTTGAAAACTTGCAGCTGAAGTAGAGCAGGCTCACAGTATCTCCTTCATTATGATCAGCTGACTTGTGCTTTGTTGTCAAACACTAGAATTTTGTCTCTAAGGGCTCACTTTGAGAATCACAGAATTGTTTTGGTTGGAAAAGACCTCTAAGACCATTGAGTTCTACCATCAACTCCACGATGGCCCCAGCACAGCCATTAAACCGTATCCCAAAGTGCCATGTCCACAGGTTTCTTGAATACCATCAGGGATGTTGACTCCACCATCTCCCTGGGCTACCTGTTCCAATCCCTGACCACTCTTGCAGGAAAGACATTTTTCCTAATCTCAGGCCATTTCTTCTTGTTCAATCACCTGACACTAAAGAGAAGAGATCAATTCTCACCTCACTCCAACCTTTTTTCAGGGAGTCGTATACAGTGATGAGGTCTCCCATCACTTCTCCAAACTAATCAATCCCAGTTCCCTCAGCTGCTCCTCAGCAGACCTGTACTTCTGACCTTTCACCTGCTCTGTTGCCTTTCTCTGAACCTGCTTCAGCACCTCAGTGTCCTTCTTGTAGTGAGGCCATAAAGCTGAACCCAGTATTTACGGTGTCACATCCCCAGTGCTGACTGCAGAGGCATGGTCATATTCCGGCTCCTGGTGACCACTCTGTTGCTGATCCAGGATGCTTGTATTTGTTGCTTTTGTGTGGAAATGTGTGTGCTAAAGACTGATACATCACAAGAATTAGAAATAGTTGTTAGAGTCAGAATGCTTTATGTAATTGATATAGTTCCCTTACTCAGGGCAGATTTAGGCTAGAACTGCCCAGCTTCCTAATGTATTTGAGATGACCCAGTAATACCACTAATGTGCAATTGCATCAAACCATGTCTGCTTTATCTGAAGCTGGAATACTTCACACAGCTTCTGTTTAATGTCTCCCACAAAATACAGATGATTGCTGTGCTTGTGGACAAGATGATTCGGACACAAATTGTTGACTGTGCTGCAGTAGCAAACTGGATCTTTTCTTCAGAGCTTGCCCATGATTTTACTAGGTAACAAGAACTTGACTTGTATTGTTTTTTTCCCCTCTGAATTAGTGTTTTAAGTGGCCACTGCATAGCTCTAATCTATGAAAACTTAGTAGTGGGATAAAAAATTGAGCTTTTTCTCATTGTACAAAATACGTGTTTCAGCATTTTTCTGTCTTAGTTTGGGTATGAATGTTTCTGTGAGAGTGCAAGAACCCTGCTAGCATGTAATTTTGAAAGTGACCTCTACTGAGTCAAAGCAGAACAAGACTGGAACCATTTCTAGTCAGTGTGTTACATAGCTGCTGCCTTCAAGTCTTTGGCTGAGGTGTGTAACTTGTGCTGCCATTGACACATAGCTTATTGAGAACAGGTGACACATTTGGTGTGAGCATTCAGTCTGATGTTCATGGTCTTGCAGTATGGACATGAAATGCAATGCTGATTTGGGATTTTACTGCAAAAAATAGGAAATAAATGATGGTTAAGCTTTCTTATGTTACAGATGTGCTTTCCTGTATGCTGGGTGTTGTTCACTCCAGTAGATGTCTGAGATGATACTAAGCTTTTTTTATTTCCCCCAGATACAGACACTGCCTCTAACTTCATATCTTGGGTTGCTGTGTAATCAGTCGTTTTGAACTTTGTGCCTTTCCCAGGTTTTATATCTGGGAAATCTTGCATTCCACAATTCGTAAGATGAATAAGCATGTTCTGAAGATTCATAAAGAGCTGGAGGAGACTAAGGCAAGGCTGGCCAGGCAGCACAAAAGGGTGAGTAATTTGTTGGTAATTTTTTATGACTTGAAGCAAAGTTATACCAACCTGCATGCTGTCAGATTATGTCACTCAGTTGTTTTTGGGAAAGACTGAATAACTACATTTATCAGGAAGCATGCCTCTCTATATGTGGTCATCTGTAGCACCAAAACGTCAAAAACTGGATGCATGTTCTCAGTCCACCCTTTTGGTGGTAGCTGTAACCTAAGAATTGAGTAAAAAATTAAGGAATTCTTAACATCTTTGCTCTGTTCAAGCCCTCTCTCACAAGCTTCTTTTCCAAAACAAGCGTGTCTTCCACTTGCCTTCTCATCTGGATTCCATTACCATTATTAGATAACAATAAGAGCAGTTACAAATCATGAATAATAAATTCTATTAATGAGTACTCTTGCGGCTTCCATGCAGAAGTGCATGGAAACAGCAGTGTGCTGTTGAAGAGTTGGCTGTTACAGTTCTTCTGATAGATGCTTATGGATTCTGACATTGGCATGTCTCGCTTCCTTCTTCCAACTTTTCTGAACATCTTTGCATGATCTAGGTAACTGTATACAACAAACTGATGAACAAGCAGATGATGTTGTGCTCTGTTGTCCCAAGTGGGACAGTAGAATGAGGTAAGAGAGTGTCTTCTGTTGCAGCTGCAAAAGATGAGGCCCAAGGAAGCTTGGCTGAATGCAATACTTGGTTGTGATAGAAAGGAATCAGTTTACAAACTTGTAGAGGTTTGCATAGAGCAAGAGAGATTTCTCTTTGTGCAGTCTGTGAGTGTGGTTACTACATAAAACCTTTAGCTATCACCAAAGCTTTTGATAAAGTTGGTATCAGAATTTCATAGAATCATAGAATCAACCAGGTTGGAAAACACCTCCAAGATCATCCAGTCCAACCTATCACCCAGCCCTATCCAGTCAACTAGACTGGACACATTCCAGAACCTCTTGAATTGAGGGGCCCAGAACTGGACACAGTACTCAAGGTGTGGCCTGACCAGTGCTGAGCACAGGGGAAGAATAACCTCCCTCATCCTACTAGCCACACTGTTCCTGATACAGGCCAGGATGCAATTGGCTCTTGGCCACCTGGGCACACTGCTGCCTCATCTTCAGCTTACTGTCTACCAGTACCCCCAGGTCCCTTTCCTCCTGGCTGCTCTCAGACGCTCTGTCCCCAGCCTGTAGCACTGCTTGGGGTTGTTGTGGCCAATGTGCAGAACCCTGCACTTGGGCTTGTTAAATGTCATCCCACTGGCCTCTGCACACCCATCCAGCCTGTCCAGGTCCCTCTGCAGGGCTCTCCTACCTTCCATCACATCAACACCTGCTCCTACCTTGGTGTCATCTGCAAACTTACTGATGCTGGACTCAATCCCCTTCTCCAGATCATCAATAAAGATGTTGAGCAGGACTGGGCCCAGCACTGATCCTTGGGGAACACCACTAGTGACCTGCTGGCGACTGAATGTGGCACCATTCACCACCACTCTGGGCGCAGCCTTCCAGTCAGTTCTTGACCCATATCAGAGTGAATCTGTCTAAGCCATGAGCTACCACTTTGCCAGGAGCTTGTTGTGGCAGATGGTGTCAAAGGCTTTGCTGAAACCCAGGTAGACTACATCCACAGCCTTCCCCACATTCACCAGGCGGGTAAACCTGATCATAAAAGGAGATCTGGTTGGTGAGACAGGACCTGCCCTTCCTAAACCCATGCTGGCTGGGCCTGATCCCTTGGCCATCCTGTAGGTGCTTTGTGATGGCACTCGAGATGACCTGTTCCATCACCTTGCCTGGCACTGAGGTCAGGCTGACAGGTCTGTGGTTTTCTGGTTCCTCCTTCCGGCCCTTCTTGTGGATAAGCATCACATTGGCAGCTTCCAGTCTTTGGGGACCTCTCCAGTGAGTCAGGACTGCTGATAAATGATGGAGATTGGCTTGGCCAGCTCATCTGCCAGCTCTCTCAGCACCCTAGGGTGGATGGACTTCATCTGGTCCCATGGACTTGTGAGGATCCAGGTGGCTCAGTATGAGGATCCAAGTGGCTCAGCAAATTTGGTGCATGGCATGAAGGCTGCTGCTGTTTCTTGAAGAAACCTGCACCAAACAGTCATTTTCTCAGAAATTTCTCTTGAGAGATCACTAATAACACACAGCTTACCAGTCTGGTTTGTTCCCAGCCCCTTCCCCTTGTTTCCTTTGCTCCCAGCAGTACTCATCCAAGTTGCTTGCATCCTCAATCTGCATTGATCAGCAGTTAAGAAATGCCTGTGGTTATTGAAGGTCTATATGCCGTCATTGATCCCTGTGTGAAGCAAAGAGCTTCTCTGGAGTCCCTAAACAAACATACCACTGTTTTCATTGCTGTGCTTAGCTCTTGCTGTAGCTCTTTATTACTGAGTGCTTTAAATGAGCGTTGTGCCAGGCAGAAGCATTTGTATGCAACAGTGAGTAGTTCTGCAGGCTGTTGCTCAGCTGCATGACCATCCCCTTCAGAGGAATTAAGACGCTGAGTTTTGATGTCCCTAGCATGAAGTGTGTTGCCTTACTCCTGAAGTGTTCGAGGTTTTCCTTGCTTTCCCTTAGGTCCTGTTGGTCCTTTAGTGTTTTGAGATCAGAAAAGCTCTGTAGATGGGAGAAGAAATCAAATTCCCGTAACAGGAATAAAATGAAATTCTCACTTGCTCTGACAAGTCGTTTTGATTTCTGATGGTGAGCTTCATTTGCTTTGCAGCAGGTGAGTTCACAGGTGGCCCTATATTGGTCACAAGTCACACATGCTTCTTTTATAAATCTTTGAAGTTTTAACCTGTCAGTTTTTGGGTGTTTTTGCACAGAAACAGTTTTATGAGACTGAAGCAGTATCCAGTTTAGAATGTACCACCATCCATCAGATTCTATCCTTCCTTCTATATCCCTTGTGTTCCTCTGTAAGACTTTGTTACCTCAGCTTCTGAGCCTGGTACTTCAGTGTATTCTGTGGGTTTGGTTATTGGTTCTGTTTGGTTTTGAGGCATTGATAATATTCCATGCTCCTAGTTAGTGGTTTGGTGTCCATACAGATCCTTTCTGGCATCCCTTTTGCTCATGAGTACAGGAAGTCCCCACTTCAACACCATAGACTACAGTTTCCAGTCTTCCACTTCTGTCAACTAGCTAGACACATCTGAGTTCTGAGTTCACAAATTGCTTTATTTCTTGGAGCACTGAGATTGCAGAACTGCTCTTGGAATGAATTACCTGCCCTGCTGCAGAGGACACCATGTACAAAATCTATGCTACTTTTTTTTTTTCTTTTAAAAACGCTGCTTGTTATCTGGTGGTAATGAAGCCATTACCTTGTACTGTGTTTCCACTAAGTAAAGGACTGGTAAATCTTTACAATTGCTCTGAAATCTGCATTTTTTTCCAAGGCTTTCCCATTTGAGCATTTTCCCTTCAAATTTTCTTTCCCTGCACTATTGTGAGAGCAAACCTCCTTCAAAATGCAATACTCACCAAGCTACAGAGCAGCTGCAGCTGCTGCTTTTCATTTGCTCTGCAGTCACATGAACCAGTATGCACAGGTATCCAGGTTGCTATTTTGTCCTGTGTTGTTGTCACTTACAGCGAGATAGTGATGATGATGATGATGATGATGACCGAAGCAGTGATCGGGAGGATGGACCCCTGGAAGAGCAGATAGAGCGCTTGCAGGAGAAGGTGGAGACAGCCCAGAGTGAGCAGAAGAATCTCTTCCTTGTTATATTCCAGGTAAAGATAGGCCAAGTCTCTTCTCACTTTAAAAGTGTTACAGTTGGTATATTTATGAGTTTTCAGTGTAACTTGTTTCTCAGGCACCTTCTTAGGGTAAGAATATGGGAAGGGGTTGATGACTTTGATATGGATTGGAGCCAGTCTTAAGTCCTCCCCCTGCAAAGATTGCTCTGGAACTTGATCTGCTCAGCTTCAAGTGCTGAGGACCAGTGTTCTACTAGCAGACAGGTTCCTGAACAGCCAGAATTTATCTGCTTACTAAATGCAGTGTTTGCCAAGCAAAATAATTCATAGATTCATAAAATGCTTTGGATTGGAAGGGGCCTTGTAGATCATCTAGTTCCAAGACCGTGTCATAGGCAGAGACACGTTCCACTATCCCAGGTTGCACAAGGCTGCATCCACAACCCCCCTGGGCAACTATTTCAGCATCTCACTACCCTCATTGTAAAGAATCTACAGTGTAAATCTGCCTCCTCAAGCTTCAATCCATTCCCTCTCGTCTTGTTATTACAATCAATTTAAAGCTTCTGTCGTCCCCTCCCCAGATCCTCTTAGCTGAGGTTAAGACCCTGCGTTCTGAGGAGACTAAGTATTGTGTGTTTTTTCTCTTTCCTGCAGCGTTTCATAATGCTGTTAACTGAGCACTTAGTGCGCTGCGAGACTGGTGGGATTGATGTATTCACACCTTGGTACAAGAGCTGTATAGAAAGGTTGCAGCAGATCTTCCTGCAGGTATGTTGGTGTGGGAAGATTGCGGGGCAAGGCCGTGTTGGCAAGACGAATTTTGTGGCTGGAGAAGTGAACACTCCATGAGAGCAGCAGTAGGTGGCAGCAGCACATCTCTCTGAAGGCTGCTGTGGGGCTAGGTGGTAACTCTGGTTCTGGGGTGGAATAACTGGTCCTTGATAAACTCCCACGCAATTCAGAGCCTGGAAGTGAAGAGCTGCAGAGCACATGTCTTTTCCTGACAGTCAGCAATGGCTCTGCACTATACTTCTATCCTGTGCACATAGGATGTGCTTGTCCACAGTTTTCATGAAAGTACTTGACTTGTGATGCTTATGTCTTGAGACTTCTCTTCCTGTTCTTGTATGAATGAAAGTAGTGAAAGTTTATGTTTTTTTCTGTTTTTTTTATCCCCCAGCATCACCAGATAATCCAGCAGTACATGGTAACCCTGGAGAACCTCCTGTTTACAGCTGAACTTGACCACCACATACTGGCTGTGTTTCAGCAGTTCTGTGCTCTGCAGGCTTGAGGATTGTCGATGGACACAGCCTTGTCTGCAGGACTTTTAATGAATTGAAACAAAAATTAATTCTTTTTTTTTTCCAAAAATGGGGATAGAAGATTTTTTTTGACTTAAAAAAAACCAAATCTGGCTTTCATGTGTTACTCTATAAAACAACACAGTACTCTCAAACCTACAGCAAACTGTGTAAGCCTCATATAAGCCTTATGAGATAGAATTGATAGGGGGTAGATGTGAAGTGAAAAATATGAATTATTATTCTTGTCTTTTTAATCTGGTTTGACTTTTAACTTCACGATAATTTGTGTGTGTGTGTGTTTGTTTCTCCCATCTTGTTTATATAAAAATCAAGGGAAAAAGAAGATAAAATTCCCAAAACCCCAAGCAAAACAAAACCCAAACATATCAATTTGTTACCTCTGCCTGGCCCTTAAATCATAGGAACTGCAGAAACGAGAAGCAGCTCTCAGTATTTTTGTGAGTGTGAAGGGGAATGCATCTTCTCAGTGAGCCCTGTGGTGAGTTCTCTAGTATGGTACAGGACAAACACCTTTAATTTGGGCATGTGAAACACTTCGAGTGAAACTTTCAGAGCAGTGTGGAAGCATCTTGGATTTATTACACAAGCCAGCTAGACTTCCACAGCTGAGAAGTTAACAATTTTAATTCAGTTGAAATAAGTTTGGTTTGGGTTTTTTGTTGGTTTTTTTTTAATGTATTTGTCTAGCGTTTTATTACAGTAGCTATAAACAATCAGTAGAAGAACTTCATGGACAGCTTCTGAAACAGTGGATTGAACCAAGTGGCCTCACCTCATCTGGCTTAATAGCAACTGCGTTGTGGTGGCTGCATCTGCTGTCCTCTTTTAAAATGCAACAGCAGCTCATGGCTCTGGTGACTTCAGTAAGCATTTTAACACTAGATTTGGTCTCACAGGAGGTGTAGGCTGAGAGAACGACCTGAAAAGAGAGTAGCCTTAGTTTTAAGTTATGCAATTAACACCTACAGAAAGAACAAACCAGAGCGGTCTGGGCTAGGGTGAGCAGCAACAAGAGCCAAGCACACTGCCTTAGGCGCTCAGGTTCTTAGGCACTCAGTGTGTGGTTTATTCCTGAGCTGTTTGCAGTTCCTCACCTCTGCAGATGAATGTTTAAATGGTCTCATGCCCACCACTGTTCAGTTTGTGCTTAGAAAACAATGAGCCTTGAGCAATTCTGTTCCTGTACCAATTTTTTTCCCCTTTTCCAAGTACTATACACCTGGTGATGCATTTCATCCATACACTGACCAGTTGACCTCTTGATCAAGCCAGGAGGGTGAAAACCAGAACTTCCTGCTTTGTAAACCGAAGTTTGCGCATGGCCCTGTCATAATGCCACATATCCTCCCTAGACTAAGCTCTGTTCCTTCTGCTTTCCCTGCTTGGCCTCTCTGATTTGACTGACCCCCTCCACTCTTTCAGGGGATACTGTTTATTTGTTGTACATTTGCTTTTATGCAAGGGTTTTGTCAGTCATGCACAGACTTCTGCTTCAGATCTTTGCTATTGAGCAATCCAGTAGTTGTGTTTGTGTTTTAGGCTTGGTTGTTCATTGATTTGGGTTTTTTTTGTTTGTTTGTTTTCTAAGGAACATTTAATACTGTAGAGGTTTTAATTAATAGTGGTGTGTTTTTTTTTCACTGTCTTGGCTCAATATCAGAGTTCTGGTTATTAACTAATGGTGGTGATGGGGGGGGAGTGTCTCATCTATAAATGTGACTTCTGTAAAACTGATAACACAGCTGAAACCTGCAAACCTGTAACTTCCTCTGAGCCTTGACAAATACGGGTGTGGGGGATCCAGTTGCAAATGCCTGAGCTTAGTCCTGCTATTTTTTTTTAAACAAAAACAAAACATAAAAAAAAGCATCAATGTCTTTCAAAATGGATTTGACTTCCATGGTAAGCATGGGCTTTGGATTGCATTTCTTAAAGTTTGTTGGACACCTTCCCCTCTCTGTAGGTCCAGCAGTGTACACTCAACTCAACCATGAAGGTGGTTAGATCTGTAGAGAGAAGAAGGAGATTGGTTGCATAGCGATACCCAGTGGCTTAGCTGGAGAAACTTGGAACTGCTGAAGCATGAGGTGTTTAAAGATACTGTAGAAATGTGTGGTTGGAGAAGAAATGCACAATTAAAGAAAAAAATAAATGAAGGTGAAGCAGGTTGCTGCTGGGAGTGTTTGTCCTACCTATTTTGGGGGTCTTTGTTGCAAAGCAGTTACAGAATGCTTTCAGCAAGAAGAGACCTTTTGGAGGTCATCTGGTCCAAGCCTGCTGCAGTCAGCAGGGACATCTGCAACTAGAGCAAGTTTCTTAGAGCCCCAAAACAATGTGACCCAAAATGTTAACAGAGATGGGGCATCTACCACTTATCTGGGTAACCTGGGACAAGGTCTCTTCACCCGCAGTATAAAAAATGCCTTCCTTCTCTTTAGCCCTTTTAGTTCAAATCATTTCCCCTTGTCACAACAGACCCTGCTCAAAATTCTGTCCCAAACGTTTTTAGAGACCCTTTTCAGTACTGAAAGCCCATAAAAAGGTCTCCCTGGAGCCTTTACTTCTCCAGGGTGAAAAGGTCCAGCTCTCTCAAGCCAGCCAGAGCCCTTGCAGCCCACCCACCACTGCTGTGACCTCCTCTGGCCCGGCTCCAACAGGTCTCTGTCTGTCCTGTGCTAAGGACTCCAGAGCTGGCTCCAGTACTGTGGGGGGAGGGGAGGCCTCAGCAGAGCGCAGCAGTGGGGCAGAATCCCTTGCCTGCCCATGGTGGGGATAAGCTAGCAGTGCTCGGTACTGACTCACGTCCAGCTTTGCACCCACCAATACTTCCCCAAGTCCTCCTGAATGCTGCTCTCCAACATTCCATCCTCCGGCCTGCATTGCATTGATACCGGGCCATGTGCAGGGGCTTGCACTTGACCCTAGTGAGCTTCATAAGGCTGATGTGGGCCCTCTTTTCTTGTGGGCATGGTAGGGCTCTGCTGGTGTAAGACGGATAGTTTTGGAGTGGTCCTGTTAACTTGTTTGCAGGTAGCCAGACACACGAGGTTTCACTACCTGATGCTAGTGGCTTGTGGAACCCCACCCACGCAATCAAGTGAGGCAAGCAGGCATGGTGCCAGGAGGCTGCTGTGGAAATTCTCCCTTGCCACCTCCAGTCTTCTGGGCGGTGCCACTGCAGGCGAGGCCAGGGTGGGTCCGTGGCACTTGCTACAGCCTGCCCACAGGGAAGTGACTCAGCAGACGGTGCACACCACCCAGTTTCCCTGAGAGTTCTAGGACCCCAAGACACCCCTGAATCATGGAACCATGCCGTGGAGGACTATTTCAAAAAGTTCTGCCAGGATCTGCCTCCTGCCCTGCAGCCAGCCCTGCGTGCTTGTCTCGCAAGCCTGACAAGTCCCCGAGTCCATTGCATATGGTGGGAAGGGCTGCAGACCACAAGAAAGCCCTGAAAAAGTGAAAATCTATGGTTGGTGGAACCCTTTGCCGTCCTGGGTCCTCCTCTTGTCCAACTTCAGTCCCGCACAGCCCAGGCCCAGGTGGTTCTGGGAAGACCCCAGAGACTGCAGGGACATCTAGCCCTTTTTGCAAAGATGAACAAAACCAGAGGTGCTGTTCACGGCGTGTTCCTTCACTTCGGCCACTTCCAACAGCATTCCACAACAGCTGTAAGGTCCGGAAGATTTGCATAGGGAGAAATCTGCATTTTAAAGGAAATCCGCCCTCCTTTGGGTACACTTAAGAGCCATCTACCTTGGAATGCATCTTCCCCTCCCCTCAGGACAGCTCCTTTGTGCTTTTCGTTTACAAATCTCTGATAAAGACCACAATCGGCTTGGTCTCCTGTCCAAAGCTTGGTTTAAAAAAACCAGCAGGGCAATCTCCCCTGTGGAGATGTCAGACTTTCTTCAAGAGCTTGTTGCCTCCCTTTTGAGGGAAATTCTCCTTTAATGGAATCGAATCTCCAAAGTAAAGCAGAATCTGCTTCATGACGGGGTCTGCATCAGCTAGCTCTGCCCTCTGGCCAGTCACAGTAACTGGAAACTAGACAGCAGGACAAAAGGAGGCGCCTTCCTCCTCTGGCAGACAAGTGGTGTGAATGTAACTTTAATTTCATCAGCAGATTGAGCACAGTGATACCAATTTATCTTTTGCCCTACAAGTTATCATTTCATTGAACTGCTGTGTGACATCTTCTACCCTGAGATCTAGCTTAAAAGCAAAGGCTTCCTCTCCTGTGCAGTGCTTCTTACATCCGAGGAACATCACTCTTAGAATCTGGCACCAGCTTCTTTATAATTAGCATTTATTTGGCTTTAATACAAAATACCATTAAGATAATTAAAGTTAAGAAAAAAAGAAAAAGAGGGGAGGGAATGAAGAAAGATTACATCTTCTCATAAGTTAATTCATGACCACATACAGTACATGTCTTTTTATATGTATCTTCATCAATGTTTTCTTCTGGTCCATACTCATGTTCATGGATACTAGTTCGTTTCTTCCACAAGCTACTTCTCACAGCACGGCGGAGTTCTGATGAGAAACAAAAGAAAATATAAAGATTTTAGTAATTCTTAAAAGGTTAATTTCATATATATATTTGCATTTAAAAGAAAAAAAATATGCTAACCACCTTTCCAAAGGTTACAGATGATGATCTGCCTTTGTTGCCTGTCTTCCCTAAATTCTGGATGAGAACCTTGCTGCTGCAAGAACAAGCTTGGACTTGCCTTGCAATCTTCACCTTGTTTGCATGTTCTGAAGGGTAAGAGCTACTCTGACAGCAGAGGATTTTCGACCTGGACAAAGCAGGTTGACCACTGCCTTGTGGGGTGTTTTTTTTTCATTACTGTGCTAGTTTGAAGCTAGCTAGAATGTTTTGGTGAGAATAACTAGATTATAGGCTGTGAAAGGAGAACAATGGTAATGGTGAAACGAAGCTTATATTTACAACCAGCACAGTTACTCAACGCCATTCACCAGTATTAAAAAAAAAAAAAAAAAGGGGGAGAGGGATAGGTGGAAGGCAGAGATTTTATGAGCCACCTCATTGTTTCACATGACCAAGGAGGAATACTTCTCATTCAGGTCACAGTAAGCCTCCCAAATGACTTGGCATTCTGAGAGCTTTTTGCCCAATAACGTGAGCTGCCTCTGCAGCAGCCGCAGTGAAGTCAGCGGGTTTTCGAGAGAGATCAGGCTGGCAGCCGAGCCTAAGATATTATCCGGATGTTGCAAGTGGGTGGCAAGCACTCCCAACGGCCAAAAAAGAGTCACATTTGCAGCCAGGCCATTCAGCCCGCAAACTGTGTCACGTTAAGGCCTGTACTCGTGCTGAACCCTGGCACCTTGGATTACAGCCTGCTGCCAGCACTTCTGTGCGCTGAGCACCACTTATGAAGGCAGAACTGGTACTCTGCATTGAACACTCTCCTAAATCTGAATTTATCAGGATTAAAGAAAAAAAAAACAAAAACCCAAGGATCGTGTGAAACAAGGGCACGGGATAACATCAGGGTATGTAAAGGAATAGCTGGGAATAGTCTGAACAGTGGGAAAAGGCACATATATGACAGAATTAAAACCACATAAATCCATGTTTGCCTCAAGTCAGTAAAAAGAATAATTTATGGCACATTTTGGGTCGAAAAAACACACAATGAACCATCCTACTTGATTTCTGTCACATCATGCTCATAGGACAAGAGAGTCATTCAGGCTATGAGGTCAGACCAGGTTGCTCCCAGCTTTTCCACACAGGTCTTGAAAAAAAACTCCATTTTGCCACGCTGAAGGTTTTCTAAACGCCTTAATCAGATGCAGAAAGAAATCCAAACAGAACTGCACTTTGCTGTAGGTACTGCAGTATGTGAGTTTAACTGTTTACCTTTGACTTTCTTGTCAAACTTCTTCTGTTTCATCTTCTCTCTGCTGTCACGGCGCAGTTGCTTTGCTTCTTGCAAGGATTCCTCGCTACCCCAGACTTCAAGAGAACGCTTGATTACCTATAGGATGGACATAAATGTGTTTTTTTCCTGAAATTATGAAAGTTAACCATTCTAGCTCACAAACTTAGTTTTTACCCCTACACAGACACGAGCCAGCTCAGTCTTGCCTCTGCCTCCCATCTGTGGAATTCCTTTCACAGCTAGAGATAACATTTTTAATTATCAGCTAGATGTAACTTAGTAAAAAAGGGAAACCCCAGCTCCAGTTCTGTGCCTGTTCCACTAAAGCAGCAGCATTTCTGCAAAAGCACCACGCAAAAATTGGCCAGAGCCCTGGAAAATAGACTTGCCTTTCCTGCTGCCTCTGATGGCAGTTGCGGCTCATGAGGCCACAGCTACAAAGGGCCATAAACCAGCAACAGCTGCCCTGTGCTTTTCAGTGTTGCCACTGAATGACCAGGCACATTATGATCTCTAAGTCTGCAGACCACTGAATTACACCAATACTTTTAAAATGCTCTTAGAAATTAGAAATATCCAGTAATTTGGATCTCAGCTCTTTACATGAACAATAAAGAAAATTTACAGGAGCTGCAGATAATCTGCTTAGCTTTGAGAAAATCATCCAGACGTCAGAGCCAAAGGGACACCATTCTGGCTACAAAAAATCAACAGAAAGTCTTACATACATGAACGGTTTCTATACCTGCAGTTTTAAATAAAGCTTCATGTCACCCCATCGTGAATTGTGAGGGTTTTTCTTGACAATGAATTTGAGAACTGGCTCCCTCTTGTCTAAGTCACAATCTTTAAGGAGATACTCTTCCTTTGCTTCTGTCCTTGTTATAAGCTTATGTTTATCTTCGGGATCTCTAGAAGATGTAAAAAAATGGTGAGAAATCTCCACCTGAACACCAAGCGCTTACAGTATCTAAGCCCCCATCACTCCCAACATTCCTGAAATTCAGGCAGCCCTCACTCTCTTTACATATGCAAATAACTTTGGATTCCAACCGTCTAGCCAAAATCCAGGACAGGCTCTCTGAATTTAAGCTTAAAAACTCTCCCATTGGAACAAAACGCAACCTGAGGAGCCTGTTTTTCTAGAAGGCCTTTTTAACTCTGCTTTCTTACATGAGGGTGTAACCAAAAATTTAAAGGCCTTTGACTATGAATAATTTTTTAGGCATCCACCTAACCCAGGTGCAATTCAAGAGGACAAAAGTGGGAGCTCGACACATGGTCAAGAGAGAAAGAATGTGTAATGTGAGACAGGTCGGATCACCTGAGAATATACACTCCATATGCTCCCAGATCCCGGAACGAGATTAGCAACACAGAGCACTCCTTTCTCAGTGTGAGGCAGTAGGCAGATGTAAAATCAAGGCCTTGAAATACTTAAAAGACTTTTCACCAGAGAGACAAGGGAAAACTGTGCAACCACAGCAGCATTTACGAGTTAATGAAAAAAAAAAACCAAAACAACACACCAAAAAAACCCCCTAACCAAACCCCAATCAGCCCTACATTTACGCAATCCTGACTGAAGTACAACTGGCATCGCCTGAGCCGGAACAATCTGCCCAGCAGTACGTGCTAACAGCAGCCATCGAGCAAGCGCTTGCTGCAAACGCAGCTTAACTACAACTCAAAGTCCACAGCAGAAGCTAACGCACCACGGCATCTGCTTAACGCTCACCCGCAAGAGCTGCTCGATCCGAAGAAAACCCACTCCTAGCCGTTTTCCACCCATCTCGCCTCCCGCAGGCAGCACTTTTGTCTCTTGATGACTGTGGACTGCCATGTGCTCACCCCTGACCGCTCCCTGCAGTAAGGGAGGAAGCTCCGAGCAAACGCCAAGCTCCAATCCTGGGCTTTTCTTCCCTCCCCATCAGCCCATTCATTCCTGCACACACACGTGGCTGTTTCACGGCCCTGGTTATCTGGATGGCTTTTGGAACATTTTTCTGCGTTCGAGATAAGAGTGGAGATCGCCTCCTGCTCAAGGTCAAAGTCCTGCTTACCTTGCAGGTCAACCAGTGATTGCCCATCATGGGAGGGCTCTGCCCTCTGGCCCCGACACCACCCCACCTTCCCCTCCCCCCATGCCCACTAGTGCCGACCAAAGTACCAACTTCACTTAATCTACCGGGACAGCAAATGCTAATCCCAGCTCTGCCTCAGAGAGCAGATATTCTGTGTTCTACCCGCTTTTGCAACAGTTCTACAGCCACACATTGCCATGCTCACATACGAACTGGTTATAAGACAATGACGTCTCCACCGTATTACGTAAAGATCCACTCCAGTCCCCCACCCAAAGACAGGTTCGTGAGACACTGCTGCTGGCTCTCATTCCGCAAGAGAAATCAAGACTAGCAACTTCTAGTTTACTAGTTTACTTTCCCAGTAAAACGCCCCTTTGCTGAGTTTTTAATTAAAGAGAATGACGCCAATCAAATAATCACCAGCAACCCTTGCAGAAAGTTTCCTTATCCTGATTATTTGCAGTACCTGCAATTATCACATGTTGCCCAATCAAAGTGCTGCATTAAGTAGGAGTCCATGAATTCTTTGCCACAGTCTCCACAGATGAGATAGTCAAATTCTAGTACAGGTGCTAGTGAAAGAAAAATTGCAGATATATTTTTTTTCCCTGAAGGAACTACCATGTTAAACACAAGAATCTGGAATTGGTATTAAAGGCAACTTTACTAAAATCCACATTATAGCATTCATTACAGACTAGTTCATCTCCTATAATGCTTTCCAAGATGATACAGTACAAATCCAAACCCGTCTTATATTTTTTTCTTCTCGATGGAAAAAGGTTCACTGCATTGAATTTCAACATTCAAGTTTTTTCCAAGATTCAACATTTTGTTTCCATTTAGACAGTTAAAAACCCCGAGAAGTACACAAAATTCTCCTTTCCCTATGAAGTGCTTCCTATCCCCTCCTCCCACTTCCTCCACTCCAGCCCTCTCAAGAGAGGTCCTGCAGGCAGGAATAGCAGGAAGTAGAGAGGGGGATGAGGTCCGATGATGGTGGCTTGAGAAGGAAGCAGTACGGGAGCTGCACTGGCAGCTGAAAAACTTCTCAGGACTGCTCCAGTTTTCTCCCTAGCTCAAGCCACACCTGCCTCTCCCTAGACGAGCACGATGGAGGCCTGGGGTGGCTGGTCTCGTCTCTTCTGGCCGGCTGAAATGGAGGTGGATGGCCAGAGAGCTGCTAGGAGTGGAATGGGGATGGAGCTCCACTACAATCCTCTCCCCAAGCCCTCTCAGCACTGCTCCAAGCCCAGACTCATCTCAGTAGCCGGCCATCACTCCTGGCCTCATCCTCGTCGAGTAGATCCCCTCCAGCGTCATCACCATCTGTTTTATGCTCCGTGGGACACCTAGAAACAGCGAGCGCGGCAACTACAGCGACAAGGAAGGGCTTCAACACTTAACATGGCAGTTCTAGCACAGAAAATAATTTTTGAAAAGCCGAAACCCACACATTTTCATACAGTCTCAGGAGGTGAAAAAGGGAGGTGAAGCTGCGGATGATTAACAGTACCTGAAAGGGAAGATGAATATTTTGCATACAGAACCAGACATTTTTAATCGTGTATTTATGGCAGCTTCGACCAAGGAAAGGAGGGGAAAAAAAAAAAAAAAAGAAAAAAGGCGACATTTTATGACAATTCTGTCCCGGCTAGCGACAGCGGGATGCTCCGTACTTCAGAGTCATGCTCTTACATCACGTTTCATCATTTAAAGCAGCGCTCCCGAACGCAAGAGGCAGTTTTATTAAGACAATGACATTATGAATTACACAGCAAAAAATACTTCCCCCCTCCCCCCCCCCGCCGCTACACACCCTTTTATAGAGCAAAGGCATTCCCGATCCTGCTTGATTAAAAAAAAAAAAAGAAGACGAAAAAAAAAAAAAAGAAAAATAGGGAAAAAAAAGCTGCTCGCTGTTTACTCTTCCTAATGGTATCTGGCGATTTCTAACAAAGAGACACTGCACCAACAGCCCGGCTTGCTGATTCAGAGCGGAACAAAGCAAGACAAAGGCAACCCCACAGAATAAAGTGAGTCTATTTTGGGAGCCTTAACTCCTCCATTTGCTTTTTTTGGGAGGAGGGTGTGGGGCGCTGGACAAAAGAAATATCGAGAAACTAAAATGTCGAAACTCCCAACCGAAAATATTTTAAAATAAGCGATCAGCAACTGAAGGTTTTGGGTTTTTTTCGGAACGCCGCCGCGACGCTTCGATTTGGGCAGAAAGCTCGAAAGCCACATTAAAAAGGAGTCCGCATTAATTTAAATCTTGAATCAGCCTTAAAATAATAAAACACTAAATTCCGAAAGGAAGAGCAAACCCCACCATTTTTAGAAAAAAAAGGTAAAAAAAGAAAAAAAACCCAAGCTGCTATACCCAAGGGCAATGGCTGTGTCCTACTTCCGCGGCTTAAAATTCTTCTTTTTTTTTTTCGTTCTTAATTACCGGGTGTTTTGCTGGCTGCTGAAATGCTGGAAGGATCGGTCGCGAGATAGAAATGAGAAGCATCCAGAGGAACGCGTGAAGAGGAAGATGAGAAGGGAAGGAGGAAAAGAAAAAACCACGAGGGAGGGGAAAAAAAAAGATGGAGGAAGAAAGGGAGGAGAAAAAAGAAAAAAAAGCCCGGGAAAAAAAAAAAGGCGCCCAACCCGCCCTGCTGTGCTCACTGTCGCCCCCGCGCCTTCCTGCCCTCCCCCGCCGCTCCACGCATACGGCACCGCCTCCTCCCGCCGCCCCGACCACCTCTTTCCTTCACCCATCCCTCCTCAGCCGTTTTTTTTTCAGCCGCATTTTTGGGGATTTTTAAAGGGAGGGAGGTTTCTGCAGTTGGTTGGTTTTTTACCGGGTGGATGAACAGTTTTCTCAGCACCCAGTTCTTCCTCCTTCTCCTCTTCTTCCTCCTCCAGGAAGAAACCCCCTCCCGTATCCACGACCTTGGGGGGAGCCCTCACCCGCACGCCGCCTGCAGTTAAAAGACAAACCCAGACGCCGCCATTACAAGGCCGCGGCGGGAGGAGCCGCCATCGCTGCTGCCGCCACTGCTACCACCGGCACCAACAGAGGGCGTCCGCGCTCGCCCCGCGAGGCGCGCGCACGAGGCCCCCCTCCCCCCCCACACGTGGGGGGGGGGAAGGGGGCCCCTTGCGCGCCGCGGCGGCGGCTTCCCCCCCCCTTATTCTCCCCCCCCCCCCCCCCCCCCCCCCCGGCTTCGCCCTTTCCCGCTCCCCCTTTCCACCGCCCCCGCCGCTTACGCGCCAGTAACGGCGCGGCTACTAAGTTCCCCCCTCACACACCTTATCCCCATTTCCCACCCATGTCCCCCCACACCTCCCCACAACCGAAAAAAGAAATAAGGGCGCGGGGAGCCGCCTCCACCGCCGCCGCCATCCGACCTGCGGCAGGGTAGGGCCGAGCCGCCAGCCGCGCCTGCCGCAGTGCCAGCGCCCGCTGCCGGTTCCGCTCGATCTTCGCTAGCGCCGCCGCCGAGAGGGGCTGACGATCGCCTGCTTCGATCGGAGCTGCTTCATCTGCCTCCTCCGCTGGGGCTCGAGCCGCCATGGCGGCCGCGGCTGAGCCGCGCGGAGCCCCGCCGATCGCCCCCCTGCTCCGGCAGCGGCGACTCGCCCTTCCCCTCGCCGAGTCGCCGCCGCACTGCGCCGGCGCAGAGAGGGAGGCGGAGGTGGGGGCGAGAGGGGCGAGGCCCCCCGCGCAGGCGCACAAGTACAGCCTCGCCTCCCCGCACCGCCACAACGGGCTCCGCCCCGCCGCCGCTGCGCGGGGGGTGCCGGGAAGTCGGGGGGGGGGGGAGGGGGGGTATCTGGGCGGGGGTTGGGGCTGCGTGGCGGTTGGCCACGGGGTAGGGGGATTAGGCACACCGAAGGGTGCAGGGTACTCGGTGGGGACGGCGTGTTGTATAAGGGACAGAGAGCGGGGGGCTTGGGCCCGCGTTTTGAGCTCGGTGAGGCGCGGTGTGGGGGAGGGGAGCCGATGACCCTGCGATTTCCGCCTGGGCCGCGTGTACTGTTTCGAGCGCTTTCTGCCGCAACCTCCCGCCTCGCAGTTAAGCAACTCGTTAAATTAAAACACAGAAAAAACCTTCCCCACACAGCACACTGCCCCCTCCCCCTGTACGGCTGGAATTCCTTCACAGCGTCACCCAACCGGTGCCCCTTTTGTCCCCGCCACGCAGCGCGGGCTATGTCAGCCGAGAGCAGGCGTGTGGCGGGCCCACCGCGGCCCTGCCAAACTCTCTCCGGCTTCAGACGCGCAATATGGAGATGTGGCAACGCCCGCCGGCCCGGCAGCTTCTGCCCGGCGCGGGAACCGGCAGCCACAGACCAGCCCATGTTTCTACCGGGGTGCCGGGGCCTCTCCCGAGAAACAGAATGGCTGTGCTGCTCTGCGGGAAGCCGGCTTTCTGTCACCAGAGGCGGAGGGTAGCCTGCCGTATCCCGCCACGGGAGTTCTCTGCTAAAACAGCAGCTTCAGCCACGTTTTCTACCCAGAAAATAGGACTTCAATGGTACTGGGTCTGCACTACCTCCATGGCTGTAGTTCGCATCATGTCTGTAGTGGTATCATGGCTGTACCAACACCATGCCTGCATTAGTACCGTGCCTGTTCTAGCGTCGTGCCCATGCTAGTGCCTTACCTATACTAACACCGTGCCCATGCTACTACCATGTCTGTACCAGCACCATGCCCGTACTAGTACCGATACAGTGACTATACTGGTACCGTGACTATACTGGTACAGAGAGTTCTGGCAACCATGGATGGTCCAAAACATGCTCGGTGTGAGGACTGAGAGCTTTTCTTAACTAAAATTGCCACTTCTACCCTTAATGGCAGTGCGTGATCCATCCGCAGGAGCAAAAGAATAATAAATGGAGCCTGGAGCCTTCCTTATTGATGAGCAACACATAAATGGCTTTGTCATGCAAATGTGGCTCTAAGCCACTTTCATATAAAGCCAGCTTAATACTGAACAGCCAGTGATCCTTGCTTGTCCGTTAGGCAGTGCCTGCCCTGTCCTTGAAGACACGGAAATAAAGACATGGGTACAGACGCCTGCTCCCTGCCTCCATACCGAGTTAGTGTGACCTTACAGCACAGAAAGGAATCTTGCCACCCTCCCCCTCCGCCAAAAAAAAAAAAAAAAAAAAAAAAAAAAAAAAAAAAAAAAAAAACCACCAAAAACAAAACCCACAAAAAAAAACCACAAACCCCCCCTCCCTTCAATTAAATTAAGTTTCCTGCCAACACTTCCCTGCTGTCCTCAGAGCATATCCCTAATGCCTCTCTATTCTAGCCCTAAGTAACTACTGTGATTACCTGCATAAAGTGCAGGTTTCTGCTGCGTCAAAAAAAAATTTTTTTTTTAGCCTGTCGACCGCGTTTGGCATTAACTTTAAACAGCTGCCAGCAGAGTGTGCTGTGGACGCTGCAAAAAGCACATCCTGCTTCTGGGAAATTTAATTTTAATATATGTATATCTAAGAGCAGATGAAGACATTTAAAGTGGTTCAAATATTTGCATGAGTGGTAGGTAGTTCCTCCCATCGATTAAAATGCTTGTCGCACATTACAGAACCCTCTTCCTTAAAAAGTAATAACCAAGCCGTACTAAACCGGCCACTTTCAGCGAGGTTGCTTTTCAGCGTTTGCATGAAGTTGGAAAAGTGCCACGATGAACACATCCAAGCACCTTTCACAGTCAAACAGAAGGGCCTAGAACACAAGGCGTTTAAGTAGATGAAAACACAAATTGTAACCCTGGCTTGCAGGAAGCATTTTAGGGAGTGGAACTGTGTGAGCACATGTTTCTCCAACCTCGTTACCCTCTTCTTTGTGCTCACGGGCGCTGGACTTGCAGGGAGATAAGTAAGTACTTTGGAAGTAAGGAAAATAAAAGTTGTCTGAAGCAGTGTTTACTATGTAACTAGGAAGTGGAATCCTTTGCTTAAAAAGCAGACACATTTATGTTTGGATTCCTTGTTTTGTGTTATCTTTTCTCCCTGCTTCTCTAGGGCATAGACATTGAGGAAAAGGTGAAATTTTGGATTCTTTTTTCAGGGTAATAAATATTTCAGTATCATTCACAAATCAAAACCAAAACTGCATTAAAACGAAGTTTGGAACCCTGTGTAAGAGTTCTAAGGACTGGACTTTGTTGTTTTGTGGCCAAACAAATTAGGTATAAAAGGAAACCAGAATATACAAACAAAAGAAGATTCAGAGGCGAGGCACTCAGACAAAATTGGCTTTTGGGCTGCAATTGTCCACAGCAATGCAGCTGGTGCTTTAATAATTGAAACTGGTCTGGAAACTTATACTAGAGAGTTGTTTGTTTGTTTTCTATTTTCTCAGGGTCAATCTGACTGGGCAAAAGCAGCAAAATATTCTCCCTAGCTCAACTTCCGAACAGAATTAATCAAATACTCGTAATTTTCTTAATGATGGGAAAGGCAATAAAATTAATAGTTATGCAAGGGGTTAGCAAACTATCTCGTATGCTCTTCTCTGGTCATGCAGTAATACCCATGTTTAATGTTAAACGCACGTGGTTAATAGGTGCACATAAGTTAATAATCCCAATGGTATCTTTGTTTTTCAGTTGCTGTATGCCAAGTAATACCTTGATAGTACTTGGCTGCTGGTAGCCATGTTTTAAAAAGTTGCTGTTGTTAACTGGCAAGCAGTGGCATGCATTACTCCATAGCCACAGAGAACAGCACCAGTGAGCAGCTGAGTGCAAGGAGGCAGCTAAGCAGTGCTTGGCAGCTTATCTCTCCCTTGGAGTAAAGGATAAGCAGCAAGATGGGAATGTTTGCTGACTATACAAAACTTTTCCTTTTTTTTTTTTTTTTTTTTTTTTTTTTTTTTGGCAGGGGTGAGGATCATCTGTAAAGAACTGTGTGTGACTGGGCAGTAAAAAAAAGTAGATTAAATGCAGGGTAGATACTTGCTATCTAATTTATGTTACATAAATGATAGTGAAATCTGAATTGGTTGCTGCCCCCTCAGGAGTGAGGCTTGGAATATCCGTGGCCTACATAAACATGAGCTGTGTGTTTGGAGCAACAAGGCTTGTTTTAAAGAAAGGGATGGACAACAAAACATATTTATGGCTCTCTGTAGATCTGTGGTGAGCTCATGCCATGAGCATTGTGCCCAGTTGTGTTTCCTGCTTCTTAGAAAGGAAGTACTGGAAAAGGATAATAAGGATGTACAGCTGTCTGACTTCATGTCCCTTGAAAGGAACAACGCAGTAGCCTTGCAGTTTTTACTCAAAAGAAGTTACTTGAGGAGGATACGCCCAAGGACTGTCACATCCTAAGTGATATGGGGTGGATGTGTGCAGTGCCTTTCTCCATGGCACCCTGTGTACAGAGTGTTTCTCTGGGGTGCAGGGGAGCTTGGCCAACTATTTGGAAGAAGGCTGTGCTGAGAGTTAATGAGTAAACACTCTCTTGGGCTCAGGAAATCCCCAGAACTGAGAGCAGTTGGAGGCTGTGGGAGCTTGCAGAGGAGGTATTGTCTGTTTACCTTGCTTTTCTTTTCCCTTGATGTTTGCCTGTAGTGGAAACAGGACATTGGACTGAACAGGTTCTTAATCTGAGGCAGTACACCTCTTCCTCTGTATTTACAGAGGATCATGTTGTAAATGATACTTAAACAGCTGGAGCCATATAATGGCAGGTAGGTAGGCCTGCATGATGGGGTCTTTCAAGCCAGATTTAGTGTTTATCTGGATTAAGAAGATTTATTTACAGATCAGCTGCTGTGCTGTATATTTATGCTTTACCTTATGATACCCACATTTCTCTTATGTCTACAAAGTCTTAACAGCAATCTGCATACAATTGCATTGTAGTTGCATACCTACAGCTGAACCATCTTTTGTCCTCCTGCAGTAAAAAGATTTGTTCCATGAGAAACAGAATCACAGAATCACAGCATGGTTGAGGTTAGAAGAGGCTTCTGGAGATCCACATATGGAGATCCAGTCCAAACCCTCTACTTATGCAGGTATGCCTACATCAGTTACACAGGAGCATGCCCAAGTGGGTTTTGAAAGTCTCCAGAGAAGGAAATTGGACAGCTTCTCTGGGCAGCCTGCTCCGGTGGTCCAGTGCCCTCACAGGAAGGATTTTTTTCCTTATGTTCAAATGAAGCCTCCTGTGTTCTAATGTCTACCCATTGCCTCTTGTCCTATCACTGGCCACACTGAAAAATCTCAGCCCCACCTTTAAGACCTCCACCTTTTAGATTTTTATATGAATTTTTAAGATCCCAAATTAGTATCCTCTTTCCCAGCCTCAGGAGCCCCAGCTTTCTCAGCATAAGAGAGATGCGTCCCCTAACAGATCTCCTTCTCCTTCTCCTTCTCCTTCTCCTTCTCCTTCTCCTTCTCCTTCTCCTTCTCCTTCTCCTTCTCCTTCTCCTTCTCCTTCTCCTTCTCCTTCTCCTTCTCCTTCTCCTTCTCCTTCTCCTTCTCCTTCTCCTTCTCCCTCTCCCCTTCCCCCTCCTTCTCCCCCCTTACCCTTAGCGTCTAACCAGCTAATACACACAGGCTATTTGCTGCTGCCGCTTAACATGACTAAAATATTTGGATTTTATCCAATTATTTCACCCGTGTTTATGGAAGAGAACAGTTCAGTCACATTCTTATGGATGTAAAGAACAAAGTGAAACAAAATAAAGCAAAACAAAATCCAAAACCCAAAACCCACCAATGAACTGAAAAAACCTCCATGCCTTTTACAGTTATATTTTTATCAGATTTTTTGTTTGATAGACCCATTTCTATGTTCCCTTATGTCACAGGCCCAGCCTGACTTTCACTTACTGTGGTAGATAGAATGATTTAGCAATGACCTTGGTCTTCACAGGAGCAGGTAAAAGCAAGAGCCTTTCTGCAATGCAGCCCTTGGCAGTAACTCTAAATATCATTGTCTGCAAAACTATGATATTAACTTCAAAAAGTTTAGTTATTTAGAAGAGATATAACTAAAAATTTAAAATCACTGATCAAATAATTGTTTCTGTCTTTGCTCAAACCTGGCCACCTTCCAATAAATAAATAAATGAATAAATAGCTAAGTATTTCTGTCTTCTTGGTGAAAAAAAAACCAGCATGTAGCATGTGATCTATCAAAAATGAGAGGAGCTTTTCGGATTTGCATGTTCTCTGAACTCACCTATGCCATACCTTGTGGCTCAGAGATACACCATGAATCATCTTGTTGGACAGAATGGGACATGCAGAGGAAATCAAGTTTCTCATCTCTCAGTGAGACTTTCTCATTTGCTGACTACCTGTAGGAAGGAATTTTCATAGTAATGTGACCTGTCTTCATGCTCCATTTATCATCTCCCATTTGATGTATATAATCAGGGTTGAACAGATAGATGATGGAGTAAGCACGTAAAGTGTTGAATGCTTGAGCAACAGATCTGAAAAGAACACGTAGGCAAGAAATGAAGTGCAAATGTTTAAAGACAAAATTTGTCATTCTTCCCTGACAGGAGATTTTAATGCAAGTTTGTTATTATTTTCTCATTACAGGAGATGACAGAATCTGAAATGACAATGCTAGTATCTTTTACGCGCTAGCATTGTACTTAACTTTCCTATTTTATTTCTTGTGCTAAATGGGACTTTGATATGTTTGCTTTTTGTATCAAAGACACAGGTTTCACACCTGTGAACACGAAAATGTCAAGACATGATACAAAAATGATGCTTTTTACTGTTTCAGAGTTCACCACAAAGCTGACTGCATACTTCTGCTGTTGATTTACACTCCAGAAAGTGAGATCTTCTTTCACTGTTTTAGCATGGACATTATCCTTCTCTTCCACAATCATGAAGAGTGGGAAACTGTGGTGAAATACCAACCATGTTCTCTAACTCAGGCATGGCAGCCTCAGATTGTTTGAAATCTTCAATACAAAAAGTGAAAACACTGTAGGAGACCTAACAGCAGCCTTCCAGTACCTGAGGGGTGTGCTATAAGAAAGATAGAGAGAGACTGTTTACAATGGCCTGCAATGTCAGGATGCTGGACAATGGCTTCAAACTAGAGAAGTGCAGATTTAGACTGGATGTTAGGAACAGGTTCTTTATCACGAGGGTGATGGAACACTGGAACAGTTTACCCAAGGAGGTGTCTGGGGCTCCATCCCTGGAGATATTCAGAATGAGACTGGACAGAGCTCTGGGGAACTTGATTTAGTTGAGTATGTCCCTGCTGACTGCAGAGAGGTTTGGACTAGATGACCTTTGGAGGACCCTTCCAACCCAGACCATTCTATGTTTCTTTAATTCTGTGTGTTTTTTTTTTTTTTTTGTTTTTGTTTTTTTTTTTTTTCCCCAGAACTGAGGTATTGAGAGGTTTTTCCTGCCCTGCTGATGTCTGGTAGGGAAGTTGTTAAAGAAAGGGTTTGAAGACCCATCTCAACTATTCTGAAAGTGAACTCTTCAGGTTTTGGGGCCTAAAAATAATCTGAATGTGTAAGGCTGTAGGATGTTCACATAAAAAGGATGTGTGTATTGGTAGATTTTTCTCCCCTCTCAGTAACCCTACCTGGACAGGCATTCAGTCCATGTGAACATCTTTCTTGTGGCAACTTAGAAACAAAAGAAACTTTGCCTAATACTTTAGTCATTTTTTCTTCCTCTTAACAGGACTGTGGGTATTTCTGAGACAGAAAATCCATACATTGTTGTGCTGTTTTCACTGAGATAGAATCATAGAATAATTTTTTTCATCAGGAAAGCTGCATGTTCATGAAGACTGCAGCACCTGATTCAGTGAGACAAGGCTGATAAAACACTTTGGGTTTTCTTCTGGTCAGCTGTGGTGTGTGGGTCTCCAAAGTGAGCAGGGTCTTGAGCAGTTTTGAATTAGCCAAGTGCTGAAGCAAAGAGAAGTGAAAGCCAGGGCAGCTGCTCTAAGCTGACAGACATCACATGTAAATTGGAAAGCTTGCTGGGGATTGATTCCCTTCTCCTGAAGGCCATCTTCCCTGGATGGTCTAATCCATGGTTCTGCTCCCAAGGCAGTGAACACCGTGCTTTCACTGGAGCTGTGGTGCTCACAATCTCTGACATCTGGCGTTCACTGCTGGGAGTGTGCAGCTCACAACCACTACCTGGGCTGAGTATAACCTTCTTTACTTTCTGTTAGTATTGGTATTAATGTAGTAGTAGTTCTTCCTCTTTCACCCTCTTTCTTTCTCTTTCTTCCTTTTCCTTCTTCTTCTTATTTAACTGTGCTTCCATTTCAACCCATGGATCTCCTTTCCTTTCCTGGATTCTGCTTCCTGTGAGTAAGGAGTACGTGGGGTGTCACTGAGTGGCAGAAGAACTGCCTGAACAGAGACAATCATCCTAGGCTCTGAGATTTGACATCTGGTTGTGATGATGATGAAAGGCTGAGCACTCTAAAGACTAGAGATGTGAAATTGTTCCTGAAGTGTTTTAAAAGATAGGGAACATCAGTATTTAAAAAGAAATGTATCAGATTTCTGGTTTATGTAATTCAATGTATTACTACTTTTGTTTGTTTATATTTAGGCCATACCATAAAGAGACTCTTTTTGTGATTACTTCCCAGTCAGCCTGACTTGTTTGCATGTGCAGAATAGCTGGGACAAAAAGCCCAATAGAATAGCTGACAAAGTCTGCCATGGCAAGAAAAATCACACCCTAGTTGCTAGTATTTAAGCAAGATAGGCATTTCTTCAGCAAAATACTTTGGTGTTTTTGTCCACAGCTTTTGTAGAACCATAGAATGGTTTGGGCTGGAAGGGTTTGCTCAGATCTTTCTCCAGAATTTGTTTTCCTTATCTTAGCCACAAATGTGTGATGGGACATTTGTTTCACAGTGCTGGCCACTTGCACCTCTAGGCCTCTGTCCACCAGGAGCCTGCTGCTAGTTTGGTGTGTTGAAGCACATGGGGAGGATGTGGAATTGATCTAAAACACTGGACCATGCATCTTCAGTTCCTGCCTGTGATATAAATATGAAGCCAACATAAGGCTTAATCCACCTCAGAATGCAGGCCCAGTCTGAAGCACTGTGCCCTCCACAGCATTTGAGTCTTGAACGTGATCTGAAAGCATCCTCTCAGCATGACTAGAAAACAGTTTCTAATCATGGTCTTCACTTGTTACCTAGATCCATTCAGTTAGTTGATTTTGTTATCTTAGTTTTGTGTTGCGTATTTTTTTTCCCTAGGAGAGAACTTATCTTTGCCTGTCCGTAAAGCAGTGACCATAGCAATTTCACAGAAATTACAGCATCACAGAAAACATCCAGTTGGCAGACACCTCGAAGATCATTCAGTCCAACCTTCAACCCAGCATTGAAGGGTCAGCACTTTCCTAAGTGCTAGGTCCGCACACTGCTTGAACACCTCCAGGGAAGGTGACTCCAGCACTGCTCTGGGCAGACCATTTCAGTGTTTGAGAACTCCTTTGGTGAAGAAGTATTTCCTAATATCCAGCCTGAACCTCCCCTGGCACAGCTTGAAACCATTTCCTCTGGTCCTGTCACTTAGGAGCAGAGGCTGCTATCTCCTCACTCCAGCCTCCCTTCAGGTAGCTGTAAAGAGCCATGAGGTCTCCCCTTGGCCTTCTCTTCTCCAGACTGAACACCCCCAGCTCCCTCAGATGCTCCTTGTAGCCCAGGTGCTCCAAGCCGTTCTCCAGTCCCCCTGCACTTATCTGGACATGCCCCTCAATGTCCTTCCTGTAGTGAGTGGCCCAGAACTGAACACAGCACTCAGATGTGTCCTTGCCAGTGCTGCCATTTGCTTTCTTGGCCACCTGGGCACTGCTGACTCGTGGTCAGTTGACTACCACTCAATACCCACACATCCCTCTCTAACTTGCAGCTTTGTGACCACACATCCCTAGGTCTGCAGCTTGCCATGGGGTTGCTGTGACCCATGTGCAAGGACCTGACACTTGGCCTTGCTGAACTTCATACAATTAGCTTTGTCTCACCCATTGTTCTAACCTGTCCAGATCCTGCTGTAAAGCCTTCCTGCCCTCTAGCAGGTTGACAAAGGACACAGTCTGAAGTTGTGCTGGTGGAGGTACAGGCTTGATATTAGGAGGAAGTTCTTCACAGAGATATTTGCCATTGGAATTGGCTGCTCAGGGAGGTGGTGGAGTTGCTATCCCTGGAAGTATTCAAAAGTTCTAGTTGATTGGATAGGGCTGGGTGATAGGTTGGAGGTCTCTTCCAAACTAGTTAATTCTATGATTCTATGACACAGCCACCCAGCTCAGTGTCATCTGCAGACTTACTGAGGGTGCACTCAATCCCCTCATCCAGATCATTGATAAAGATACTAAAGAGGATAGGCCCCAGTACTGATCCCTGGAGGACACTATTAGTGACTGGGTGATGGCCAGTCTTAACTCCATTCACCACCACTCTATGGGCCCAGCCAACAAGTTTTTAATCCAGTTCACATGCAGTATTAATCTGTTTCTCTCTTGTATCAGGTAAAAAACAGTTACAAACATTCCTGATTTAGTTGAAACTGTCCATTGAAAGAATTCCTGATGCCCCTAACTCCTTCATTACATATTTGAGACATATACTATAGTCCTGCATTATTTCTCCTTCATCCAAACTTCCCTGTTTACTCTGTTCAAATTAGACCTTTGGATAGCTGCAGCAAAGGAAAGCCAGATCTTCTAATTTATTTTTGAGATGGGTTTGCTCTCTTTCAGAATTGGTTTTCTTTGTAGCTTAGTTAGAACAGAACTAATTTTGTCATTACCTAGAGTTAAATAAATCTAAATGATTCAACGTCTCAGCTCAATGAAGGCACTTTCTGAAGTTCAGGGCATGTTTCTACAGCTGGTGGCTGCTTCTAGCAGTGATAACACAGAGTGACAGAGTGGGATGCAGAAAGGCTTAGGTTTGCTTCTGTAGAGCTCATGGTCACTGCTAAATTTTGTCCCTAACATTGGGCTGCAGGAAGTCAGAGGTGGGACCTGTGGGGAGAAGCAGATAAGACCAGTGAACCTAAACTAACCAACAAGGGGTTCCATCCTATGGACAGCATCTTCTGGATAAAGCTTTGAGTTCACCAGTTTCAAAGAGCCCTTAAAAACACAGGGGTCCAGGAAGGTTGGACCTACTTCAAGAAAGAACTCCTGAAGGCACAGGAGCAGCTGTGCCATTGTACTGGAAGATGAGCTGAGGGAGGTAGCCAAACTGGATGGGCAAGGAGCTGCTAAAGGAATTAAAGATAAAAAGAGGCCTGTGGAAAAAAGGGGAGGTATCCCAGGAAGAGTTCAAGGATGTTGCCAAGTCTTATAAGAAAAAAATTAGAGAGGTAAAACCCATTTAGAACTTAGGCTGGCCACTGCTGTTAAGGAAAATATAAAATGTTTCTATAAGTATACTAATGGCAAAAGAAGGCGCAAGGACAACCTCCAGTGCTTAGTAGATGGAGAGTGGAATATAGTAACAAAGGATGAGGAAAAGGCAGAAGTGCTTAACACCTTCTTTGCCTCAACTGTCAGTAGAGGTACAGGTTGTCTCCAGGACACCTGGCCTCCTGAGCTGGCAGATGGAGTCAGGGACCAGCATAGTCCCTCTGTAATCCAGGAAGAAGAAGTAAGGGACCTGCTGAGCCACTTGGATCCTCACAAGTCCATGGGACCAGATGAAGTCCACCCTAGGGTGCTGAGAGAGCTGGCAGATGAGGAGAAGCCACTCTCCATCATTTATCAACAGTCCTGGCTCACTGGAGAGGTCCCCAAAGACTGGAAGCTGCCAATGTGATGCCCATCCACAAGAAGGGCTGGAAGGAGGAACCAGAAAACTACAGACCTGTCAGCCTGACCTCAGTGCCAGGCAAGGCCATGGAACAGGTTGTCTTGAGTGCCATCACAAAGCACCTACAGGATGGCCAAGGGATCAGGTCCAACCAGCATGTGTTTAGGAAGGGCAAGTCCTGCCTGACCAACCTGATCTCCTTTTATGATCAGGTTACCCACCTGGTGAATGTGGGGAAGGCTGTGGGTGTAGTCTACCTGGAGTCCAGTTGGCAGCCAGGCACTAGTGGTGTTCCCCAAGAATCAGTGCTGGGCCCAGTCCTGTTCAATGTCTTTACTGATGATCTGGATGAAGGGATTGAGTCCAGCATCAGTAAATTTGCAGATATCACCAAGCTAGGAGCAGGTGTTGACCTGTTGGAGGGTAGGAGAGGCCTGCAGAGGGATCTAGACAGGCTGGATGGGTGTGCAGAGGCCAATGGGGTGAGATTTAACAAGGCCAAGTGCAGGGTTCTACACTTTCGCCACAACAACCCCAAGCAGCACTACAGGCTGGGGACACAGTGGCTGGAGAGCAGCCAGGAGGAAAGGGACCTGGGGGTACTGGTAGATAGTAGGCTGAAGATGAGCCAGCAGTGTGCCCAGGTGGCCAAGAGAGCCAATGGCATCCTGGCCTGCATCAGGAACAGTGTGGCCAGTAGGACAAGGGAGGTTATTCTTCCCCTGTGCTCAACACTGGTCAGGCCACACCTTGAGTACTGTGGCCAGTTCTGGCTCCTCAATTCAAGAGAGATGTTGAGGTGCTGGAATGTGTCCAGAGAAGGGCGACAAAGCTGGTGAGGGGCCTAGAACACAAACCCTATGAGGAGAGGCTGAAGGAGCTGGGGTTGTTTAGCTTGGAGAAGAGGAGGCTCAGAGGTCACCTCATTGCTGTCTGCAACTACCGGAAGGGAGGTTGTAGCCAGGTGGGGGGTGGCCTCTTCTCCCAGGCAACCAGCAATAGAACAAGGGGACACAGTCTCAAGTTGTGCCGGGGTAGGTCTAGGCTGGATGTTAGGAGGAAGTTCTTCCCAGAGAGAGTGATTGGCATTGGAATGGGCTGCCCAGGGAGGTGGTGGAGGCACCATCCCTGGAGGTGTTCAAGAAAAGACTGAATGAGGCACTTAGTGCCATGGTCTAGTTGACTGGCTAGGGCTGGGTGCTAGGTTGGACTGGATGATCTTGGAGTTCTCTTCCAACCTGGTTGATTCTATGATTCTATCATAAGCCTCTTCTTCAATGGCTAGTGTCCAAGGAGGACCCTTTCCTTTCTGCCTTTGGTCCTCATCGATGCTTTCCTGAATCTGATTCCAGAATCTGGCTTCTGAATCTGGCTCCGATTTGCTGCTGAGTCCAGTCTGTGATTTTCCCAGTGCCAGTCACCCAGTGGTCTCTGTGATGTAACCATGTAACTGCCATCAGGGAGTTGGGTTCCATATTGATTTTGTACATATCTCTATATATTTAATTTTATTTATCATGTTCATTAATGTAGCTTCAGTTTTCATTCCCAACCCCTCCATTTCTCTCCCTCATTCCCTTTCTTTACCTTTTAGGAAGGAAAAGGGTTTAGTGGCCAGCCCAGCCTTAACCTTTGACAGCATGATGTGGCTATTGCCCAGATCTTAGGAAGCAATTTGTGTGTGTGGAAAGAGCTTTTTCTTTTCCTGACTGAATTCGGGATCTAGTGAGTGAGTTGCCATGGTGGGAGGGATATGTTAATTCTTCATCAGTCTGAATGTGCTCTCTCTCTCTGGGGTATGTCAGGAGCTTTAGTGATAAACTCCATCAGCTTGGATTTTAACAGGATCACACATAATCACAGAATGTTAGGGGCTGGAAAGGGTCCTGAAAGCTCATCCAATCCAACCTCCCTGCCAGCGCAGGATCACATATACAGGAATGCATCCAGGCAGGTCTTGAGTATCTGCAGAAAGGCAGACTTCAGAAGCCCCCTGAGAAGCCTGTTCCAGTGTTTGCCACCTTCAGTGAAAATATTCCCCTCATATTTCCATGGAGCTTCCTATGCCTCAACTTCCACCCATTGCCCCTTGTCCCGTTCCTGGCTCCATTTCCCTGGCATTCACCCGTTACATATTTATACACATTGATGAAGTCACCTCTCAGTCTCTTCTTCTCCAAGCTAAAGAGTCCCAGCTTCCTCAGTGTCTCCTCATAAGAGAGGTGTTCCATTCCCTTAATCATTTTTGTAGTTCTGCACTGGACTCTCTCAAGCAATTCCCTGAGGACCTTTTTTGAATGGAGGGGTCCAGAACTAGACACAGTATTCCAGATGTGGCCTCACCTGGACAGAGTAGAGGGCGAGGAGAACCTCTCTCAACCTACTAACTACAGCCCTTCTAATACACCCCAAATGGCACTAGCCATTGTGCCAGAGCACATTTTCCTAGGTTATGATTGAAGTTGTTTTTTTTTCAATTTCAACATTTCAGCTCTTTTGTTGGTTGGTTTTTGGTTGGTTGTTTGTTTTTGTTGGGGGGCCTTTCCTTTCCTTGCCTTGCTTTGCCTTGCCTTTCATTGCCTTGCCTTGCCTTGCCTTTCCTTGCCTCTCCTCTCCCAATCACAGTTGGTGAAGTCTCCACAGTATCTCATGGATTCTTTAACTTTTACCTTGATATCTGTCCAACTCTGAAAGTGTTCTAAAAATGACCTCAAATATCCAGAGACTCAGACTGTTCATCTCCACTAGCCACTCCATCTCTTCTCTGAGCAATGTACTTTCTTACAAGAAGGACATGAACCTGATGGAGCGGGTCCAAAGGAGGGCCATGAAGATATTCAAGGGGCTGGAACATCTCTGCTGAGGACAGCCTGAAGAGGAGGCTCAGGAGACACCTAATAGCAAGCCTTCCAGTACCTGAAGGGGGTCTACAAAAAGGCTGCAGAGGTTTGCAACGGCCTGCAGTGATAGGATGAGTGGTAGTCGTTTGAAATTACAGAAGAGGAGATGTTATATTGGACATTAGGAGGAACTTCTTTACTGTGTCGGTGGTGGAATATTGGAACAGGTTGCCCAGGGAGGCGTTTGAGGTCTCATCTCTGGACATACTCAAGGTAAGGCTTGACAGGGCTCTGGACAGCCTGATCTAGTGGGGGATTCCACTGTTGACTGCACGGGGTTTGGACTAAATGACTTGTGGGGGTCCCTTCCAACCCAAACCATTCTATGACTCTAAGATAGAATCAAAGCACTGGACTGCTATATCCCAACTTCTTTGTTTTCTGAGTCTGTCTCTCTATCCCCCCCTGTTGTCTCCAGGAGCATTTTAGTGCTGTGATGTGCAACCTCAGTTTCTGTCCTAATACCCTGATAATTTATATACTTTCCTTTTTCCTTTCATAATTTCATTTCATTAGAATATGAGAGAGCAGGATGGAATAGAATAGAGCAAGATAGGATAGGATAGAACAGAGTAATAGAATGTAATAGTCTGACTTGGAAAAGACCTTTAAGTTCATTGAGTCCACCCATTACCCTTCTCTACCAAGCTGGTGCTGACCCATGTGCCTCAGCACCACATCTCTGCTTCTTCTAAACACTTCCATGGATGAGGATTCAACCACCTCCCTGGGAAATCTGTTCCAGTGTTTGAGAACCCTTTCAGTGAAGAAGTTTCTTCTGATGTTCAACCTAAACCTTCCTTGGGGAAACTTGAGGCCATTTCCTCTTGTCCTATCCCTTGTTGCCAGAGAGATGAGACTCACCACTCCCCTGGGCAGCCTGCTTCAATACTTAACCACTCTTTCAGTGAAGAATATCTTCAAGGAGTCCAGCCTAGACCTCCCCTGACACAACTTTAGGTTGTTTCCTCTCATTCTACTGCTTATTACCTGAGAGAAGAGACCAAACCACAGCTAGCTCCAGCCTCCTTTCAGGTAGTTGTAGAAAGCCATGAGCTCTCCCCTCAGCCTCGTTGTCTCCAGACTAAACACCCACAGTTCCCTCAGCCACTTCTCACCAGACCTGTCTCCACAGCCTTCACCAGCTGCACTGCCCTTCTCTGGACTTGATGCAGTACAACAATTATCTCAATAAAATGCCTTTATTTTCAAGTTTCAAAACTGTGAGGGAAACCCTCAGGAAGGACACAAAGAAATGGCAGAGCTCCATACCAGAAAACTTAGTAGACACTATGATAGAGAATGGAATAAATATGCAGCTACACATTAGAGGTCGCTTCTCAAGGAGAAGGCAATTTGGCCACTCTAAAAGGGAGTAATAATTAACAGATCTTGGCAGATCTGTTGCAGCTCTTTGAAGCAGTCATAGAGTATGCAAACATCCCATTTAATCATAACTTTTTAAATACACCTAGGTGTTTACTATAGGAGAGCACAGAAATTAGCATCTGATGGTCATTAGACATTAAACAGGACACAGAATGTAAGTACTAGGTTAGAACCACAGAATTAAAGAATTGTTTAATTTGGAGAAGAAAGACCATTTCCCTGCTCCTGCTGGCCACACGATTGCTGATCCATGCCAGGATGCTGTTGGCCTTCTTGGCCACCTGGGCACGCTGCTGTGTCATCATCAGTCAGCTGTCAACCAGCGTCCCAAGGTCCTTTTCTGCTGGGCAGCTTTGCAGCCACTCTGATGCATGCCTTGAGCATTCCATGGGGTTGCTGTGAGCCAAGTGCAGGGCCCAGTACATAACTTTGTTAAGCTTCACACAATTGACCTCAACCTGTCCATCCAGCCTGTCTAGATCCCTTTACAGAGCCTTTCTACCCTCAAACAGATTGTCACTCCCACTCAGTTTAGTGTCATCTACAAGCTTACTGAGGGTGCCCTCCATGCCCTCATCCAGATCATTGATAAAGATGTTAAAGAGAACTGGCCCAAATACTGAGCCCTGGACAACACTACAGGTGACCAACTGTCAGCTGCATTTAAGTTCACTCACCACTAGCTTTATGTAGGAATGACTTATGGCAGCTTCAGTCAAGTTACCTTTAATTACCTTTAGTTATATTAAGCAGGAGCTACAGCACCAGAAACTGCCAAAGGTAAGGGACAGATGGCTTGAGTCCTTCCAGGAGCAAAATATTAAGAAGAGCAGCAAGCATGCTCTGCCTGCATTTAATTTCCAAATACACCTTCTAGATGTACACCACAGCACAAGACTTTGCCATGTCATATTCACATCACACTGGTCTTCATTTAACTATTACATAGCATGACTGAATTAGTAAGTCAATTTCTTGTCACCTGCTACTATGAAAGTGTACTACTGGTCATGGTGGGGGTCCTCTGGGATTTGCCATGTTTACAAAGAAAAGTGATGTTCAGCTTGAGGAACTTTGCAGCCAGGGTTCTGTGTAAATTAAGATGATTTTATGTTGCAAAGAAGTTTACTGCAGTGTGTAATTCTGAGAAGTAACTTTGTGAAAGGCAAGAGGTTGCAAGATAGCAAGTTTCACATTACCAAGGGAATTAATATTGGGTGAGTGTTGGTCTTATCTCCCTAACAAGTGACAGGACAAGAGGAAATGGCCTCAAGTTTGAGCCAGGTGAGGTTTAGGTTGGGTATTAGAAGAGAATTCTTCACTGAAAGGGTTCTCAAACACTGGAATAGGAGGTGGTTCAGTTTCCATCCCTTGGATAAGAAAGATGTAAAGATGTGGTGCTGAGGGACATGGTTTAGCCCCAGGCTTGATAGAATTAGGTAATTATGTTATTTCAGCTGGATCTTGATGAAATTGAAAACAGTAATGGTAATATGTGAGATGCCAACACTTGCACAGCACAAACTAGATGACATTTGAGCCAGTCTTGATTCTTGAGCCTAAAATCCTTTCTGTGTCCACACATTCTGATGACATGCAGAGTAACACAGCTTGTACTACCATTTTGGGTCACTTCTAAAGTAGCTAGTGGAGATAAAATCTTTTCCAACCAAAGCAGTTGTATGGTTCTACAGAAAATGCTTAAATATTTCATTAAAGGGCTTGCATTAGGTTTAATTATCCCTGCTAATAACCACTAATAACCACTAGAGTGTGCTCCTGCTACTGCTCTGCGACCGCCTCAGCGCGAATAGAGCAACTAACTTTAAGGTTATGCCAATTTAAGCAAACTCTTAATTAGTGGGCTCTGGCTAAGTTATTTGCAATCAGCTTAATGCTTGGTTATATAATTCCCACTTAAATACTCCTAACTTTAAGCTAAGAGAGGCAGCAGTATCTTCAGTAATTTTGTAGCTTCACCTTTAATGCATTCAGTGGTGTTGTTTTAGTACTCTTTTTTTTAAAGTCATGTAGCTGTAAAACAGCAAGAAATTTCATTACTTCGGTTGCAAGTATCACAGTTAAAAAGAAGATATTGAAATGTTTTGTATTTGATACAAGAGACAAAAGACAAGAATGTCAGTATTTGTTACTGCAAATAATGCAGTTAAGTTTTTTTGATCTACTGCAAAAGAACTTGGCTTTTGCTTTACATGTTGTTAATGAAGATGGACAAATTACGTACTGTTTTTTTTTCTCTTTCCCAAAGTCACTTAATTTCCCACATCCCTGAATTTATACTATTTTTTTTTCCTTTTTCCCCCTGAGCTTTAGGTGTCTGTTTCCCTGTGTGCAAAATGAAAGCCTATGCATTTTGGCTTTAAAATGCCGCTTTACATTCCTAACAGAGAGTTGCATCTAGCATGTCCCACATCCCACCTGACTGCCAGCTGGTGAGGAATGTGTTAAACGAGGTTCAACACACAGGTAAAGCCACTTGGCTAGTCTGGTTTCACAGGCCATCACCAGGCTGGTGAGTCTGCATACACATCACTAATCTTTCTCGGGTGGTTTGTGCTGACACCAGAACAATTTCCAAAGAGGACCACCCACCCTGCAGTGCAGGAATGCTTTTTACACAATTAACAGGCCTTTAACTTGTTTCCTCCTTATTTAATAATTATTTTTTAAAAATCCTGTTCCTCTGAGTCTGTTCTTTGTACAACAATAGATGCAAACAATGGTAGCAACATGCAGTTTTCTGTATGATTTTGTTGCTGACAAAAGAGCATCAAGTCCTTGGAGGAGGTAATTTTCCCTCTGTAGAAGCTGAAGCTGGTGGGATTTACTCCTGCTGTAAGTCACACTGTACAGTTTTGAATGGAGCAGGCAACTTCTGTCTGATTCTTCTTTCTCCTCTGAAACTCAAAGGAGGCAGTGCCCAGAGGCACAAGTAACTGCTGCTGTACTGATGAACTGAAAGCTGGGAAGGGACTGTTTCCAAGAGCATGTAGCAGTAGGGTAAGTGACAGCAGTTTGAAACTGGAGCAGGGCAGATTTAGTTCAAACATTGGGAAAAAGTTCTTTACTATGAGGGTGGTGGAGCACTGAGACAAGCTGCCTAGGGGATAGCAGAGGCCTCACCCCTGGAGACATCCTAGGTCAGGTGACATGGGGTTCTGAGAAATCTGACCTAGTTGGGGATGTCCCTGCTGACTACATGGGGGTTGGACTAGATGATCTTTAAATGTCCCTCTATGATTCTGTGATTCTATGAATTAAACTAAACCACAACTATGTCACTCTGAAGTCAGAAGTCCAAGGCTTGTCTGCATGCTGAGATTACCACCCATCATGGCAGCGCAGCAAAGGCTCTGTCCCATCCTTACAAGGTGGCCTTCAGTCTCTTCTGGGAGCAGCTATGCCTGTGATCTGCCATGTTAGACATGGCCCTACTGACCTGACACTACTCCAAAATATCCATTCACTGAAATCAGTACTTTTTTGTCCATTTCAGATCTAGTTTACTGAAGCATATTTCCTAGATGCTCTTAACAATCATTTAAAATACAGGTCTTTAAGGCCCCAGTGATACCTCTTCAGTGAGCCCTCTATTGTCACAGAATCACAGAATCATTAAGGTTGGAAAAGACCTCCAAGAACATCAAGTCCAACTGTTAAGCCAATACTTTCAAGTCCACCACTAAACCATGTTCCTAAGCACCACATCTGTATGTTTTTAAAACATCTTCAGGGATAGTGACTCCAACACTTCCCTGGGCAGCCTGTTGCAATACCTAACCACACTTTCAGTGAAGAACAACTTCCTAATGTCCAATCTGAACTTCCCGACACTTGAGGTCATTTCCTCTTATCCCATTGCTTATTACCTGGGTTAAGTGGCCAATATCCATCTGGCTCCTTTAAGGGAGTTGTAGAGAGCTAGAAAGTCTCCCCTTAGACTCTTTTTCTCCAGGCTAACCAATCCCAGTTCCTCCAGCTGCTCCTTACCAGATATGTTCTCCAGACCTCTCACCAGTTGTCCCTCTTTGGACATACTTCAGCCTCTCAAAACTGAACCCAGTATTTGAGGCATAACTTCACCAGTGCTAAATAGAGGGGGACTATCACTGCCCTACTTCTGCTGACCACAGCAGAAGCAAGGTACCAATGAATTTAACAGAGCCTCTTCCAGGTACCCTCCTGATGGCTCACAGGATCTCTTAGCACTTGGAATCCTTATATTTAGATCATCTTCTATAAAGAGTGGCACCCTGGTGGGTTGTCATGCATATTTTTTTTCTCTTCATATGCTAGCTCTGTCAATTAGCAGTGTGTAGTCTACCAGAGGAGAAGAGGAAAAACACTTAAAATGAGCTTGAACCCTTTCTTAAATGTTAGAGACCTCAGCATCTGGGGAGTAGCTCAAGATTCCTGAGCAAGTCTTCTTTTTCACCTACAGAAAATTCATCAGGGCCAAGAAATTCCCCAGGAGCTGGTCTGTTTTTGAAATATTTTTGAGTTTCTGGTTGACTATTAATAGAGAAAGGCAGCAATAAGTATCTTCAAATGCATGATGGACATCCAGGCATTCTGAATGGCAACCACAACACACATCCAGACCCATTTTCTCTGTTTACAGCCAGTGAATAGAAAACAACCTGTGAGCTTCAGAACCTTGATCCATGATTTCTGTGATCAACCTGCTTGTGCTCAACCAACCCTGGGTGTCCTAAGCATATTCATAAAAGCACCCTCTGTGTGCCCATGTTAGTGCTCTCTATGGGGCTGCTGTGCAACACATGTACCTTGACACATCACCTGGTGGAAACGTGGGAACTTTTTACCAAAGTGTTAAGTGATCATTATGTCACTATCCCATAGGGGAGTCTGATTTGGGATGAAAGAAAACAACATGTCAGATGTCTGCTTGAGGCATTTTGGCTTCAGCCACAATGTGTAAAAGATTCTTTCACAAGACCACAACATCTGACCACCACTGTAAGACTGCTGTCTGTGTACTGCTCTATCAGCTTCTATTCCTTCTGGGCCCTCCAGCTGTTCAGAAAGAACAAGCAATTTGAGTTCCTTGGTTGCAAAAGGGATAAGGCAATTGTGCATTAGAGTTTGCCTGCCTGAGTAGGAAGGTCTGGCCTATCTCAGTATATTCATGGCTAAAAAGTTTTGAGTATGCTTAGTAAACACCTGAGTTGTCCCAGAAATGAGAGAAATAAGAAAAATGCTATGAATTGCTTTCATGGTGATCATTCCAGTCATTTATCAAACATATGGATAGTGTTTCCAGATTCTGGAAAGCTGTCAGATATGTGTTCTGCTTCCTACGGTTTGGTACTAATGACAGAAGATGCTATTCAGGTCTTGTCAGTGCTGCAGAATTTATGCTACCTTCCCTTTCCACCAGGAAAAGCAAATTACAGACAAGAAGGGGGAGAGAAAGAGAAAAATAATATTGTTGTTATCACCGAGATGGTAGAGGGGATTTTCATTCATAGATTCATAGAATGGTTTGAGTGGGAGAGAACCTTAAAAATCATCCACTTGCAACCCCCTTCCATGGGCAGGGACACCTTCCTCTAGCCCAGGTTACTCAAGGCCTCATCCATCCTGGCCTTGAACACCTCCAGGAAGGGGGCATTCATAACCACCCTGGGCAGCCTGTTCCAGTGTCTAACCATCCTCAATTTCTTCCTAATCTCCAGTCTAAATCTGCCCCCCTCAAGCTTCAGTCCATTCCCCTATGTTCTATCACTACAAATCCTTGTTACAAGTCCATTCATGGCTTTCTTGCAGGCTCTCTTCAGGTACTAGAAGGCTGCTATAACGTCTCATTGGGGCAATCTGAGGTCCCCTGTGCATACCACATCTCTTTTATCTGCTCCAACAAGTGTCTTCCTCAGTGATGACGACTTTGTTCACCTCTTTCAGACATGCAAAATTCAGGCTTCTTACCTAACCTGTCCCTTTAAACTGCCCATGAAGTTAGCTGAGGTCCATGGGATAGTCTGGGCTTTGGAGCCTGTACCTGCCTCGACAAGGCACTGAGTTTGGATAGAGCTGGTAGGTGATACTTTTGTGTAAAGAGTAATTAGAAACAAAAGAGATGGCTTCTGTTTTCTCTGAAACCTTCAAATATTCCCCAGAGGGCACCACATAAAGGCTGCAGGATCCTAAGGATAACTCTTGACAGCTTCTTCCTCTTAGCATGGACAAGGAGCCATCTGTGAGATTTGTGAGAATTGCTATTATAGTTAATCCTTCAATAAGACAGACAGAAAAGTAACTGAAGGTGCTTCAGCATGTGTGCCAGGCACAGCTCCTCCCTCACACAAATCCCTTCCAGTACTGCAGGCTAAGCAGCAGTGTAGAGGTGCTGTGTTGAGTCAGAGAGCTGAGGGCTCAGCACCAAACCACCCAAGAAGTCTGTGGGTTGGCATCTCAGTCGTGTATGGAAGATGTTGTTCCTCTGTCAGAAACTCTTCTCTGTTTGCTTAAAAGTGGATCACTAATCCTGGCTTGAAGGGCTGGTCACACTGGGTGGAATATGGTTCCCAAAGTCTGGCAGAGAGTAATGTCAAAATGCATCTCTAGAAGTTTCCAGCCCTGTGTGCCCAGCAGGGCTCACCACGTTAGGTGAGGTAGCTTACACCCTCATCTGTCTGAGTGCTTAGTATTTTCAAGGACAAAGATCCCACAACCTCTCTGATGCTTGTTCCAAGGCTGCAGAGGTTTCATGGGGAGAGCTTCCTGCTCACATCCAACCCCTCTTGCAACTTGTGCTCCAGAGCCTACTGTCCTGTCACCTGAACACCTTTGAGAACAAGTCTGTCTCTGACTTTTCCATAATGTCTTTTAGGCAGTGGAAGACTGTAACTAAGATTCCTCTCAGCAGTTTCTTTCCTGTTGTGGTGGGCAAAAGTGGTCAAAATGCACTGTTTCAGGGTGACACCTGAAAACACTCTCACTCATTTACCGCTGGGAAGTTAACACAGACTGTACCACGGCTGCCCCACAGATGTAACCTGGAGATGTTTTCCAAAGCCGTTGCTTTGAGGCTGGTTTCAGAATCCAGGCCAGTCCTGTAAGTGGAAGTGGCTTTGTCAAGTCGAGGTGTTGAGACAAGGAAGGGCATTTCAGTGATGGCCTCTAAGGCAAAGGCAGTTGCCAAGGTTACTTTACAACAGGACTAAGTAGACTGGAAAGTAGAAGAGGCTCTTCAGAGATTATGTGACCCATGAAGTGAGGCTGCTGGAGAAACATCTGTCAGGAGAAGAGAGTTCTTGCAGTGACTTGCAACGGACCCTGGAGGCCCCACAGCAGGTTAACACTGGAGTCATTCTCTCTTCAAGTAGGTCTGTGTGTGAGGGTCACAGCAGAACCCGCGAGCCCTGAAAGCAATTCAGGTCAAGCTAGTACTGCAGTTATTAAGGCAGCTGAACCTGTTTAGTTTACCATTGGAAAACAGCTCCTCAGACATGCCTGGAAGAAATGGAGCTGTTTTGTTTTCGGAGTTGTCTTCTGCAGAGAAAATAACTATGGGAGGAGGAGGTGTGTTTGGGCAAGGGAGTTTTGTTAAAGCTCAGCCTAGGCTGACAAGCACTCAGGGTTGTGGACAGAGGAAGACTGGCAGAATTTTCTGTCTGCTTTCAGCATTTGTTGAATACTTATGAATACATGGGTCTGGAACTGGCCTAGGAGCCATATCCTAGGTGTTGCTGGCACAGCCCAGAACTTAGAAGCTTATTGTGCAGGGATGGTGGCAGCTGCTCTTCGACCAGATGTGGTTGTCCTAAAGTAATCCACAGCCAGTCAGGGGGGCAGAAGAACAGATGAAGCTTTTGTCTGCAATTTTCTGCTAGGAATGATAGTGAATGCCCTTTTTGAAAAGTTATCCCCTCTTGCTGTTGGAATATTTTCTCCTCAAAAGCAAAAATGCTGCTTTAAGAGAACCCCAGAGAGCAGTAAAGACTTTTGCTAAGAGTTCTTTCAGACCACCATCCCTGGGCTTCTCGACCATGAGCTGTGCCGATGGTTCAAGGCAGAATAGTTATGTTGATGTTTTACATACAGATGCCACAATGGGCAGCTCTCTAATGCCATCAGATCTGCATCACCTGTTGTAAGACATGGTATGTATACTGCTTTGACCTTAAATCCCATGGCATCTGTCCTTCCACATTCCTCAGTTCTGCTCTGTGACACAGATCTTCAGCTAAATAACATCTCTGTGCATTCCTTTAACCTTCATCAAATCCTGCAAGCTTTGTACAAGAGCTTCCTCATCTGCTGGATACTCAAGAACAGGTTCTAACAAACACAGAAGATGGATAGAGGTTTTGTGCTCCTCTGTTATTCCTTGGATCAAATGCACAGACACCTGGGGAATCAGGTTATTTTCTTGTTCAAAGAGTCATTGGAGATGAACCTCCTTCCAAAATTCTGGCAGGATAAAGCTGCTTCTCCTGGCAGGAATGGGAACACACACCATGAGTGGAAACACTGGGGTAGGGGGCATCCAGACTCTCAGAGGTGGATAAGAGCTTGCTGGTGCAGCGAGATACCATTCATACAACCTCAGCATCTGTGGTGGTATCTCTTTGACTATGTGTGGCAGTTCTGCCAGGTCTATTTTCCATCTTTGGAGATTGTGTGGTGGAAGAATGGTTTGGCCTGACGATCTTAAAGGTCTTTTCCAACTGAAACAATTCTATGATTCTTCTGTGATGAGAGAAGAAGCTCCACTCTTCAGGGTATGAATGTTTTACACTCAGTGCTGCTGAAGAAGATGGACAGGAGGATGCACCAGCTATGCCCAGATCAAGGTTTGTCTGTACTTGTCAGTGAAATAAGACCATACTGCCACCACTGCCACTGTTCAGTGTTCCTCCCTGTTCTTGCCACTGAGACACTCCCAAGTAATGCTCAGACTTGGAAGCACTCCTCATCTGCAGCCTTGATGTTTCCATCTGGTGTAGTAGAAGGAAAACGCGAGTGACTTTGCAGACATGGATAAAGCTCTGCCAGTTGGCCTCCAAGATATAAAATGGTCCTGGATCCTTCGGAAAACTTTCTGTAACCATCCTCACCTGCTTCTCTTCAAAGTCTGGACAGACAAGTTCAAGCAACACCTAAGGTCACAACTGCACAGAAGTCCCACAAAATTACCTGCCCTTGGGCATTGTTTTTCCTTTACCCTTAACCTCACAGACTGAAGCCATCCCCAAACTCCTCAGTAGCAACATCAGCAAAAACGGTACAAAGCTGTCTATTTAGGTGATGTGTCACCTGGGACAGTGCCCTGCAATCAGTATCGTGCAGGAGTTAGGACTCATTCCCACTGACAGGGCTCTGGGAATCTACACCATGGCCTATTGTGGTGCATCCCCTGGGTGTAACCCATGGAGGTGGCTGAGTGCCTCTATCCTAGCTACCTCCCAATCTGTTGTGTATCACAGAAGGTGCAACCACCAAAGGGAGTCCTGAGCCTCCATACCTTTGTCCAGGTAAGGGCAGCTTTATCAGAGAATCACTAAGATTGGATGAGATCTCTTCCAATCTAATGGACCTCATCAAGTTCAACCATCAATCCAACACCACCATGCCCACTAAACCATGTCCTAAAGTGACATATCCACAGGTTTCTTGAATACCTCCAGGGATGGTGACTCCACCGCCTCCCTGGCCAGCCTGTTCCAAGGCCTGACCACTCTTTCAGGAAAGAGATTTTCCTAATATCCAGCCTGAATGTCACCTGGTACAACTTGAAGCCATTTCCTATTGTCCTGTCACTTGCTACATGGGAAAAGAGACCAGCACTCACCTCACTCCAACCTCCTTTAAGGGAGTTATATAGAGCAATGAGGTCTCCCCTTAGTTTCCTTTTCTCCACATTAAACAACTGCAGTTTCCTCAGCCACTCATTATATAAGACCTGTTCTCTGCACTCTAGTTTTGGTGCTTTCTGTAGATGTAGAAATGATGATGATGCAAATGATTCATCTCCCAGACAGTTTTAGCTATTCTGCCACATGCTCCAGCTCTCTGGAATATGCAGGAAACTTGAGGATAAGGTAACAAGAGTGAGATCAGGTTTGTCTGTCTTGCTAGTCTTGCTGTGAGGCCTGTTTGAATGGCAGGAAGGTCACTGTTCATCACTGGCCCAAGGCAGATGCTGGCTGGCTGCTCAGTCAGGCAGAGATGCTCTTCACCTGTGTCCAGAAAAAAAATGGAGCTGGAAAACAAAGAGAGGAATCTTGGACTAGCAAGGGAGAAAGGCCAAGGAGAATATTTATTTATTTGATATTCTACTCTTTGCTCCTGGTGAGAAAAACATTCATGAGAGTCCCCTTGCCATGCTGGTGCAGCTGGGTCTTCATCATAGCGTCCATGAAGGAGAAGCAGACAGTTCTCAACCTGTCTGATTGCTGCTGTGGGCATGGTTTGTACTTGCTTCATTTCTGCCTGTCTCATTGCTTCATGGTGCATTTGGCTGAACTCTTCACACAAAACAAGGTTTCGGATGAGCTGCATGCTAGGAATGCTATGGGAAGGCACTGGCTGGCTAGGGAAGGGACAGGCAAAGGGACTCTGCTTTCAGCATCCCTACCAATGGCCTCCTGAGGAGTTGTGCTTGTTTGCTTTGCCAACCCATCTGGAATAATAATAATATTTCAATTCTAAGAAACACACCTACGAAACCAAACTCTTCTGTTCAGTGTCTGTGCCCCCCAGTCTCCTGCAGTGCATCGGAATGGCTTCTTCCACCTCTTTGCTTTTTATTCAACAAGGCAGAGTGATACCAGCATGTGTGTGATGTTTTAGCTGAAAGAATTTCAGTTATTGAGTGGAGGAGGTATTTTCCTTCATTTCCTGTCCCCTTTCAGTGGTTCCAAGGCTAGGGCAGATTACCCCTGTCCTGTGAAGTCTGAAATATCTCCCAGGATGGAGGTCTCACCACCATCAGGGCATTATTGGTACTGCAGATGGGAAGGATGGGTTGTCACTTTGGTTTCCCGGAAAGCAGTGATGGGGGGGGTGCCTGTGGCACAGAACATGGAAATGCATAAGCAGGGTTGAACCCCCCTGGGTTGTTCAAGGCCAGGTTGGATGAGGCCTTGAGCAGCTGAGTCTAGGTGAGAGATGTCCTTGCCCATGGTGGAGAGGTTGGAGTAGATGATCTTTAAGGTCTCTTCCAACCTAAGCTAGTCTATGAAAATTCTATGTCTGTGGACCATGGAGACCAAGAGAAATGTGATTTCTCTAGCAGCATCTCCCCTCTCCTGAACACTGCTGTTGCCTAGACAGCCCAAAGCAGCTCAGCAGCCCAAGTTTCTTTGTGGCCACCCCACAACATGGAGGCCAAAGATGGGCTTTGGAAAGGTGCATATCCATCCTGCCCTATCATTGAGCAACTGGGATGGGGGGGCACTGGGGTGAGAGGCAGCATAAAAGTTGGTGTCCCAGTCACGTCTGAGCCTGCTGCCAGGGTGGCCCAGGGCAGGCTGTAGTGTCAGACTGAGATGTGGAGGGACTCTGCAGAAGGTGGAGACTGGAGCTGAAAAAAAAAAAAAGTATTAACAGTTTGTGTTTTCTTTGTTTGTGGGTTGGTGGGGTTTTTTTTTGTTTTGTTTGTTTGTTTGTTTTTAGGGCTGCTAGTGGAAAGAGTGAGCTGAGTTCTTTTAAACTTGCTCCTCATGTCCAGAATTGTCCTTCAAGTCCTGGCTCTGAAAGCCTCCTGGCAAACGCCCCTGGTGGCTGAATGAGAGGTGGCTTGCAAGGGTGCTCTAACCTCAGCTGAGTTCACAGACATGTAAACCAAACCCTATTTCCCTGCTCCAAAGGCTGTGAAGCTCAGATGTGCTGAAAGCCTCACTACATCCCCAAATTGAACAACTGTAAATCCACACCCAAGGGTCATAGAAAACATGGGAAAATACAGATCAGTAGACGAATACATGAATTGATCAAAGCAGGGCTATCCAAAGCCAGGTAGGATTTCCTTTGTTCTGTCACATCTGAAGTATTTCCCAGGGCAGAGGTCCCACCACCATCAGGACATTGCCTGTATTATTCACAAGAAGGATTTTTTTTATATCAAATATTTTTTTTCCTGTTTCAACCCATTCCTGGTGTGTCTTCCTATTTCCTTATGCACCTCAGAGAAGAGTCATAGAACTGCAGACTCACAGCATGGTGAGGTTTGAAAGGGACCTCTGAAGATCACCTAATACATAGGTACACAGAGATCAGGTTGCATAGGAACATATCCAAGTGGGGTTTGAAATTCTCTCGTGAAGGAGACCCCACAACCTCTCTAAGCTACCTGGACTGGTGCTCCATCAAGCAAAGGAGTTTCTCTTTATGCTCAAGTGAAACTTCCTAGGTTCCTGTTTGTTCCCACTGCCTCTTGTCCTATCAGTGGTAAGCACTGAGAAAAGCCCAGCTTCATCTCGCACAAGAACAGGCTGGGAGGTGATCTGCTAGAGAACAGCCACATAGAGAAGGACCTGGAAGTCCTGGTGGATAACAAATTAGCCATGGGACAGCAATGTGCCCTTGTGGCCAAGAAGGCCACTGGGGTCCTAGAGTGCATTAAGAGGAGTGTATCCAGCAGATTGAGGGAGATGCTCCTCCCCCTCTACTCTGCCCTAGTGAGGCCCCACCTGGGATACTGCGTCGAGTTCTGGGCTCCTCAGTTCAGGAAGGACAAGGAACTACTGCAGAGTCCAATGGAAGGCAAAAAGGGTGATTAAGGGATTGGAGCACTACCTGAAGAGGAAAGGCTGAGAGTGCTGGGGCTATTTAGTCTGGAGAGGAGAGGATTGAGAAGGGATCTAATATCTGAGGGCTGACAGTCAGGAAGGAAGGAACAGGGACAACCTCTACTCACTTGTGCACTGGGAGCAATGGATGTAAACTATAGCACAGGAAGTTCCACCTCAATATGAGGAAGAACTTCTTTACTGTAAGGGTCACAGAGCACTGGAACAGGCTCCCCAGAGAGATTGTGGAGTCTCCTTCTCTGGAGAATTTCAAAACTCACTGGATGTTTTTCTGTGTGGCCTGCCCTAGGTGATCCTGCATTGGCAGGGATATTGGACTAGATGATCTCCAGAGATCCCTTCCAATCTCTAACATTCTATGTTTCTATGATCTCCATAGCATCTACTTTCTGCTGCTGCAAATTGTCTTGATGACTTTGTGACAGTGAAGTATGCTCATAAACAGTAACAGGACTGTTTCAGAGCTCTCATCTCAGTCTTGAGAAGAGGAGGTGGGGGGGAGACCTTACTACCATGTTCCAGTACATAAAAGATGGCTACTAGGAGGATGGAGAATTCCTTTTCACAAAGAGTCACTTGGAGAAAACAGTTTTGTGTTCAGTTTTGGGCTTCTTTACTGTAAGGGTTACGGAGAACTGGAATAGGCCCCCCCGACAGGTTATGGCAGCTCCTTCTCTGGAGACTTTCAAGCCCTTTCTGGATGTGTTAGTGTGCAACCTGCACTAGATTAGGGTCCTGATGTGGCAGGGGGTTGGACTCAATGATCTTCAGAGCTCCCTTCCAAACCCTAACATCCTGTGGTCCCGTAAAGGGGCAATGGGCACAAGTCACTGCTGGGGAGATACCTATTGGACTCCTGAAGGAATATTTTTCACCATGAGAACATCACAATCATTTCCCAAGGGAAGTGATGGATTCCCCTGCATTATATAGTTGTAAGATTCAGTTTGTCAGGGTGCTGGGCCATCTGATTTCAGCTATGCTATCACCTAGAAAGGCTGGACCACACAATTCTCAGGGTCTCTTCCTAATTGGCATTTTGTGATTCTGTGACTATGTGGGGTATGCATTTTGAGAGTCCTGACCAAACCTCCACCTGTGCAGGCCTGTGTTGCCCAAGTTACATGTGCCATCCTACAGACTTATGCATGAACTAATAGTCTTCTTAGAAATCATCTGGGGTGGTAGCAAATGCCTGACATACTTCCACTGTCCCCACGTTTGCAAACACTCCATAAAGGCTATGCATTTTTTGGTATTTACATGGTTTCACTCCATGTTCCTGCAGTTTCTAGCTGGCCTTTATTCGCAGAGCAGAGTACGAGGAGTACTTTTGACAAGCACATGTAGGGCCTGGTTTCAGAAAGATGGGGTAGGGCTTGCCTTGAAGACATTTGCAGACTTCATTAGGAAAGGTTGTGGGAGAGAAATAGCTGCATTTTTCCATTTCATGCTGGGTTTAGCCTCTCTCTCATGTGGGATATGCTTTGTTAGTCCACACAGCCAAGTTTGACCAACTCCTATCAGGCACAATGATACAGAACATTGAAACTGGGTTGGTCTTCCTTGGAGGAATAAACATGAAGGAAAACTGCTCTGTGTTGAGGGTGGTGAAGATCCCATCCCTGGAAGCATTCAAAGTCAGGTTTAATGGGACTCTGAGCAACCCGATCTAGTTGGGGATGTCCTGTCCAACCTCCTCTAGGTGAACCTGCTCTGCCTGGAGGTGTGGAGGATTGGACTAGATGATCTCCAGGTCATCTAGATCACCTCCACCCCACATCATTCTGTGATTCTGTGAATACAACCTGAAGCTGTGGAGCCCCCTCAGGCAGTTATGTACTCCACTCTCTGTTACAGTAAGGAGCTGCAGGAAGCAGTGGCTCTCAAGCTAGTCCTGTTGGACAGGACAGGACAGGGGTGATGGTTTTAAACTAAAAGGGAGATTTATACTAGATCTAAAGAAGAAATTTTTTATACTGAGAATGGTGAAACACTGATTCAAGTTGCCCAGAGAGGTGGTAGATGCCCCTTCCCTGAAACTACTCCAGGTCAGGTTATTTGGGGCTCTGAGCAACCTGTTCTAGTTGCAGAGTGCAGGGAGGTTGGACTACATGACCTTGAAAGGTACAGTCCAACCCAAACTGGTTTGTGATTCTAAGAAAGCAATGGATTCCTCACCAGCATCAGAGGTTTTGCTTGTGGAATGTGTTTCACACAGCCTCAACTGCCTCTTTAACCTGTGCCTAAGAGAGATGGTTTTCCTGCCTCAATAGCTGTGACAAATAGGTTGTTGGAAGAGGTTAACACAGCCTTTGAACGGTTTTGCCTTCTCTTACAGCTTTCTGCATGTTTGCTCCTGCTTCTGTAGCAGTACACGGCAAGGAAGATACAAGGTTCCAGAAGATTCACCTGCTTCTGAGAAGTGAGGTATTGTTACCATGAGCAGAAACATAAAATAACAAAAGAGGATCAAGTCTCTTGTACAGCCTTTATGCTCCCCTCCACCTACCAGAAAGACTTCTTTTTTTAAACACAGAAAATCATTTATTTTCCAGCTGAAATAGCTGAGAGCTTTGACTCATCACTTGCTGTCCTCTAAACCCAGAAACTGCTCCTTGCTGACTAAAATCTGTACACTGCAAAAGCAAGTTTGCATTTCTCCAGAGGTGACTGGAAGTTATCTTGCTGAGCAATCCTGTATTAAAGCTAATGTGCATTTCTTGGCATCCAAGGGTTTTGCTTCCCCTCCCCCCAGGATTGTACAAAGATTGTGAACAGCTTTATTTCACCTGTTGAAATTAATGACTTCTAGGTAGTTTTAAAGCCTTTTTTCTTTTTTAGTCAGAATAGCAGATTACTCATGTGTTCTTACCAAACAGATTTCAGGAATGCCTGAAGTCCCAGGAGTTCATGTATTAAGAATGGATAACGAGTCAATTCTTCCCTGTGCTCTGACAGTTCACTATATCTCTGAGAGGCTTTAAAAGTGCTAGAAGATCAGATGCCCAGAAGACTGTCATGTCAAGCTGTGCTTGTGGGTTTGCAGTAGTTCATTTCTAGGTAGCTTCAGAAATAAGCAGCAGAAGCATCCAGAGTGAACTCAGATCTATGCATCTTCTCAGCCGAGTGTCCATTTATACATAATGTAATTGCTTGTAGTTGAATGGGATATGTGTGCCTCTGCTTTGCAATTTAACACATGCTCAGCCATTTCTGATGGTGGCATCATGCCCAGCATTGCCTTCTATGAAGCACTCCACAAATGAAAGGCAAGGTGTTGCATGATAATAGTGAATTTTTAATGAATAATGAAAGTTAAATTCCTTTTTCTCCCAGTCTTTCGGTTCAGGTGTCACACATCTTTCCTACCACCGTTGCTGCTATTGTTCTAGCTGAAAGCAGAGATCCTCACATAATCCTTCAGCGTATGGAAGCAGGACTCTTTTAATAAAAGTGTGGAGCAAGGCAAGACTGAGAAATCCAGCAAGAGCTTGTGTCAGGACACCCACTATGTGCTGGCTGCCACAACACTGCAGCACACTGTGGTGTTTAGTGCTAAAGTGAGCTGAGCCCCACTGAGAGTCACTCAGCTCAGGGGAGGTGCATCAGTGCACAAGGAGAAAATATGAGAATATGTAATTTGCAAGTGATCCTACCTGCAGTGAGGCAGTGGTTACATTAAGATCCCTCTTGCACCTGTCCTGCCCCAGGTGCAGAATTCCACTTGGGAAGAGACTGCAAACACACTGCTGGTGACCCACAAAGTTCCCAGGTGTACAGCAGGAAAGGGGCTGACTTGCAACCACAATCTCTTACTGAGAAGGACAAAGGTGAAAGGAAGAAAGAAGTAATGAACTATTCTTTGACACTTACTCCTGAGCTGGACTCTGCATATTCAGCTAAATTTGGCTGCTGTTTAGGTTGGACTTCCCAGTACACCACCAAAACCACATGATGCTTTATGCAGATCATCATGTTTGCTACCAGGTCAAGAAATGCCTTTTCTTGTGTCTTTCTGCCATAGTGGTCTGGTGATGATAATAGGAAAAGGGCCTCACTAGAGTCTTGTGAGCTCTTCAGAACCTGAAGATGATTTCTCAATCCAAGAACATGCTTTTGCCTGCATCCCTGGGATATGAAGCTTGGGGTATGAACATTACAGGCATAGTTAAGAGAATATTCACCGTGACTTTTGTATTTGCTCGTCTTGAGACAGAGAAGGTGGTAGTGCTTGGCTTGTGTCTGTAAGTACTCAATTATCACTAGATCTTTGTGGGTTTTTTTTGCCTCAGCTTAATTTTGTCGTGACATTGTTCATATCTACGTGCATGAGAAGATACACAGGCAACCATTTAGCTTCTGGAGTTGGTCACCTGGCTGTTTTGACACTGTGGTTGCAAAATCCCCTGCTGCTTGAGATCTTCAGCCTACGCCCACCCAAAACAGCCCTTCCAAAAGGGCTAAATCTGTTGTTCATTTTACGGAATGCTCCACAGTACACCAAACCAAAACACTTCTCTGGCAGAAAAAAACATGGAGGAGTAAAACTTGTGGGCTCACAAACCGTATTAGCAAACTGCCTTGAAGACTGCTTAAGGGGAAACACCATTTCAGCTTGAACTGCGGCGTTTAAGTTTAGAATGAGTTCAGTTAACCCAGAGTGGTTTTCTTAAAGCACTTCTCTAAGTCTGGGCGCCATTCGGAGCGGCAGCGACAGCGGCACCAGGCCAGATCCGGCGCGCACCGGGCCAGATCCGGCGCGCACCGGCACTACCTCAGGCGAGCAGGAGCCCTCCCGACCCAACCGCGCCCGGGGAAGGACGAAGAGCGACAGGGGCGCGCCCCTCACGCGCCTGCGCGAAGGGCTGACGCAGGCGGCGTTGCCGTGGTTACGCGCGCGCGCTAGCGAGGCGGGCGGGGCCGCCGCGGGGGGCCCTGCGCTTCGCTCCGAGCTCCGGTCGGAGGCTGCAGCTGCTCCCCCCCGTTCAGCCGAGCAGCGCGCCCAGAGAATTAAAAGCAAACTAACAGAAAGACTCATAAACAAACAAAAAACCCAAGAAAAACAAAGCAGAAATCCCCAAACACCAAAGTATTAGCCGTGGTTGTAACCCGGGAAAATGCTGTGGCTAAGAAAACTCTGAGCACCCGTACTGGTGCCTCATGCAGATACGTGAGTGTCCAGACCCACAGCTGCGGAGAATGCCTGAGCCTAGCATTTGATACAGAAGGTTGTGGTTTTGAAACCTGTGTGAGGTGTGAGCTGATGGGTGATCTGCTCAATATGGTGACTGGGCTAAAGGAGGAAGTTGAGAGACAAGTCTGTGGGATTGTGAAAGGAAGATGGACTGGTGGAGCCAGGCTTTACCGTCCCCAAGGGAGGGGCAGCAGATGAGGGCTGCACAATAGAGGATTCCATTTCCTCTTGCTACCCAGACAAAATGGGTAAAGGAGGAGACTCAGGAGATGAGGGGCAGTGGAGACAGGTTTCCCCCACCCCTGGGCAGGAGAGCCCCCTCCCAGTCTTCTCAGCCTTACCACTGCCCTTGCACAACAGATATGGGACACTAGAAACTGAGTATAGGGCAGAGGCAGAGGAGGATGGAGGGGAAAGTCTACTTGCTTAGTTTGCCTAGTGCATGTCAGCCAGCACCAAGAATTAGGACTGGTGCAACAAAGCGGAAAAGGAGAGTGATAGTTGTAGGGGATTCACATCTGAGAGGAACAGAGGGACCAACATGTCATGCAGACCTCTCTCATAGGGAGGTGTGCTGCCTACCTGAAGCCTGGGTTAGGGATGTTGCTAGGAAAATTCCTAGCCTGGGGTGCTCTGCAGGCTAACACCCATTACAGATCTTCTATGTAGGACCAGAAGAAGTAATGACTGCTAGTCCCAGAACAATAAAAAAATACTCCAGGGCCTTGGGGTGAGGCACCAATAACTTTGTCTTCTATTTTTCAAACCAATGGCAGAGACACTGGATTAAGCAGCCGCATACAGTCTTTTAATACATGGCCTCCATGCATGGTGTCACCACCATAAATTTGGGTTCTTTGACAATGGTATGATCTATACAGCACCAGGGCTGTTGACACCAAACAGGAGACACTTCTCTCGAATGGGGGAGAGGGTCTGTGTGAAGGAGATTGAAGGGCTAGTTGAGAGGGCTTTAAATGGGATGTGAAGGGAGAGGGGGATAAAGTCATCAGGCTTCTGTGTGGCAAGGTGTGGGAGGACACATCAGTGTGGGAGCAATGGGGGACTAGTAAGTGCTGTCAACCTGCTGCCCAGAAGCGTGCTGGGGTCAAAATAACGCAGTCAAAATCTTGCAGACATGAGCCAGATCCCCTTCAGGTAGTTGCTGCCAACAGGAAAACATCACATGGTAGTGATGACATGAGATAGGTGATAGCTACAGAAGTGCCTGAGCATGGACAGGTGGGATCTGCCCCTAGGATTGGAGTACAGATTCCAAGAGTTCCGAGAGATCAGGGTAAGGGACAATCAGTTAGTAAGTCAGCTCCAATAAAGGCACAAATCCAGGCTGAGTGGCAAATTGCTGAGAGCAGCCCTGAGGAAAAGTACCTGGGGGTCTGGGTTGATGAAAAGCTCAATGTGAGCCGGTGGTGTGTACCTGCAGCCCAGACAGCAGTTGTGTCCTGGGCTGCAGCAAGAGAAGTGTGGCCAGCAGGGCAAGGGAGGTTATTCTCCCCCTTTACTCTGCTCTTGTCAGAGCCCACCTGGAGTACTGTGTGCAGTTCTGGAGCCCCCAACACAAGAATAATATCGAACTGTTGGAGTGAGTCCAGGGAAGGGCCACAAAGATGGTCAGAGGGCTGGAACACCTCTGCTATGAGGACAGGTTACAAAAGCTGGGGCTGGGGAGGGACTATTTACGAGGTCTTGTAATGACAGGATGTAGAGGAATGGGTTTAAAATGGAAGAGGGGAGATTTAAACTAGATGTTAGGAAAGGGTTCTTTACAGAGAGGGTGGTGAAACACTGTCACAGGTTGCCCAGGGAGGTTGTGGCTGCTCCCTCCCTGGAGTTGTTCAAGGCCAGGCTGGACAAGACCTTGAGGGACCTGTTCTAGTGGGAGGTGTCCCTGCCTATGGTGGAGGGTTGGAACTGAAGTCCCTTCCAACCTGAAGCATTATATGATTCTATGAACTTAAATATCTGTTGTTTTGTGCATCTCTAGCTTAATTTAGGTAAGTTACAGGTACAGCAGAGATACTAACAGTTCTTCCATCTTTGTGGAGCTTGTTACAGTGTAAGATGGACTGTCTGCTGTCCTGGGCTTGCCAGTAGTGCAGAGCAAATTTTTTAAGTGCCTGCCTAAGTAATCCTGTCTGTGCTGATAGTTTGATTGATGTTTTGTTTGTGAGACATATATAGTATCATAAACACAAAAGACTGTCAGAGGGAGTAGCAAAATTATAATAGTTAATGTGACTGCTCATTTATTTGGAAAAGGCTTGGGTGTGATAAAACTTTATCTGCACATTTTAAGTGTCTATAAGAGACAGAATCTGGATGAGGGAAAGAGGGTGCAGCTCCCTCGTTTCTTTGGTTTACAGTGTCCAGGACATGACAAGGCACGTCCTAGTGCTTTTTCTTCTGATAAATGTGAACTCGGAACCCAAGCCTTCAAAATGCAGGGTTGGGGGGAAGAGGAATTCTTCAAAATAAGAGGTATTTCCACTATGACAATTAAACTTCTTGCATATCGTATCTTTATTCTTTATTCCCCCAACAAGTTGTCACAGCCTAAATGCAGGATCTGGATGGGATCTAGACTCCTCTGCTGTCTGTCCACTTTCACACAAAACATTTCCCTCATAGCAGCTCTCACACATGGATTGACTAAGGCAAGCAAACTCTGCTTTTATGTCATCTGCTTTTGAATGCCCAAGATGGGATTCCTTGTTCCTGATCACCACATATATGGGACAGCCTACAGTTTAGGTGAAACCAGCAGGGTGTGCAACCCACCAGTCTTCAAGAGACTAATAATTGAGAGACTTGTCACCTTTCTTCTTGGGCAGAGGAACTGATGGGATGTCTGTTAGAGGGAGTTTGCTAGCACAGGCAGTGCTGCTACCTCTTCTGCCCCCTTGTTCAATTCTCTCTGTGCATGGCACATGCTGTCCTACCAGCAGTGCCAAGCTACCATGGCTTCCAAACAGAGGCAGGGCAGTTCAGTGCTCTGCCCTGTACAGGGGTGAGCCTGAGGCCTCAAAGAGAGAAACAAGTCCAAAATTAATCCATCTGAGATACAAGGGACCTTGGCTGGCTCCTAGAATGAGGATAAAACACATCTGCTTTGTAGCTGAGAGATGTCTACAGCTGCAGCGCTCTCCAGGTGATGGAGCTGGAGGACTTGTTATTGCTGGAGTAGCAGGGAGTCTGGTGGGAGTTTCTTCTCCTTCCTACTGGCCAGCAGACTTCAGACCCAGCTCTGAGATGCTGACGCTCCTTTTCAGCGCAGTTATCACCTGGAGATTCAACATCATATTCACTCCACATGAGCTCCACCTTAAATCAAGTTGAAGTTAGGGCAGGATATGGCAGCTCCTTATTAAGCTGAGTATTTTTCTGCATACAAATGACACCATAGCGTGCTTCTGGTTTCAGGGTGGAGTTTGAAATGTGCCTTCTGACCAGAAAAGCTTTTGTAACTTGCTGTCTCAGGTCTGCTAAGTACCTATTCAACAGAGACGTCTTTTGGTTTAGGAGGGGGTACGCTGCTCAAGGTCCATGTCCTGCAGCTGACCTTTAACTTTACACATCTCACACCTCTGGGCTGTCAACCAGCACAGCTGAAACCTGTGATCCCAAATGCATGATACAAAGTTGTCATACGCCTGAGATATGTGGTAGGCCAGGGAGGACAGCAAGTCAGGGAGGCTTCCTGAGATGTTTTACCCTGTGGTAGCATGTGGTGATAATTAATTTGGTAGTGAACATGTCTCAGTTTAAAATATGAGCCTGAGCTTTCCCAAAATGCAACTTTATCCTTCTGACACTAAACAAATGATCCAGACAAATCCAGGTCATGCTATTCCAGGCCATGGAAAAAGCAGAGATCCAAAGTCTACTCCTCACTAAAACTACTGTTTTCCTGGGAAAACAATTCTAATTGCAGGAGAACTCCCAGCAGCTGTCACCACCTAGTTGATTTGAAATCTGTTGTACCCAAGCACTGGCTGAGCCAATCCTTCAGTCTTATCAGTCTGGGAACACTTTTTGATAATCAAAGTGTGCTGCTTTTCTCAGCTGTGAGAATGGTACAACAGCAATACTGCATGGTGACATAACTCATAAAGTTCCCACGGGCAAGAGCTTATATCTCTTGTTTAGTTTGCAGTGCAGTCATTCTAGGTATGATTAAATGTGTTTGTCTTTTAATATAGGTGAAATCCACAGCCTTTAGCTATTAGCAGAGATTTCTAGCTAGTCATGTAGACCACATGGTGCTAACAACCACTTAGCCCTTGATTTCCTTAATGTTTAAGGAAATGAAGGTGACAAAACTGAGAAACTGATAGAGAAACCCCATCTGAAAGACCTTTGCAGGAGGAAGGTGATGCTGGGTCATCTCAGGATCTTCTGTGAAGGGTTCTCTAAAATGCATCTTGAGATGGTTATCTGCCCAGTGAGCAGTGGTGTGAACCTGATGGTGACCTGCAGAAAGAACCAGGTGTGCTACTTTGAAGCAAGCTAGATTGTTTTGGTAAGAAGAACTAGATTACAGGCTGTGGAAAGAAAACAGTGGTGATGTCTACTTCGTTCATAGGCTTGCTGAGATGTATAAAAATAAAAATCCAAATTTAGATAAGGGAGTCTCTTCTCACTTCTGCTGGGGAACTTGCTGAGCTGCATCTTCAATCTCACCCTCCGTTTCTTTTCTAATCCACTTTGTTTCCTAACCCCCTGGCCAAACCTCCATTCTTCCTTGGGACTGGGGTAAGGTTGAGAGGGGTAGGGGGAAGGTGAAGGGGTGGTTGAGAGCCCCTCCTGGGGACTCAGGTTTCTGGGAGGGGAGTTGTGTTTCTGTATTACCTTTTACCTTGTGTATTTCTGTACATAACTGTATATACTGTAAATATCTGCTTGTATATTTTGCTAGCTGTAAACATAAGCTTCATTCATATCTCCAGAGCCAGACGAGTCTAGTCTGGGTGATTTCTAAAGTGTGGGGGGCCAGGGAACACCAGGTATAGAAGTAACCTCTTTAACCTTTATTGTGCTGAAAGAACAATTCTGGATGCACTTTTTGTGAAGTAAAACCAAAGTTTTCCTATATATTTCATTTGGAAAAGGCATTTCTTGGAGCAGATCTAATAACTTAGGTCATTCACTTGTCATGGATTGGTCTATATAATGACTTTTTGTAAGGAAAGAACAAAGCACCAAAACCTAAGATTTTAGAGAAACAGGCTGGGAAAAAATGTCTGAAGTTCCCACCTCACACTTCATCATAGCAAATCAAACCTCAAAATGCTTGGAGTTTTAGGGTCATCCTGAGAAAGATAAGTCCATTTTTTTGGTGCTGAAACCCTACAGCAGGCAGTGAACTGCAAGTGCCCTAGGACCCTGTGATATGGTGGGTGTTACCCACCCCACCCCCCCACACTTAAGAACAATCACCCAGACTAGACTCAGCAGGTGGAAATGAAGGAATGAAGCTATATCTACAGCTTAGCACAATATACAAGCATATGTATACAAATACATAGTTATGTACAAATGAAAAGTAACACAGAAACACAGTACCCCTCGCAGAAACAGAGTCCCCAGGAAGGCTCCCGACCCAACGAACCTTCTCCCTCCCTCTTTCCCTCCCTTCAGAAATAAACAGATCAACCCACATATATCTCTGGGGATCTGAGGTGAGATGTCAACAAGAGATGACAAGGAGGTTAGAGGAAAAAGTCAAAGGCATAATCAGCCAGAGACCAGACCACCAGAAAGAAGCCTCAGCTCGAAGTGAAGAGCTGAGCTGTGTGTGTGAGTGAAATGCCCATCTTATCTATATTTTGATTAGTTGCATTTGTCAGCAGAAGAAAGGATGATACAGGGCACATGTTGTTTTTTTTCTTCTCATAGCTAAGGGTTTAATTTCTCTCAGTAAAAATTAGCCTCAAACCAGCACAGAGCCTGAGAATTAGTTTCCACACCAGATCTTCAATTAATTCCAGGCAAAGAGCAACCACACATTTATCTGCCTGTGTGTGAGCTCCACACCTGTAGCAGTCTGAAAGGAAGCATCGTCTGCTCCATACTGTAGGAGCCAGATGCTGCAGGCGATGTGTGCCCTATTGTGCTAGTTTGAAGCAGGCTAGGATGTTTTGGTGAAGAGAACTAGATAATTGGCTGAAAAAGGAAAACAATGGTTGTGTCTCCTTCCCTCATCAGTCTCTCTGAGAGCTCTGGGAACAAGAAGTATACATTAGATAACATTCTCCATTTTGTTCTCACTTTGCTTTTGCCTTCAGACCAAGCCACATCTCCTTAACCTCACTGCCACTAACCTTGCTCCTTAACCTCTTGGCTGCACCTCTATTCTTTCTCAAGATTGGGGTAAGGTTGAGAGGGGCAGGGGGAAGTGCTGCGGTGGTTTGAGAACCGCTCCTGGGGACTCAGGTTTCTGGGACGGGAGTTGTGCTTCTGTATTGTTTATCCTTTGTATATTTCTGTATATAACTGTATATATTGTAAATAGCTGCTTGTATATTGTGCTGCTGTAAATAAATAGCTTCATTTATATTCCCGGAGCCCGTCTGAGTTAGCTGGGGCATTTCTAAAAGTGTGTGTGTGGGTGGGTTACAGCCTAAACCACCACACCTAGGGATTAATGTCCTGCTAATCGCCCTTTTTTTGTTGTTGTTTTGGGGTTTTTTTTGTTGTTTTTTTGAGTGACAGACAGAGTCGGGCTTTGGCTGCAGAGCTTTGGCAGGCATACTCCAGGTATTACCTCACAGCTTTGTCAGGACGTCAGATTAAAGCACACCCAAAGTACAGATAAAGCTGTGTGTAACCCATTCCAGTAGTTCACTTTTTGTCCCAAGAGAATAAAACTCACCAATGATATCTTTTCTTTTCTCTTTTCTTTTCTTTTCTTTTCTTTTCTTTTCTTTTCTTTTCTTTTCTTTTCTTTTCTTTTCTTTTCTTTTCTTTTCTTTTCTTTTCTTTTCTTTTCTTTTCTTTTCTCTTCTCTTCTCTTCTCTTCTCTTCTCTTCTCTTCTCTTCTCTTCTCTTCTCTTCTCTTCTCTTCTCTTCTCTTCTCTTTTTGTAACTAATTAGTGAAGCTGTTTTTACAAGGCATTGTCAGCCCAATTCCTTCATGCTATCTGTTTTATTGTTTGGTCAACAATATGTGAACTTTCTAACTGCAGAGGTTTACAAAAGGTGGATTTCCTTGCTAGCTTTCACATACAGGAAAACCTTTTTGATGGTGCCAGTATGAAATTACCAGTGTGTGTTCTTTGTTACAATAAGATGGTTTTCAGAACAGTGGGCACAGCACCAAAGTGCTGGTTCCCAAGTTGAGGCAACACCAAAACATCAAACTGATATAGAAGAAAAGTCTGTCTGCAAATGATGGTGGTTTTGGAAGTGAAATCTTTCTGTTTGATTTATTTTCAAGTTTTTCAAGGACTAATTTCATGGCTGACAAAATTCTGGATGTCACAGATGAACTGCAAACTGGATGGAGAACTGGGTGGACAAGGGATATTGACTCATGGCAGTCTGAAGATGAGGCAGTAGTGTGCAAAGGTGGCCAAAAATGCCAATGACATCCTGATTTGTATCAAGAATACTGTGGCCAGTAAGTCCAGGGATATGATTGTCTCCCTCTAGTTGGAACTGGCGAGGCCACAACTGGAATACTGGGCTCAGTTTTGAGCCCCTCACAACAGGAAGGAGATTGAGGTGCTGAACCATGTCCAAAGAAGAGCAGTCAAGCTGGTGAAGGGTCTTGAACACAGGTCTTATAGAAGTGGCTGAGGGAATTGGGATTTTTTCAGTCTGGAGAAGAGGAGGTTGAGGGGGAGACCTCATTGCTTTCTTCATTTCCCTCAAAGGATACTGGAACAAGGTGGGGGTGGGTCTTGTTTCAAGTGCAACAGGTAACAAGTTTCAAGTGCAACAGGTAACTGCCTCAAGTTGTACCAAGGGAGGTTCAGGTTGGATATTAGGAATATTTTTTCACAGAAAGGGTTATCAGGGATTGGAACAGGCTGCTCAGGGGAGGTGTCAGAGTCCCCTTCTCTGGCGGTATTTGAAAGACATATGGATGTGGTGCTGAGGGCTGTGGTTTGGTGGTAGCAGCTTAGCAGTTATGGTGGGATTGTGAGCTCTAGGTGAGTAGTTGGAGTTGATGATCTCAAAGGCCTTTTCCAACATGAATAGTTCCGTGATTCTATGACCATTAGGTTAAAAAAGAATGGTCAAGAGTAGCTGGCAGACAAGTGCTGTTTATCAGGGTCAGGCCAATATTTTTCAATATCTTTACCAACAGCCTACAAGAGGGCACTGAAGATGGTACCATGGTCATGGAGCAGCTGGAGGGGAGCACAGCCCTTCAGAGGGTCCTTGGGAGGCTGCAGAAATGAGCTACCATGAACCATCCAGAACAAATACTGATGTGTTCTGCCCTTGGCTGGGAGGAGCCCAGTATTGGTCTCAGACCTATGGTCTGGAGAGCAGACCTGACATTCTGGTGGACAGCAAGGGACACAGAAAATAGTTAGGAGTCCTGTGGCCTCAGTGTCTGACCAGGAACTGTGTGGTCCTTGCAAGTTTGTGGAGGAGTGCGCTTCTCCACTGCTGTATATACTCCTCAGGTGGGACTTAGGATTAAGCCCATTTTGGGACATTTGGTTCAAGAGAAATTTTGAGCAAATAGAGACAAAACTTCCTGACAAGTGTGGTGCAGCCCTGAGAGCCGGTCCAGAAAGGTGGTGGGATCTCCATCCTTGGAAATAACCTAATATGTCTCTATGGTGATCTCTGCTTGGAGCAGATGGTTGGACTGGGACCCTCCAGGGATGCCTTCCAATCTAAATTTTTCTGAGCCCTTTTAATTTCTCTTGACTCTTGTAGTATCATAGAATCAACCAGGTTGGAAGAGACCTCCAAGATCATCCTGTCCAACCTATCCCCCAGCCCTATCCAGTCAACTAGACCATGGCACTAAGTGCCTCATCCAGTCTTTTCTTGAACACCTCCAAGGACAGTGACTCCACCACCTCCCTGAGCAGCCCATTCCAATGCCAATCACTCTCTCTGGGAAGAACTTCCTCCTAACATCCAGCCTATAATTCCTCTGGCACAACTTGAGACTGTGTCCCCTTGTTCTATTTCTGGTTGTAGCAGGAGTAATGCTGAGATGGAGATTTTGTTTTGACTGAATGCAGCTTCCTATGGTATGTCTAGGAGGTCTTTATTCAAATGAGGTGGTGACTGACCAAGGGGAGACCATACGCCCTGACAACAAGAAGATGGCAGCAAGACTCTACTTGGTGCCTTTCCTCTTTCTGATACATCAAGAATCCCAATCCAGGAAGAAAGGATGATGAAGTGAGCAGAGTTCTGTGGCAATGTTGTCATGCTGTAGTAACCCCCGGATCGTAGAGAGTAAACAAGACCTACCCTGGAGAAAGTCATTCCAGTGATGAGATATTGGAACAGGCTGCTAAGGGGACATTGTCGATGCCCCCTCCCTGGGGGGTGTTCCAGGCCAAGTTGGATGAGGCCTAGATGAGAAACCTGGTCTAGTGGAAGGTGTCCCTTCCCATGGCATGGGGGATTTGAACTAGATGACCTTTAAGGCACTTTCCAACCCAACCCATTCTATGAAAAAAAAACAACAACCAAAACAGCTCACCATCGCCCATCAAGAGGGACCCAGGAGGCTGGGTGAGAACTTGATACCTTATTCACTGTGTCACCCCGAGTGATCGTGGCCAAAATTGCTTAGGTACATGTCTCCATGCCTGTGAACATACAGGTTTGAAGGGGTAGGAGAAATCTGTAGGAAGATTAAGAGCCATTTTCTACAGTAAAGCAAACTTTTCTTAAGACTGAAGTGGCTGTCCTGCTTCATGAGAGCTGAGGAAAATCACATGGTTACAGAAGTACTGAGAAGACCCACTCCCAAGAAATTGCAAAGCACCAAGTCCTTGGTAAAGGTGAGCTAGAGGTTCCTGTGGTTGCCTCAATGCATTTTGGTAATATGGAGATCAACAGGGGGTCAGGGATGTGAAAAATTCTTTCTATCACTTTTCTAACCTGGCAGAAGTGAAACCAAACTGAAACGTGCTCTGCAAATCACAGAATCACAGAATTATTGAGGCTGGAATAGACTCTGAGATCATCAAGTTCAGGCTATGACCTAATACCACCACAGTGACTAGACCACATTACTGAGTGCCACATTCAATCTTTCCTTAAACAACTCTATGGACAGTGACATCACCGCCTCCCTGGGGTGCCCATTCCAATGTCTAACAGACCAGTGTCTAAACAGATCTGAAAGACACAAAAAAGCGTAGTTTGGGTCTAGAAAATGATCTTTCTTCCTACTAGGAACACATGAATGATTGTCTGCCTGGTTGAACCATTCTCCTATGTAGCCACAAAATGCTGGAGAAAATGCTCCATCAGAGCAAGATCCAAGAAGGAATTGGGTGGAAATCATGCATGCCCATCTGACAGGTACTGTTGCAAAGCTGCATAATTCTTTTGGACTGCTGACTTACAGTTTAGGTCTTCATTTAGGAGCAAGTCCTACACTTAGTACTTGTGTGAATAAGCCCCAGGGTCACATAAACAATCCCCAGTATTACTCAGAAATTAATTTTTAAGGCATGATTAGCACATGAATGAGAGCAGCAGACTTCATACATAGTATCACTGAAATGGATGAGGAGGCACATCTGGAGGTCTTTGCTCCAACCAATCCCTCTCCAGTCCCCAGGTGGCTCCAAAGTGGGGTCAGGTTGGTCGGGGCCTTGTCCAGCTAAGTTTTGAATATGCCCAACTATGGAGATCTCACCACTTTTTTTGTCTCTGCCCCATGGCTGCACCTCTCATGGGAATGGGGGTTTCTCCTTATGTGCAACCAGTATTTCCCATGCTGCAATGTGTCCCTTTTGTCCTTTACAACAAGGGACAGACCAAGATATTTTAAATACCTGTGCATTTCTGAGAGGAGGTTGGTAACCACCTGTGAAGCAGTGAACATCTGCAATTAGATCTTTCCTAAGGTATCTCTTCTCCATGGTAACGACACCTGGTTCCTTCCATCTCTTGTCAATACATCAGGTGCTCCAGCCCCTGCAGCCATCTCCATGGCCTCACACTAGTCTCTTTCCAGTCTGCCAATAAATTATGCACCTGCTTTGGCAGCCATGGTGGTGTTGGGTTGATGGGTCTACTTGATGACCTTAGAGGTGTCTTCCAACCTTGATGATTCCATGATTCTATTCTGCAGTTCTATACTTGTCTCCACTTCTGACATATGCATAGGAATTGTAGATGCCATGAGAAGACAGATACTGGTATGACTGTAGCATTCTGTTAACAGAGGCCAGAGCTGTTCCCTGTAGTGATATCATAGTCTGTGTCCTATCCTGTGTGAGATTGAAGGAAGGCACAACATGAGCCCACATGGAAAAGAGGCACAGTTTGCCATGCAAGGCGTTAAGCAGCGGGAAGCATAGACAGTATGGGACCTTGTGGTCAGATAGTGAAGGCCCTATGAACTCTGAGTGAGAAGAAGCTAAGAGGCAGGATTCCATTATGGCACCTGAGCACCATCTTTGACTGAAAGCCAAAATACTGAGTACTGAACAAACATGGTCAGTGCTTTCAGCTGCATTTCTGTTACATGCACCCTGCTCTCTATTAGTTTGAGTTTTCCATTTCTTGTTTCCTGTCCAAGTGGTCTTTAATGAGTGTTGACAACTAGGGTCCTAGTGCTATGGCTCTAGGTACTGCTCAGCTACACAAGAACCTGTCTGTCCCAGAAGAATAGCTATTTGCTCTTGTTTGGGGCTTTCCAGTATAGATATAAGCCCCAGATGATGACTATTGAGCAATGCTGCAGAATCTGTGTGCTGGATCTCTTCCAGCCGTGCCACCATCGCAGTCATCATACCAGAATCACGTAATCGCAGAAAGGCAGGAGTAGGTAGAGGCCTCTGAAAATCATCCAGTCCAATCCCACTGCTAATGGAGCTATGCTTAGATCACATTGTGCAGAAATGCGTCCAGATGTGTTTTGAAGATCTCCAGAGGAGCAGACTCCACAGCCTACATGAGCAGCCTGGTCCAGTTCTCTGGTACCCTCATAGCAAAGAATTTTCTCCTTAAGTTCAAGAGAAAACTTCTGTATTCTACTTTGGACCTATTGCCCCTTGTCCCACCAACTGGGCACTACTGGGAAGAGCCCAGACCCCTTGACCTCCACTTTTTAGATGCTGACAAGCATTGATAAGATCCCCTCCCAGGCTTCTCTTTTCCAAGGTAAAGAGTCCCAGGTCTCCCCAGGCTTTTCCACGTATGAGAGATGCTCTAGTCCCCTTACCATTCTTATGGCTTCTTCGGTAGTTCCCTGTCATGCTGAACTGGAGAGCCCAGAACACAGCGCTCCAAATGTGGCCTCACCAGGGCACAGCAGAGAAGAGAGAGAGGACAACTTCCCTTGACCCACTGGTCACACTCTTCTTCATGTACCCCAGGAAACTACTGGCCTTCTTGGTCATAAGGGCATATGCTGTCTCATGGTAAGCTTGCTGTTTACCAGCACTCCCAGGTCTTTCTCCACTGAACTTCTTTGTGGCAGATCAGGCTCTCACATGTCCTGGTGCAGGGGGTTATTCCTCCTCAGGTGCAGGACTCTGCAGTTGCCCCTGTATGAATCCATATGTGATGGTTTGGGTGTTCCCCAACCCCCCCAACCCCCCCACTTTAGAAATCACCCCCTAGCCTGCTTCAGACTAGCACACCATGCTACAGAGAAGTTATCCTTGTGATGCTCTGAAATGCACCGATACTACTTAATATCTGAGGGATGAAGTACACTGCTCACAGGTTCACTAGCTGGGGGTATGAGTTGTTGTCACCCAACATGCTAATTCCAGCTCTCACACCCAATATTATGGATTAAATAAGCTGATCACACTGTGACCATGTTCTCCACCCAGCATCCTGAAGTTATTTACTCCTGCATAAGGCTACACCTTTCAGCTTATTTGTTGTGCTCAGGGGATCATGAACTGAGCCCTGCAGAACATAATGGAGTCTTGATCCTTCCTGTGCAGCTCTGATAGGACCAGTCCAGGCTATGTGGAAAATGGTTTGCATTTCATTAGCCACCTTTGTGACTTCCAGCTTAACCCAGTGGCTAAGTTTGATGGCCTTAAACACCTGCTGCTTACAATAAGACAGAGCAGCCCATACTCTGATCTTGGGTTAAAAGCAGCTTTTTGCAGATGCTAGCTCTGCTTTATGGTAGAGGACAAGCCTGGAGCAGGGTGTAAGAGCACAGCGAGCTGTGTGTGAAAGAAAATAAACCAGCATTTCTGATAAGGTACAGTACAGTCCTGAGAAGCACCCAAGTGTTGTTGGTTAGCCTGGAGTTTACAGGAATCACACACACTAAGAATGTGTGCCAGCAACCTGGGGCTAGCACAGCTTGAGCCCTCAGGAATGCTCCACAGCCGTTCCTCAGGTCTACTTGTTTGGGCAAACAAAAAAAGCACCTGATGTAGTCTGAAGAGGGAAGCTGGAGTCCAAAGTAAACATGTATGGGCAGCACTGCTGAGCAGCTCAACTTTCAAGTTTCCTGAAAGCAGTCATGCCCATGGAGTCAGTAATGAGAAGGAATTTGTTTGCTGAAGGATCTCTGGAGCTTTCTGCTTCTTTTCCAGGTGGGGGCATTTAGACAATTGATGAATGAAGCATTTTCTGACTGGGAGAGTAAATGTTTAACTGGAAAGTTTATAAAGGACCCTACTTCGGAGTTTTTCAGAAAGTTCTTTGCTGCAGCCATGAAATAAAAAAACAAAACCAACCAACCAAAACAAAAGAAAACAACAAAAAAACCCAAAAACAAACAACCAAAAGCACAGAAAAGAGGACAGAGGGTAGAAAACACAGGGGAATCAGAAAAGCTGTGTCGTTCTGAAATGAGCTGTGGTCCTGCGTTGCCTTCTCTGCAACGCATGCAAGAAACCTGCTGCATCTCTCTCTCAGATATCTGCATCATGCTGCAGGACATTCTTTACAGTCAGTGAGGGTGGCGAGACACTGGAACAGGTCACCCAGGAAGACTGTGGATGCTCCCTCCTCTGGAGGTCTTCAAGCAGACCCTGAAGATGACATCTGGTCTAGTGAAAGGTCTCCCTGCTCATGGCAGGGGAGTTGGAATTTGATGATCTTTAAAGTCCTTTCCAACCCAAACCATTCAATGTACCTGTGATTTCTAAACCCCTTAAAATTCAATTTAAGCATCCTCCCCCAATTCCCTCGTCACATGAAATCAAATCACTGAACATTCAGTGCTATTTTTTAACTTCTACAATCAAACAGCACAAAATGTGTCTCAAAGTGATGGGAAAGGTTAAGTTTTTACATGAATGTGTCTCGCTCAGGTTTTTCCACTGTTGTGTCTGGCAGCTTTTGAGCAGGAGCATGACACCACCAAGTATCTGGAACATTCTATCATCCAGTCTTTAGTGGCCAGGTATCCAGACTGCCAGGGTGCATCAGGACAGCTTGTTACAGCATCTTAGCAGGGAGTACCTTGGGCTTTGAGGCCTGATTCAGGAAGCAGCAGGGGTTCCAATGATTTCAGCAGCAGCTGGAGTTGCCATCCAGCATCAAATCCAGATAAATCCTACTATTCACTAACTATGTTTGTAGAATCATAGAATAATTTTGGTTAGTAAGGATCTCTGAGATCACTGAGTCCAACCTTTCTCTAAGTCTACCAAGCCTAGTGCTAAACCATGCCCCTCAGCACCATGACTTTGCATCTTCTAAATACCTCCATGGATGGCGATTCTACCCATTCAACCCTGGGAAGCCTGTTCTTGTGTTTGAGAACTCTTTTGGTGAAGAAGTTTCTTTTAATGTCCAAGCTAAAACTTCCTTGGTGCAACTTGTGGACACTTCTTCTCATCTCATCACTTGTTAGTGTTTTATGGTTCATCCTGGAAAACAAGCTGTGGACAACAATTGCTCTGTGATTGACTTTACTGGTTCAGAGGAAGCATTCTACGGTGTCAGAGATGTTAGTAATGTGTACTTAAGGCCACATTTTTTGTAGTCAAGCACAGTGGAAAAGAGAGGTCCCTGAGGTCTGCACACTCCACTGCTGCAACCATCTCAAGGGCCTTCTCCTCTCCAGCAGGATGAACACAATGTCACCAGAGAAACACCTGCCTATCAGAGCTATGCCAAGGAGACTTGAATCCACAGTTAACCACTCAGTAGCTCACCCAGATGGAGACTGGAAAGAGGATCTGCCAGGGACAAAGTGCTCTTGAGGAGGTAAAACAGCCTGATGCCCTGAGACTTGTGCAACTCGTCAGATCTAAGCAGGAGGAGTGCGGGAAGGGCAGAATGAAAGGAGCAATGGGCTTTCTCTTGGAATTAGTGTTTTCCTGGGCCACATCTTGAGGGTGGGGTGTTGCCTCATTCTCTGGGCTGCTTCTGTGGCGTGATCCATTTTCTTGTTGAAGGTGACAAGAAATGTTTTTTATGGATGACCAGATCTTGGGCAGGCCATGGTGGAAAAGGATATACATGGAGGTGGTGGCAAAAAAAAATACCGCAAAACAAATAAACCAAACCAACATACTACCACCACCACCACCCAGTAAAAACAACAAACCCAACAACAACGTCCACAGAAAAAAAATCAACCCACAACACAAAAAAAACCACTTTAATGTTACAGAGAATATGCACAGCTTAGTAAACAGTAAAGGGTAGACAAGGAGGGTACTGGGCTTGCTCAGCCTGGGGCAAAGAAGTTGGAGGGTACCTATCTGTTCTTATCCACTGCCTCACAAAGCTGCAGAGATGAAACAGAGAGACAGACTCTTCTCACAGGTCTGCAGAGGAAAGACAAAATGCAGTGGGTGGAGATTGAGACAAAGAAAATTCTGGTTAGACATATGGGAAAAGAATTCTTCCACAGGAGTGGTGCAGGTCTGGGACAGGCACTAGAGAGGGGGTGAGATCTCTGTCCTTGGAGATTGTCCAGACAAATGCCTGGACAACGTAACACAGCTTTGGTGAGCCTTGCTTTGAGCAAGGAATTGTTCTGAAGGCCATCAGATGTTAACCTTTCTGCTTTCAAGAGACTATGCAGTGATCCTTCTGAGACCTCTCTCAATCCCAAGAGCTTCAACTGCAATACATTGCATGGGGTAGAGCCTGGCCTATGGGCAGATGCAGGGATTTAAGTGTGCACATGCCTCATACTGAGAAGAAACGTGCCCAAAGCTTTGTTTTGAAAGAAAAGTCTCTCCTTCATCATCTTTCCCAGATACTGCCACCTTGGAGAAGATTGCACAGAGCCTTCAGAAAACAAAGTTCAATCTTTCAGCGCATGTGCCTGTGAAGAAACTGTCATGAATGCTAGTCGTGCTTGATTTCTGTAGAGTGAAGATCATTGATGTTTGGAGGAACAACCATGTCATGGCCAAAAGAGCCTTAGACCTCAGCTGCAGGTGCTTTATCCATCCTCTGCAGCATTAAGAGGCTTGAAGAATACACAGAAACCAGGGACAGACAGGGGGTTTACAGAGTAGGAAAGGCAGCAGTGAAGTTGTTGAGCATGGATAAGCTGGAAGTGTTCATAGCCTTGGGAAGGATCTGCTGAGCTTACAATGAGATGCTGCACTAAGGGAAAACATGAGGAAGCCTGAGCAGATTTTGGCTATACTGCAGAGAGCACAGATAGATATTGCTGTTTGAGCTGACTGGCTGAGGGTGATAGGTGTCTGCTCATGTTCCTCCACTGTTTGAGAAGGTCTTGAGCCCACAAACTCTGTCATGGGCTTATGTGGTGTGAGAAGGGGCTGTAGAGAGGCCAGGGTTGCTGTACCTCCTGAAGAGGAAACCGTGTGGTGTCTTCTTTCCTGGAAAGTCTCATGGCGACCCTATGTGGAAGAGATATGCCTTGAGTAGCAGACAAACCATCAATACCATTGCCACACACCTCTGGAAGGATGCAGACAAGCATAGAAGAGGAAGTGAAAGATCTCCAAGCATGTCTGGGATGGCATAGGTAGGCTCTGGGGGCTTATGGAGATGGTCAGAAGGTAAACAGGGCTGTTAGTGGCCACGTATTTCTCCATATGCCTGTCTTCCGTGCCTGTGAGTCACCAACAAGCTGGAGGAATGGCTCATGCAGGATTTCTCCCACACAGAACTGTCTGTGAGCAGTCCCTGAGCTTCACTGAGGTGTCATCTGGCAGTACCTTGTTGCAGCTAGCTTTTTTTCTTTAAACTCAGAGGTTTTGTGCCCAAAAAAAACATTTGGTGATCCACCTAGAAGTACCTCAGTACATCTTGCTGGCTTTCACTATTGTATGTTAGCACAAACTGTCTTCTGCTTCCCAAGAATTCTCTCCTCGTAACAGAAATGTCCCAGACACCCTGATGACAAGCTAAATACAGTGCATGTACTTGAGGCTTGCCCACCAGCTCTTTTCTCTCCAGCGTATGTCATGTGAGTTTTCTGGTCTCTCTTCTTTCTTCTTTTAAAACCCAGAGGGTCTTTGCCAAAAGCCCTTATGTAAATGGAAAATTTATGCAAACACACACCCATGCATGTGCAGTCATCCCTTCTGCTTGCTCACATACTCTTGCTGTCTTGAAAAGGCCATCAGACATCTCTGTTTTTCAAAGCAAGACCTTTCTTTCCAGTTGCAAACCCTACCAGACAGTTTTTGAGGACTTTTACACCTAGCTGTTAAATTCAGATCTAACAAACCCCAGGTGGCACTTGGCACCAGCCTTGTGCTCCTCTCATAAGTGTTGTAAGTCCATTGATTTTAAGAGGTGCCTCCAAAACTATATTCCATTTCTGTGCATGTACATGGTACCTTTAGGATGGTAGGATGGGGACTATATCCATGAGCTCAGTCTCCTTTTAAACTGACCTGTGTCTTAGCACAAAGGAAGTTGGAAGCTACAATGAAGTCTCAGTACCCCATTTTTCTTTGGTTATCCCATCATATTACCTGACATCTTTGTCAGGGTGGGCTAACTCTATTAATGAAGTTGTGTTTGATGACTCTTACCTCATGGTTCATGACACACTGAGGTGCTGGGGTGTATCTGGAAATGGGAAATGAAACTAATGGATAGTCTAGAGCCAGTCTTGCAAGGAGCATCTGAGGAAAGTGGTTTCTCTAGCCTGAACTAAAAGAGGCTGTGGAGAGATCTTCTCACTCTTTTCAACTCCCTGGAGGGACATTATTGTAGGTGGGTGTTAGTCTCTTCTCTCAAGTAGCAAGTGACAGGACAAGAGGAAATGGCCTCAATTTGCATCAGGTTTGACTGGGAAATAGGAAAAAAAATCTTCATTGAAAGGTTGTCAATGACTGGAACAGGCTGCTTGGGGAAGTGGTAGAGTCCCCATCCCTGGACATGTTTAAAAGATGGGTTGATGTGGTCCTGAGGGATGTGGTTTAATGGTGGACTTGGTAAGGTTGGGTTAATGGTTGGACTCAATGGTCTTGGAGGTCTTTTCCAACCTTAATGATTCTATGATTCTATGACATTTTACCCACATAGACTGAGCCAAACAAGTTATTTCCACATCATACTGCTCTGAAGCTTAAGGGCTCCCTATCCTTTGAAAAGAAACTGCAGCTTTCATACTGCAGCAAAGGTGGCCAGCAGAACACTTGTGAATTCCACGACTCCAGTGATACATGAGCCACCCTAAAAATGCTGAAACATCTTGACTGCGTAAGAGATCCTGTGTTGGAGGATACAATGCTAAACTTCCTTCCCTTTCGGCCTGCCTTCATTCTGAAATCTGCAGCAGCCACGTAGGAGACTAAGGAAATGTGAGTCATGCTAATTTGTGTCCATGAGTGATCCTGGAGTCTCACTAGTCCTGCCTAAACTCCAGCTAAAGGCATGGCAGGAAGAAGGACAGTAATTACAGCAGCTAGGTGGCTTTGCAAGCATTTTCCATTTAGTCTCATTTTAGGTGTCTAATTAGTATCCCTTGAAGATTAGTGATGTACTTGTAACATGGATCAAAAAGTAAGGAACTGACAACAACAACAATAATTTAAAAAAAAAACCTTCTCCTTGGAAATTTCTCTTTCTGACTATTCCTAACATAGAACCTGCAGGCATCTATTCTTGGCACATGGCTCCAAAGTAACTGAAGATCTAGGAGAAGATACTTCTTCTGGTGAAGATTACATGTGATGGAGGCACAAATGTAGTGGTACCTATGCAAACATATGGTGCTGTGCCACACCTGCTGCACATGAAGTATGCAATTTTTGGAGAGCAGAGTCTTGCTAAGAAAGAAAGACTTGCTAATAAGAAAGTCTTGCTAAACAGAAAGACTCATTGAGACCACCTGAGCAGCTCACAGAGAGAAGCGTCTAGGGTATTTTAAGGAGTCTGTTCACCAGAAAGCATGGATCCCACCATCTAGGCCTTCTCTGTGTGTATCCTTTCTCCTTTCCCCTCCCATTGTTATCAAGAACCTGAAGTGATGTGTCAGATAGCCATGGGAGTGGGTGGCCCTCTCTGTGCAGCTCTAATTGAGAGAGGACCATGGTTTATCTCGAGACCAGATGGACCAGCCCAACTGCAACAGCATTACAATGGTTGCAGGCTTGTAATCAGAAATTGCATCCCACCACAAGAAATAAGCAACTAAAACCTGAAGTTTATTTAAGGCTTAAGGAACTAACTTGGAAAGTTCCTTGGGAAACAACCCTTAAAAACCAAGGGGTCCAGGAAGGTTGGACCTACTTCAAGAAAGAACTCCTGAAGGCACAGCAGCAGGCTGTGCCATTGTGCCGGACGATGAGCCGATGAGGGAGACAGCCAGACTGGATGGGCAAGGAGCTGCTAAAGGAATAAAAAAAGAAGAGGGTGTATCACCTTTGGAAAAAAGGGGAGGTATCCCAGGAAAAGTTCAAGGATGTTGCTAGGTCTTGCTGGAAAAAAAAAATATAGAGAGGCAAAAGGCCATTTAGAACTTAGGCTGGCCACTGCTGTTAAGGAGAATAAAAAACGTTTCTATAAGTATATTAATGGCCAAGTGAAGGGGCAAGGACAACCTCAACTCTTTATTAGATGGAGAGGGGAATATAGTAACAAAGGATGAGGAAAAGGCAGAGGTACTTAATACCTTCTTTGCTTCAAGTGTCAGTAGAGGGGCAGGTTGTCTCCAGGACACCTGGCCTCCTGAGCTAGCAGATGGAGTCAGGGAACAGTATAGTCCTCCTATAATCCAGGAGGAAGAAGTAAGGGGCCTGCTGATCCACTTGCATCCTCACAAGTCCATGGATCCTAGCTTGCTGAGAGAGCGGGCAGCTGAGCTGGCCAAGCCACTCTCATAATTTATCAACAGTCTTGGCTCACTGGAGAGGTCCCCAGAGACTGTAAGCTGCCAATGTGATGCCCATCCACAAGCAGGGCCAAAGAGAGGAACTGGGAAATTCCAGACCTGTCAGCTTGACCTCAGTGCCAGACAAGGCCATGGAACAGGTTGTCTTGAGTGCCATCACAAAGCACCTACAGGATGGCCAAGGGATCAGGCCCAGCCAGCATGGGTTTAGGAAGGGCAGGTCCTATCTCACCAACCTGATCTCCTTTTATGATCAGGTTACCCACCTGCTGAATGTGGGGAAGGCTGTGGGTGGAGTCTACCTGAACTTCAGCAAAGCCTTTGACACCATCTGCCACAAGCAGCTCCTGGCCAAGCTGGCAGCTTATGGTTTGGACAGATTCACTCTGTGCTGGGTCAAGAACTAGCTGGAGGGCTGGGTCCATAGAGTGGTGGTGAATGGTGCCACATCGAGTTGGCAGCTGCCGCTAGTGGTGTCCCCCAAGGATCCACATTGGGCCTGATCCTGTTCAGTATCTTTATTGATGATCTGGACAAGGGGATTGAGTCCAGCATCAGTAGGTTTGCAGATATCACCAAGCTAGGAGCAGGTGTTGATCTGTTGGAAGGTAGGAGAGCCCTGCAGAGGGACTTGGACAGGCTGGATGGGTGGGCAGAGGCCAATGGGATGAGATTTAACAAGGCCAAGTGCAGGGTTCTGCACTTTCGCCACAACAACCCCAAGCAGCACTACAGGCTGGGGACTGAGTGGCTGGAGAGCAGCCAGGAGGAAAGGGACCTGGGGGTACTGGTGGATAGTAGGCTGAAGATGAGCCAGCAGTGTGCCCAGGTGGCCAAGAGAGCCAATGGCATCCTGGCCTGCATCAGGAACAGTGTGGCCAGTAGGACAAGGGAGGTTATTCTTCCCCTGTACTCAGCACTGGTCAGGCCACACATTGAGTACTGTGTCCAATTCTGGGGCCCTCAATTCAAGAGAGATGTTGAGGTGCTGGAATGTGTCCACAGAAAGGTGACAAAAGCTGGTGAGAGGCCTGGAGCACAGCCCTGTGAAGAGAGGCTGAGGGAGCTGGGGTTGTTTAGCTTGGAGAAGAGGAGGCTCAGGGGTGACCTCATTGCTGTCTACAACTACCTGAAGAGAGGTTGTAGCCAGGTGGAGGTCTGTCTCTTCTGCCAGGCAACCAGCAACAGAACAAGGGGACAGAGTCTCAAGTAGTGCCAGGGGAGGTCTAGGCTGGATGTTAGGAGGAAGTTCTTCCCAGAGAGAGTGGTTGGCATTGGAATGGGCTGCCCAGGGAGGTGGTGGAATCTCTGTCCTTGGAGGTGTTCAAGATTAGACTGCATGAGGCATTTAGTGCCATGGTCTAGTTGACTGGATAGGGCTGGGGGATAGGTTGGACAGGATGATCTTGGAGGTCTCTTCCAACCTGGTTGATTCTATGATAATTCTATGAAAAGGCTTTTAAAGAATGATTTCTACAAAAGTCTGCCTGCGAGGTGATGTGTCCATCACCCTGCTTCTCCTGAGCTCCATCCTACCCATGCAAACATCCAGGCAGGGCAAGTTTCTGACTGTGTGTGGCAGGAGGCAAGCCAGAGCATTTGTTCCACTTCACTTGCACCAGAGAAAAACCTCCCTCTTTCTTCCATTTGCAAGGTTTTCACTACTTTATTTAAACAAACAAACAAACAAAACCCCGAAAAAGGCAGTTCAAGGTGAATTTCACACTGAAAACTCCTTGTGAAACAAGGATGTAAGGGAGTTCATTTGGAAAATGTCAAAATGCATTGTTTCCACCTTCAGACACTTTTGCTCCCTTCCTTGTAATTAAAGCTCCTTGTCAATTTGGAGTCAAATTCAAGTATTTTAGTTTGCCATCAAAGAGCACCTTTACTAGAGAATGCATTTGTGTCTGGAGACTCCAGCTGTGGTTCTGACTGATCTAACCACCATCACATTGCTCCTGTGTGCAGCAAAGAGGTTTGTGTTAGGAGCATCATTGTGTGTGAAACTATGTATGGACAGATTTCAGCAGCAGTACGTACCAAACCCAACCACTTCAGCGTGAGCAGATCTTTCAGAAAGAGTCAGGCTGAATCTCAGTAAGTATCAGGACAAGAGGAAATAGGCTGAAGTTGTACCAAGGGAGGTTCAGGTTGGATACTAAGAAAAAAATATTTACTGAAAGGGTTGTCAAGCATTGGAACAGGTTATCCAGGGAAGGTGGTGTAATCAACATCCCTGGAGGTACTGTGCTGAGGGACATGGTTTAGTAGTAGTAGCTTAGCTGTAGTGATGGGAATCTGAGCTCTGGGTGAGTGGCTGGAGTTGGTGGCCTCTTCCAGCCACAACAATTTTGTGATTTGAGGCTGCATAATCAAATTACTGGTGAACTAGTAACCAAGTCATCCATGGTCTGATTCCTCACTGACAGACTTCTGTCTCAAAATGCAAGAAAACCCTAAGTAAACAGTGCAGAGCTGTCATCAGGTTTGGGGATGTGTAGCTCTGAAAGTTATGGGGAATTCTTTTGCTTGTTTGCAGAGGCTATAAAGAATCACTTAAGCCTCCAGTGCCAGAGCCAAATGTGGAGAGCATTTTCCAGGAAAACAAAGGTCCCACCAGCACTGGAATTGATGTTTAACATGGCAGCTTCCCTCCAAATCTGCCAAGCTACCTCTCCAGATGCCCTGTTTGATCTCACAAGACAGAAACATGAGGACACCAGATGACCCATCTGGAAAGGTATCACACGCAACAGCCTGGCCAGGTCCCAGGCCTGTCTCTCACGCCATGTCTGCTCTCTAGAGCTATCAGAAGGGAGGTTGTAGTGGAGTGGGAGTTGGTCTCTTGTCCCTAGTATCAGGTGATAGAACAAGAAGAAATGGCCTGAAAATGTGCCAGGGGAGGTTTAAGTTGGAGATTAGGAAAAAAACATTTCCTGAAAGAACAGTCAAGCATTGGAACAGGTTGCCCAGGGAGCTGGTGGAGTAACCATCCCTGTAGGGAATAAAAGATGGGCAAGATGTGGTGCTGAGGGACATCGTTTACTATTGCACTTGGCAGTGTTGGTATCCCTCAGCTATAGCAGTGACAGCTTCATATCTGAAGCTCTCTGTGCCTTGACCCTAGGACTGCCTATCCCTGGGATGCTTGAACATCACTTCAGCTGTGATTCAGCTTTGCTTGGTGCCATCCCGTTCTCCAGCTGACCTGCTGCTGGAGCATGTGAGGAGCCTACAGCCAATGGCTTCCAAAACTGCATTCATGGTCTACTTCTGGGCTAGGATTAGAGGACAGAGAGGACTTGAATGGTGTCCACACTGAGCTTCAAGTGTTGCTCTCATTGTGGTGAGCCCTCCTAGGACTTCTGGGGACAATTTGTCTCTGCTGAGCATTGCTGGAACTAACAAGACCAAGGTAAGTGGAAAGGACATGACAAGTCAGCACCTTTGTCCCACTTCGGCCTTGTTCTACTTTCAGTTGGTGTGTTCAGCTTCTCTGTAGAGATGATGACATTACAGGTGACACTTGTGATTAATTCATAGAGCACCTGAGAGGCTGAGCTGCAAGCTGAGATTTCTCTGTCCAGGGTGCAAACACAGAAGAGAAAGGTGGGAGAGGTACAGGGTGTGAGGAGCTGGAGAAAAGGAGACAGCAGCAAGACAGCAAGGGTCCTCTGATAATTCTAAACTACTATCTGCAGGTTTTCACAGGTGCTTCAGAGAGAAAAGCTTTAAAGAGGAATCAGGAGGATGCTAACTTGTGAGTAAAACATGGAAAACGGAGAACAGAGGAACAGATGGAGATGTGAACAATGTTTATTTCTTTTTGGCAAGAATATCTCCTGACAGGGAACTGTATTTCAGCTTGATGCAGTCAGACATTTTAGAGTCTGTACAGGAAAACTACATCTGCAGCTGTGGGCACATCTGCAGGAAGACCCTGCAAGGCTGTCTGGGTTGCATTTAAGAGTTAGGACCTGAATTTTATACTTTGTGAAAAAATCACAAAATTGGCTGAGGCCAGAATTCACAGATGGGGGAGAGAATGACAGCAGTCTGTTCTTCAGGGAGGATTATTCTGTCACATGGGACACAGTGGAGACCTCTTCTTTTACTACTTTAACAAGTTTTGCTTTGTGTTGGCATTCCTGCTTCCCAAAGGCACTGTCATGGGAAACAGATTCTGCCCAGAGACCAGACATTGTCCAGCATATCCCTTCCACCTCGGTGTGCTATTCAGCATTAACACAGCTGTAAGAAAACTCTGAGACTATTGAAATTTCTTTCTTCATTTCCCCCTTTCTCTCTGACTAAATGTGTGACAAGGATGCAATTGTTTGAATGCTCAGTGATGGAGAAAACAGAAGGAGAAGCCCTCTGACGTGCCTCAGTGATTTAGAAATCTACCCCCAAGACTTGAGAAAAAGGTCACTGGGGGTCTTCTATAGGGTTCAGCTTCCCAGCAGGTCTCTAGATACCAACGCGAAGGCACTTAAATGGCTCTAACAGCTGACCTTTTTGCGGATATTCCCACCTAGGATTATCCTGGCTCTGAGCCTGAAGAATAGCTCTTAGCCAGCTAATGGATCACAGGCTCTTCTCTTTCAGTCTCGGCAGTTTGTGTTGGGTAACCGCCCATCCAGCCAGCAGGAAGTTGTTTCTTCATTGAAATGACTAAAGCTTTTAAAAGATAAGGCTTTTTCTGATGAATCACTGCAGGGCTGTGTTTGGGGAATATAGTTTCTCCTTACCAAGAAGTTACTCAGCAGCCTGCTTGTAATGGAGCACAAACACAGTGAGGTTGCCTAGGCTCTGTGAATACATTCTCCTGTCAGAGTGCTGCCCAGCCCCCAGAATGGACTTTTTTTTTTTTTTTTTTTTTTTTTTTCTGTGTGTGTGTGTGTGTGCAGCTGCTAGGTCATGCTGTGCTTGAGCTGCATGCTGGACCTTTGACCCCTTCTCGTTGTGAGCAGACGCGTGTGGATCCAGCCTCTGCTGAACAACGGGGAGGAATGGGAGGAATGGGGGCACTTCTGCACTGGAAGTGCATCCTGCTGCAGGGACGCCATGTTTCCCCCTCTCCTGAGTCTCCTGAGACCATTTTAGACTGGGTTAGTATTTAGATTGAACACTAGGAAGAAATAATCCAGAGACACTGGAACAGGTTGCCCAGGGAGGTCGTGGATACCTGCTTCCAGGAGGTGTGCAAAGCCAGGCTGGAGGAGGCTTTGAGCAACTTGGTCTAGCAGGAATCCCTACCTATGGCAGCGAGGTTGCAATGAGATTATATTTAAGCTTCCTTACAAGCCGTTCTATGAATCTCCTATTTTTTCCCTCTGTTTCCTAAATGCAGAGCACTCTCTCTCTCCCGGTACTGACCCCTTCTTTGCCTGAGGGAGACCCTGAGGGGTCACACCTCTTCCTTCTACAGAGCAATTCCTGCTTCTCTGGGCTTCACACTGCCCTGTGAGTGGGAGGGCATGGGGAGGAGGTGCCTGAACCCTTTCTGCTAAGCTTGAGCTGTTTAAAGGTCAGTGGGCCAGAAAGAGGGACCAAGGGTGAGCACTGCTTGTGCTCTGCTCAGAGGAGCGTCTACATATTTTATGCACTGTCTGTTTCATGTAACAGCACTCCAGAAGTCCTTGGAGCAGGACAGGCAAATACAACCCTTCTGGGAGGGGCAGCTGTAGCCGACAGGTGAACCTCATAGAGTCCTGTGTTATTTCCTTTGGCAACTGGAGCTCCTCCAGTCCTGGAGCACCACAGGGCACAGCCTGTGATGGGATGGCCCAAGTCTTACTCCTCTGAAGTGGAAACTTGCGCTGGTCAGGAAGATGATGCTGGCCCATCCAGGTGAGTCACTCTACCCTTCAAGCCCCTTAAGGGACTTGGCACCTCTCACTCGTGCCACCATGTTCAGCGAGTGCACAGAGCAGAGTTAGCTGTTGTCCTATACACCTGCTCAATGTGAAGAGCTTATTGTGTTTCTAGACTCATCCTTGGACATGGCAGTGCATATTTCCTGCATTGGCTGCTAATTTGGTCCATACCCTGTGACCTAGGTCCACTCGGAGCCCAGGGACCACAGGACCTGCCAGACATCCTATCTACAGTCTACCCACAGGGCCAGGAACCCTGGAAGCCCAAATGTCTTCCAATCCTTGTCCCTGAAGTCTCAGAAATTTGAAGTTCTTCCAGTGAACTTGCTCTGAGGACTGGGAGCAGAAGGTCTTCCTCAGTTCAGCTCCAGTTCTGCAACCAGTGGTAACTTGCTCGCTGTCTGCCCACGAGCTGCCCTGCAAGATAGTACAGATTCAGCCCAGGATAATTGACATGCCTGTGACCCTTAGATGCCTCCATCACTAGGCTAAGAGAGATGTTTAGGCAGCAGACTTAGATCCCAAGTCCTTTTTGTAAATCTCTGTACCAAGCCTTCTACTCTGACTCAGAACAAAACCAGGAACAACTGTCTGCCTCTAATGCCTCTCTCCCTAAGTGACTTCTTCTGAAAGCTTTCCAGGCTTCTGGAACAAAAAAACCCAAACAAACACACAATATCAAAGAAATGGTGTGTGATGAAACCCCTCAACATGGAGAAGAACCTCAGGCACCATTTAGGAAAGTCACAGCATCTTGCTCCAGTAATGCAACATCTGTGCTCAGTGCCTAGAATGCAGGGAAAGGTGCTGGGAGAAAAGTGCAGGAACTTCTTAAAGGCCTGAGAGGTAATGAGTCATTGATGAGGGTTGGATTCAGTAGTTTCCTACCTAATACCTGCCAGACATGCCAGACCTTGCTGGTGAAGGACATGGAATGCTATTATTCCTGGTTCACAGAAAGGAAGCAGAAGGTGAACAGAGGGAATGTGTGCCTGGGATAATTCCAGGAACTGGCAGAGGATCTGGGGTTTCATGCACAGGTTTCAGGCTCTCTGGGGCATAAGATGCAGGAGGTGGAAGATGGTTTGTCCCAGTCCCATAGTCATTGCTGCTTTGTTGGTTCAGAGGAGATGGAAGGGAAGGTGAAAAATGATAGGTGGCACTGTGCTTTTGATGCAAAACCATGTCCTGATGGTAAAGGAAGGAAGGCAGAGCAAAAGAAGTCTTTGTAATGAACAAAGATTCATAGATCCCTAGTATACCAGGTTGGAAGGGGCCTCAAGGATCATCTAGTCCAACCTCTCCAGGTAAGAATATAGTTTAAATGAGATGGCCCAGCACCCTGGTCAAGCTGGGTCTTAAAGCTGTCTAATATAGGGGAGTCCACCACCATCCTTGGGAGTTGTCCAATGTCTAATAGTTTCAATGGTGAATCATTTTTTTCTGGCATCCAGTCTGAATGCATCCGGTCTGAATCTCCCCAGTAGCATTTTGTACCTTTCTGGAGACAGTCTCGGTCAGATCATGAGCCAGGTTTGCAGCTTTCCATCTCACAGGGTCTCCAAACTATCAGCTTGGACTCTGTCTAGGTGCCTAGAAGCCCAGACAGGAGCTCAGCAGCTGATATATCTCATCTGGCTTCATGAAGTACAAGGTCAAGTAAGCTCGAGAAGATGTAATGCTGGAGTAATTCCTATGTCTCTGCTTCATGCAGCAGGACAAACTGTCTGCTGAGTTAGCCACAAGCCAAGCTGGATGCTGCCAGGAGTGAATCTGCTGAAATGCCCGAAAGGGGAGAGGATCCCTGGTCATCACAGTGGAGTCTAGCTGCTAGGGAGCAGGAGAAAAGTCCAAAGTAGCTGCTACCTACGAAGATATCACCTGGTAGCTGGACAAGGCCAAATGCCTTCCCCTATCACATGTGGCTGCTGTCTCTGCAAGGAGGTTGAGCAATAATCCAGCAGGAATTTGATTAGGAGCTAAATCTCAGTTACCAAATATGGGTTGTATCGGGCCAGCATGTGGGCGCAAACCCTCTTCATGCTCTGTTTGCCCTCATTTTGGCACTGACCCCACCATGAGCTCATTGGGAAGCAGCTTTGTGCACAGCAGCCCCATGAGATATGCTTCCCTCCACGCCCAGCCACAGCCCCGGAGACTCACAGGCTGCTAAAACGCCCATCACTTGGCACAGGGGTGAGGCACCACCACCTGGCTGCCAGACAATCTGTATGGCACTTGGGGAAGGGTGAAGGGCTGGGACCAGAAAACCAGATGTGGTCAGTCTCCTGAATGAGTACTGTGGATAGAGGCTGATGGAAGAAGTTGGGAGGAGATTCAGATATTTATCTGAGTTTTGTTTTGGACTTGCTGGCTGGCCTTAAAACAGCAGCTTAGCTAATATTGCTGTCCTGACCACACTGACATCCTCTTTGCCGAAGAGGTGTTGTAGGAAAGGGTATGCAGAAGCACACAACTCTTGAGGCCACAGTGATAATGGTGTTGGTGGCTCTGCAGCTAGGTCAGCATCTACATTGACAGCTGAAGCAGCTCAATGCAAGAGGGGTAGGAGGATCCTCAAGCTCCAGTGTGTTGAAATGAAAATGCACATCCCCACAACCAGCTGTGCAGCTTGCTCTGCAACTTCATGAGTCTGGATGAGCAGCATGCATCAGGAGACAAATCCAAGCCTCACCTCAAGTCCCTCACTCTTGAGAGATGCTCCTTCCATTCCAGCCACTGCTCTACTTCAGGTCCCTCAGAGTCTAGACACCTGGAAAGCACCCAGCTTTATCCTAGGGGTCCTAGGAGTCTTAGAGGTCATGGTGCTGCCACAACCCACCCAAGTTTTCAGACTGTAGCAGATGATGGGTTTCAGGTTGCACCAGAACAATATTTCTCTGGCGCCATGGTCCTCACAGGAAGGACATTGCTCCAGCCCTACCTTGCCTGAGAGACCTGAGGACTTCCCTCACCAGGTTCCTGGGTAGCCTTACACCTCCAAAAAGCCCATTTGTCCCATTTGTTGCTGTCAGAGATGCTTTTGCACCTCAAGCCTGCCCACAGAAGAGCTTAAAGAGTGGTGAGACACCAGTTGTCTCTACCAAAGCTCTGCCATGCTGTCTGCCATCTGTAGGCTTCAAGAAATCTACCATGTCTCAGCTCATCCACAAAGGGCAAGAGTTTTTCTACCCTCCTGGCTCACAGTACAGGACCTGCATCTACTGACAGGCTGCAGGAGTTCTGCTGATGTTCTGGACACCTTGGAAATAACTTCTTTTAGAACCTCTTAGTGTTTCATGCCTTGTCTCATATAATTTTTTTTAAGTGGGCACCTCATTTGAGCACAACTTTTCTGCAAGTGCCACACTTGATTAGCAAACAGATGTGGGGAAAGCTGGGATGGAAAAGTGTCCTCTTCTGTGTGCCTCCATGATGTGCTTACTTTTTGCTGTTATCAAACCAACAACTTTATCTTACAAAGTAAATTGTTTAAATTGATAATGGAAAACTGACCTCTAATCTATGCTCTGCAGGGGAGCTTTCTTGAGCAGCTTACTCTGCAACTAGTTGGATGTGTCTGCAAAAGCTTCAGGTGGAGAAAGTAAGCTAGTCATTAAAAGACTTGCCAAAAGCTGAAGAGAAAGATTACTTCTGTCTACTATAGCTTCAGAAATCCAACTTCCCTTTCCCCTGCCCAGATATTTAAGCTGGGCTTGTGCTTTCACCTCAAGTACCATGACATCCCTAAGATCTGGCTACAAATCACCCTTAAACCTTTTTTAAAACTCTTCTGTTTGGACTTGGCCAACATAACCTCTACTAAAAAAAAAAAAAAGAAAATGCAGAAAATATTTCAAAGCCAAACTTTAAAGGGACATCCATTGCTTTATTTATGTTTAATTAAAATAATAATAATAACAACAACAACAACTTTTCCAGTCCTATGGTAACTAACAATCCAATCTACAGCTCCCATGGGAAAGAGTCTCTGTTTTCCGCTGGGATGTTGACTTACTCTTGACATTGCCAAGGTTCTGAGCACAGCAATTTGTTGGGAGGGGGTTTCCAGCTTGGACTTTGTTGCAGTTAAACTGTCATGCTCCAAACCACAGAGTTTTACTATGGCCTCCACTTCCCTTTGTTTTACCTGAACTTCTCATCCTGCTCTGCAAATCTGATGCCAGAATGAGTCATGCCTGCAGGATTAGCTTTTTACTTTTCAACTCCTCTGTCAATGTTGCCTAGACTAGTTCTGAGGAGAGAAAAAGAATAATGACACTCCCCGTTTAGTAAAGCTGTGTAACAATGGACTGAAAGAAATTACCTCCAGTCTTCAGCTATTTACACTCAGACAGCAAGGACCACTCCATCTCACTAGGGTAACCCAGGGTAACCCAGCCTCTCTTTGCTGTTCCAGCCACGGGGATGTGTCAATACCCCCCGGCTCCTGTGAGTCATCCCCACCTCATTGCTGTGGTCCATGCAGGCATGTTGGCTTGCTTCTCACTCCAGAGCAGGAGATCCTGAAGATTGCCCTTGAGGAACCTCAGGAAGGATGAGGGGCACCACCCTGATTTTCAGTGTTTGAGCATCAGAGAGCTGGGTTGAGCCTTTCTTAAACACCTTCCCTGTAGGTGTTTAAGAAGGATGGTGTTCAAGAAGTATGTGGATGTGACTCTTCAGGATATGGTTTAACAGCCATGATGGTGTCAGGTTGATGGTTGGACTCAGTGGTCTCAAGGGGCTGTTTCCAAATGGAACAATTCTACAATCTGTGATTCTCTTCTCTCCTGCCTTTGGGCTGACCTCTTGGATGTCCCCTTCTCCCTGCTGACTGCCAAGATCAATCCTGTGCCTCTTGTCTTTGCAATGTGGCTCAGGCCAGGAATTCTTCTGTTCTGGGACTCAACTTGCTAGAAGCAGATATTAACTTGTCACTGTCCTACAGATCTTTTCTTATGTTTACATCTAAATAAGCACATTATTGGGGGGGAAATATTTTTTCATATTTAATTTTCTATTTTCCCCTTGCTCTTTATTATTTTTTACAGTAATAAAGACATTCTCACATAGCAATATTTTATTGTTTCACAGCAGAATAAAGAGGAAGGAAACTCAAAGGCCTCATAAAGATGCCATTCTCCTTCCTTTTCTGTGTCCCTGTACAAAATATGAACCTGGAAGACCTGGTAATGGTCCAGAATAGTGGCAAATCTATGATTTGCATGTGAAGACCCAAACTGCATAAGCAAAACTCTCAGAGCCAGCTGGATAAGATCTGAGCATCTGGCATTTTGAGAATTTTTTTTCTTTGTATCTATGGGTCATTTTCCTACATTATTGACAAGACTTGAGCTGATTCAACAGAAACTCCTGGAAATAACATTCATCCCACAGAAGCAAAGAGAACTGCAGAGATTATAAGGTTTCTTGCCCAGCAAAAGCTCAAAACAGGGTTATGCCCAAAGTTTATAGATTCACAGAATGGTTTGGGTTAGAAGGGACCTTAAGGATCATCTAGTTTCAATCCCCCTGCCAAGGGCAGGGACACTTCCTTGGTTGCTCAAGGCCTCATCCAACCTAGCCTCCAGGGAGTGGGCATCCACAGCCTCCCCAGGCAAACTGTTGCTGTGTCTCACCACCCTCACTGTAAAGAATATCTAACATCCAGCCTGAAACTGCCCTTCTTGACCTTCAATCAAGTTAGATCATTCTGCTCAGAGTTACAAGCAGCCAAGTTTTCAAAAGCTCAGCAGACAGGAGCTCCACCATGCCTTTGTGAAACCTGTTCCATGGCAGAGATTTCACACGTGAAATGTCAACTGGATACAGATAAATTAGTACCAGAATGTTCAAATTGAAGAGACTGAGACTTTTTTTGCTGTCTCTGGGAACAGCCACAGTGCAGTGTATATTTTTAATAGCAACATGCGACTTTACAAGCACTTCTTTCTATCGGGATTAACCTGATCCACAGACTTCTGGAAGCATGTGTGGCCTTAGGAAAATGCTGCGCAGATGCTTGTCTAGTGTAAATCCCCACAGGTTTGTTTTCACTTCAGCAGGACTCTAGCTATTCACAGCCTCTGTTTTCCTTTTGAAAGAAATGTTTTGAATTTCAGCAATAACCATTTTCCTCATCTGGGGTCTCACATTTTGCTATAGGTTCAAGCAAAACTCCAGCAAGTTTCTGTGGCTACTTGTACACAGGGCATTACTTGGCCAAGTGCCATGGTAGCTGCTAAAAGGTCAGACAGTGGTGGTGAGAACAAGATGAGGATGAGGAGGGAAAAAAGGAGCTTTTTATAGAAGAATTCAGATTTTGGTCTGCCAGTTCCCATAAGCTCAACCTATCCCCACCTTATAACTTGTTTTCTAAATAAAGTTTTGTATAGGGTTAACACTCCAGGGGGAGTAGCCCTGAACCTGACCCTAGGGGTCTTGACCCCTCCCCAAGGGTGGTTAGGGCCTTCCTGTCCTATAAAATGAGGGGCACTTCCTGTCCTCCCTCTCTCTCTTTCTCTTTCTCTTTCTCTTTCTCTTTCTCTTTCTCTTTCTCTTTCTCTTTCTCTTTCTCTTTCTCTTTCTCTTTCTCTCTCTCTCTTTCTCTTTCTCTCGGCACATCTCTCCCTTCATACCACCATACACATGGCAGACATGAGGCAGACAAAGCCACCATCACAAAACTCGGGTTGTATTTATACCTTTTGCATATTTTGCTTTTTCCCTTCCCTATCTTTTGTAAGCCTCCCTACCTCAGGTACCCCTCTGAGTTATTGTTAAACTTTTCTTTTTAACTTCCAAATCGAGTGAGGTTGATTTATTCGGGTGTGCTTATCTCTCTCTATATATATATATCTAATTCCTATCTTTGGGAAAGGAGGGAGAAGAGGGGAGGGCACTCTCTAGATTGTTATTGGTTCTATCAAATTTATTAGAGCCTCTGGGAATTTGGATTAGAACCCAAGACAATTTATTCAAGTTTATTCGCAGAACGTTAGGTGTTAGAAGGGATGTCCGGAGATCATCAAATCCAACCCCATGGATTTGATGGGGCAGGTCATGCAGGAACACATCCAGATGGGTCTTGAAAGTTTCTAGAGAAGGAGGCTCCTCAGCCTCTTTGGGCAGCCTGTTCCAGAGTTCTGTTTGTCTTAGAGTAAATAAGTGTTTCCTTATGTTGAGGTGGAGCTTCCTCTGTTGCAATGTGTGCCCATTGCCCCTTGTGCTATCACAGGACATCACTGAAAAGAGCCTGGCCCCTTCTTGCAACAGAGGTGCTCTACCTAATTTAGTGGCATGAACTACAGGAACACAATAGCCCCATGTACAGGCAAAATTCTTCTGGTTGCTTGGTTTCCCTCCCTCCTGCCTTCTACAACAACCTTACTGCTGCTACCACTCTGGAACACAAACAAAGGAAATTTACCCAAATCTGACACCATGCTGGGCAGAGAGACTATATGAAGTGGTGGCAGGGAAGACTCTGAGGGAAAAGGTGAATCTTGCTAGAGAGAATATGAAGACCAAAGGCCAAACAGTTAGACCGCCTTTAGAAGGCATTACAGCTCTTGAAACCGCTGGATGACTGGCCAAACAGGATATTTGCTAGGCAAAATAGAAAGAACTTATTTCCATGCCAACAGAGCTTGGTGGATATTCAGAGACACCCATCTGGAACATTTTCATGAGGTGCTGAAATGCACAGACTTCAGGGGAGCAAGAGCCATGCAAACCTCACAGCACCTGCAAGAAAAAAGCATAGCAAGTGATGTCTGGCTTTGCATGTCTCACAATAAGTCAGCTCCTCTGTGGATCTGACAGATCTGCCACTATCAGTCACTTCTTGGTGGTGCAAAGGCAAGAATGGATGGCTTCTTACAAATCAGCTCTAAAAACTACTTTAGTGGGGGACAAATGAATGTGTCCACCTCAGAATGGATCAAATCCACTTCCATCAAGGTGTCTGCTCCCTGTTGCCTACACCACATGCAGTGTTTTCTTCTGCTTAGCTTTGTGGCTTCAGGTCTTGGCTAACTGAGTTTGGCACTGCCACTTTGCACATCAAGTTTGGATATTTAACCTGCTATTCCGGCAGTGCTGGCACAGACCAAGGTTTGCATGACAAGCTGTGCCCCTCCTCATGAAACCCAGTGGGGAGTGTGCTTATTCACAGCAAGAATCACTCCTGACCCATGTTCAGCCTCATGCCCCAGCTCTGCCAGTTACTTCCAGCTGAGGTCACAGGATCATAGAATCACAGAATGTATTGGGCTGGAAGAGACATTCAAAGGTCATCTTGCCCACCGCCTCTGCAGTAAGCAGGGATAGCTCCAAATAGGTTGTCAAGTCCTAGAACAGGCTGCCCAGAGAAGTGGTGGCATGCCCACCCCTAGAGAGATTTAAAGGAGGTATAGATGCACTGCTGAGTGACATAGTTTAGTGTTGAGTTAGGGAAGATGCTGGACTGTCAGACAAGTGCACTGGGTGGCCTCACTTGCTGCCTTCCAGACCAACCAAGATAGAAACATGCTGGATGGAGACTGGACTGTGGCTCCCCACCCCTCTCACCTCAGACAAATTTTCTCTCCCACAGCCATGAGACATGGCCTGTTTCAAAATTACCAGGAGATGGCAGCCCCAAACTCACACAGTAAACTAAATCAGGGGATGATAAGCAGAATGAATTTGGAGAAACAGGACAGATATAAACAACCAGGCCACTGATGCGGAGTGAAATCTTGCTTGCACAAGACAAGGCATGTGAATATCTAATGCAAACGTGCTATGGACACATTCCACTAGTCTGTTTCTCTCCAGACCCTCATCTGGGATGTGAATTGGTTTTCTGTTTCAGCTGCACACCAATTCTCCCTCAGAGGTTTCACCTTCGTCCCCACACCACACCCTGGGTTTAAAATATTTCCAAAACCCCTGCCATGACCACTCTGTTTTTGTATCCTGCTAAGCCAAATCAGGTGGAAATATACACTCAAAGAATCATATAATTTGTTTTGTTGGAAAAGACCTTAAAGGTCATCAAGTCCATCTGTTGACCAACATGAACATCAAACCATGTCCTGAAGTGCCATGTCCACAGGTTTCTTGAACACCTCCAGAGATGGTGACTCCACCACCTCCCTGGGTAGCCTATTCCAATACCTGACCACTCTTGCAGGGAAGAAACTTTTCCTGATCTCCAACTTAAACCTGTCTTGGTGAAATTTCAGGCCATTTTCTCTCATTCTATCACCTAATACTAGGAAGAAGAGACCAACCCTCACCTCATTGCAACCTCCTTTTAGGTAGTTGTAGTTAGCAATGAGTTGTATAGGGCAATGATATCTTCAGCTCCTTGACTTTGGATACTTGTGGACACATGCTCTGAAAGTGCATGAAGGATGTCTCCATTACCTGTCTTGTTCCAAGAGACTCAGGCTGGTGGCTCCCTCTCAGATCCCAATCATGAGCTGCAGGACTCCACTGTCAAAAGGTATCAAGAAGCATCTGTCTGTGATGCTCTTCACTTTCAGCAGCAAAGTTCTTGCATCAAACACTGAAGAAATAACAAAACAAAAACAAAACCCAAACTTGCTATCCCATCACAGGGCATCTGTTGTTGGGGTACAAATTGTGCCATGGTGTTTGTGTTCTCATCTCATCTGCATTCAGCCGATCTGATTTTGACTCTGCTGAACTTTTGACTTGGAGCACGTTGAATACAGTACTGCTCTTCCTGGGGCACAAAGGCAAAGCAGTATGTTTTCTCCCTTCAAAAAGGAGAGGAATTCTGCTGGTGGTACTGCAACTACGAATGTGCTGGACCTGGAGAGGCTGCACACATGTGTAATGTCCACTTTCCTCTGGTTTGGTTGGGGTGGGAGAAACCACAAAGTCAACAGAGAGCAGGCTTTCCCAGCGGTTAACTCTTGAGGGATCCCAATGGCCTGGTTTCTCATATAGGGACAACAGATAGGGAAATGAAGACTAAAGGATGGGTGGAAATTTCTCTTGGAGATCCAAGCAGAGGGGATTTTGACTGGGGTCATTCTCTGGCGCCTACTGGCAGTGATTCCAGCTTTGAGTGACAAAGGCACAGTGGCCTTGTGCAGTGTATACTGCAGTGCCAAGTCTCAAAATCAAGGAACACTTTGCTCAGCTAAAAACTGCAGACCTCAGTGTAGCCAGGGTCTGAGCTGGGAAAGTGAGAAAGAAAGAAATGCTGACTTGGAGATCAAGTCATAGAACTGTTTCTGTTGGAAAAGACTTGTATGATTATCAAGTCTGACCAATGACAAGCTTTGTCCCAGAGACCAAAGGAAATCCCAAGCTATAGCTTTTTTGTAATCTTGCAGACGGTGCACATTTGCCATTGTATCATGAACTTGAAATGGCAAGGCATGGCATTTTCCATTTGACTCACCTTTGTCCCTCCTCCAAAAGAAGAAACAAAAGAAATCCCTGAAATGGCCACAAACACAAAAAGCACTAACTCTTCAGCTGTATCAGCAGGCACCACTTTGACTGATAGATGCAGGAGACCAGCATCTGAGATAACTCTGAGTTTCATGTTCTCCTTAGTTCCTGGCCCACAGGAGCAATGCTTAAAATGGGACCTACTCCTGCTACAAGAGTGGAAAGCTGAAAATATTTTTAAATAGGCTGGTGATAATGTCAGACTAGGGATGATGTCCAGGCCACCACATTATATACAACTTCCGCTTTGCTCACAAACACTCCTATTGCAGTTTAACCTGCACAGTGGTGGAAGGAGAAGGAATGAGCACCAGCTCATGCTGTTTGAATGTCCATTTCACTCTGCTGGGCTCAGCTAAGGAAATGCTTTCTTGGAAGAGGATTTTCATCACCAGTCGGGAGGGTAAGAGCAGCTGTTGAGCACCATTCTGCCTCAACGCCCATCTACAAAGTGCAAAGTGAAGTATGACCTGATTTTGCCCTCTGGAGGCACGGACTTGGCATGGCGCAGAGAAACAACCCCAGAGGTGACTGAACTACTGCACTGTCTGATGGAAAATCTGACGGGAAATTTCATTCACAGCCTCCCACAAGCAAGTGAACACTGCAGGAGAGCCAGCTTTCCAGCTCTCCTTCCACACTGAAGGAGTCAATTCCAGGGTTTGGTGTGCTTCAAGAACATGAGTGTGAGTAGAGTAGGCTGGCTTTTCTTTTGGCACAAACCCTGAAGTGTGTGTTTTGAAATACTGACACACATTTGCATCCAGCTACCTGGGGCTGCACATATTGGTCCTTCATTACTTACCATGCTAGCTCCACGTTTTTTTTCTGCTACCTCCATAGTTTTTCCTGCTAGGTCCATGGCTTATCTTGCTAACCCTACAATTTTTTTTCTGCTAGCTCCTTGGTTTATTGTCCTAGGTCCATGGTTTATCCTACTAGTTCATTGGCTTATCCTGCTATCTCCATGTTTTATTCTGTTAGCTCCATGATTTAGCTCCCAGATTGCTAGGAAGCTGCACAAATAACCAGGTGGCTAAAGATAGAAGGAAAAAATGTTTAACACTGGGGGTGGTGAGATACTGTCACAGGTTGCCTAGAGAAGTGGTGGATAACCCCATGCCTGGAAACATTCCAGGTCAAGGTGGAAAGGGCTCTGAGCAACCTGCTCTAGCTGAAATTGTCCCTGCTCACTGCAGGAGGGTTGGACTACATGACCTTGAAAGTTCCTTCTAACCCAAGTCATTCTATGATACCGTAACTGTAAAGTCCCTTTATTTAGCTAGAAATTAGGGCTAGAGATTGTTTGCTGCATGCAAACGTGTCCTCACATGCACTGATTTTTCTCCAAGAAGAGAAGTAACTATCAGAAACCTCTGAGGGAGCCCTGTTTCACTAGGATGAAACATCTCCTACCCTTCCTTTGCTCCTCTAAACACCATTTGTGCAATGGCCAAGAGGGATTTGAAATAGCTTTTACCACAGTCTCACTCAGCAGCACAATGGTGACATGAGTTTTGGCAGAACTGGCAGGAGGTGCCAAGACACGGGCAGGATCACCTGCACATTCACCTCTGCACTCTGACTCCTGCATGCACAGTCCTGCCCACATCTATCCCTACATACCTGTGGATGCTCATTCATTAGGTCCAGCCACACACATGGGCACATGTTCACACATGCAGTTGCATGTCACACCACCCCCCCCCCAATCTCTCATGCAGATTCTTAACACCATACTAGTCTCCTTGCACACCCATGTACTTCCACGCACTTATACTTTCCATCCCACATCTAGGACCTCCTGTTGTCCTCTTCATCCTCTGGCTGCTGCTGATCACTATGCCAGCAAATGAGGAGCCTTGTGCTGCTCTCAGCCCTGCAGGTGGGCACCACAGTTCTTCACCAGCTGGGCACACTGGTGGCACTTGTTCTGCCCCACAGTCCTGGGGTCAGGCCCAAGTATTTGAGCAACCTGGCAGGAAGGTGGTTGAATCCCCTTCTCTGGAGCTTAGAAGATGCTGAGATGCGGTGCTGAGGGACATGGTTCAGCATCAGATTTGATAGAGTTAGGTAAGTGGTGGACCTGATGATCTTAAAGGTCTTCTCCAACCAAAGTGATTCCTGTGATTCTGTGTGATTCTGTCCCAGAAGCAGCCTGCAGAGAGTCTGGTGTCCCTTTTGGTTGTAAAGATCATGTACCTGGAGGTCCTATAGAACAAAAATCAAGGACAAGCAAGTCAGATCACAGGTAAATCAAGTGCATGGAAGCTTAGCTGCACGTCACATCTCTGCTGGGGACCACAGATGAGACTACCAACCTGAATCCATTTGCATAGCAGCTTGGCAGGAAGACCGCATTGCTGAAGCACACACTTACCATCTCTCCCCACAGTGATCTGTCACTTGGGGAGGTTTTTTGCACATGTAATTAGTTACTACCATTTCCCTACCATGAAGGAATGCGGGGCCCTTTGCCACAGACCAGCATCATCCTCTGCAGTAGCAGCAGTCCCACCAGCCCCGAAGGACTCCCATCCGTGCGGAGGAAGCGTTGGCGATCATGTTCCAAAACACGACACTCGCACTGGGACCGGAAAGCTGTCCTAATGTCGCCCCATTACCCGCCAGCGCCCCGAGGTGGGGGTAGACAGGGATCACGGGCGAGAAGACGGGGACCACGGGAAGGAGGGGGAGCGGGCGGAGTGGGGGGATGCCGGGGCAAGTCGTTGCCCCTGCCTGCAGCGGCGGCGGCACGCCCGGCCCTGCCCGCTCCTCCCGGGCTACGGGGCGTTGCAGGGGGAGTGTCGGCAGACCGGGTGCGGTGCCTCTGGACACCGGAGCATAAAAGCTGTGGAGAAACGGCTCTGTGTCTCCTCGCTTTGGCCCGGCCCCGGCTCGGGGGCGCCCTAACGGCCGTATGACTGCCGAGAGCTGCTTGCCGCCGGGCCCCCCGCTGCCACCTCCGCCGCTGAAGGTGGACGCGGCACCGCCGGGGGAGGAGGCTGCGGTGGTGGCGGCGGCGGCGGGGACACGGGGAGGGCGGCGACGGCGCAAACGTCCGGCGGAGCGAGGCAAACCTCCTTACAGCTACATCGCCCTCATCGCTATGGCCATCGGGCAGGCACCCGAGCGGCGGCTGACGTTAGGCGGCATCTACCGCTTCATTACCGAGCGCTTCCCCTTTTATCGCGACAGTCCCCGCAAGTGGCAGAACAGCATCCGACACAACCTCACCCTCAACGACTGCTTCGTCAAGGTGCCGCGGGAGCCGGGACGTCCCGGCAAGGGTAACTACTGGACGCTGGATCCCCATGCCCGCGATATGTTCGAGAGCGGTTCATTCCTCCGCCGGAGGAAACGCTTCAAGCGCAGCGACCTCTCCACCTACCCGGCTTTCCTCGCCGAGCGTCCCGCCGCTCCCTGCCGCCTCTTTCCGCTGCCCGCACCGCCTCCCAACGCCGACCTGACCCCGGCCCCCGCCGCCGCCTCCTGCGCCTTCGCCGCCGCTACCTTTCCCGCTCAGGGCTGCGCTGCTGCTGCCCTGCCGCACGCCTACACCCCGCTTCCCACCGGACCCGGGCCCTACGCCCCAGTCGGCGCCGGTCAGCTGTACGCGCCGTCGGGGCGTATAGTGCTTCCCGCATCGCCTCCCGTTCCCGCCGGGCTCTACGGCCGCAGCTCTCCCACGCCCTACCCGCCGCTGCCCCACTCCTACGGCACCAGCGGGCAGCTGGGGCCCTCCGAGTCGGGACCGCGGCACGGCTTCTACCACGGTGGACCAGACAGATTTGTCTCGGCGCTTTAACTCCTTTTAGCCCGACGGCGCGGACCGGAGCCCGGGAGAGGGGATGGTTGCTGGGACCGACTGGCGCTGCTGAACCCGCAGTCATCAAGGAATATACTGGAACACCCTGGGCTGTGCCTCTGCATCGTGTCACCTGCCCAGGCTTCCCAGTGAGCAGCTCTGCTGCCAGCCTTAGGGGTGGGGGTCCTGCCCAGCCCCATCTTCTCCCACCAGTGAATTTCCAGGGGCCTCCAAGTGCCTTGAGGGAAACAACCCTTTCCTCTTCCTCTGCCTTGCGTGGGGCAGGTGCTCAAAGCTTCCTGCCAGGCTCCCAGCCATGCCAGCACACCCAGCTGAGACCACACTTTGAAAAATCTCTCCACTGTTGATGATTTTATTTAGAAAGCAAAGTGTCTGCTGTGGCAAGGGAGGAGGTAAGCAGGAGGAAACATTCCCTGGCCTCTCACAGCTACAAATGTTACAGCAGGACATGTGACTGTCATGTTAGTGTTAGGCTCCACAACCAACATCAGGGTCAAGGCTGGGCAAGGTTTGGATGATAGGGTTGTAAGCAAACACAGCAAGTCAGATACCTCTGGGGTCATGATCTGTGTTGCAAGGGTGGTGAATGGTGGGATTGGATGTGCAAAATGTACCGCGAGCATGCTCAGCCTCTCAAAGAGGGATACAGTAAGACTATGGGATCTCTGCCTTTGGAAGTCTTCTCATCTTGATTGGACAGAGCCTGAGTGACCTGATCTGTCTTTGGAGTTGCATCCACTATTGAATTTGGACCTTCTTTGAGTGAAGTCCAGAATCTATGTAGCTCTTTACATCCTAAATTGATCATAAGGTCAGCATGGCTCTGTCTGTAACCTAGAGAAGTCAGCATCTGTGGGGAAAAACTTTAGTGCCTGAACCAATGAGTGAGGCAGGACACAATGTCTTTTATTCTTCCATTGCTCTTCTTTCAAGCTTTGCTGGGATGGAAAAAATGCTGGAGGAAAACATATATAGAGAGCAACTGATTGGAACAGCTGTCAGAGATTGTGAGAGGATTTTGAAAATAGATTGCATGGGGAATTTATTTTCAAGATTTCCATGGGGAAACTCAAACAAATTTGTCCCAACAGATGCCACCACTTCTGGAAGGAGCATGGAGAGGTGGTGAATGCTCAGGGCTCTGCCTGGTGCTGTAAGCAGGGAGGGAGCAGGTATAGTCATGCTGTTGTCCAGACCTCCTCATCCAGCTCCTTTTTCTTGTGGAGGTGGAATTCTGTGTGGCCAGGAGGAGGTTGGTGAGTGCTCCTGCAGTGTCATGGGGCCTTGAATGAGGAGAGGTAGATTAAAAGAGCAGCTAGAGCCTTGCTAGGATATTTGAAAGAGCAGAGAGGGTGCACTTACACCAGGATCTCTCACCACAGAAGGATACAGATTGTAGCATAACTCAGGTTGGGGGAGACCTTGGGAAGTTTCTACTCCAAGCTTGTGCTCAAAGCAAAGTCAGCTATGAGTCAGGCAAGGTTGCTTGGCCTTATCTACTTGAGTTCTACAACACCCAAGGATGGAAACAGCACGGCCTCTTTGGGCAGCTTGACTCCTCTCATGGGGGAGAAGTTTCTCCTTGTGTCATTTCAGCATCTCTCATCTCTCTTCACCTTCTGTGTTCCATCAGAGATGAAGTAAGATATCCTGCTGCTACACATTGCTGCAAAAAGCTTTCATCTTATAAAGACACCTGCACCTTCTGGTCACTAGAGGACTTTTCAGGTATGGTGCTCAGCGGTGCAGAGACAGGTTCCTTGCTTGCTCTGGATGCTAAGGTCCAGGTGTCTGAGCACGACAGGAGAGGGAGGAAACAGAGAGGAGCAGGAAGGTGGCTGGTAGTCCACACAGCACAGTGTATTGTGGAGGACACTAAGGGCCTTTGTGATAGGTGGAAATTGTGAGTCTGCCTTCCATGAGGCTCCAAGGTAGCAGGTGAGTGTTGTATTCAAGACACCCATCTTTCAGAGCTGTCAGCATGGCATGTTAGGGGCTGAGAGGCTAGGGCTGGCTTGGTACTGATGCCCTCTGGGGTGTTTGTTTGCATTGCCTCCAGTGGGAGGCACAGGGAGCAAGTGCAGTCATCATTCAGATCTTTAGTGTGGTGAAGTGCATCAGATTCTTACCTTCCTTGCCTTACCTCCTGAAGAGCTGTATTGTCTCTTTTGATGCCCTCTCTGGTCCTGATGTTTCCAGAAGTTGTTTCAAATCCTGAAGCAAACAGGGCCCCACTCTGGCTGCTTGTCTGCCTCAGTCTGGGATAGGTTTCCTCAGAAGCTGTGCTAGCTTCTCTCCCAACTTCTCCCTTCACCAACTGGAAAAGGAGCTGTACCCCTTGCTGTACCAGCTCCTAGTTTTTTTTACATAAACCTGCTGGTTCTCTTTCATCTCCTGTAAGGACCAGACTGCAACCCGTTTGCTAGCAAGTCATCCTGACCTCTTTCTGGTTTGGGGGTAGCTAGGAGATGAATTGTCCTGCCTCTTAAGTACCAGTACTTCAAACTGATTTTATCCCAGCCTAAAATGCTAGCCTAAAATTCAGTGAGGTGCTCCTGACTTCAGAGATAATCCATAGCAGCTCCAGAGAGTAAAACTCAGTGAATGGAGGTCATGCATGGCAGTTCCTGATAACTCAGAAGGCACAAGTTTGTTAGATTCAGTTGTGTATTGCTTGCAGATCAGGTCTATATGCTTGTCCTTAGCTCTCTCCAGATCTCTTATACCAACAAGCCAGGGAAACGAGACAATTCGTTTCACAACAGGTTCAGTGACAAGACTGTTGCACCAAGGACTTGAGACACATGGCCACATACTACTTAAACTTCAGCCACAAGCAGCTGGAAGCACTGGGCAGGAGCTTTGTGCTCTGTGGAGAGCTACATGGACCCTTCAAGGCAACTCTACATCTGTGTGAGGCATCTCTGTTCTTTGGGGTTTTCGAGACACAAATAGACAAAGCTACACCTGTCCTGTGTTGGTTCTGGCAATACTTCAACCACCTGTTTGCAGCAGGCCTGAAGACTCCAGAGATGCCTTCCCACCAGCACTGCCATGATTTTGTGCCTCCTGCAACATCTCTGAGCTATCCTGCAGGCTCAGACACAAAGGGTGCACTGAATGTTGCAGGTCCGACCAGGCCCCACCTGTGCTGACCCTGTGCTTGTGCACGTGGCTGTATGTCTCTTGCAACTGTGTGATCACTGACAGAGGAAGATGTGGTTGTTGCATCCTTGGGGAGCCCTGGGGCTAGGCCTCTCTGGGACAATATGGGGATATGCTGTGGGGATATGTTGGACAATTGGCTTTCAGTCTCTGCTTGTGCCAAGGGGATATGCTAAACATTTGGATCTCAATCTGGGCTTTTGGGGTTTTTTTGTGTGGGCAGGTTTTTTTGTTTGTTTGGGTTTTTTTGTTTGTTTGGTTTTGGTTTTGTTTTGTTCTGGTTTTTTTTTTGTCTGACACTTCCTTTGCAATTCTCAAGCACCATCCAGAAAAATGAAAGTTTTGATTTCTAGACTCTACTGTAAATATCTGAGGGCCTTCCTTTGAACAAAGTTAGTCTAAGTCTTGTGATTTCTGAGAGAAGAGTCCAATAGATTTTGTGTTATAACCCTGTAGGAAACACCAAATGATGAGAAGAGAAAAGAGCATTGAAAGTGCCCATTCCTCAAAAAGTGGAGCCTCTTGGTTTCTGTTCTGCTTGAGTGTTTGGTAGGGTCAAGTTCAGCATTAACTTTGAGAAAGAGGTGGATTGTTACATCCTAGGAGAACTTTTCATTGTATATGGGAGATTTTTTTTTTTAACTCTTCTACTTCACTTGTAATGGAAATAAATCTCTGTTTTCTTGTTTGTAATGAAGTGTGTCTCTTGAGTTTTTCAAGTCTTCCCTGTACTCTGAGACCTGGAGAGTGATGATATAGAACAAGATGCCCACCATATGCTGCTCATTTAATTCCATGGTGTCTGTCCTTACTTTGGCATTTTTTGGTCTGCTGGGATTACATCAGAGGGAGGGAGGGGACAGTCAGTCCAGGCTAGAGGTGGTTTAATGAATTTCTACAATACATTGAGTCACAGGTCTGCTTTCAAGGTCTCCTGTCAGGTCATGAATGTGCCCCAGATGTCAGTGCATGAAGATCTATGCCAGTCAGGTGCCTCTGCTAGAAAGGAGCAGGTAGGGAAGCCAGGGTTACTCCCTATGATACATACACAAGCTGAGGTATGAACAAGGGAATTGTGCTTGCTGTTACTACCCTACTCCAGTGTGGAACTGGGCCAGCTGGAGAAGGTTTCACTGCTGGAGACAATGTTATACTGCCTGTCCTGTGGCAGCAGTACCAGAAATGCTTGGTCTTGCCTCCTGCACCCCAGGCCAGTGAGTCTGGGGTGCAAAGATGGATTTCCTGCACCTGTGGGCTAACAGTGTTCATCTTGTCCAACAGCAACATCTATAGGAACATTTTATCAAGCAACAACCACAGCTAATAAGGGAATTGTAGTAGGCCTTCAGGGGCAATTCCACAGCTCTGGGTGATGCTCTACCTTGCATATGGTTAAGATAATGCCCCTTCTGGTGCTGGGAAGGTGGCAACTGACTTCCTTGGAGGTTTTGCAGGACAGTGGGCTTTTCAGGTGGTGCCCTGTGTTGTGGAGGCAGGGAATTAATGCGGCCGAGTCAGGAATATATAGAAAAATAGAGTTATTTTATTTTTCTGAAACCTGCCCCCCAAAACTATATACAGAAATCAATTTAGTTTTAATTAGCAGATTCAGTTAGATTAAGAAGATCTTACAAGGATACCTAGGTAAATTTGACTATTTTGGAAGTCGGGATTTGGGAAAGGCTAAGCTACTAAACATAGCATTTCCCACTATTAATCAGGCTGAGCCAAAGGTTTACTCACAGGTGAGTCAGGCTGGCTGAGAGAAAGAGCAGTCCAGATGCTTGTCCCCTGCTCTCTTTCAAAAGCCATCCGAGCCTCTGTAAGGCCTATCAAGCCTGCATAAAGGGGGTGCTTATGGTGGGAAGCCATCCAAAGCACCGACGGTCCTGTCCCTCAGGAGCTTGTCCTTCAGAGTGCCAGGGGACTCTTTCTGCAGGAACTATCCAGGCGGGGGAGAACTCTAAGGCTGGACCCCCAAGGTGGGAAGCCCCCCAATATTTATACCCTTCCTAGACAAAGAGCAGAGTTACCACTGCCTAGGCGCGAAGACCACAGCCAATCCCCAGCCTGATTCCAGCGCGGGCATTGCATGGGGCACCCCTCATGCCAGAAGGGCCCCTTGCTCCCCCCCTTCATGCCTGCAGGGCAGGGAGAGAAACAGGTTTTTTGTGCGTTTCCCTCTCCCATTCAAACCACAGAGGGAGAGGAATTCTGGGGTATAGCGGACTCCAGGACACCCTGTCAGCAGCCTGGGCTGCCTTGAGCTGGGAACAGGCAGTTTAATCTGCTAAGTTATCAAAGAGCAGGTAGGAAGATCTTCAACATCTTTGGAACTCCCATGTCTGACTAATCTGCCCTTGGAAGAGTCCAAGAAGTGCAGCAAATTTATATGAAAGAGTAGGCAGGGGAGGCAGCTGCCATTTGGCTAGGAGAGAACCTTGGAGGGCATGCAGAGCTTTGTGAGTTGTCGTTACAGGTCAGTCTGTGCAGCTGGAGATGCACTTTAACCGGATCTGCTATCTAGAACTGTGATGCCAGCATTAGTGATCAGAAAGGATCTCCCAGTCCTGCAGCACCTGGACGTGAACTCATTATGGAAAAGCAAGGTTCTTTGGGGAACTGACTGTACAGAGCCTGCTGCATTGCCCATGTTTGCACAATGAATAGCTTTGCACACTCATCTGGGTGTAGGCCTGGAGACACCGTGAGACTGGAAAACACCAGGAGACACCATCTAGACAACAGAGCTCATTTCTTAATTTACTCCTCCTGTTTGAATTTATATCTTCTCCCTATCTGAGGCCAAGAGGTCAAGGTGGCAGATGGTGACAGATGCTGAACTCTCACCACCTCCATCAGTATTCCAAAACAGATTGCAGTTGGTGGTCCCTAGGGCATAGAGGGTCCCAATAATGCAGCAAGCATGAAGTGCCCTGGCCATACTACTTATGTCAAGAAGAAAAGGTATTCTAACCTCTTCTGCTGATGGGAAGTCCCTAAGGTTGTTGTATGTTCAGGGCCAAATGTCTGGCTGAAAGTGGCCTTGAAGTAAGCAGGAATGGTGGCTGTGGGTTGGCTCAGAGGAGGTCTCTGAGGCCACTGCTATCCCTTCTCTTTCTCTGATGCCAGGACGTTCAGATTTGCTAGCCCATGAGGAATTTGCAGAATGTGAATGGATGTGAACTACCTAAAAAAGACTTTAATTGACAATATGACTAGTAAGCAGCTTCTGAGCTTTCTGTTCAGAGACAGTCCTGAGCCAACACTAGAGCTCTGATGGGTGAGGTGCAGCTTGATTGGTGCATAAAGCTGAGTCAATCATACTTGTAGCTGGCTTTTGCCAGGAGACTATCTGCATCTCATGTTGAGCACTTCTGCTTGGAGAAAGTGCCCATGCTGGCCCTAGAACTGGCCAATTAAAGAGTACAGGTCAAGATCCAGCCATCTCATCTGAGCATGTCAAAGACCTCCAGAGCTGCAGCAAAATGGGACATAATTTAGCTGTAAGCATGCAAAAACTGGGTTGTGTAAGCGACAGCCCAGTGCTGGACTCTGGAAAAGAACTTCTGACTCCACATATATTCCCCTTGTTTGAGTGCTATAGTGGGATGGATCATTATTTAAGCAGTAGCCAGCTGGATGTAGGCACAAGTATGCCAGTTATCTATCCATACTTCTTGATGTTGTGTTAAACTTTCCTGGGTCTTCAGGTTGGTGGTTAGAGTGGCTGGGAGGAGGGAGTCTTACAACAAATTACCAGCATCCTGATGTCTTCAATAGGCAGATCATGATGTTCCTCGTGAAGGTTTCCTTCTCTTCATGGAGAGGCACAGAATAAATAATCATTAGCAGTATAAATTAAAATAAATCTAGGTGATAGCTGCTTGATCATTGACTCCTATCACAGCCAAGCAAGCTAAAATCATCTCTGGTTAAGATAAGCCCAGACAAGTCCCAATCCTCGATACAAAGGCATGGCCCCTAAATAACAACATTATTTGCAAGCTGCGTTTAAGACTAGGTTCCATTTACTGTCACAACCAAGAGACCTCACAGCATTGGGCTGGGTAGAGAACTCTCTCTTGATGCACAAATTTTTTCTTCTTTCAGCTGTGTTTCAGGGCAACTGTATTTGCCAGTGGGCAGGTCATGGGGGTGTGAATGAGAAAGACGAAGCCCAGGGAGGGGTTTTTCTCTGCTGAGATGGTGTCCACTGGCACCAGCCTAGAGTCTCTGCTATAGGGTGGAGACTGGGACCAGGGCTGGAGGCCAGGGGAAACATAGAGACACAGTGGAGATCTTAGCACTTCTGCTCTCATTGTGAATTTTCTGCTGGTCAGAGATATGTGACTTTGACAAACAAAAGAAAACATAGATGGGAGAATCACAGAATGACAGAATGCATGGGGTTGGAAGGGGCACCTGGGTAACGCCTAGTCCAACCACCCTGCTAAAGAAGGTTCACCTAGCTAAATTGCACAGGATGGCCATGTCCAGGCAGGTTTTGAAAGTCTTCAGAGGTAGAGACTCCAACCTTTCTGGCAGCTTGCTCCAGGCTCTAGCACCCTCACAGCAAAGTTTTTTCCTCATGTTCAGAACCTCCTGGGTTCCAGTTTGTGGCCATTGCCCCTTGTCCTGTCACTGGGCACCACTTAAAAAAGTCTGGCCCCATCTTCATGATCTCTGCCCTTTATCTCATAGGAAGTGTTGATGAGATCCCCTTCCAAGCTGCTCTTCTCCAGGCTAAATGCCCCAGGTGTCTCAGCCTTTCCTCCTCACAGCGATTCTCCAGCCTACTCGGCATCTTCATAGCCCTCCACTGGATTCTCTCCAGTAGTTTGCTCTCTTATTTGAACTGGTGAGCCCAGAGCTGGACACAATACTCTAGACATGATCTCATAGGGCAGAATATATAGAGAAAAGAAGATAACCTTCCTTGATCTGCTGGTCACACTCTTAATGAACCACTGGTCTTATTGGTCACAAGAGCACATTGTTGGCTTGTAGTTAACTTGTTATCCACCAGGATTCACAAGTTCTTCTCCAAGGAGCTGCTTTCCAGCAAGTCAATCCCTAAGCCATACTGGTGCAAAGAATTAGGCCGAAGAAATCTGAATGCAGCCCTGTAGACAAGAGCTGCCATCAGTGTAGGATGCTGGCAGCCCTAAATGCCAGTGCTCTGGGAAGGAGAAGCAGAGTGGAGAGAGAAAATTACCATGAAAGACCTGCCTAAGCCTAAGGTTGCTGAGGTCTCATCACAGAATATGTAGCCTGGTCTTTTCTCTCTCTACATGGCCTATAGCTGTTGCAAAGATGGTTTGCTAGAGCAGAGTCAGTGCAGGAGAGTCTGATCTGTATGCCTGAGCAAAAAATGCTTTTTAGCAAATGCACTTCAGATTGATTGAAATAATTATCCTAAACCAAACCAAAATGCAACAGAAGTGCTCCAGGGTTTGGCCCTTTGTCTTGTATGTAGCCTGGATGGAGTTTGGCTGGACAAAAGGTCAATGGGCTGAAATCCCAGGTGCTTCAGATGTTCTCATATGGCTTCATATGAAGGCTGACCTTGCAGCATAGCTCCATTATCCAGGCAAGAGCAGAAATGTCCAAGTTTGCCAGAGACACCTAGTGAATCGTTGTGGTGTGAGGGGCTGTGTCTGGACTATTACTACTAATGTTTGCAACTTTACTCACAGAGGAAGCAAAGAATAATTCAGGGCTTGGGCCTTTATGCAAGGAACATTAATGTAAAAAATAAAAATCATATTGCAAAGGACAGTTTTCCTTCTCTTTCCTTCTGTGTCCTTCTGGGACACTTCATCCACATTTTGTCTTCACTGAGTTTTCTCCCATTCCTTCCAAAACAAGGACAAAATAAAGTCCTGCTTCAAGAAAACAGGTTTAACAGTTTCAAGCCTTCAAGGGCAAATCCTGCCTGACCAACCTAGTGGCCTTTTATGATGGAGTGACTAAATCAGTGGGCAAGGGAAGAGCTATGGGTGTCATCTATATGTACTTCTCAAATCCTTTGACATCATCCCTCACAACATCCTCAAATATGTATTTTTTGGTTGAACCACTCAGTGGATAAGGGTTTGGTTAGGTAATTGCATCTAGTGGATAGTGGTCAATGGGTTGATGTCCAGATGGAGTCTGGTGACAAGCAGTGTTCCTCAGGGGTCCATACTGGGACCAGTGCTATTTAATATCTTCATCAGTGATGCAGCAGCAGGATTGAGACCTCTGGATTGAGTCTGCAGCTGAGTGATGTGGTTGATGCAGCTGAGGTACAGGCTGTCATGCAGAGAGAACTCCTGGACGAGTTTAAGAAGTGGTCCTGTTTGAGTATCATGAGGTACACCAAGATAAAATGTGAGGTCAGAGCAGTCCTCAACATCAGTCCAGGCTGGAGATCTGTGGGCTGGAGAGCAGCCCTGTGGAGAAGGGGTTGGGAGTACTGGTGGGTGCAAAGCTGGACATCAGCTGGCGCTGAGCGCTGCCAGCCCAGAGCCAGTGCTGTCCTGGGCTGATCCCCAACAGCATGGACAGCAGGGGCAGGGAGAGGATTCTGCACCTCTGCTGTGCTCTGCTGAGACCCTTATGCAGTGCTGGGGCCAGCTCTGAAGTCTTCAGCAGAGCACAGGCAGGGGCCTGTTGGAGTCGGGCCAGAGGAGGCCACAGTAATGCTGATAGGGCTGGAAGGGCTCTGCTGGGAGGCCAGGCTGAGAGAGTTGGGAGAAGGCTGCAGGGAGGCTTTCTGGTGGCCTTTCAGTGTTTAAAGGGGGTCAGAAGAAAGTTGGGGACAGACTTCTGAGCAGGGCCTGTTGTGGCAGGACAAGGGGGTGAGGGCGGAGGGATTCTCCGGGGATGGCGACCCCACACTCGACTCCCTCTGCCGGGCCTCGCTCTCGGGTACGAGGCTGCCCTGGCACAGCGACGCAGACCACCGCCGGGCCCGGCCGACACCTGGGAGGCGGCGGCTGCTGCTGCCGCTAGAGAGCACTGCGGTATCGCGGTGCTGGGGCAGCCGCCGAGGCTGCGCACAGAGCCAGGGACCCGGAGCCACAGTTGGGGACTGGGCCTGCGACTGGGTCTTGGCCCGAGCTGCGGGTGGGGGCTGTGTCCACGCGTGAGAGGAGAGCGGGGCTGTCGGGAGCAGGAGCGCGGACGTGATCAGCAGGAGAGAACCGGGGTTGAGGGCAGTGTGGGACGGAGGCCTTGGTCACGGACCGGGGCCCTGAGCAGGAGGGGACGGAGGTCTCGGGCAAGGTCAGGGTCCTTGACTGGCCACTGGAGCCACGGGTAGGATGTGACCGAGGTCTTGAACAGGCGAGGGGGGAGAGCACCGTGACTGCGGGAGGGGACAAAGGTTGCTGGGTGGGACGGGGACTGCCGGTGAGAGGCTACCGATGCCACAGGTGGGTCTACCGAGGGTTCACAGCCCTTTGCAAGCCTCATAGAACCCGTGGCAGGACACTGGTGGCTGCTTTCTTTGCCACATAGGTTTCCTCAGAGGGTCATGCTCAGTGCCAGCTTGCTGAGAGCTGCAGTGTTGTTTGTTGCTCAAAGAATTTCCCGCTGGAAATGCAAAGCTGCTGATTTGGGTACCTGAAAATGGGTGGCTCTTTCTTTCACAGCATGTGATATTTGGCTATAAAACCATGGCACTTCAACCTTTAAACAAATGAGGAGTGATCTCCAGGGGCATCCAGTACTGTGCTCAAGTGCTTTTGCAGACTGGGTAGAGTGGTGTTTACAGAGGAAGAGTCATTGTTAAAGCTGTAAAGCTCAAATCCTGGTGTTTGCCACTCATGCCATGTTTTGGTTTCTTTGTGTCCTCTGTGTATTGTCCCTCAAGCGGGAGGACAAAGGCATAGTCATACTCATCAAGGTGAACTGACTTTCAGCCAGAGAGCTGAGGCAAGGGATTGTTCACCCCTCCTTGATGTAGGTGAGACCACACAACATTGGAATATTTGACCCAGTTAGGGTAGCCCGGACCAAGAAAGATGCTGTTATACTGTAACCCAGGTGAGGCCATCAAGACAGTGTGTTGAGCATAGGACAGCCAGAGGAAATCAGGTTTGTTCAGCTGGAGAAGGTGAGTCTGGAGTCTAACTTGCAGTCTGGTGGGATTTAGGGAGAAGGTAGAACTGAGTCTTCTCTGAAGTGCACTGCGATGGGGCATGAGACAAGGAGCAAAAGCTGTGATGAGTGAAAGTCTGGGAGCACACAAGCCAATGTCTTCTTTTCTTGAAAATGAGGCAGCCTTGGGATGGTGACCAGAGAGCAGGATATCTCTTTCCTCTGGTAAGACCTCACCTGAAATAGTGTGTCCAGTCTGGAGCCCTCAATATAGGAAGAACATGGACCTGATGGAGAGGGTCTAGAGGAAAGCCATGAAAATGATCAGGGGGTTGGAGTACCTCTGCTATGACAACAGGCTGAGGGAGCTGGACTTGTTCAGCCTGGAGAAGAGAAGGCTCCAGGGAGACCTAATAGGCCTGAAGGGGGCCTACAAGAAAGTTGGAGATCTTTAGAAATTGATAGGATGAAGGCTAATGGATTCAAACTAGAGAAGAGCAGATTTAGATTGGATGTTAGGAGCAGGTTCTTCACCATGAGGGTGGTCGAACACTGCAACACGTTGCCCAGAGAGGTAATTGAGGCCCTATCCCTGGAGATAGTCAAGGTAAGGCTTGACAGGGCTCTGGGCAGCCTGTTATAGTTGAGGATGTCCAATTGAGGATGTGCCTGTTGACTGCAGAGGGGATTGGACCTTTGTATATCCCTTCCAACCCAGACAATTACTTGATTCTGTGATCCTGGAGATGGACAACCCTTGGTTGAAAAAAGGCCCTAAGTAGTCTGGTGAGAGTTTTCAGTACTTTGAGCAGGGGTTGGATTTACATTCTCTAGACATCTCATCCCTCTTAACTTTTTCTCTATTTGCATGATTTCCTGATGGAGCAGGACAGCCAGAGCAGATAGTGGAGCACTGTTGAGCCCAGCTGGACACACTGCCACAATTTGTGACAGCCCTGTTAGAGAGATATTTGTTTAAATGATGAACACAGGACAGGAAGGATCAGAGCTAACATGTTCTGAGAACAGGAACAAAGCAGGAAACAGTGGCCAGATAGGGAGTGGATATTTGCTGCTACCAGGATTTACTGATTAAAGTCAATATTTGTAAATGCATTAGAAAGTTTTATTACCTCTGCAAAACCAGGCTCTTGCAGGGTGGGATAGCTTTTCATTGACCTCTGGTGGAGTCTAAGATTCTCTCTGCTGAGACTTAGATATGTATTCAATTCTGCTAAGGACCAGAAAACTCTTCCTGGTTGAAAACGTCACCCCTGGGCTGTAGCCTGCCATTAATCACCCCTCACTTTCTGGAAATGCAGATGACCTTGTTTCAGAGGAGCCATTTAAGAAGCAAGAAGCAAAAATGCACAAACCAAACAACCTATTTTCTCCCACAGTGCTGAAAACGTGTTTCCTGGAAGGATATTGAAAGGTAACTGACAGCAAACAGAGGCGAGTCTTGATTCTTCTGGATAAGGTGTCAGTTTCCATCATCTTATTGTCCTGTCATGGCTATCATCCCTGCTCTGTGGCCCAGAGATAAGCTCACAGCAGTATGGTCATCTCAACCCAGATTACATTAGTAAACACCAAGGTGAATCTCATGAGTGAGGAGACAGTCATAGTGGTTATACGTACTAGTGGTCGTACCTACTACATACCACAACATGCTTGCCTTTATTTGCATGGTAGCAGGTCAGAGCATCCTGAATAAGCCTCATGCAGCCTTCTCACCAGTACAGCCCAGCAAGAAGAGGAACAATGTGTCAGGCACTGATGCAGCTCCTTGTGTTAGGTAGATCAGAAATAACCTGGAAACCATCTCCCTGCACCCCTAACCAACTCTCCATCCTCAAGAAGGCCAGTATCAGTTTAACGTTTCTTGACCTTCTCCAGCCTTCCTCTTCATGTCAGACCCAGACCCTACTTGTCACCCTGTGGGGTGAAAATTTCCTTTCTTGGACACTAAAAATGTCTGCAGATATGGAGATGGGTGGTGTGGCTGATTGCTGCTCCCTGTCAGCATTGCAGAGGTTTGGAGAGCTGGAAAGAACCACTAGCTTTTGCTGGTCTCCACCACAGCATGTGTGAGGCCTCCTGGCCTGCCTGGCAGCAGCAGGTTCTTCAACCCGGACTTCTTGCCACATGGTGTGAACACTACACTTGCAAGAGAACCCCAGCACATCTTTTGTGGTGGTCTTGCACTGTAACATGGTCTCCTGCTTCTGACTCCTGTTCAGGCCAGCATAGCCTCAGCTGCCTTCACCCACTGCCTTCGTCTGGGGTCAGCATCCTTACTTGCTACAGCTCCCTCCATGCTGCAGAGCTTCCACAAGGCTCTTTGGTTATGCCTTAAGCATTTGGGGTTCTGAATGAGGTTTGGGTAGCTTATGGCAGAAGAGATCCTGCTCTGCTCCCACCAGTAGCAGTCATTGAGGGGACAGTGTAACATTATGTCAGCTGAAATGGTCTATAGAGACCAGAACAGTGTGAAGACCTCTGCATAGGGAGACTGTTCCTTCCAAGAGCTGCCCATGCAGAGTGTGCTATATTTGCATGGTTATGGGGCTGATGAATGCTTTCTGCTTTGATGTTCACCAGGTATGTAGAGCTTCTAGTGTTGTAATTGCAGAGGTCATCCAGGATTTTGGGATGTTGTGGTAGGTACTGGCTCCTCATATGATGGCCTCAGGCCAATGTACAGGTAGGAGTCAGTGATGTCCATCCTGTCACTGGAAAGATGATGTTACTGGTGTCACTGGCAAAAATTCCAAAGTTAACCCAAATTGAGGATGACACTGGGGCCTGGCCAGCCCTGGGATACAGGCCTTTGGTAAGTCAGATAATGGCAAGAGAGGACCTCCACCCCACCGCAGGAGGAGAAAGGCTCTCTGTGTGAGGATCTTACAGAGACGTAGAAGAGCCAGCCTTCTGCCACCCACAGGAGAGAAGAACACAGGAAGACCAGCAGACCCAAAATGTGTTGAGAGAGAAGATGTTCCATTCATTCCTGTCTTTGGAAGAAGTTCTTGGTGCGCAGCTGGGGAGTCAGAGACACAGCAGCTATGCCAAGTGGCTCCTATTTTGCCCCACGTGACATCTCCTTATCAAAACTGTGAGGTTCAGCAAAGTTTTCAGGCAGTCACACTTGGCTGCTTCCAACCATCTTTTTTTTTTTTTTTTTTTTTCCTAACACAGTGGCTCAGCAAGGTCAGGGTGAAGTTGCCCAGGAACGGAAAACAAAATTCTTTCTGGGCTTTAGGAAAACAAGATGTTTACCAGGAGGAGTGCGATAAAGGCCTTCAAACTGAAGATAGGAATACAAGTTGCAGCAAAATGTCAAGCTGGGCAGCCTCAGACAGATGAAAATCATGGTGTGTTTCAGCTTTACAGTGCTACTCACATTTTGGCAAATCAGAAATGCCTTTCAGAAAGACAGATGGGTACTGGTCTGTATGCTTAAACTGCAGCATGGTGGGGCACCATACAGCCCACCATGGGACCACCATCCAGGTGAAACAGCCTGCCAACAAAGAGGGAAGAGGAGCTTACGAGCTGTAGGCAGCAGGCTACACCCAGAGGACTACCTCTGCACAAGTGGCTGCGTTCTCCCTCATCATTAGAGAGACAAAGAACTACTGGAGAAAGTCCAGTAGAAGCTATGAAGGTGATGAGGAGACTGGGACATCTCTCTGACAGAAAGGCTGAGAGACCTGGGCCTGTTTAGCCTGGAAAAGAGAAGACTGAGAGAGGATCTTGTCAATTCTTATGAATATCTAAATGGTGTGATTCAAGAGGTTGGGGCCACACTCTTCCCAGTGGTGGCCAGTGATAGGACAGGGTGCAACAAGCATAAATTAGAACACAAGAGGTTCCACCTGAACATGAGGAAAATCTTTGCTGTGAGGGTGGCAGAACAATAAAGCAGGCTGTCCAGAGAGGTTGTGGAGTCTCCTTCTCTGGAGAGACTGCAAACCTGCTTCAGCAGGGGGATTGACCTAGATGATCCCCAAAGGTCCCTTCCAGCCCCTTGCCATTGTGTGATATGATTCAGTAACAAAAGAAGCACAGAAACCAAAGAGACCAGGAAAATGTGGGCTTTATTACTCACAGGGAAGGAGCTGGCCAAACGCACTCTGCAATACTTATCAGAGTTTGTCAGGCAGGAGTCAAAGCAGAAAAGGAAAAGAAGGTGGGGGTGGTGAAATCAGAAAATTAGAATAGAATGTGCTTGTGGAATTCATTATCCTGGTGGTCATATTCCAGAGGAGTATTCAAAACTTCTGGTATTTCTGCTTCTGCTGGTTTCAGCACCTCCTCTTCACCTATGTAAGAGAGAGATCATTTCATGCTGGTGGAGTCTCATGTGTTAACCCTTCATGCTGTGCTAAAGCCCTCATGGCCAGGTTGTTGTGATGTTAAGTAGCTGATGGTGGCCTGCTTGCTTTCCAAAGGACATAGCAATCTCAAGAGGTTGTAGGAGGGAAAGGGAGAAGGTTAAGCCCACGTGGTTAAAGGCAGGAAGCAAATAAGTGCAGTCCTGATGCTTTCCCATTTCAAGATCTGAAATGTGCCTCAACCAGCATCAGTTTCCAATCCAAGATGGTTGTTTTCCGTGGCATGAGGACTTTGCACACCTTGCAGCAAGAAGCCTCTTCTTCTCCCCTGGCACAGACATTTCTGGAAATACACTATCTGGGGTCAGAGGATGCTCACATCTTCTGAAGTAGGTCCTGGGTTTTCCTGGTTTTGAAGCATCCTGCGTGCTCAGCCCACTTAGAATAAATGTGCTGTCCTCCTCCCAAGCCTACTGGCCCAAGTTGTGTTAGCTGTAAATGAGTTTCCTAAGCCCAGATACCAGACTGCCGTTCAGACCAGCTTTGTGCCCATTTTGCCCCAGTCCTGGCAAGTTTCAAAGGAGTAGTCAACTGCAGGCATCCATGCCTTGCCCTAGTGCCTGGTATTCCTTTCTCTCTGCCCTGGTGTCAACCCCAAACCCAGGTGGGTTGTGAACAGAGCACCTATGGGCTTTGGCACTCCCTGGCCACCTCTGGTCTCAAGAGACTACATCTCCTCTCCATAGCAGGTCTGCCCTATCCTGGCTCTCAGCAGATCTGCAGAGATGTCTTAGGACAAGGGGCTATTTAGGACAGGAACCACAGAAGCCACGGCAACAACCCTGAGAGCAGTGAGCTTTTTATCACTCCCCATGATGTGGAGAATGGTATTTTCCCTCACAGCCCAAACAACTACCATACCTTTTCACAGCTACCCAAGTTATGTTTGATGGGGTAGGTACCCTTCCCCTAGTGGTGCCACAGGCTGGCTTGAGTACTCACGGGGCCAGGAGGTATCTGGCAGCTCACCCACAGGATCCTGGTTCCTGGCTGCCAGCTTCTCCTCCACCACTCTTGGTTGCATCCCACTGTCCAGGTCGTGGATAGTCAACATGGGCAGCTGTTCTTGATGCACTGGCTCAGGTGGTGCTGCCTCAGCCTCCTTCTGTGGGTGGGGCTGTGGTTCTGGCTCTGGTTCTGGCTCCAGGTTGGGCTCTACCACCATCTGGTGGCCCCGTCCTCTCCTGGCTCCTCTGCCTCTCCTCTGTCGTTTGTTCTTCTCTTGCTCCCTGCCAGGGGTTTTCACAGGAATGAAGAATTTGGTGTATGGTAGGTGATTTCTCCAACCATGCTGTGGTTGAGGATTGCTTGCCACCCTACACACCACCTATGTTATCTTATCACCTGCCCATCTCTGCCCCACAACATGTGCCTAGACCTTCAGCAGCTACCCAGTGCAGGTCACTTTTCCTTACTGAAGACTGATGAAACCTAACTTGGCTCTGTCCTTGTGTGAATATGGAGGGGCTGGACTCAGGTTAAGTGCACCAAGATGACTCCACAGCAGCAGCAAGATTTACCTCAAATCCCACTGAACTGAGTCTTTCTCGTGTGCTTCTACTTTTCTTTTCCGGAGAAGCTCCCGGTCTCTCAAGCGGTGTGTGATGATGACATCTACAAGGACAAACTGAGTGTCAGTGTGACAACCTAGCCTAGAGACAGTTTGCTCTCTCCCTGCCTGATGACAAATAACTGATGCAAGAGGCCATGATCTTTTTGTCGTGAGACAGGTCTTATTATGAAAGAACTTGGGTTCTCCCAGCTCATCCTCAGTGAGTAGGGATGTGGTAACACATCACTCAAAGCTCCTGGGCTTCTGCACTGAAAGTTACTCCAAGTTTCTCTTTGCACTTTTCTTCCTGTTGCTGCAGCCTTGGAGTGACTCTTGTCCAACCTACTCACCACTGTGGGGTCCTGGGGCCTGATGGAAGCATGGGGCAAGATCCCCGTGTTGTGAGGATACGGTGAAGTACCTTGGCCAGAAGTCATTAGGGGCTGCAAGATAATTATTCATGTTTGCACCGTTGTTACCCTTTTCCACAGACTGCTGCAGCTGGTCACCACTGACATTAAGATGCTCATCTAACTGGCTTATGAAGGAGAAAGCCCAGCCCTGCAGAGCAACCAGCCCTACAATGGAGGAACAGGTTCATGGAGATGAGGGAATGGTCAAGTGGGCAAAGGATTTTCTGTAGAAAAATGCTCATGTGCAATAGGTTGAGACCCTCTAGGGCATTGTGACCCAATCAGAGACCAGAACAGGGCTAGTGAGTACTTCTGGGTCTGAGGAGATGGGTCTGCAGCTGTGAAGAAGATCATGGTGGGGCTGGAGACAGGCTTCTGTGAAAAAGCTCCAATTCTGACTTTACCATTTGAGGAATCTCAGAATCACAGAATGTTCGACGTTGGAGGGGACCTCCACAGAGGTCCTCCAAGTCCACTTTGTCTGTCAAAGCAGAATCACCTAGGGCAGGCCACACAGGAATGTATCTAGGCATGTTTTGAATGTCTCCAGAGGAGAAGATTGTGCAGGTGACCTACAGCCACCAGGAAAAAAGGGCACTCCCCAGATGCAGTTTGTTCTGTTCAATGACTTCTTAGGAAGAGGTGAGTTATGCCCATTTCACTGGCTCCAAAGGTCTACAAATCACCTCCTGAGGCAAAGACATCTCAGACATCTACACCTAGGTGAATGCATGCCTGAACTTCACTGAAGCCAGCACTGATTTTTTTTCCAGTATCTCTTTGTCCTAACAGACATCTCTGATGATGTGGCAATAGGTCTTTTGGGTTCTGACCCAGCCAGCCCTGAGTTTTCTAGCTTGTGCTCCAAGCTGTGATAATAAAGACCTGGTTTAGATCAAGTAGCACAAGATTATGCCCTTGAGACAAAGGTCATCATAGAGGAGCAACACCACTTCCGCAGGGCTTAGAGTGGGAGGATGCTCTTCCCACACACAGACTAGGTCACAAAAGTGCTGATTTTCATAGTTTCAAGAAAACTCATAATAAAAAAGCAAAACCATGACCTGCTCTTTCCAGAGGTAACCAGACCCAGCTGCTTCCATGGAGAGCCTCAGCTCACACTAAAGTATTAGGGTCAAATCAGTGAAGGGTGGTCATTTTGTCATTCCCTGATCCAGCTGGGCTAGTTGGCAAGGTGAGAAGGACTTCAAAGGCTGAGCTGGAACTAGAGATTCTCTATCCCAGATGTCCGTTGAGTAACAGACAAGCAAGACAAAAAAATTCCATAACAGAAGAAAAGCAAAACCAGCAGCAGGAGCTAGCCTTTACCCAAAGTAGTTTTCTTTCACAAGACACTTGTAATAATTAATAATAGTCTTGCAGAAAGGTTTTCTGTTGATCCCTGTCTCACCAAAACAGGGCCAACTTTAAAATTACATCAATCTGTCCAGGATCTTGTCCAGAGAGGTTGGGAGTACCTCAAAGACAACTGCTCACTGTATTTTTCTTTGCCTTTCTACTCAGTCATGTTTGCAGCATAGACCTCCTGCTTTTCTCTTTGCATTCCAAAAAAGAGTATGGTTCTCCCTTTTCTGGAATCCCTCTTAAGCCAAGGGTGGATGCAATGAGGTGTCCCTCTCAGCCTTCTCCTAGCTGAACAAGCCAGTGTTTTCCTCTTCCTGTCCTTAAGTGTCATCTACTACAGACTTTAGCAGTCTTGGTGGCCCTGCACTGGGCTCATCCCAGCGTGCCTTTGCCTTACCTGTGCTGAATTGTCTAAACCTGGGCATGGTATTCCAAGTGCTGTCTAATGACAACAACAACTACTATCACAACCACAAGGCGAAAAGTCCTACTTTCTGTTACTGTTTTTCTGTTCTTTCGTTATTTTTTTGAATGGCAGTTACCTCCTTTGTTCTCAGAGCAGCAGTCATACAGGAGAAGACAGATGCTCTCAAAAATAACACAAAACAACAACAAAAAACCCAACAAAACAAAAAAAATTCTAAAGTGCCAATCTAAGTAGACCAAAGAGAAAGGGCACATCAGGATGTGGTACAGATGTGAAGGCCACATACAACAGCAGTGCCAGAGTCTCAGCTTTGGCAGAGGCATCTCAGCATGACCAGAGATGGAGTTAGCCTCTGAAACAAAAGATACTGCTCTTGGATGACCCAACGTCCAGTCAAGCAGATGCTCCCCAAACAGTAGGCTGTTGCCCAGTGTGAAGCAGTATCAGAAGCATCAGGGCACAACCATCAGGAGATGACTCTGCCATCCACATAGCAAGAGGCAGAAAGCTTCCTGGGAAAATGAGGGTACAAGTTGCAGTAGCAAGATCTGCCCAGGGCTTCAGTTTTCTGAACTATGTAACCTCTTGCACAGCCTTTTGCAAGCAAGGTCACTTTCTCTTTCTTCGAAAACATCCTGTGAGCCATAAAAATATTTTTAGATGCTTGCAGTCGACCTCCTTTCCAAACCACCCCAAACAAGTAATTTTGCACAGGTAGCAAACACCCTTCATTCATGTCTAACTGGTCCAAGAGACCACTTCCACATCTGCTGCAGAGCTGTCACCTGCTAGTGCTAGGCAGGAAAGGTCACATCAAGACATCTGCATCCTGATGAAAAATCATTTAGCAGAGGACACAGAGCTACAGAGATGAAACTAAATAAGACAAAATCCTTCAAGGTAGAAGGACAGTGAGCCACTATTGCTAGGCTGCAAACAGATAGCATACTGATGCTGCCAGGGGACTTTTCCTGATTTGAAAAGCCTCTTTAGGTCATGCATGGGAAAAAAAAAAAACCAACATTTAAATTGGCAGCTAAATTTGCATCCTCCATCTCCCAAGCATAAATGGATAATTATTACCCCTCCTCCCCCTTCTCCCCCTTTTTTTAGGAGTGGTCTCATCATTACCTGGCACAGCATACTCTTTGCGAGCTGCAGACGGTGGCAGAGAAGAGTCTGAGTAAGGATGGTCTTTGCCTAAACTCTCCATTGCTCTGTGCAGTTTTGAATAGCAAGCAGCCTAGTTCCTTGGGAACAGCATCTGGAGGTACTGGTGCATCATAATGAAAGGTTAAAAAAAAAAAAAAGTCCAGACTGCCCGCCCAAACCCTCTTATCTGGCCAGGCCACTAGTAGGGTTATAATATTCCTCTTATCAGAGTGCAAAGGTGTGCGAGTCTCTGCCCAGGATCTACTGTGTGGATTCCAAAAACATGTTAGTGCTTTTATACAGTACCTAACATCTTAGAAACTGCTGACAAACTGTGGCTCAAATGCCCTCCTTTATGGTAGAGAGAAGCTGCCATGGTGTGGCAGGATGTGCAGTACCCTGCTGATGGCTTCCAGAGATTCAGGGAGGTGTTCTTAGTCCTTGAGGACCCCTTATGAGGTCTCAAATTGGATGTAAGCGGTTTGAAAAGTGTTTGCACAGAACCCTAGCAGTCCTGGTGGGAAAGAACCTCCATGTCCATGCCAGCCCACCTTACAGCAGAACTGTCTGGTGTATGAGGTCATGTTCTAGCATCCCTGAGGACAGAGACTGACAAATTGATAAGACTCATGCAAGGGCTGCACCACCTTTCTGGGAAATTCAGAGAATAATTTGGCCCATTCCAGGACTCCAGCTAAAGGTCTCTGGATGTTGAGGCTTTCCAGTGACTCAACATAATGGAATCATAGAATCACTTAGTGTGGAAAAGACCTTTCCTATCAGTGAGTCCAACCACTAACCTAACACTACTCAATCTGATGCTAAATCATCTGCCACATGTCCTTTAAATACCTCCAGGAGTGATGATTCAATCACTTCCCTGGGCAGCCTGTTCCACGGCTTGACAGTCCTTTCAGGCAGGAAATTGTTCCTGATGTCCAGCCTGAACCTTCCCTAGTGGAACTTGAGGCTGTTGTGTCTCATCCTGTCACTTGCTAATTGGGAGAAGAGACTACCTGGCTCCAACCTCCTTTCAATGAGTTGTAGAGAGTGAGAAGGTCTCCCCTCAGGCACGTATTCCCCAGGCTAAACAATTCCTGTTCCCTCAGCTGCTCCTCATGAAACTTGTGCTCTAGACCTTTCACCAGATTTGTTGCCCTTCTCTGGGTGCAATCCATTCCCTTCTTTTTGGAATGAGGGCACCAAAACTGAACCCAGTATTCAAAGTGTAGCCTTAACAGTGCTGAGTACTGGGAAGCAATTCCTGCTCTGGTCCAGCTGGCCACACTATTCCTGATGCAGGCCAGGATGCTGTTGGCTTCTTAGCCACCTGGCATATGCTGGCTCATCTATTGATCAAGCTGCCACCTTGTAGGTCCAGTGCACAGTGGATCAAGGCTATGAGCAAAGCACTTCCCTCATGAAGCAGGGTGTCAGTGGACAGCCTCAATTAAACTGGTGGGAAGACCTAGCTGGTTCTTTACCACCACACAGCAAGATATCCTTTAGTGGCTGCTTCTAGCTTCCTGTTGCCTATTTCAGCACACCTGTGTAGCATGCAGGCTTATGCAGCCTCTGTAGGACCGTCTTTGGGGTCAGTACAGCTGCAGAGGAAGCTTCTGGTTGATACAGTGGCTTCAATCCTGAGATCTTGGTCGCTGCTCTGTGGTCTGCATGTCAGGCCCTCAGGCCAGCCTGCCTCAGTTTACTGCATATGAGATGTGAGGTGAGGTGACAGCCCTAGCCTCCTCTGCAAACTGCCTTCAGGGTTTCTCATGCTGGGATAGCACAGAAAAGTTTAAGGTTATGCATGTGCTGAGCAATTCTGCTGGACCAAGGACTTTACTTTGGCTAGTTTCTAACATGCCCAACACCAAAGTATTCAGGATTCAGCTTCCACCATCACTTTTCATCATGAGACATTCAACTGCTTATGCTCTGGTGAAGTGCTTGTGCCCCTAAACCCTTTCTCCTGCAGTGAATTCTAGGTAGCTCCGAAGTTGATAGAAGGAACCAACAACATGGTTACACCTAGGCCCTCTGAGAACTACCTACCTTTCATGGCAGGGCTGATTCTTTGTGCAGTCCCAAAACTTGAAGTGGAGCAGAGCAGCTCCTCAGGGTTGTGCAGATCTGGTCTGCATCCAGTAGTTGTTAGGGTTTGTTTGGTTGATTCTTTTAATGTGCAGCTTTTGCTCTTTGCAAGTTCTATCTTTAAGTTCCTGGAAGCTCCAAAGTTTGAAACTTCATGCATGTTGATTTCTTAAGATGTGTAACCTGGGGGGGTGGGGGCTGTGGTCATCTCTGCTGCTTTTCTGCTTATCCCTTGAGTTAGACTTTGCTCTAGGGTTCCTCCCCAGTGTCCACTGCAGATTACATGGTACCTCCAGAGAGGTGGGGCAGGTTTAAGAGCCCCAAAAGAAGCATCAGGGTGGTGGCAGCACAACAGATGTGGCAAGGCTCTGATATGGGATGGTGGGCCAGGAGCATGGATGGCATAAAGATATGTGAGGCTTGCAAGTCATTTAGAGTGGAGTTTCTTGTAGCTCACTCACAAATGAAAGCAAGGTGTCCATGTTCCAGCAATGTGTGATGCTGCACACCCCTGGGGTCACCCTGACTCATGCAGACATCTTGAAAACTGTATCTTGCAGGATGTTCTACCAGGCAAAGACAGCTTGAATACTGGGTTCATTTTTGGGCCCTTTGTTATCAGAAAGACATTAAGTGCTGGAGAATGTCCAGAGAAGACTTACAAAGCTGGTGAAGGATCTAGAGAAAAAGTCTTACAAGGACTGGCAGAGTGGTTGTTTAGCTTAGAAAGAAGGAGGCTGAGGGGAGACCTTCTCACTGGCTGCAACTCCCTGAGTGGAGGTTGGAGCCAGGTGGGTTTTGGTCTCTTCTCCCACACAACAAGCAATTGCGCAAGAGCAAACAACCTCAAGTTGCATCAGGGGAGATTTAGGTTGGACACAAGGAACAATTTTTCACTGAAAGAATTGTCAAGTCCTGGAACAGGCTGCTCAGGTCAGTGGTTGAGTCACCCTTCACTGGGGTTAAAAGATGTGTAGACATTGTGGTTAAGGCCATGGTTTAGGGGTGGGCTTGATAATCTTAAGGTCTTTTCCAACCTAGATAGTTCTGTTCTGTGGTTCTATATGCCTGGCCATGGGGGAAATATCTCATCTAGAAGCATTCTTAAAAAGAGCTTGGCATGTTCTGGTCTGTCTACTTCTGGTATGTCAACCAGAAAAGGAAGGTTAATGAAAACATACTCCCATTGATGAGCAGGAATAGTGAGACAGTGACAGCAGCCAAGGAGAAGGCTGAGATACTGAACAAACCATTTGCTTTGTTCTTCACTGCCAACCTCTCTCATTACACCTCCTAAGCTAATGGCCTAAGACAAACACCAGAGGAGTAAAGTCCTTTGCACTGTAAGAGAAGATAAGGTTAGTGACTGCCAGGGGAACCTGAACATACACAAGTCTGTGGGACCTGATCCGATGTACCCCATAGTCCTGAGGGAATTGACCGATGGAGTTGCCAAGCCACTCTGCATGACATTTGAAAAGTCCTGGTGGCCAGGTGAAGCCCTTAGTGACTGGGAGAGTGGAAACATTGCACCTGTTTTTAGAAAGGGTGGAGAGGTGCACCCTGGGAACAGCCAGCCTCTCAGCCTCATGTCTGTGCCTTGTAAAATCATAGAACAGACCCTCCTAGAAGTGCTGATGGCACATGGTGGACAAGGATTTGATTTCAGGCAGCCACAGCACCCTTTTCCCTAAACTGGAGAGAGATGGATTTGATGGGTGAACTGCTTGGTGGATGGTAGTGGTCAATGGCTTAATGTCCAGATGGAGATTGATGACATGTAGTGTTCCTCAGGAGTCCATACTGGGACCAGTGCTATTTAGTATCTTCATCAATGACACAGCAGCAGGACTGAGACCTCAGCAAGTCTGCAGCTGAGTGATGTGGTTAACGCAGCTGAGGTACAGGCTGTCATGCGGAGGGAACTCCTGGACAAGTTTAAGAAGTGGTCCTGAGGTCCTGCACACGTGTCAGAACAGTCCTCAACATCAATCCAGGATGGAGATTGAAGAACTGGAGAGCAGCCCTGTGGAGAAGGGCTGGGAGTACTGGTGGGGGCAAAGCTGTGTCCTGGGCTGATCCCCAGCAGCATGGACAGCAGGGGCAGGGAGAGGATTCTGCACCTCTGCTATGCTCTGCTGAGACCCTTATGCAGTGCTGGGGCCAGCTCTGAAGTCTTCAGCAGAGCAGAGGCAGGGGCCTGTTGGAGTGGGGCCAGAGGAGGCCTCAGTAATGCTGATAGGGCTGGAAGGGCTCTGCTGGGAGGCCAGGCTGAGAGAGTTGGGAGAAGGCTCCAGGGAGATTTTCTGGTGGCCTTTCAGTGTTTAAAGGAGAATGGTGGGTTAAACTAAAAGAGGGAGACTCAGGACAGAAGGAAGAAATGTTTTATGATGAGCTTGGTGAAACACTGGCCCAGGCTGCCCAGAGAGGTGGTAGATACCTCGTCCTTGGAAACATTCCAGGTCAAGTTGTCTGGAGCTCTCAACAAACTGCTTTAGTTGCAGCTGACCCTGCTCACTGTGAGGGTGTTGGACTAGATAATCTATAAAGGTCCCTTCCAGATTAAAGCTCTCTATGAGTCTATAATACCAAACAAGGGAGAAAGGGTTGAAGGCCCTGGGTGTTTCAGTGCTCCATGGAACCTGGGTGCATGCTCAGGCTGTGACAAACTCACACACACACACACCCAGCTTCATCTACTCAGTCATTCCAAAGCCTGGTGAGGTCTGATAAATGGCTCTTGACTCAGCAAAACATTGCAATATGACACTGCAGAGTTCACACTGTGCATGTTTCTTCATCCCAACCATCTTCGACCTAGGTAGAAATGAATACATTTGTTAAGAAAGAGCTGTGGATGAACTCCTGCAAGTAGGTTGAGCTTTCTGGGCAGCCTCAGTTGCATGAGCTGTTGCAACTGGACATTTTGGAGTGTGCCAGCTGCTGCTTCCATCATCCGTTTTCCTGGGTGAGGATCTTGGGACACAACAACCCCAAGCAGTTCTACAGGATTGGGGTAGTGTGGCTGGAAAGCTGTCCGGCAGAAAGGGACCTGGGGATGGTAATAGACAAACAACTCAATATGAGCAAGCAGTATGCCCAGGTGGCAAAGAAAGCGAATAGCATCTTGGCTTGTATTAGAAATGCTGTGTCCAGCAGGAGTGGGGAGGTGATTGTCCCCTTGTACTTGGCTCTGGTGGGGCCACACCTCGAGTATTGTGTCCAGTTCTGGACATCTCATTACAAGACAGATGTTAAGGTGCTGGAGCGAATGCAGAGGAGGGCAAGGAAGCTGGCGAAGGGCCTGGGGAATAAAACTTGTGAGGAGCAACTGAGGGAGCTGGGGCTGTTTAGTTTGAAAAAGAGGAGTCTGAGGGGAGACCTCATCGCTGTCTGCAGCTACCTGAAAGGACATTATGGAGAGGTTGGTGCTAGTCTCTTCTCACAGGTAATTGGTTTTTACCAATTACAAGAGGGAATCATCTCACACTGTGAGTGGTTAGGTTTGGACTGGACATTAGGAAACATTTCTTCACAGCAAGAGCGGTCAGGCATTGGGATGGGTTGCCCAGGGAGAGCATTTAATCACCACCCCTGGATGTGTTTAAAAGTCTTTTGGATGTGGTGCTTGGGGGTATGGTTTAGGGTGCACCTTGTAGAGTAGGGATATTGTCTGCCCTTGGTGACCCTGAGGTTCTTTTCCAACCTGCATGTTTCTGTGATTCTGTGATCTGGAGGAACTCAACCAGGTGTCCAGCAAGCTGAGCAGCTCCAGTGTCACAGACTATTGAGCTGCTGGAGGAGCTTCTCAGTAGGCCCAGATGGCTTTAACTGCCCAAAAGCCCTGGGAATGTGTTGTCCAAATGACAGCGGGACCTGGGATCTGTTTCCTGGTGCTTTTGGGACTGCTGTCACTGCAGACACAGCAATACCAGACTGGGGATCTCTGTCTAAGTCAAAGCTCTTTATGAGCCTCCATGATATCTCTGTTTACCCCTGTCTGGCAAGGCAATATCCGCAGACCTGCCTATCCCTTCTTGCAGTCAGGAATGCATCCCTGATCGCAAAGTTATCTGAGGGATCAGCGTGGGCAGCTGAAGCAGATATGCTGCTGTCACTCTAGCAAGGTGTCAGGGCACTTCTTCCAGTTTTAAACTGCATGACAAGGACAGAGAAGCTATTTTCAGGCTCATCCTTCACTCCCTGACTTGAGTCATGTCTGGGGTCAACTTGCCTAGTTGCAACACACTCTTCTAGGAGCAGGACTACCAGTACCTCTGTGTGACCAGCTGTGGTGCCTTGGCTGAAGCATGAAAATATGGGAATCAGACAAATCCAATAGGCAAAATTGTATGCGAAAGTTCAAAACCATGTGCATGCCACCTGCCTGTGCACTGCAGGCATCTTATTGTCTGCCAACTGCCTCCTGAGTCCCACCTGACCTTGTGAGACAGAGCTGCCAGACTTCAGAGTCATGTTCTTTGCACCAAGCTGAGTCCAGCCATCCCACTCTAGCCCCTGAGGTGTGTGGTGGTGTTAAACCACTCCTTGGGGCTGTCACTTGTACTTGAGCTATGTGAAAAAGAAAGAGAAATACCTTGGCCCCTGAGGGGAGGGTGGAAGGGTGGGTGTCTGAATTTGCTGTGTGTAGACTCAATGCTGACATTGTCCTGAGGCTGCCTACAGTTTGACTTGTGGGTCTGTCCTTCAAGTTTCTGAATAAACACTCCTGGTTGTGCTGCAGGAATGTGCTTTCCTTCTTAAGAAGAGCCTCCAATTTGTTTGTATTGTTTTTTCCTGGCCTCTGCAAATAAATAGACACGGCTCTCTGGGGACACACAGTGATGGGCTGCAGTGAGGCATTTGTGTAGTTCACCATGGAAGTGTTTTGGAGGTGATAACCTCACCAAAGCTCTTCCCTGCAGTGCAAGGGAGACAACATCTGGATGTCTTGCACAGAAGGACTATCAATGAAGAGAGCAATGTGCCAGCAGACCATCTTTACATCTCTGTCTTATGACTGAAAGGGAGCAAACAGCCTTGCAGAGCCCCGTGGGAAATGAATAGATGGTGTCATAGCAGCAGCATCAGGTGAGCAGGTTGTGCCCTCTCCTCTGAACCCCCTGGGCAGGGTCCAGGGGAGAGCAATAGGGATGATCAAAGCCTTGGACAATTCTGAGCAATGCTCCAGGATAGCCTGGGGAAGAGCTTTTAGTGAGGAAAAGGCTTTCAGTAACAGCAACTGCCTCTGGAGCAGAAAATGGTAGATGCCAGGTTAGATTAGACCTCACATCTAACCTAGCTTGTCTGGTTTATGCTGTTCAATACTGTGTCCAGATGCAGCATTAAGTATACCAGCAATAGGTTTGTGGTGTGTTATGGTACTGAGGTGTCCCACCTGGTGGTTCCAGGAAAGTGCAGAACTGGAAGAGGTGTATGGGGATGGATTACATGACCAGCTGGCTGTGACACTGACACAGCTCCCAGGCTCACAGGGTAGTCACTGATTTCAGACTCACTTAACTGTGTGATGCATCCGAGACTGTTACCCGGAGGCCTGCACATGGGCTGCGTGTAGAGCGGCAAGTCAGAGCGGCATGATCCCCTGTGTATGATCACAGCAGCTGTCCTTGGAGAGTTTCCATTCACACTAAAGTGCTTTCCAAAGCTGATCAGAGACCTCAATCAGTCGTTCTGTAGAAGTGCAACACGTGGTGCAGGACTGAACTGAATTCAGGAGGCAAGTCCTGGGTTAGCCAATGCAAGCAAATTGAGACCTTTGAATGCTTTGGTTGTGTAGCCTCAGAGGTATTTCATGAAAGGTGAGTCGTGTCCCACATGGTAGAAGTGGGAGACAAAAGAGTCAAGGGACCCTCAAGGAATGCTGATGCACACTGTTACCTTGATTGGAGTCTGCCCTGCCACCATCCCAAAGGTGGCCCTGACACCAGGAGCAACCTACACCTTAAACTGGGGAACCAGCTGGTAACCTGCAGTTCCTGGAGAGCAATTCTGGGTAATCAGTTCTGTTTGGAGGTTGTCTTCAAGTTCTGGAGCAGAGATCCAGGGTCCTTGCATTCAGGGTCTCCACCTGGACTCTTTTCATGTGTTACATGGGCTGATTACTATTGGGATAGGTACCTGGATAAAAAGCTGAGTAACATCTCATATGAGAAATGTGGATGTGACTATTTCCAGGTTACATCAGCTCTGGAAGTAGTGGTGCCTACTAGGAGCATAGGAAGTTGTCTTTTCCCATGCTGAAAAAAACCTTCCCTTCATTAAATAGCCTCCTATAGGGAAAAAAAAGTACATATTCAGTACCTTCTTCACCAAGATATTTGTGTTTCTTGCTGCTCCCATGTGGCCTTTCTCACAGGAATGTGGGTGAAGTAACAGTCACAGTGCAGAGCCCTGGTTTGTGAGATGGATTTGAGACGAATGTTTTGACTGCAGGCTTTTAATAGCCCTTTCTGGGAATTGGTTCATGCCTCTTTTCCCTCAGCCTTGCATTAAACCAAACCAAACCAACGACAACAACACAAAAACCCAAGACAACAAATCCTGCTATTGAAATAAGCCTGTGCACATCATTTTATTGTTCACCATGGCTAACCTAAATGTGCCATCAGTATGGAGCACGCAGGATCAATTAATCACCTGGTTCTAGGCTGAGGGAAGCTATCAGAAAGCTCATATGTGTTGGCATTCCCCATCTCTCAAAATCTGGATATCTTGTTTGGATTTCCTAGAATAACACAGGGAAATAAAATGGGAAAAAGGTCAAAACATTCTCCCCAGTCATACTTTGGCTCCTGTCCAGCTCATGGAACAGAGCTGATCATTATAAAATTGGCTTGCTCGTTTTCCTGTCTAAAAAGCTGAGGTGGCTGTAGGCCACTTTGGCCCACAAATATCCTCTCCCTGGGTGCACAACACTGATGGTGGGTCTCCAGCCTAGCTTGCTCACAGCAGGGCTGTCCCCAGAGGGAGGTTATGGTGGCCATGGCTCTGTGTAAGCCACAGAATCACAGAATGCTAGGGGTTCGGGCATCACCTAGTCCGATCCCCTTGCCAGAACAGGACCACCTAGAGTGGGTTGCACAGAATGGGTTTTGATTGACTCCAGAGAAGGAGACTCTACAACCTCTCTGGGCAGCCTGGTTCAGTGCTCTAGCAGCCTCAGAGTAAAAAATTCTGTTCTTCACTCAAACAAAAAAATACAGCATTGTGTTAGCAGAATTCAGAATCTTCTTGAGTGCTGAACATAAAATCATAAAATTAAGTAAGAAAAAATCAGCTTCCTCAATAGCAAGGTTGGCTCAGGAGACATGTGTTCTATCTGTACTCCACACTTGCCTTCAAAAAAGGATGGCAACACCCCACTACATCCATGATGCACCACCTTCCTGGGGACGATGCTTCCCCTGCGTGCAGCCTGTACTTTCTGTGTCTGCTGCTTCTGTCTGTTGCCCCATGTTGCATCACCTGCCACCACTGAGGAGGGTGTGACTCCATCTCATTGTAACCATAGACTGTTGCGAGATCCTCCAAGCCTTCTCTTTCCCAGATTAGCTGAGTGCAACAGCTCTGCACTTCCTCACAGCTTCCCTTGACAAACTATTCCTTCTGCAGCCCAGCGCACAGGTGGTGTCAGTTGCCATGCAATTTCACCACTGACCTCTGCCAAACCTGATCTTCACCCTTTGTCCCTTTCTAGCAGGAGCCTCTGCTCAGAGAGCCACTTCCCAGCCTGGATAAAAATCACTGCCCCAAAGCAACCCTTGTGCTTCTCGTGAGGTCTTTGTTGCCCTAATTTTCAGGTTTGTGATGCTACCTTTGGTTTAAAACTCTGTCAAAAGAGGACTGAGGCAAATAATTGTGCATCTGCATTTCCCAAAAGTCTCTTTGAAGAACTCAGTGGTGCTATTTGACTGTCCAGACTAGATGCCTAATCAACCTTTATGCTCATCTAAGTGCAAATCTCCTCTCTCCAGTGCCAGGCAACATCCTCTACAAGGCATCTGGTTTGTTGCCAGCTTGCAGGCACTAATGTTGGAGAGTGTCCCAGCCACAGACTCCTGACCCCACCTTTTGGATATGCTGATCCTGCAGCCGCGGGGTGGTCTGGTTTAGTAAACTGATCCAACAGATGAATATTCAGCTCTTCTGAGGGATTAGTCCTTCAACAACACAATGAGCTAAATCCCTCAGCCTGCAGCTGCACCGCAGCCGCTAGACATGATGTCAAGTACCAGACGGGAACATGCAGGCAAGTGCTTGGGGGCGTGCCTGCACCTATCCCTGGGTACTGCCAGCACAGAAAGGTGAAACTCACAGGCTTCACAGCCGTGTATCTGGCTCAGCTGACATAAAAATTCCTATTCCACTTTGCTAGCAGGAATGAAACACATGAGCATGGATAACAAGTGCTTGGCTTCAGATGCCCCAAATTAGACCCCTGGAGGTCTCTGCCAAGGGCATGAGCTTACATTTGCTCCACGCAGAGCTGACATTCATTGGTGTAGGTGTTTCCATCAGTCCCACAGACAGGCAAGTACAGGAGGGGGCAGGCCTGCAGATGGATCAGGTCTCCACACACCGGCTGGAAAACAGAAACAGCAGGACGTATTTCAGTGTCAGCAGCACCACCCATCTCTTCCTCACACAGCACCTGGGCAGGAACAAGTGCCTCTGGTGACCTGTTTCCCAGGTGGTGCACACAGAGCAGGAAAGCAGGAAACAGAGACTACAACATCTTTAAGTAGCACTCACAACCCAGGCTTTGATGAAGATCTGATGGTGGAGCACCAGTACTGGTGAGGCTGAGTATGGTTACTGGGAGTAGCCTTTGTCCCAAGCATGCCAGGCACTTAATCCTGTCTCAGGCCATAAACAAGGAAACCCAGGAACCTCTTACCCTTCTCAGGCCATTCTTTTCATTCAGCTCTGTCCCTAAAACAGAGCAGAGATTTGTGAGTGTGGCACCGGTGGCAGGAACATGAGGCATCAACAGAGGGTTATATCCAAACCAAAAGGAAGGCAGGGTTGTGCAGGTTCCACTCAGGACCCGGATCAGCTGTGTGGGTTTTGTGAGGGAGGATCAGTCTGCAGCACACTACCTTCTCAAACATCTCAGCAGCACAGCCTTCCATCCACAGCTGAGCCAGCTAGGACAAAGCTGGAAACACCTGTTCCTACCTCCCAGTCTCTTTTGACAGCCTTTTCTTCCATTCTCTGAACCAGAAGCTCCACAGAGCATCCAAGACAGAAATGTGAACCCATGTATTGCTGCTTGGGCATCTGTAGTATCTTCAGAGGCTGGATGATGGTACACAGCCAAACAAAAGCTACCCTCATGAGAGCCGCACTGGGTAGGTTCCACTTCTGCAGTCAGGCAGAGCAGAAGCCACAGTTCACAGCTCATCTGTACAGTGCACAAATGTCCTGGGAGGCTGCTTCAGGACCACCACTAAGTACACCCAGGTGGCACAGGTTTTCCAGAACCTACAAACAGCTGACCATATTGAGCACATAGTTCTCTTGCAAGGACTTGTAGGTCTTCATGGAGGCAGGAAGTAGCTGCCATCCCACTGTATGTGTTGTCCTCCTAGATCCTGGTTCCCATTTGCATTGTGGGCTGTCCAGTGTCCCATCCCTCTCTGGAGTCCAGCCTGTAACCCTTGCCCCAAACTGCTAGTAAGACATGACATGCTTGCTCCAGCCCTTCTCCACCGTGCTGCCACACTTTTTGTTTGTCTTCCTTACCTCCTCTCCAAACCACAATTTCTGTGTCCTTCCACCCTCCCACCCATTTCTGGTCCCTCCATAGTTCCCAGCCCATCAGCTTACCACAAGCAGCGACCAGAGTCACTAGTGCAGCCACCAGCACCATTGGCAGCTCCTTCGCAGGCATGGCCACGTCAGGTGCATGCACTTGTGCACTGTGCTCTGCTCGTGGCTGGCTTTATGGAGGAGGGCCCCAGCTTATCTCAGCAGTGCTGGGAAAAGCAGCATTTTGAGCAGCTTTTGATCCCTGGTGGGAACAGCTGGACTGTGCTCCCTGAGGGATCACTTGGGCATTCTCATGCAGCTCATAAGTCTCATCAGTGCCACTTGCCAGCTCTAGGTGCTGACACTGGAGGCTGCTTTATAATCCCTGTGCACTGTAGTCTAGGTTGGGCAGTTTTAATATCTGGAGATATGAAAAATCTGCCTGAAGGCATTCCTGTGTTATCTGGTATAGGTGATCCTGCTCTGGCAGGGAGGTTGGTCTGGATGATCTGTAGTTCTGTGATTCTGTGTTTTTTATAAGGGCCTGTGATGATAGGACAAGAGGCAATGGTTTTAAACCAGAACAGGGTAGATTGAGATTGGACTTTAGGAAGAAATTCTTTACTGTGAGGGTGGTGAAACACTGGAACAGGTTGCCCAGAGAAGATGCGGATGCCTCATCCCTGGAAGACCAGTCTGGATGAGGCTTTGAGCAACCTGGTCTGGTAGGAGGTATTCCTGCCCATGTCAGGGGGGTTGGAACTAGATGATCTTTGAGTACCCTTCCTGCATTCAGTTTTGGGCTCTCTAGTTTAAGAGGGGCAGTGATCTGCTGGAGAGGGTCCAGCAGAGGGCTACAAAGATCGTTAGGGGACTGGAGCACTGCCTGATGAGGAGAGGCTGAGGGACCTGGGGCTGTTGAGTCTGAAGAAGAGAAGATTGAGAAGGGATTTAATACATTTTTATAAATATCTGAAGGCTGCGTGTCAGGATGGGTGGGGACAGGCTCTCCTCCCTTGCTTCCTGTGATAGGACAAGGAGCAATGTATGTAAGCTGCAGCACAGGAGGTTCCACCTCAACACAAGAGGGAATGTCTTTACTATAAGGGTTACAAAGCACTGGAGCAGGCTCCCCACAGAGGATGTGGAGTCTCCTTCTCTGAAGACTTTCATGGTCCATCTGGATGCGTTCTTCTGTGACCTGAGCTAGATTATTGTCCTGCTCTGGCAGGGGGGTTGGACTCAGTGATCTCTTTGAGTCTTTTCCAACCCCTGACATCCTGTGATCCTGTGAACTCGAGCCATTCTGTGATTCTATGAGACATGTCCAGGTGGATACTTGCCTGACAACACTGGGCAAGACCCCAAGAGGGGCATCAAACACACAGGAGGCCTACCAGCATGCTGTGGAAAACCCATCTCATTGCTGAGTGGTGCAGAGGGGTTGGGGGGGGGAAAGTCAGCTGAGTGTGAGTAGGATGCATCAGCTACATCTTCTGCCTGTGCTGCTCTACTCATCATCATGGGTGGTTTAATACCTTGGTTTAACCTCCAGCTTGCTGAGTTGAATAGTTGCACCTGAGACTGACAGAGCAAAATTATCTTCTTGATAAGGCTGAGTGTGATGGAAGGGCGCTGTATGCATAGATGCCCAGTTTTAATACCCAAAGGTGGCACATATAGCATGGAGGACACAGAAAGGACAGCGGTCATCCATACCAAGATAACAAATTTTCAGTGAAGAGCCTCTCAACAAGCATCACCACACAGAAGATCTCAGCTGCTTTGTCCACAAGGATGCTCAGAATCAGTCTTTCCACATGAGCATCCTCATCACCTCTTTCTGAGAAGCTGAATTTTCCACATCTGTCTCCTTTTTGCTTTGGTGAATCAAAATCAACTGGTGGAGGGTGTGGTATGGAGAAAAGGACCACTGGGCAGAAGGCTGATGTTGTGTTGACTTAAAAGCTCCTTTCGGATAGACTTGATGAGATGAAGTCTGGGCCAGAAGTGACAGAGGGTCTCCCTTACCCTGGGAGTGGGTAGGAGGTGCTGTGTGCACAAGGAGCAGGTAGAGAATAGGTGTCCTACAGAAGCTACTAGCAAGCTGAGAGAGTTCCAGACACCCATAGCATGCACATTTGCACATGCTAAGGATCTGACCAGGATGATGCTCAGGACATTTCTTACCTGCAGTCTTTCCTGAGGCTTAGAAAGGTACACATTTGGCCCATCTATGACAAGAGGGAACAGCTTGGTGAGAATCCCCTGTGACCAGGGGCATATGGGCTCTGCATGAGGCTGGTTCCATGCTTGCCCTTGGGAGATCCTTCTGCCCAGCTCATAGCAGTGCTGTGAACAGACTTTGGGAAGGGGGAAGGAGCCAATTCAAGGTTCTCCTTGTAGAACTATTCCTCTGGTGTGCTGAGTTGGCTGCGCACATGTTTTATGTTCCCTCTTCACAGAGTTTACACAGCCCAATAACCTTTGATGTTTTTTTGCTCTTCCACTTTGGAAATCCCTCAACTAAAGTAAATATTTAACTGCATTAGCAGTTGTTCCCAATGCACATGTGGGCCTGTTGGTCTTGTTTAGTCTAGTGCAGAGGAGGCCTAAGGGGGGATCTGAGAGCAGCCTACAGCTGCTGGCGGGGCACTACCTCTCCTTGGTAGTGCCAGATGACAGGAAAAAGCGACAGGCGCAAGCTGCAACTATGAGATGTTCAGGCTGGGAGCTGGGAAAGAAACCTTACCTTGAAGGGTGAGCAATTCAGACCAGCAGTGAGGTGGGAGATCTCCACCCATAGTGAGCTGTCTACAAAGTTTTGGATGCCATGACCAAGGCCTGCTGTGCACAAGGTTTGGTGGGCAAGGCCTAGAGGGCCCTGCCACAAGCATGTAGGGTCCTGGAGACACAGCACCTCTCACTCTCCAGAACACATGGATGTATTTCCTTATGTGCCTACCTTTCAAATGTGGTTCCAGCTAACACTCCACTATGGGGACAACATGAGGCAACCTGCAAGCTACTCCCATGCCAACAGAATCACAGAGTTGCTTCAGTTGGAAAAGACCTCTGGGATCATCCACCTGTCAATTCAACACCATCATGGTGACCAAACCATGTCCCAAAATGCCATGTCTCAATGCTCTTTGAACATTTCCAGGAATGGTGACTCCAGTTCCTCCCTGGGTAGCCTGTTCCAATGCCTGACCACTCTTTCCATAAAGACTTTTTTCCTAATATACAGCCTAAACCAATCCTGATGCAAACTGAGGCCCTTTCCTCATGTTCTATCACCTGATCCTAGGAAGACCAACCTCCACCTCACTCCAACCTCCTTTCAAGGAGGTGTATAGAGCAATGAGGTTTCCCTTCAGCCTCCCCTTCTCCAAAGCAAACAACTCCAGTTCCCTCATCTTCATCTCACCAGACCTGTTCTCTGTACCCTTCACCAGCTTCACTGCCTTTCCCTGGACATGCTCCAGCAGCTCAGTGTCCTTCTTGTATAGGGAACAGCACTCAGCACAGTCCTGGAAGATAGCTGTCATGGGCTTTTGTGGTCTTCAAGGTTTTACTACCAAAACACCCAGATCCAGACAATGTGCTGCCACTGCAGAGAACTATGCTGTTCTGCTGGTCCTGAGCATGGTCTTACTCTTCAGAAGTGACAAGCTGAGGCTGTATAGCTGGGATATGCTGTATGCTCCAGATCACTCTCTTTAAGTGGAGGACAGACAGAAACATTTGCATCTACTCTGTGCCAGAGGCAACAGGTAATGCAATGCTGTTGGCATGTTGGCAAAAACTAGGCTTGGTCTCCCTCCACCTGGTTCCTCAGTAGTATTCAAGCACTGTGGCCTTCACGAGGCAAATTCAAATGCCACATTAAGAGATGACAAAGTGGAAGTCACTTCTAGCAAGTTCGTTTTGGCTTTTGCTTCTGTTCTCTCATACACAGGCTGGCAGCCCCTGGCAAAAGTCCTGCTTACTGTCCTCCTTGAAAAAGAAGAGGGAAGATCCTTCCTTGAGTGTGACAGGAGAATCTCTGGTGGCCTCTTGCCCTTGCATTGGCCCTGCATCTTGAGCTATGTCTGTGACACCCACACATTTGAGCTTGAGCTTTCCTCCTCTGTGCTGCACATATCATAAAGGGATGTCCTGGGCTCCCAGTGGTACAGCAGCATGTAGGAGAGCTTCTCCTCATGCCCTTCATTTGGGCCTGACCTTGAACTCCCCTCTGGTTTCTGCCACGACAGAACCTGCCACCTCCTGTCCTCACCCTCACCCAGGGCAGCCCTGCAAGATGCACAGAAGTGGCAGGTATGACCATCACAGGCTTTTCTGCAAAGCTGAAATCTTAGGCTTTCCACCAGCAAGGCAGAGAAACCCTGACCCAGCAGCAAAGAGGAAGGAGACTTCTGCTTCCAAACCTGATTTTGCTCTTGTTCTCTCATGGTGTTAGCTCTGCCTTTGTCCTTTTTCTCACACACTCACACACACCTGGCCCATGTCCATGCCACATGCATGGGATCACAGAATGACACCATGGAGTGGTGGGGCTTGAAAGAGACCTCGGGGATCATCTAGTCCAACCTACCCTGCTAGAGCAGAGTAATCTAGATCAGATTGTGCAGGAATGCATCCAGGTGGGTTTTGAAAGCTTCCAGAGAAGGAGACTCCACAGCCTCCCGGGTGACCAGGGTGCTGTTTGCAGGCTTTCCATCTGGCTGGGCACAGATGGCAGGAGGCCAGGCTGGATTGCATCACATCTTGCTCCACGTCCGCCTGGTGGCCTTATCTGTGGTGTGGCCTTGGTGTCGTCACTGCTCCACCCAGCACCTGCCTGTTCCTTGTTGTTATCTGTTGCCTTTCCTGGATTTCATGGCTGTTCTCCACCTCCTGCCTTGCAGCACTTGCATCAATACTTTAACTTCTGTTCTGCTGCTCCTGTCAGGGCTTTTGTGTGCCACCATATGCTGGGGACCCACCAACACCACAGTAACCCAGGAGCAGAATCCTTCCTTGCTCATGCCGCCCAAGCCCAGAGCATGCAGTCTATCCTCCCACTGAACGAGGGGGGACAGTCATAGAGGGGAGCAAGCACCACACTCATTTTCATCCTTAGCTCTCTCCCTGCCTCCAGGTATTTTTTGCAGGGCATGATGTTCTGCCTCTCTACTCCCTCTGAGGTCTCCCAGCAAGTAGGAAGGAGATGATTTGTTCTCCTCTGCACACACACGCACACACACACACAAAGGAGATATGCAGGTGACCAGATATTTTTTCCTTTAGATATATAAGTGAGACAAAACCTCACATCTGAGGAGGTCTGCTTGTGTAACCAGGGCAGGGAATAGCTAGCCATCACCTCTCCCCATCGATTTTGCCACCCTTTCTGGATCCAGATCACACCTTAGGCTGCCTCACTTCCTCTCTTTATGACTGTGGGTAAACACTCCCACGTGGCAGGCAGTGAGTAATCTTCACTATTTCTTTGACCATTAAGAAATTTTCTGGTGACTCTGTTGGCTGCAAGAATGTAAGACAGGGTCAGTTCATGGACATGTCCTCCTGCCTGTTGACATCAGCACCTGCAGAGAGGACAGGGCCAAGGTGGTGTTGATCTGGAGAAGATAAGAGATTTCCACCACGTCAGGCTGTGTGTCAGGTCTCAGAAGTGCAGCAGGCAAGAGGAGTACATCCTTTGCACTCCTTTCCCCCCTGCTTTATCTGCCAGCTGAAGTAGGTGGGCAGAAGTTGCTGTGGCTCATCCTGATCCAAGTACAGCTGCCACTCCTCCAGGCTGGTGCCCAAAACCTCAGTGCAACTAATAAAACAGCAAAAAACCTGGACTTTACTTTTTTCTGCTTCCAGAAAATGGTCGACATGGGGTAAAACAGACCACTATGCTGACGTAAGGGAGGAGATGGGTCTGTGTACCTGAGCTGGATGGGCAGAGCACTGAGCTAGCTGGGCTGGCACTGCTGCAAATCTATGTCCTTATGCTCTCAGCTGAAACAGTTAACTTGGATATTGGAGAAGAGGTAAATATATCAGCTCTCATAAGCACATAAATTTTCACTTTCGTTTGGGAACTTGCACCCAGTGTAGTTTACCTAAAAATCAGATCTTTTTGAGTCTCTTTCTCTCTGGATTTGCTTCTGTATGAACAAACCTGTATGGGGACCTTGGTCTTTTGTACCTACTGAGAACAGTGTTGCTAATGCCGTCTTACATGGGACTGAATGCTTCAGCATCCCACATCTAGTATCACGCTGGTGGAAAATGGACAGCACATATCCCAGGTCTGTCCTTCACAGTGATAGCTGCTCTCAGCAAGTATTGTGGAGGACATCTCTTGGCTTTTGCAGGAAAGGTTTGGTCTTCCTGATCTGCTGGTTGCTAAAGCCTCTGAAGCCACCTCAGGATGAATTAATGTAAAGAGGGGTGTAAGAGAATCAGGGAAGTCTTTTTGCTTCTCTGTGCAATGAGGAGCTGTTGCTCAGTGATGCTGCATTCACATGGATCTGTGGCAGCAGGCTCACACAGCTGTGTCTGTTTCCACTTCCTTCTACCTGCCCAACAGCATCCATCTGAAGAAAACTCAAGGAGTAACACTCCAATGCACTGTTCACAGACTGGATGTGTGGATACATTGGTCCTTTGGTCTTCAGAAGAGGAGGCTGAGGGGAGATCTCAACACTTTCTACAACTACCTCAAAGGAGGTTGGAGTGATGTGGGCACCTGTCTCCATGCAACAAATGACAGGATAAGAAGCGACAGCCTCAAGCTGTGCCAAGGGAGGTTCAGGTTGGATATTAGGAAAGTTTTCTTCACAGAAAGGGTTCTTAGGCATTGGAACAGGCTGCCCAAGGAGGCTGTGGAGTCGCCATCCCTGGAGGTATCTAAAAGAGACATAGATGTGGTGCTGAGGGATGTAATGTAGTGGTAGCAGCTTAACAGCAGTGATGGGATTGTGAGCTCTAGTTGAGCAGTTGGACTTGGTGATCTCAAAGGTCTCTTCCAATCTCAACAGTTTTATGATGATTCTATGATTCTATGCTCAGCACTTTAAATTGTAAGAGGAGGAAGAAGCAGATCTCAGTCAGAGATACTAGAAGCAGAGCTGTGTCTCCTTGAGGTTGCCAGCTACTTCTGACTTTAGAGCCCACCTACTGTGCAGGTATCATCTTTTCAAATGGCACATTTGAAAATACATTAATACATACACTTGGGTATGTATGAATTAACACCAGCAAGTGGCATTGAACAGAAGGACACTGTTTCCCCTTGTGAAATCCATCCTGCTTCATCCATCTCATTCCCACAGCTTTTGGTTTCTATTTGTCTCAAAAGCTGCAGAGTGAACTTTGTGGTTTGCAGAGCAGAGATTTCTCTGAGACAGCTGTCAAGAGTCAGGTCTGGTGTGGCCACTAAATGAGTGACAGATGCTTTTTATAGACTTCTCTCACTTCTCAAGGGGACGATAAAGGGAAAAGGGAGAGAGACTGATTGGATAGGAAAGAAATTAGACCATTTGGGATGGAAATAAGAGCAATCCAATGAATCACAGGACCAGAGAATAACAGAATATCTTAGGTTGGAAGGGACCGTACAGATCATCTAACCTCCCTGCCATGGGTAGGGGCACTTGTCAACTAGACTTGGATACTCAAGGCCTCATCCAACTTGACCTTGAACACTGCCAGGGCGAGGCTTCCACAGCTCTGGGCAGCCTATTCCAGAGTTTCACCACCCTCATACTGAAGAACTTCTTCCTAAGACCCAGTCTAAACCTACTGTCTCCCAGCTTCAAACAATTTGCTCTTGTCCTATCACTAGACAGTCTCCAGCCAAATCCCTCTGCAGTCTTCCTGTAAGATCCCTTCAGGCAGCTCTAAGGTCTCCCTGGAGTCTTCTCTTCTTCAGCCTGTCTTCATATCAGAGATGCTCCAGCCCTTGGATCATCTTTGTGGCCCTCCTCTGCACTTGCTCCAATAGGTCTGTCTCCTTCTTATGATGTGCACAACAGAACTGGATACTGTATTCACAGTGGGGTGTCATAAGAGCACAGTAAAAGGGAAGAATCCTCTCTTGTCCTTATGGCTACTCTCCTCTTGATGCAGCCGAAGAGACATTTGCCTTCTGGGCTAATGAGGATGCTGCTGGCTCATAGTGAGCTTCTCATCAATCAACACGTCCAAGTCTCTTTCTTCACAGCTATTTTTAACCCACTCTGTACCCAGCCTAGGACTGACCCAACCCAGATGCAGGACCTTGCAGTTTGACTTGTTGAACTTCATGCAGTTGTCACCAGACCACTTTTCCAGCCTGCCAAGATCCTTCTGGATGGATTCCTTCTCTCAAGTGAGTCCAGCACACCACACACCATGGTGTCATTGGCAGACTTGCTGAAACTGCATTCAATGCCACTGTCCGTGTCACTGACAAAGATGTTAAACAGCACTGGACCCACTACAGATCCCTGAGGAGCTCAACTGGTCACTGGTCAAGAGATACAAACCAATATGCAACCCAACCCTTGATGGCAATTAGTCACCATTGTCACCTCTGGGTAAGTCCAAGACTGGACTCAGTAGCAACCCCATAGAATGGGTAATGAGATGAAGACTCATGAACTTTTTCTGCTAGAGGCATGGGATATCCTCAGTCTGTAGCAGGACCTGCTGGCAGTATTCGAGAGGAAGGGAGGTCAGCAGGAGATGTTCTATACCAGCATCTGCTATTTCAGAGCTCCTTGACACCCTTTCCAAATAGTTTCACTGTGCAGAACCACCTCACAAGAACAAGTCACTATTGGTGGCAGAAATTAAAGAGGAAATGCACAAAAAGACTTCTAGGTTTGTAAGATGATGTCAAATATGAGCCGTGCACTCTGACCAGCTGGGCTAGGCTCAAGCCTTCATTTCGAGTAGTGAGAAATGCAAACTGTAGATTAAGCTTGTTGTCAGGTCTTTCATGAAACTTCTTTCCCTAGAGACAATGCTGACCCTGATTTGATTTTTCTGGGATTTCAGCAAAGTGCAGCTGGATACTGCTATTGTATCTCCAGAGCTTTCCACCTGTCTTCACCTGCTGTCTTGCCTGCTACCTCTCCTTCCAGTTATGCTCAGCCCTTCCCAACCCTCGTGATAAACCAGCACCTTGGCAGAAGAGCTCTGTAGCCCACAGTGGCAAGCAAGTGGCCTTGCAAAGCAGGATCCCAAGAGCAGGAGGTCATGCTGGGACACCCAGCCTTGTTGCTCTGCAGCAGAATGATCTGCAGGAAGTGTGGAGCCATGATCCTTGCTTTGCAGAAATGTGGTGCTTAGTGCTGCTGCCACAATGGTGCTGGAGAAAATGTGCTTGAATGGTGCACTGCTACACACAAGTGATGCTCAGCATGTCCGAGAGTGAAGAAGTAATAGATACAGGGGATGTCTTTAGGGTTTTGCATGCCTGGAAGGGAGAAATGCCCTCAAAGAGGGTCCTCCCTGTCCCACACTGCAGGACACACTCATTGCAAGTCAGGCAATTTTCCCAATCCTTGTGATCCAGCTTCTTGAAGTCCTGAAAGAAGATGCATCCTCCTCACCAACTCTGTAGTTTCAGCAGCTTCTTGGCATGCTTCTGTCTGTCCTGTTGACACTCCTGGAAGAAGCATTTCTGCTAAGGCAGTTCCATTAAAATTTTCTGGAGAGCACAGATGTATGGCATCTGGAATTGAGAGCCTGCATGGGCTGGAGTTGAGAACCTGCGTGGACTGAAGTAAGAGCCTGTGTGGGGTGAATCCAGAGCCTGGACAAGCTGGAGTAAAAGCCTGTGTGGGCTGGAGTCCAGAGCCTGCGTGGGCTGAGTGAAGAGCCTGTGTGAGCTAGAGTCAAGATCCTGTGTGGGCTCAGTCTAGAGCCTGCATGTACACAAAGGGTCAAGGTGCTCAGTGCCAGCAGAGGGCACCTGTGAACCGGGGCACTCCCCGCAGGATTCTCCCACCCAGCTCAGGTGCAGAGCCCCATTGCTACTCACCATTGCCCAGCTGCATCTGGCCCTTCCCTAAATACCCACGTCACCTGCCTGCCTCTCATCTTGCCTGATTCTTGCTTCAGCTGTGATCATTGCAGGCACTGCGCTCAAGTCCTGGGGCAGTGTGCTGTATGTTTTTTCCTCTCATGAGAAGCTACCAGGGCTGTGGGCTTTCAGTCCAGTGTAATCAGAGGTTGCTCTCACAAGAAGGGTCTGATGCTGTCCCTTCCTGAAGCTCAACTCCCACTGTCCCTGGAGAAGTCAATGCTGAACTTGGGGTAAGCTGGTAGGAGAGATACTGTGAGGGCTATGATTCTCTGTGTCCTCCCTGTCCAGAAAAGAGCTTGTGAGGTTTGACACAGAGGTATTTGGAAGGACTAGGCCAGCTCCTGCACCTCCATTGTCCCAGCCACCTTCATGTCTGCAAGGCCACACACTTAGAGAGCCAATGTTTCACTGCAGACCAAGGGAGAGGGTATTTCCATCTGGATACACCCCTACAGTGCTGGTGGCGACCATGTGCTGCTCTTCATGGAGTGGTTGCCACCTGACAAGAGTTGGTGCTACCTCCATGGCTAAGACACTGGCACATTTGGCACATAGCCACATTCTTTCCTGGATTCTGCCATGCTCCTTGAGAACTTTATTTTTCTTCTAAGGCTACAGGACTTATAACTTTGATTTTCCCACTCACATTTTGATGCCTAGCTACGAATGTCTCACCACATTACTGGTGAACTTTCACTCTGTTCCACCCCAACGGCTTGTTTCAGCAGGTATTTTGGATATTTATGAGCTCTTCCAACTGCCAAGTTCAATTAAAATCAGATTTCCAAGTTATTAGGCATGGTGGATGGACAGAAATATTCATGTGCAGCAAAGCAGTACCGTCACACTGTCTTGCCCCCCTCCCCCCCCTTTTTTTTTTTAGGGGAGGAAAAGGCTAAAAATCAGCTTAAAACAAAAAAAAAAAAAAAAAAAAAAAAAAAAAAAAAAAAAAAAAAAGAACACCACCATAAGGAAACTACATCAGGCATGACTGGAAAAGTGAGATTTACAAGAACTCTTCACAGGTTAGGCTGGGGTGGAGATCGCAGTCGTGAAAAACTGGAGAGGGCTGACAAGGCTGGACCCTGCCTGAGGGCGTGCACGCCTGCATTCTTCCTGTAGGTCCTGTGTTTCTGTTCACAGGTTCAAGAGGAAGTCTCTTACCTCCGTACCAAAGCCGGACATGCTGTTACGTGCTTTCACTTACATCCCAGTGTTTTCCCATGGACACATGATTGCACCTTGGTCTTCTGTGCAGAGTGCAAATGATCCTTGGCTGCAGCAGAGGCTTCTCTTGTCACAAAAACCTGCTCTACTTTCAGAGCCTTGCTAAGGGTGAAGAAAACAGTAGTTCCATGAGACACAAAAAAAAAAAAAAAAAAAAAAAAAGGGCAGTATTTTCACCACTACAATTCGTGGTAGAGTGCTATAACAGATCTGTGGCAAAACATGTTAGATAGTTCCTGACTCTCTGATGTTTGCAATCTGCGATGTGTTGAAGCTTCTTTGGTGATTGCTAGCTGGATTTAAGATGTGACATGCATAACAGCATCATGAGAAATCACACTGACTCTGCCTTGAGTCACAGTTGAAGTCTGATGCTCTACAAGGAACTTTTCCCTACACATGCCCAGTTTAAAACTGAAAGAAAGAAATTTTCCTAGCACAAGGTCCAGTATTTGCTGACAGTAATGAAACATGGAGACTCTGGAACAACCAGTAAGCTCTAAAGAATGAATTCCCTAAATGAATTATCAGAAAAGAGTCATATTTGCTGAGTAGCCTTTCAGTCCATAAAAGGTACCTGGAGAGCCTGGAGACCTTGAAAGCTGGGTTTTCTCTTTGAAGAAAGCAGTTTACAAGCTGATCCTCAGTTAAATGTTGACTAAGAATGTCAGCAGTGATGGCATGAGTGTCATGGATGCCAGCATTGTCATTATGAAGGGCTCGTAATGATAGGACAAGGGGCAACAGCTTTAAGCTGGGAGAGGGCAGATTTAGACAGGATACTACAAAGAAATTCTTTATAGTAAGGGTGGTGAGACACTCAAACATGTTGCTCAGAGAAGTGGTGGATGCACTGGGTCAGGCTGGGTGAGGCCTTGAGCAACCTGGAGATATCCCTACCCATGGGTTGGAACTAAATGATCTTTAGGGTCCTTTCCAACCCAAACCACTCTATGATTCTGTGTTTTGATGATTATTGGATTTACCTGTAGTTGTCAGAAAGAACTAAGAGACATGTAGGTGAACTGAAAAGGTGAAGTAGACGTCTCTGTTCCTGCACCTTGACTGCAGGATTACTCATTCCTTTTGAGTTTCTGCATGGTGAAAGCAAAGCCTGTCTTTCAGATGAACTTTCAGGTGGTTGGTGGGAGAGACACTGAGCCCTGAAGTTAATTCCTTGTTCTATAAGGAAAAGGAAATTCCTTTGTCCAAGAGCAAGACAGATTTCTTCGTAATCAAGATTGCCCCTTGACATCACAGGCTATTTCAGGGTTTAAAGACAAGTGCAGACTCTCCCACTGATTCAGGGCAACAGTCACATTTCCTGGGTGTTCTCTTCCTGCTTCTGCTCTCTCAGTACAGCATCACAAACTGAGGCCATGCCCTAATGACTTTCACCACAGCCAGCAGGAAGGAAACCTGTGTGTAGCATTTAACAGCTATAGTCCATGAGATCAGATGACAAAACATTGGCCTGGTGAGGTCCAGCTAATGCAAACCTCAACAGAAACCATGAGAGACAGCCACAGGTAGTATGTGAGCTTACAGAGGAATGTCTGACTGGAGACTAGGAAGCAGTGGTGTTGTTGGAGGTCAAGGGCTGGGATACAGCACACTTCTTCAAAGACCACAGGGTATTAATCTGAAGAAGTACCTGTGGCAGTCATTCAATGAACACTGAAGGAGCATCCAAACATGTTGGACAAGAGCCCAGCTCCACAGACCAGTGTTTTGGCAGCCCACCAGGCAACAGTGGAGGCCAATGCAATGAGCAGACCATGAGTGCTGAGGGAAGTGGAAGTGGCATGTGGGTCTGTGGAGAAGTAGTTTTAACCAATGAGATGAACATAGATTCACTTATCTTTGCAATGACTTTGCTTTTGTGAGACTAAACTAAACAGAATAATAAATAGCAGCATTAAGGACTGCTAGCAGGAGTTATTTACTGCACTTAAAAACCACTTGAGTGTCACCTGGTGTCCCTGAAGCACTCTGAGGCTCTCAGGGCTAACCACATAACGTGCAAACCAGCCAGATCTCCAGCAGATTTTTGCCTGGTCAGCCATCAGTCTCACCTACCCTGTAAGTCACTGATGCCTACTGATTCCTCTCCACTCGTACATGAGCACAATGCCTGCTGCAGCACACAAGGGAACTGCAAGGTTAGTACCTTGTCATTGCTCTGGGCAACACTAAACCACTCCATCATCATCCCCACCACTGCAGACTGAGATGGGGTTACAGGACAGTTCCAAGGATGTTTCTTCCCAGGCTTAATCACTTGCCAATTATAAGAAACACATATAACTTTGCAGGAAGCTGGATGGTGTCCAGACCTGCTTCCCCAGGCACTTCTACTAGCTTGATGATGGACATGAGGAAACTCCTTCCTCAGGAATGTAGGACAGCTCTGGGACAGAGCACCAGGAAGGAGGAGATGCATATGCTGGGCACCTTTCAAGGCTCTAGTGATAAAAACCCGCAGATGACTTCACCTACTGCTGGCAGCTGTCCTGCCCCAAACAGGACATTTGGCTGGACACCTCCAGAGGGCCATGCTAAGCACCGTTGCTGGGTTCCTGTGGTACATTAACAGAAAAGTTGACCTGGCCGATTTGCTTTGCAGCCAATGTGTTGAAACAAGCTCCACCAAGCTGACAGAAAACTGTCCTTCACTCTCAGTTGTGCCAAGGGAAGGCTACCCGCGACCTTCCATGGGTCAGGAACCCAAAACACAGCCTGTGCTACCTTGCAGCACCTCGTAGGGTTCTGGGGTAGGATGACACGGCAGGATATCACGGGGGGGAGAAGATGCTGGGGCAGGATTCCGGGGGGAGGGATGCTAGGGCAGGACGTCATGGGGTTGATGCTAGGACAGGATGCCAGGGCAGGAAGCCGGGGCAGGGTGTCATGGAGGGGTTGCCGGGGCAGGATGCGCGGTGAGGATGCCGAGACAGAATGCCGAGCAAGGGGCGGAGGAATGGAATTCTTGATCGGGCTGTCGAGGGCGGTCCCGCTGGTGCTCCCTGCGGGGGCGGTTCGACGGGAAGCTGCGGGCGGAGCACAGGACACAGATCTCCACCCTCGGGGCGGGCGGAACAGTCGTGACTCCCGCCCCGTCCCCGTCCTTCCCCCGTCGTCGGCTCAGCTTGGCGCGGCGCGGGCGGCGCTCCCCGCCAGCGCAAGCGGCATGAAGGAGACGTCGCTGCCCGGTACCTCGCTGCAGCGGGCCTGTCGCCTCCTCGTCGCATTTTGCGCGCTCCATCTCTCAGCCACGCTGCTTTACTACCTGGCGGGCAGCGCCCTGGGGCCGCCCGGCAGCCCGGAGCCCCCTCCCCGCCGTCCTCCGCCCGCTAACCTCTCGCTGCCGTTCTCCCGCCCGCCACTGCCTCCCGCCGGCCGGCCCCGGCCCCCATTCGCCGGTTCCTCGTCGAGCCTTTGCCCCGAGCCTTCCCCGCTGCTCGGTGAGTGCCACCCCGTCGGGGTTTGGGTGGTTGTTTGCTTTGGGTTTGTTTTTTTTTTTTTTTTTGAGGGAGGTTGCTCCGCTTCCTATCTTTCTGCCACCCGCCGCCGAGGACCGCGGTGAGGCCGTCGGGTTGTAGACGCGGATTTAGGAACTCGGACATCGCGGGCGGCCCCCACCCCGACGGCACCTCCCGATGTCCCCTCGTTCGGTATCTGCCTCCGTGGGGTGGATGTGACAGCGGCGTGGCTGTTCACGGGTGCCGAGGGGAATTGTGGGAGAATCCCCGGGGACCCCAGTGTGGATGAGGAGTGGAGTATCGAAACACGGATGTTCTCGCCAGGAAGGACCCGTTGGCCAAGCCGACACCCCTGGCGCTGAGCGCTCTCTCCCCGTCCGGCTAGATTTCTTTATGGTTGCTGGAGAGGTTGGGTAATTTCCTCTGGGAACTCTACCCAAAGTACTCCCCTTGCGCAATCTCACGGGGAAGGATCAGACGGGCTGTTTGCTCTCTGCAGACTCCCGCAGCCTTTTGTGTGCGCCGACCTGCGGCAACATATTTGGAAGTGCCCTCTGAGGGAGGACCATGAATACAGTTACTATGTATCACTCCATCCATCCCTTCGCCCGTCCATCCACCCAAGTGTTGCCTCCCATGTATTTGTGCTGCGATGCAGTATCCTGCTACGTGGCAGCCTTGGTGCGTGTTACATCTGCATGGCATCTATGCTCCCCGCAGCCTTTGCCAGAACTGACTGGGTGCTAGCAGGCTGTTTGTGGGTTTGCATCTTGCTGGAGGTGTCATTGGTCCTTTGTAGCTATGTGATCTGCAGGCTTTGTCACAAGGTGGAGATGAGGGACAAGTAGGTTTCAGCTCTTTTCCTCCTTGTCATAGAATCATAGAATGGTTTGGATTGGAATGGACCTTAAAGGTCATTTAGTTCCAACCTCGCTGTATGTAGCTGCAGCTCATTGAAGATCCTTACATTCAATAGGTGACGTTTGTTGGTGCAACTTGCTGACATCCCAGTTGATGGTGCCCTGGCCACAAGTTATTTGGGCCTTAGAGCCTGGGAGGATCATCTCCCTCTCCATTAGTGCGCCATATTAGCATGGGTGTCTTTATCACCAGAGATCACAGTGGGGAAGAGACTTTCAAGAAGATACCTGTGGTTTTCAACTTAAGAAACCAACACAGAAATTCACAGTTTCTGTGAGTGCTGGCTGGTCAGCTGTTTATGGATCAATGCATCTGAGCAACAAATGACTGGTTTGTTATTTTAGGAAGGTGGTTTTGAGGTCACTAAAAGGAACTGTGCTCTGTTTTGTTGTTGTTTTTGATTCATATCTTTCACTTTTTTTTCCCACCCTCGGTAGATCATTTTAATGTTGAAAGTGGCTGCCCAAGCCTGCCCTCATGGAGTGGATGTGGGAGTCCTTTATGAATATGGCTTTGCTTTAAATGGCCTCCACTTACCCTGATCCTCTCAGGAGTGAGTCATGTGCTTTAGAAATGACTGGAGTTCAGAGAAATGTTCTTAGTGTCCCCAAGATTCAAAGCATTATCAGAATCAGTCACTGAAGGATCAGATGATATTTTTTTATTCTGCCTTTGTAATCTTCTTGGTGCAGTTTACCAAATTTGCCACAGGCCAAGTGAGGCTGCTGGAAGTAGTTACAGAGTGCTTACAGAACCCTGTAGAATGTACCTCTTTGTAACATGGTAGGCAAAAGGTAGTGGTATAACCCTCAGTTATATATCTTGTGGAATGATGAAGTCAGATGCAGACTGGCACCATCTTGACTTCAAGGTCTTGTAGCTACCAAGTAGAGAAAAAGCTAGGTAAATATTTGGGTGGTTTTTCCTGCCTTTTCAGGTTTTGGTAGCAAAACCTTTTCAAGTTTTTTCCATGGTCTTGTCAGGTTTTGCTAGCACTTGTAGAACAATCATTTTGTGTCTCAGATGTTGGTCAGATCTGAGTCTGCCTTGATCCGCATGTCATGTATCTCCAAGGCCAGTGTGGGGGATGAAGAGACACACACTCCATGGGTATTTGGAAAGCTTCATTGTCCCACCTATAACTCATAAACATTCTTTTTGTTCACAAATCTTTTTATCATTACAAAGGTAACAGGCAGGAACCATCAAGGAACTTGCCATAATTCCTGCCTTCCTGAAACCATGCAGAAGTGTGCTGACAGGATCAAGTAACTCCAACCGCTGTTTCCTCACTGAGCTCATTAAAACTCACTATTTCTTTTTTTCTATCTGTTTTCTGCCTCTTTCCTCTCCCCCATCTTTGGAAAGCAAGTACTGAAATCACACAGGATGCGTGTGACTGAGCTGCTCAGGCTTTTTGAACCCACAAGTAGCCAGGTAGTCATTTCAAAGGCCCAGAATTTTCTTTCTGGTGATGTTTAGAGAGAATAGTTTACAGTCCCTGCCATCTGGCTCTGTAGCAAAATGCACTAGCTGAATGAGGTTTAATCTCCACAAGAAGCTGCCAAATTTTAAATGGTTTTATGGTTCAGTTGCCTTTATTTATAATTTTAAAAGCACAGATCATGGCTAGGGAAATAATACTATAATTTGTCTTTGAATTAAAAGCCCTTAACAGCTATGAAATTCTCCAACATAAGGTCATATAAGCATTTTGGACTTATTCTCTAGGTTAGAGCTGTATGCCAATGAGTATCTTAAATGATCTATTGAGGAGCAGAGGCTGCTCACTGTGGTAAGATTTCAGCCCAAAAGCAAGTAAATTGAGACCTATTCTGCAGGTTCCCCAAACTATTCAGAGTTAAACTGTTGCTCTATAGAGGCAGAATATATATGTTAGCCTAAGTGCTTTCAAGGCAGTCAAATTCTTTTATTCTACCTTTTTCTGTGAGGTATTTGTGTTTTGGTGGTGGGGAAATGCTATGCCTGTTGGTCTTAGGGTGGAGTGCATCTTGACTAGATGATCTTTTACAGTCATTTCCAACCCGTAACATTCTGCAACATTCAGCTGTGAGATTTCTCTCTCTGCATTTCAGAGATGTCATGTTCAAGTCCTGCCCAGCCAAAGGCACATTTTTTTAAGTGGATATTTATTTTAGAGGCTACAGCTGCCTCTGTAGCCATTTTTAGCCCTGGTTTAGATGCCAAGAGCAACTGATAAGGGATAGCAGACGAAAGAGTTGGATTTTTGCCCTCAGCCCCATTAGCATCTCATGACAAAGACAACCCAAGTGCACTACATGTTGCAGGCAGGTGTCTGGCTCAACAGCTTTTCACTCCCAGGTTTAAGATCAGAAAAATGACAAACACAAACCCTAATAATTTAGTGATGTTGACAAAAGAAATACAGGTATGGACCATTGAACTGCCCGAAAGCACCAGCCATTCAAGATGCACATATTTTCACTAAGGTTTGAAAAATAACGCCATTTTCAAATGTCTGTTTGTTGGGAGGTATTTGGCTTCACAAGAAAAGCAACTGTTTCATAGAACCATAGAATGGTTTGGGTTGGAAGGGCCCTTGAAGATCTTCCAGTTCCAACTCCCTCACCACGGGCAGGGATACTTCCCACTAGACCAGGCTGCTCAAAGTCTCATCCAGCCTGGTCATGAACATCTGTGATCTCCAGGGAGGGGACATCTACAGCTTCCCCAGGCGACCTGTTCCAGTCTTTCACCACCCTCACTGTGAAGAATTTATTACTAATATCCAGACTAAACCTACCCTCTTCTGGCTGCAATCCATTTGCTCTCATCACCAAAAAGTCCCTATACTAAAAAGTCCACTTCCTTGTAGGCCCTCTTCAGGTACTGGGTTTTTTTTGAGGTTTCTTTTTCAGGTTTCTTTGAGGTGCCATAGTCCTGGGTAGAAACTGCTGCTTCCCACTACTAGTGAGGCATGTTTGATAAAACAAGAATTGAGAGAAAGGAGCATTTTTGGCCAGCTTGTGTATGAGCAGCCAGGGGGGAGGACATAACTTATAGGCTTTCTCTTCAATGCATTGTTTCTGAAGTCTGCAGCCACTCTAAATTCTAGATGCTGAAGATAAATGATAAGGATATTCTGATGCTTTGAGATTTGTTTGAAGAAGACAGGAGGGAGCCTGTCAGGTCAGTGGCGATGCTTAGTGCCTGTATCACAGAAGGTTGTATGCTGCCTGAGAGGTTAGTGAATTTACAAAAGAAGTTTAAGGCCTCTGTATATGTGTGCATCTTGTGGGCAGTGGTAGAGCACTGGCAGAAGACTAGTGGAGTGTAATCTGAGGAAAGAAAGTGATAGCTTAAGACTTGCTGAAAATTTATTTTTTTAAAAAGAAAACTTTTGGCGGTGACTGTGCTGGAGTGGATACGTAGCTCTGGCATGCCTGGGGTCTGGTTCCTGACACATCACCCATCTGTAGTCCTGGGTTCTCATCTCTCTGTGGGCTGGGGAGTTTCTGAATCTGTGGAGCCACCTGTGGCACCACTCAGAGGAGAAAGCTTTTGCTTTACACACAGCATCTCCCCCTCCTCTCTGGATTTTTTTATTTTTTTTTTGAACCTTACCAATACAGTTTCCATCTCCACCCCCACTCCCCTCCCCCATGATTGAGTGCTACAGGCATTACTTGGCCACATGCTGGAGTTATGCTGTGTCACTTCACTGTCTTGTTTTGAAAGAGTAGAAGAGAGACTCAAATAGAAGAGCATGGAGAGGGCTGGAGAGAGGGGAAGCCTAACATGTAAATCGGTTTGCTCAAAGTTAGGCTTTCTTGGCCTCAAAAGAGAGGTTGAGAAACTGTGTTGAACTTCTCCAAAGCATATGCTGAAGATGTTTGAAAGGAAGCAGACATGGGATCCTGGCAACATAGCTCTGCAGCTACCCAAGTGTTTGGGATCATGTTGTACCTCTGAAACACAGGCTTTCTTGGCAGGCAGGGAGAAGCCTCTGTGGTAAGAGCAGCCTCGGCATTCTCTTATCTGGTCGAAAAGCTGTTAATTGGGCTTGCAAACTGACTTGGAAAGGCACCCTGTCTTCCTGGAGAGCAGCTGTCTCAGGGACATGGCACCACAGAGAGGATGTGCTGGGGAGAAAAGGAAAGTTTTCTGTCTTGTGCATCTGGTGTTTTATAACATGCTTGTTTCTCTGCCAGAACTGATCTGAAGCAACATCTAATTTCCTTGGAAATTGGGCCAAATTTGGGTTTGGAAAGAGACAGATGTTTGTGAGCTTCCCAAACTGCGTTTGGATGCAGAACTGGGTTAAGCTCTTGACTTTGTCCTCGGCTTCTTAGTCTGAATTTGCTCAGCAGATGGACCACATTGTAACTAGTGCAAAGGGACTCCTCAACCCCAAAGATCAGCATCCTGTGCTAATCTGGCTCTTCTGGTGGCCTTATAAGCAAGCTCAAGGCACTGGGCTGCTGCACTCCACCACTTGCTGCCTCTCCTTGCTGGTGGACTGGCCTCTCCAACCAGCATCTTGCAAGAAACTGCTTCCCTCTCTCCCTCCTGCAAACGCTTCCTAGAAAGGGTTTTGGTTGCGGGTGTTTTGAGGACAGAGCTGTCCTGGAGTGGTGGGGCAAAAAATCTGGCGCTTTCTGGAATGGAGATGGAGAAGTGTTCAACTTGACCCTGTCTCTCTGGACTAGAGAAGGACTTGCTTCTCAGCTGTCCCTACCAGGACAGTGTTTTCATTTGTGCAAATCAGTGCCTAGAGGCCCTGCCTGCAAGGAGAGGTGCCTGCTGAGCCAGCTGTGGATCAGCACATCCATTGGGCAAGTGGTGGCAACCATTGGTGCTGGGGCACAGCAAACAGCCTTTCCAGCTGCCTCCTGCTGCTGAGCTGGAAGAGCCCAGGGCAATCCCCCGAGCTGCTGCAGATGTTTGTCTGAAAGAAGACAGCTTTTGTCACCTCCCCTAGCACCAATCGCCAGGCTGGGGTGTCACTGGACTTCCTTGGAAAACGCTGTAAATATGTCTCGCTGAAAATGTCCCTGTAAAGATCTCATCTCATGGGTTTCCACAAGCCTGCATGCTCAGGAGCTGCTCTTTCCTCAGCCATGCCACACCCTGCTCCTGTCCCAGCCTCCTGTGTTCCCCAATGCTGGCAGCATCCCATGCTTTTGGGGGATATGTAAGCCCTGGCTGAGTTTTGGCTAGACAGATGTACTCTTGCCTCACCTGGCACCCAGCACTCACTCATGCTTTCTGGCGAGCACACTCCAGCCCTGCGGCAGCACTGGGATCCAGGTGGTGGGATGGGATGGAATAGGTTGGTGGTTGGGAATGGGATGGATTGGGATGGAATGGGGCAGGGGGAGTCTCTTGCATTTTGGAGCTTAGGAGAGTTCCTGTGTGCTCCTTGTCAGGGTGGGAGGTTCCTGGTCTGGGGCAACTCAGTCTTTTTCTGCTCCAGGCTTCTCTGTTGTTTTGAGCTTGCTCTGTGAGGACCTGGAATTTAATTTAGGGGGCAGCATCGAGAAGGGCTAATTGCATGCAGATTGCCCAGCTCAAAGGGAGACAGTTCAAAGCTGCCTGGACTTGAGCCACTTGTGAGGACTTTCCTTCTCTCCTAGAAGTTTTTAATATGTGTATATGGCTTTTGGTTTTTTTTGGTTTTTTTTTTTTGTTTGTTTGTTTGGTTGGTTTTTTTTAGATGCCATGTGCTAGTGTTTGTGTTGGAACAGGCAGCATTTTGAGCTGGATTCAGAAGTGTTCTTCTTTGTCTGCAGTTGCTTGATTATTCATGCAAACCGTACAGATCAGACCCAGTGTTGCCAGTGTGTGTGATGCATCTTCGTTGCATCCTCGTTTTTTCCAGCCTGTTTTCCTTTGGGGGACCACAGTTGTAGGTGCCAGGCACTGTTACTAGCCTGGCCGAGACAGGGCACAAGCTGATACTGCAAAATGAAACCTTCCATCAGCATAGCTGACTTTTACAAGAGGGATGCAACTTTTCAAGTGTAGACCAGCCAAAGGAAACCTGTTCTTGGGAAGGTTGGGGATTTTTTCCCTCACAGGGATATTTCTAGACAGACTCAAAGAATTATTTTATTTTATTTTATTTTATTTTAGAAATGTCCTGCTCTGCCCTAGTGAGTTCTGGGCTCTCCAGTTAAAGAGAGAGAACTACTGGAGAGAGTCCAGTGGAGGCTCCAAAGATGCCAAAGGGACTGGAGCATCATTGTGAGTAGGAAAGACTGAGAGCCCTGGGGCTATAGGGCTGCTGAGCCTGGAGAAGAGCAGCCCCAGATGGGATCTGATCAGTGCCCAGCAAGAGATATAGGGTGGGGGGCAAGAGGACGGGGTGAGAGTTTTCAGTGGTACACAGTGAAAGGACAAGGAGCCAGGTGCACAAACTGGAGTACAGGAGTTTCCACCTGACCATGGGGAAAATCTTCTTTGGTGTGAGAGTGCCAGAGCCCTGCATCAGGCTGCCCAGAGAGGTTATGGTGTCTCCTTCTCTGGAAAGATTCCAAATCTGCCTGGACACAATCTTGTGCACCTGCTATGGTGACCCTGCTTTAGCAGGAATGTTGACTAGATGATCACAGAAGTCATTTCCAACCCCCATCACACTGTGATGCTGTGTGATTCTGTGAGTCAGGGTTGCTGGCAGCAAGGGGCACCAGCTGCCAAACAGTTTGTAAGGAGACAGAACTGCCCACGTGGCTGTTTTGGATGATGCATCACACACCAAGACAGGGACACCCAGCTGGGCAAGGGGTGATGGGGCTGTCCCTTCCATCAGTTCCGTTCCCCCACCACGGGGCTGAAACCCCACCTCAGGCCTGGCTTGTGCTGCCTACATAAGGCACTGGCACGGCTCTGAAATTTGGCTGATTTTAATAGGAAACACTTGCTTCCACGAGCTGTGGAATGTAGCTACCTGCCTGCCCTGAAGCTGCCACGTAGGTCTAGGGGCTGGAACGACCCCTGCTCCACAGCTTATGGTTGGGAAGGGGAGGAATGGATTTGCTCCCTGCATTTTCAGGGCAGAGTTGATTTTGGTTTTCCAGCCAGATTTGACTGGTTTTTTTTTTTTTTTTTTTTTTTTTTTTTTTTTTTTTTGTGGTTTTTTTTTTTTTTTTTTTCCTTTCTTTGAGTTCTGCTTCTCTTTTGCAGCTTTTCACATAAGTTTTGTCTGAGCATGGCAGTGTGGGTGTGCACGTGGCTCAGTATGTAGAGAGCAGCTCTCAGTCAGGTCTATGGAAATGTTCTTTCCTGCTTTTTGGGGAAGAGATTTTTGTTTCTTTTTCCAGCTTCCATGCTGCATGCTTTTTGCATTCATTCTCATTCAATTAAATATCAGATATTTGCATCCAGGTGTAAGTGTGCAAGTGAATTTTGTTGTTTTTCCCAGTGAAGAGCTTAAGACAGTGATTTGGTCTTGCTGGATCACCTTTCCAAACTTGCCCAGAAGCCAAACTGCTCTCCTTCCCACCTTCTTCTGCATTAGTCTCCAGGGGCATTCAGGTTCTCCCCAGTCCAGTCCCACCTGAACGCCCACCCCCCACCCGGCTACCCTTTGTGGCTGCTGCCCTGTGTTCCACCAGCCACTACCACTTTCTTGGGTAGAGAGTGGCCATGTCCCATTTGCAGCCCACCCTGGGGATGCAGGAGTACGATTCTGGCTCCACGGGGCATTGCTGTTTGAGTTTTCCCAATATTTCTAAGTATCTCTGGTCTAGAGAAACTAGATCAGCCACTAGCTTTTTTACAGCACTAGGCCAAGTGGATCTGGGAGCTTTTTTCTACGAGGGTCCTCTCATTTGGGTCAGCAGGATGAGCACTAGGGAGGACACATGTTGATAGCTTCACCCTGCAAGAGGTTTAGCTGCTGTGGAGAGAGGGGGATGAGAAGATCACATGGAGGGGACTGTGAGTCAGGTTCCTGGGGCTTCAGCACTACACTACCTCTGGCTTTCTGTAAGCCTCACCTTTTGCTTTGTATGAGAAGCTGCTTCATGTTTTTGTGCACCGTGACGGCCCCTCAGCATCTGTGCCTGCGCTGTGCTTTTCCTGTTCACCTTCCTTTGAGCAGAAATGCTTCTGAGTGCTGGAGAGGTGGAGTGGGAGGGGGTTGGCTTGTTCTCTCTGTCTTACCTTACCACAGCCAGCCAAAAACTCCTTTTGCTACCCATTAAAAGTTTGGGTCTTTTTGCAAGCTTGCAGCAGTTGCTGTTTCATTTTGTTTTGTGTTGTTTTCTTGTTTTCTTTGGTTAAAAATATATGACTCTTGAGGCTACTCTGTTGGGACTTTGTATCTCTGAACCTGAATAATGTCTTGACTATGAATGCAGGGCTGTGTGACTGACTGAAGTTGCAAGTCCACATAGCTCTATCATGTTTGGCTGTTTGTTAGGAGGGGTTCAATGGGCAGTGGCTCCTAGGTCAGGCAGTCCCCTTGAACAGAAGCAGGAAAGATTAAGATGGAGCTTACAGGCTGAACATTTTGCCTAGTAAACAGGGATAGGAATACAGTTTTGACTGATGGGACAACACTCACAGCAAACTTCACATGCTTTGTTTGCATCAGTAGACCATGTCCTAAGCCAGCTTCCTTGGAAGACAACAGCCGTGGGGCTGTTTACTGTCCAGGTAGTCAACTTTTGGTCAAAAGCATTTAAAAATTAACAAATGGCACTGTGACTCTGTGGCAGTTGGAAAACCTCTATGTGCAGGAATTGGCTTCAGCCTCATCTTCCTTGGGGAAGTGAACTTGGGAAGTGAACTGTCAAGTTGCAGTGGGTGGCAGGTCCCTATTGCTTTTTGGCAGCCATGTGGCTTTATGAAGTCTATCTTGTTTTAGCTGTTCTGTATTTGAGAACCACCCATTCCGTTTCTTTGCTTTTTGATATTCTTACTGACTCCTATGATCATATCACTTGGGTGATTTGCTTCAAGCCCACCTCGCAAGCAGCCAGCTTGCTGGATGTGTTGGGAGTAGACCTTGCTGCTGGGGAACCTGCATGTTGACTGCATCCCTCAGGGCAGTATTTTATACTACCATTAAAATCAATTTGGTTAACTGGAGGTCAGAGCAGTACAGATGATTTCTCTCCTGCAACCTTCAAGACTCTGAATCTGTTAAAGCTCTGTATTCTGTATCTGTTTTTTATCATTAATGTATTTTCCTCTCCCATGTTTTAGTTGCTGATGTTCTAGCCTCCTGAAGGCAAACAAAAGCAAGTACCGTCTGGATCAACAGCCCTAAGGGGCTGCTGGGTTCCAGCCTGCAAAAATCCCTGTTTGCAGTGTCGCATCTTGTGGCAGTCTTTGCCCAGCTGGAGCTCACAAGCCACCAGCCAGAGATTTCCCCTGTAAGTTCGCCTAAGTGGCAAACTTTTGTTTCCTCCCCAACAACACTGCCCAAGTGCAAAACGTTCAAAAAAGCCCTTTGTTCCTTAAACCAGAAAGCATCTCCAGGTCTGGTGGGGCTTGTGTCTCTCTCTTGGGAACACTGACTGGGAGCAGAGAGCACAGTGACTGGGAGCAGAAGGCACAGCACTGGGAGCGAGTAGCACAGCACTGAGAGCAGGACTGGAAACAGCACTGCTTGAGCAGTGCTGGGAGCAGCACTGGGAACCGGCCGCGGCAGGAAGGAGCCTGCTCGGTGGGACAGCATCCGCCCGGCGCCTGGGGCTGGCAGGGCCCCACCAAGGGCTGTGCTGCTTCCGCCTCCTGCTTCCTGCATCCTCCCCAGTTCTGTCCCTCTGCTAGTGCTGGGAACTGTGGGCAAGACTGGAAGAGAACATCCCCAGGCACAGATACCTAACGTCATCCCCTTGGCAGGCCATGGCCCATTAAGTGGCATCATGCCCAGTGCAACGCCCTTTGTTGTTCTGCATCATCCTAACTGTGAGCAGCGGTCTCCAACTGGAGGTGATGCTGAGGGGCAGAGGAGTGGGCAGGGGGAAGCAGGGAAGGAGGTGGGTAGGAGGCAAAAGGCTCTCACCATCATGGTAGCAAAGATGTCTTGAAACTGGGAGGAAATGAGGTTTTCTCTCTCACTCCTGCTGGCATCTCTGGCCTGGTGCTACCCGCTGCCTTTCTCACTGGCATGGGGGTGGTCCCCAGTCCTTCTCTAGCCCAAATCGTGCCACTGCTTATTCCTTCCTTTCCCAGTTCCTCCCATTCTTGTGTATTCCTTCTGCTGCAGATCGCCCTTCAAGCTCTCCCTGCAAGCTGCCCTCTGACTGGAGAAGCTCTGGTTCTGGGCATGGAGTTGCAGGACCTAGCTTGTGCCATGGGGCAAAGATGGTGTGGAGCTGGGCAGGTACAACATAGGTGCAGCTGGGAGCTGTGGGAGTGCTGAGAGCCAGGGCAGACTGGTCCCAGTGTCTGCAGTCTGAGAAACCTCTGTCTTCTCCTTCTGTGTGAGGGAAACCTGCAGACTTGTCCATGTATTCTGCAAAATACAGAGGTGTGGAGATTCTGTTGCATCTCACTCATGATACTGCTTTTTGCAAGGTCTTTCCTCCATGGTACAGGCAGCAGAACAGGCATCAAAATTTCCTCACTGTCCCCACAGGAACTCTGATCACCTCTGCCTGTTTGGCAAGTCTTCTTGTCATCTCCAGCCCCAGTGAACACAGGTTTGTGGAACAGCAAAGCCAAGCTGAAAGAACTTCCTCTAGATAAACAAGCAGGGAATGTGCAGTGTACCTGGAGTTTATTTCTGCTTTGCTGAGCTATGCACAAGGTAGATTGTGATATTCACTGTATTCTACAGTTCCAAAACCCCTTGTGCCCCTTCTCAAGTGGGTCCATAGATGCAGTGTAGTCACCACTCATGTATCCAGAAGTATACACTCCATGTGTGTTCCTGGAGGGAACTGGGGATTTCTTAAGCACGTGCAAAGAGGAGAGAGTATTGAGATGGAAAGGGCTCTGGAGATCATCTAGTCCAATCTTCTAGTAAAGCAGGTTCACCTAGGTTAGATCTCACAGGAACAAGTCTGGCTGAGTTTTGAAGGTCTCTGGAAAAGGAGACTCTGCAAACTCTCCAGGCTCCAACACCTTCAGAGTGTGTGTGCCTGCAGGCATGTACATGTCATCACACCCAAATGGAGGAGACCAAGAGGGTACAGCAACCAAATCTTTGAGGAGCAGTTCCCAGCCACCACTTATGGTGAAGACTTGCTGCTTTTTGGGCAGGAGCCTCAGCATCCCCACCTGCTGCTGAGGTTTTCATGGGAGCTACATGTGCATGCAAAGCCCACCTGAGTGGCTGGAGGCAGGACATGGCGGTTGGATGGGTCCTGCAGGCAGCTACCATGCTTGTTAGGCTTTTGCAGCAAATTCTGTTCATTGGGGCTGGAGCAGCTGGGAAAAAATACTTCAGAGAGGATAGCCGCAAAACGGCTGTGGTCAGTGATGGCATGTTTAGCTGCAGACTCATGTAAGTCTGTACGGGAGTACCTACTTCTGACCTTACTTGGCAGAGCAAAGACACCCTGGCAAGCAAAAAATACTCATGCAGACACATGAACCAAAGTCTGGCAAAGTAGGCTCTCATCACCAGATCCATCAATGCCTGGTGCTGTCACTGCCCGCTCCCCATAGCTTGCCTTTGAGCAGCCCAGAGGCTGCCATCCTCTCTGTGGTGTCAGGGGGGCTCCTCAGTTTGATGTACCCATTTTGGTGCAGGTTACTGTGGTGGTTTCAAAACTTACCACTGCCGAAACTGTGCACAGGAATTGCCAACTTGCATGCAAATCTGGATATGGCTTTTTTTAGCATTTCTAATACAGGACTTCAAATAAATCATGGGCATGCCTACAGAACACTGAAAGTATCTATAAGGGAAAAAAAATCAACCGAAAAACAAGACCAAACCAGAAGGGGGGTTTATTCACTTTGCATGTGGCTGACCCTGGCATAAGTAATTACGTTGGTAGGAAAGCAGGACTAATTTTGAAGCATACTGCATGAGGTGGGTGAGAATGCAGAAGGCATTGCTCTTCTCTAGGCTGGTTTTGTGGCACATGTGCCATTGGGAGCACAGCTGTTGGTTTGCCACACAGATAGGAGGATTTTCAAGACTCTTTTGGCATCAGCAACTTGAGTGGGGTCTGATACAAGCAACTGCAGCATTTGTGAGTTTGTCTTGAATCACAGAATCACAGAATCATGAAATGGTTTGAGATGGAAGGGACCTTAAAGGTCATCTAGTTCCAACTCCCCTGAGATGGGCAAGGACATGTCCCACTAGATCAGGTTGCTCAAAGCCCCATCCAGGCTGGTCTTAAAGACACTTCCAGGGATGAGGTGTCCGCAACTTCTCTGGGCAACCTGTTCTGATGTCTCACTGCCCTCACAGTAAAGAATTTGTCCCTAACAATCAATTTAAATCTACTATTCTCTAATTTAAAACCATTGCCTTTTGTCCCATCATTACAGGCTCTGGTATAAAGTGCCTCCCCAGCTCTCATGTAGTCCCCCTTCAGGTGATGGAAAGCCACTCTTAGATTTCCCCAGAGCCTTCTCTCCTCCAGGCTGAACAACCCTGATTCTGTCAGCCTATTCTCATAGGAGAGGAGCACTGTGATGATCTTTGTGCCCCTCCTCTGGCCCCTCACCAACAGAACTATGAATGGTGTTGTGTGGTTGTTTAGGGTATGGCCAGTGAAAGCTTCAACATCTGCATGCACTGCTGGGATTTTGTTGGCATCCAAACCTCTGTTTTACAAAAAAACAACAAAACCCAAAGTTCCACTGAGGGAAGGAAACTGTGTGTGCTAATTTGATTTATGCCTGCCTCTCTTGCAGTTGGTGCACTACGTGTGGAGTTTTCCCAGCCAGTGAACCTAGAAGAAGTGGCAAGATTAAACCCAAAGGTCAAAGCTGGAGGTCGTTTTGCTCCAAAGGACTGTGTGGCACTTCAGAAAGTAGCAATCATCATACCATTCAGGAACCGAGAGGAGCACCTGAAATACTGGCTCTATTACCTGCATCCCATACTCCAAAGGCAGCAGCTAGATTATGGAGTCTATGTTATCAACCAGGTAAGTTGCTAAAGGGCTTTAGACTGCTCTTGTGATAGTGCCTATCCTCACCAAGACAGAAGAGTGGTTACTTTACCCCGAACAGCAGTGGGCTGGCAGGCAGGAAGGTTGTTTTTAGGGAAAAAAAGACCAAAAAGGCTGTGATACCATTAAAAAAAAAAAAAGGAAAATTAACATGAGTGATTTTGATAGAAAACCTTAGGTTATCTCTTCAAGTCAGGCACAAGAACTTCTGGTTAAAGAAACTTTGTAAGGAGGGTAAAAAAAAATCCCTAATAGCACAGCCCAATCTAACATCTCTTCCCAAATGTTCCTTTTTCCCAGCTGCTGCAGGAGTTGCAGCACCCTCAGGTAATGTAGTAGCATTAGTGCCAAACCTGGCATTGAGTGCACCAAAGCTGTGAGGTTTTGTTGACTTTCTCAAGCCACTTCTGTTCATGTTAGTGGTGGTGCACCAAATGTCAGGATGGAGAAGGCAAAGCTGTGGCAGTGGAGCAGGCGGGTGGCTGTCTTCAGGTGAACAGAAGAGAAACAAGGAGTGACAGGGGGCTGTTGTGGGAATTTTTCTCGTAATACCTGCCTCTAAAAATTTTAAAAAGGTCTTATTTTGCTCCAAACAAGTTGTAATGGTGGTTAAATAAGTGTCCATTGTTCACTCTTTGGAACATTTCAACTGTGCAGACATTTACATGGGCTGCAGCATGAAAGGGTGGATGCAAGTCTGAGACCCCAGCAGAGACCACCTACCCTGTTTGGACAACCCTGCCGTGGAGTTTCTGTCTCAGATATGTGTTTATATCCTGTTTTCTCATCTCTGAAAACATGAGGTGAAACAGCATGCTTCTTTAGGTGTTGCTCTTTAAACATGCAGGTCAGGTGATGCATTTTGGCATGTTAAACACCATGAATATTTAAAAATGGTCACCCAAGCAATAAATTCCCTCACAGAACTGAAAGTAACGGGAGAACTATTTCTAGAAAGAAAAAATGGTGCTCTTTTACTATGATTTCTCTTATTTCGCTCATTTCCAGAGTGTCTGGAGATCTGGGCAAAAGTTTGTGGGGAGTTAGTGGTAACTCTTAAAGACATCAAGCCAGATACTCCAGTGTTTGCATCTTGAAGACACAAAGCTGATTCTGCAGTGTGTGGACTGGCAAACTGTGCCCTAAAATTAAGCCATGTGAGGACACCCTTCTTGTGTAATACAAAGAGCAGCTGCTGCTGCTATGGTCCAGCAATGTAGGGCCAAGCCTCAGCCCTTTGTCCTTCAGGCTGCTTTTCCTTGCAGTTGCAGCCTTTGTCTTGGTGCCAGGTGTTTGCTTGATTCATGGGGTTGCACCATGGGGTGCAGTGGGGTGAAAGTGGCAGGGCAGCATGCCTCCATTTTCTGAGCATGGCTCTGAAGTGAGGATGTGATGTGGCTTCCAGCAATGGCCCTGAAGCAGGGGCTGCTGTGTATTTGGCCAGACGTGGCTCTACAAAGGACCATGGAGAGCTGCCCACCCAGAGGCATCACTTGTGGGTGAACAACTGTCTCCATGGCAAAGCTGGGGCTGCTATTTCCACATCAGTGGCATTCAGGGGTAAAGAGAGTGAAGGGCTTGATGATGTGGGGTTGTGCTGTTGCCCAGAAAGTCAGGGCAATGTTCAAAGCCTAGTTGGAGTTCCCGCGCTGCTGCTACAATGATGCATGCTGGCTGGCATTGCCCTGCATTGGCTGGCTCCCTCTCTTCTCTCGTCCTGTCCTTCAGTGCTAGGGCTGTCTGTGTGCTCTGAAGTTTACCCTCACAAAAAGTCCCAAAGAAGATGTTGGGAGTTTCCTTGAGTACATCACTTGAGCAATGTTGGAGCAGAAGTGACATACAGCACACAAGGTACATTCAGCAGTCAAATGTAGTTAGCAAGTAAGGCAGCTTGATTTGTGCAATAAACATGCTCCTTCTGCATTCCTCTAACAAGCTGTGTCTGGAAGAGGCAGAGTGGTCAGTGGTAGTAGAATCCACTGGATGCATCCCTCGAGGGTGAGTGGGAACATGGAAGAGAGAGAGTTGCAGGAAAATGTATTAGTTCTGCCAGAAGTACAGTAGGAAAATGGTCTTATTTCTCTGCTGTCTTGACATTTGCTTTTCTCTTTTTCTTGTCTGTCCTTCCCTTTGCATCTGCCCTCTTTCCCTCCCCCCCCCTTTTTTTTTTTTCCTTCTAGTGGGGAAATGTTACCTTTACTTGTTAATCCTGTCTATATCAATCAATGGAGCAAGGAGAATTACTTGTGATCTGGTTCTTACACGCTGCCTACCTGCTCTTCTGTGCTCTGCATCTCAATAGAAAGAAAGAGGAGCTCTGAGCCCTGCTACTGCTGCACTGGTAATGTCAAACTTCTTCCTTTCAGCACAATGTGTTTCCTTCACGAATCCGTTTGTGTCTCCACCACACTGCCCTTGTGTGCCTGAATGCCTCTGAGCAGGATTTGGCAGAAGAGGCATGATGTTTGTAAAATGCCCAATGCCTAACAACAGGAGCCAGTGGAAACTATCTATTATGCTTCACTTTCCTCCACAACTCCATTCCCTGCAAAATTGAAACCTGGTGCTTGGAGTAGCACTTGGGTCTTTCAGATGAATCTGAAATGAGTACATGCAGCTGGGCACCTGTAGCACTTTTTTTTTGTAACACCTGTTTGATGCTGTGCAAACCTGACTCAGGAAAGGAGAAGGTAGCAGAGACTTTGTGTGTCTTCTTCAGTTCTGCTTTTGCTCCTGCTGTTGCCTACATGCTCTCTGGTGCCTTCAGCCATTGCCACGTGGGTGGTTAGGTCTAGAAATGAGTTTCCTCACAAATGGTAGGGGCTGGAAGGAACCTTTGGAGGTCTTCTAGTCCAGTCCGTCTCCTCACTGTGGTTCAGCCTGAGCAGACGCCCATGCAGCCAGGCTGAAGTTTGGGATGGAGGAGACTTAGCCTGTTCCCTGAGAAGGGTGAAGTTGTCCACATGTTTTCCACCAGCTTCTGGCATCACCTGCAGTTCCTCAGTAGCAGTTTTCCAACATGTGTATGTGTAAGTGCAGGGTGATTGGGACATCAGACATGTCATTTTGCAGAGCGTATCAGGAGTCCGGTAGGTGAAGGAGAAGATGGTGCTTGGCTCCTGCTTAACTTCACATTCATGGGAGAGCAAGTTTGCTCTGTGGTAGCTCTGTCCTGCTGCTCCACGTAATGGTGCTGAGGTTCATAACACACTCTGAAAAAGAGACTGCAGAGTTGTCTCCTGGTGTCTGTCTGTGGCCTTGGAAATCTAGTCCTACTTTTACAGGGACCTTGTATGTGTGGTTGCAGCTGTGTTGGTAGATCCCTGACTTAGCTAGCAAACTCTCATTGGAGGTGATGGCTCTCCTAGCCAGACAGAAACACATATCATCACCATTACCTGCCTGAAACCTGGCAAGTTTAGGATCTATCAGCCACAGGTCCACTGTGCTGCTGTGTTGTCCATAGGAGGAGTCAGAGAGCTGCCTCCTACATGGAAGTGGAAGGAAGGTGAAAACCAAGACAGGTGGCTTCTTGTTGGTCTGCAAGCCCTTTAGCTTGAGAGACACTTCCTAAACCCCTGACTTTATCTGCCTGGATACTTTCATAGGTCTGTCTGAGCAAAGCTATGGGGTAGGAAATAAAAAAGCTTGGATGTTCTTTTGCTCAGGGTTGATCACGTCTAGGTGCAAGGAGAAGTTAGTTCCAGACCCTGCAGGACTGGGGCAGCAGGTTGTCCCTCTTTAGCCAGTCTCTTGTTGGCCAGGGAATGGATTTGGGCATGCTAAGAGAGACATACAGAGTAAAATCAGGATCCAGAAGCAGGTGCTGGATACCATCACTGAACTTAGACATGGATTGAGTTTCATGATAAGAGAACACAGGGGGAAAATTGTCAGAAGAAAAAAAAAGGACTACAACTTTTCTGGTTGAAAGCCTAGGAAATAAGCATGGAGGCTACACCCACGTCAGTAAAAAAAGCAGTAGCCTGTGCACTGCCTTGCTCTTCAGGATGATTCCTCTTTACACAGGCAAGTCCAAACAGAGCCATTTCCTTGTGGCAAATAACAGGGAGCCTCCAAGGGATGAGGAGCTGCCAGGCAAAGATGAGGGCTGGAGGTTTCTTAATTTCTGATTTATCTGTTCTCTCTTGAGTTGCCTGTGGTAGTGTGTGTCCTGTGCCGACCTTAAAGGAGCAGCAGCACAGAAAGATGTCCCAGCTTTGCCTTTTGCTGCTTCCTTTCAAAAAGCTGGGAAGCAATCAAAGATGGAAGCCTGCAGCACACTTCTGAGTTCTGGGAGATACAGATCTCAGAGGCTGTAAAGCACTTCAATGCTGCCTTAGGTAATGGAACAGAGCCTTCTGCAAGAAAAGCAAAACCTTTTCTCAATATATTTTTTTTTCTCTCTATTGCATGTTGCAAAGCTCTTTATACCATCTGGGACAGAAAACCAACCTCCTGCCACTGCAGGAGCTGCTGCTGATAACAGTATTGCAAGGTTTTACTGCATGAGCTACCTGCAAAAATACCACTACAGCTGCAAAAAAAGGGCTTGGAGATAAGTGTTTACTTTTCTTTTTTGGTTATGATGTGTAGGGTTTTTTTCACCCAAGACTTTGAAGAGTGAAGCTGTGTGGCTCTTGGGATGGGGACCATTTGCCATGTGCCTGCTCAGTCTCCATGCATAGGGCTCTGCTGAGGTCTTATAGGTGAAGCAGTGGGGTGGATCCTGATGTTTTTGGTTGAGACACTGTGCTGTGCTTTGGCATATTTTGGGGGCTGTGCTTTGGCATATTTTGGGGAGAGGGTTAAAAACACAGCTCCTCATAGCACTGCTAATCCCCAGGTGTCACCCAGAGGAGTGAGAGGCTACCTGAAGACATTGTTTAATTACAGCTGCAGCACTGCTGGTAGCAGAATCTGTGTAAAGTGTCCTTTACCTTCAAATTTCATTATGAAAAGAGTCACCAAAGGGTGTGAAGACTATCTCCTAGACTGGAACCAGCAGATGCTTTGAGGTGTGAAGTTTTGCACCAGCACTGGGAAAAGCCATTCTTAAGATTATGGAGCCAGACCTGGGCTTGGTGCCATGGGAACTGCGAAGTGCATGGCATATGGGGCTGGGCAGTCCCCCTTTACCATGAGAAGAAAACCATCTGACCCTATAGCCTCAGCTGCTGCCTGTCTCTGTCTTCTTCTTTGGACTTGTTGTCCTTTTCTACTCTTGAATCTTCACTGCTGTTACATATGCGGTATGGTAATCATCTTCCCACCATCTGAGTTATTGGGTGAACCCTTTTGTTTTGGGTGAGGATGCTGAGAATTTGCTCAGATCTTCCTCCACAAAAGCTCATTCCTCCTTGTGAAGTCATTTATGCCTGAGGCAGGTGATGAATGTTTTTGAAAACCTTGATTTGACACTTGCATGTTAAACCGTTCTTTTGGAAGATACTTGTGGCTGTTTCAAGAGCCTCCTGTGGCTCTGCTAACCTCAGATCCATTAACCAGTTTGGATTAAGCAGTTTCCAAACTGATTATTTATTAATCAGTCTGGAAGGAGGTGTTGTAAGTTGCTGCTCCTTAGGCACAGTATTTTAGCTGTCCTTGATTTGTGTCCCATGCTGGGTGCAGGTACAGCAGCAATGGCTTCAGTAGTGGGAGAGTCATTCAGCTGGACATGAGGAGGAAAATGTGGGGTGTGATAGAAGATAAAGAATTTGGCAGCCTTGGTTTCTAGACTGGAAAAAAACCCTTCATCCTACTTCAGCAATTCCCCCTGAATACCTTCCCCCATGCCTTGCCCCTGCTGCACAGGATTTGGATTTGAAGCTGCTGCTGCAAATCTGGGTTCTGGATTGGAAATCCCTGCTCAAACCACTGGTAGTCTCAAGTTTGTGGGTATGATCCTGCCGAATTTTGCAAGCAAGAGATTTGCAAGCCCATACTTGTACTCCTAGCCATGTATACTTTTGAAACATTTCTGCTTGAGAGAGGCCAAACTGATTCTTCTCAAGTGCCTCATTGCTCGTGGAGGAGAGCAGAAATCTGGTTAAAGATGTCCGTGCATACTGCAGGGAAATTGGTCTAAATGACTTTCAAGTGTCTCTTCCATTCCAATGTGATCTATGGTTTTCCTGTGCCACTCTCTGCAAGTCACTTTGTTCCTATAGGTCCCTTCAGTAACTATGCCTGCCTTGGGATAAACATGTCTTACTGTGGTATCAGCTCTTTCCTGTCACGGTGACAGCCCTCCTGGCTTTGTTTCCGCAGTGAGATCCCTGGGATCATACTGTTCTCTGGCTGGCAGAAGAGCAGCAGAGATGAGGTTGTGCAGTACAGCAGAGGCTGGCATTTGGTGCACGAGCTGAAGCCCTTGCAGGACACAGCTTACACTACCTGCCTTCCACTAGACAAGGCTGTGCGTTGCAGCCAAGTCCCAAACCAGCAGCACCCTTTCCAGGGCATGGGGAGTGTCCTGCTCCTGTACATGCATGACTGCCTAGGGCTTGGCACAGAAGCAGCAGCCAGTGGAAAACTGTCAGAACTTAGCTCCTGGTATCACCTTGTGCTTTGCAAATCAGGTCTGGCACGTGCTCACACGTGTTGCTGAGCAGAGGCTGTGCCATGGTCCCACACCTGTGTGGTGGCAGAGCTTAGGAAGAGTGTATCAAAATCTTGGCCACAGAAAGGTTTTTGTTTGTGGTACTTGTTGTGACTTGTGAGCTAAAGTGCTGTCCATAGAATGGGCCCCTTCTTCCAGAGGAGCTCATCTCTCTTTACTTTCCTCTACTGCTCTGGAGAGACCCATCTGTTTGCTCTGGTGGTCCATCAATTGTGCCACAAAAAATCATTCCTGAAATGCCTGTGCACGGGGTTGGGATGGAGGGGACCATTCAGCATCAAACCTGCCCTCTTGAAGCCTTCTAACAGGAGAGGAGAGCTGAGCCAGGTTCAGCCTTTCCTCAGCCATTTTGACTGCCCCCATGGTTTGCTTGGGTGCCTTCATCCCACGGGCAGCATTCCAGAGGGAACATACTGTGGACATCCCATAGGTAACATTCCAGGGGGGACACACGGTGGTTGTCCCATAAGCAGCATTCCAGGGGGACAATCCCATGAGTGCTGCAGAGATGGAGTGCTTGGGCTCAAGCCCAGTGACAGGTAAGAAGCTGTAGATGTCAACAGTTAAATCTGAGTCTCTTAACTGTTTTATTTGTTTTGAAATTAGGATGGAGAAGAGGAATTTAACAGAGCTAAGCTGCTGAATATAGGATTCACAGAAGCCTTGAAAGAGTATGACTATGACTGCTTTGTGTTCAGTGACGTAGACCTCATCCCCATGGATGACAGGAACACCTACAAATGTTACAGTCAGCCACGTCACCTCTCTGTATCCATGGATAAATTTGGATTTCGGTGAGACATCTTTTAAAGGTTTTGAGTCTAAAACTGTTGTTAGCCTAGGCACAGGGCTACACATCCCTGCCCATGCATTGAAAGCATAGGAAAATGTCCCTGGAAAAATCCTGTCTTGGTATGTGTGCCCCTGCAGACGGTGGGGTGGGCTGGAAGAGAGGAAGGGGGAGAAGCTCAACTGAGCACTGTATTCAAATACACAGCTTCTGGAAAGTGAAAGATAGGGTTGAGGGAAAAGCTGAGAGCCCATGGTTCCACTGATGCCCAGCTGGCCCTTCTTGTGTTTCAGGCTGGAAGCTGGAAGACAGATAGAGTTTCCACACAGTTTGAAAAGTGAGACACTCTCACGCAATGAGAATTATGGGCAGCTTTAAAAAGACTGCATCAGACACTATTTTAAGAGCTAAATGTAATATTTTGGGCTGCTTGGGTTTGGGCCATGTGAGGGACTTACCCTGGTGTCTGAGAGCAACACAAAAAGGGAAGCCTCTTGGCATGTGTTTGGGTTCAGCATGCTGCAAGCAGAAATTTGTCTGGCTATTTCTTTTTCTTTTTTTTTTTTTTCCCCCTACCCCAAATCCTCAAGTGGCAGTTTAAAAATGCATCTAAAAAGTGAATAACAGTTGTGCCTCCATGGTGGCCAATAGTACCAAAGACACAGCAGTGGTGTTGGTGGTGGCAGCCCTGCATGTCTCCACTCCAAATCCAAGCCCTGCGTGGAGCAGGACTGTCACCAGCACCATATCAGCTGCAGTTTTTTCTTGCAGCTAGGTGAAGCTTAGAGCAGAAATGCAGCCTCCAGGTTTTTCTTCTGCTTGTTGAAGCAGAGATGAGGTGTGTGGTAGGTCCTGGTGATGCCTGCATTGGTCTTCTCATGCTGTTTGTCTGAATTTCATCTGTCTCCAGGCCACTGTTCTGAGACGGTTTGCTCTTGAGCATGCAGGGTCATGCTCAAGATAAGTTTTGGGTTTGGAGCACTGAGCTCTTGCTGCTTCTGGGGCATGCATGTTGCCCATTTGCCCTTTGGCGACATGATGTGCATCTCACTGTCCTTTGAGGACAGTGCACTTTTTGGTGAAAGGCTGCAGCTGTTGCCACTTGCAAAACCCCCCCTAGCAGTACCTAGGACTGAGCCTGGAAGTTCCCTCTGCCTCAGCCAAGTCCTGGACACCAGAACACAGGCAGGTGACTTGTGGCAGGTGCTGGTTTGCAATGGGCTGGGGTGAAGGCCAGTGCCAAGCCTCTTTTGTGTGGGCAGGCTGTTCCTTGGCTTTCTCTGATGCCTTTCTTCTCCTTGTTTCCCAGGCTACCTTACAATCAGTATTTTGGAGGTGTGTCTGCCTTGAGCAAAGAGCAGTTCACAAAGATCAATGGGTTCCCAAATAACTACTGGGGCTGGGGTGGCGAAGACGACGACATTTATAACAGGTAAATAAAGACACCCCCCCTCTTTGGCACCTGGCGTGCCTCTAGGGTGGGAATGAGCACAGGTCTGCTGCTCTCACCTGGGTGTTTGGGGAGGCACAGGATGTCTTTTCACCCTGACTATGGCAGCCTCCCCCCTGGCTAGGAGGCAGAGGTGATATATGGGTGATTTGATGGGTGCTGGCCTCCTATTTTGCTTCCTCCAAGGTGTGCTGAGGAGTAGGTCTGGCTGGAAAAATCCAACCCCTGCCCCCAACTGCACATCACTTGTTCACTGTGCAGCCTTACAAGCATCTACATGGATGCACAGGTTGGAGCACACTTTTCTTTGTCTTCCATGCAAAGAAAGGGGATTTGGGGTGCATGGCAGCATGGAGAAGACCTTGACCCACCTAGCCTAGTGCAGCAGGAGGCTTGCCTGCTTCTGCAACCTAGTAGTAGCGACCTTTGTTCCCTGGGGAACTTTGTTTGTCAGTGGCTATAAATAATGATCTGTCAGAGTGGAGGAGACCTTGACCCACCTAATCCAGTGCAGCAGGAGACCTACCTGACTTTGCAATCTGGTAGTGAAGACCAAGGCAGAGGGTGGATGCAGGTTCATGCTACACTGCATCCTCTGGGTAGTTGCTATCAGAAATCATTGAGGAAAGGTCACATTTGGGAAATCCTCTCCATATTTCTCAGTGGAAAAAAACACTTTTTGTTGTCCTTTCGATGGGCTTTCAAGGCTCTTCTGTGCTCCAGGAAGGGTATTCCTGATTACATTCCTGAGGATCAGCACTTCTGTTCAATAAACCAAACAGGGGGCAACCCTCCTGTGGAGCAGAGCATTCAGACACCACTATTTTGGGGGACCTCAGGCTTTGAGGAGCAGAAGATGCTCAATAAGAATGAAAGCAGAGACACAATCAGGAGGAAAACAGATGTTTTTCCAGCTGCACGGTGCCTTACAGAGAACTTGCAAAGAGAGACTGCTCCTTGACCGGTGGTTCCCAGCTGGGACTGTTGTGGCTCTGACCATGGCCCATTTACTTCTTCACTGTCATTCCCTTCAGTTTTACCAGCACTACAGCTTTCACATTCTCTCAAAATGAATGCTCTTCTGGCTCCTCTCCAGAAGAGTTAAAAGGTAGATGCCTCCCATTCAAATTCCAGTCTGCAGCTTGGATCAAGGCTAATGTGGGTGTTGGAGGAACTGGTGGTGCTGGTGAGGGTACAGTGAATTAGAAGATCCCTGCAGTTACCAGGTTGCTGTCTTTTCTTCCTTCCTCATACTGATACATCTGCTTGGGAAAGGACTGCTTTTCCCACATTTTGGTGTTGACAAGCCTGCAAACACATTTGGGATCACAGAATTACCAGAGTTGGAAGAGACCTCAAGGATCATCTAGTTCCACCCACCTTGCCATGGGCAGGGACACTTCCCAATAGATCAGGTTGCCCAGAGGCACATCCAGCCTGGCCTTAAAAAGATGCAGGGATAGGGCTTCCACCTCCCTGGGCAACTTGTTCCAGTGTCTCACCACCCTCATGGTGAAGAATTTCTTCTTAACATCTAATCTAAATATACCCTCCTCTAGCTTGGATCCATTCCCTGCAGTCCTATCACTACCCTCCCAAAACCAATGATCATTTGAGGAAGGTGCAGGAAAATGTCCATCTGTCACCTGTAATAAGTGTTTGCTGTACTTGCTCTTCTCAGGCTGGTGTTTAAAGGCATGGGGATATCCCGTCCAGACGCTGTCATCGGGAAGTGCAGGATGATTCGGCATTCCCGGGATCGCAAGAACGAGCCCAACCCTGAGAGGTGCGTCTGCTCCCCATGTCCTGCAGCAGATCCAAGGGGCACCTCCTGCTCTAGGTGCTCTGGTTACTTGGGTTTCTCCTTGCTGTGCCAAGGGCCCCACTGTGAAAAGCCTGCAGCCATCTCTACCCTTGCTGACCTCTTTGTTCCCAAAAGCTGGCAGTTGGTTACCTTGTTAGGAACCTTATACAGAACCATAAAATCACAGATTTGTTTTGGTTGGAAAAGACCTCTAAGATTGATTCCAACCATCAACCCAACACCACCATGCCTGCTAAACCATATCCTAAACTACCATGTCCACACTTCTTGAGCACTTCCAGAGATGGTGACTCCACCACCTTCCTGGGCAGCCTGTTCCAATGTCTGCCTACTTTTCCATAAAGAAATTGTTCCCAGTCTCCAACCTAATCCTCTCCTGGCACAATTTCAGGACATTTCTTCTTGTTCTGTCACCTAATACTAGAGAGACCAACCCCCTCCTCTCTGTGACCTCCATTCAGGTAGTTGTAGAAAGCAATGAGGTCTCCTCTAACCTTCCTCCTCTCCAGGCTGAACAACCCCAGTTCTCACAGCCACTCCTTATAGGACTTAATGTAAAGACCCTTCACCATTTTTGCTGCCTCAAAAAAAATCACTATGGCATAAAGAGCTCTCAGGTTTTGGTTGTAAACACAACAAAATGAGATCCAGGCAATGGTTTCCACCCTGTCTTTGGTGCATAAAACCAGGCCTGGTGATGTAAAAGCTTGGCTGCTTTTTTCTAGCTCAGGTTTGACACCGTAGTCTTTGCCTGCTGCTCAAATCTGGGGGATTATGGGACCTGTCCTGATATTCAGATTGTTCTTAAAACACCAGAGATGCCACAGAACCACAGAGTGGTGGGGGCTGGAAGGGAACTTTGGGGATTATTTAATCCAACCCACTTGCCAGAGCAGGTTTACCTAGAGCAGGTTGCACAGCACCTGAATGCCTACCTGGACTCTCAGGTAGGAGATGCCACCTGAGAGGTTATAAAAATGTCATGCCAAGTTTAGGTTGTTTAAACGTTTTTTTCCCCTTTCTTTCTTTGTTGTGTTTTTTGTTGTTGTTTGTTTTGTTGGTTGTTGTTGGGTTTGTTTGGGTTTTTTTGTTTTCCTACCTCCTTCCTTCCTTGTTGGTTTGTTGTTTGTTTGGTTTTTTTGGGGGGGGGGGTATTTGTTTGGTTTGGGTTTTTTTTGTGGGGGTGGTTCTTTCCCCTTCTGCAGGTTCGACAGAATTGCTCACACAAGGGAAACAATGAACTCCGATGGCTTAAACACACTGTCCTACAAGGTATTAAGGACTGACAAGTATCCTCTGTACACAAAGATTACAGTGGATATTGGCTCACCAAACAGCTAACATCATGGAGATAACAACAGAGACCTTACCTATGTTGCCCAGGACATCTGGCCTCAAAGATGCTTTATATCTGCCAGTTTTATAACAATTTCAACGAACTACAACAACAAAAGCCATGTTTCAGCATGCCAAAGCATCTCCAAATTGGACAAGTGCTTTTATTTTTACTCTTCCTTAGTTTTGTTTTTTGTCTTTTTAAATATCAAACTTGATATTACACAACTTTCCAGTTCTCCACAGTTTTCTAAGTCCAGAAAAGCTGTACATAAGAGTTGTAAATAATTTTACTTTGCCAGAAAAAGTTAAATCTGATCCAATTTGTGACACATCAACTTTATTACTGGACCCAGATTTTTTTTTTACTGAGTACAACTGTGATGCCTCAAGCAGTTACTGCCCTTGGTATTTTAGAATGGGGTGGGCAAAAGCATTCCTTTTTAATTAATTCATGGTTTTTACTTTATGAAGGACTGTAAAATGCTGCTAAAGTTGTACAAGTTTATGCTTTGCATTAGATTTTATTGTTGTTGGTTCCTGTTTTTTTCCCCAATGGAGAGTATATCATTTAATTCTATTTTTTTCTTTCTCTGAACAGTGACCAAACTAAACATTTGTGCACAGAACAAGTGTTGAACAATCAAATCAGGATTCAAGGGGTCATTGTTTCTTTTTATTTGTCTTAAAGGAGGATTTGAGTGAGTCGAGTCAGAGTTTCCAGAGTGAGTAGGATGGGAGCTACAACAGATGTCATTTGTTGCAAAATAAAGCAGGGGGTATAGCAGAGAGTTAACAAAAGTATAAATTATTTATTAATTTGGCCAACATCATGGGCACCATACCTATGAGTGGTAGCTTTACCAGTACAGGTTGGCCCACCCATATCTGGACTAGGGATTTACCCTTTGGTCCATATGGTATGTGGTCAGTGTCCACTACTGGTTCAGTGGGACAAAAATGCAGTTCTTCTGGGTCCCACTGGAATAAAAATAAAAGGTCAGGATTATCAGACCGTTGGCATGCATTTACAAAGTGGCAAGAGGCCTGGGAGACTCACCACCACATTTAGTCTTTTATATAGCCTGTAGATCCCTGATGATGAGGTATTGAAACGGTTAACTTTCTTGCTTGGAGAAGCGCCTAAGGGAAGCCGCTCTTGGGGGAGCAGGTGGCCACCGCTGCTGCTTCTGCTGCCGCTGCCCCTACGAGCTCTTTCTCTGCTGCTGCTTTGCTGTTTTTCCCTTAGAGCCTGTATCACCAGTTGGGCATCTGCTTAAAACCACCAGCATATCCAAATCAAATGGATGCTCTTCAATTTGAACTGGTCAGTCTCTGCCTCTCCCTCTTGTATTATGGAGTGAGTTAGAAAACTCTCTCAGGAACAAACCTGGCAATCTTATTCGAACCTCTAGATCATCACCATAGATGATCCTGTCCAGAATTTTACTTGGTCTGTACATGTTTTCGGCCGTAGAGGCATTTAGTCCTTTCTCCTCTTTTTTTCTCACAGTCATGTTCTTTAGGATGGCTGCTATCTGATGGCTGTTCAGAACAACCATGTTGCTTAGCTTCTTCCAGAAACTTGTCCAAAGCAAATAGGTAATCTTCAAACTGAACTGGTCCGTCTCTTGTATTATGATCTGAGTTAGAAAACTCTCTGAAACAAACCTGTTGCTCTTTTTTTAATGCTCTAGCTCATCACCATACATGTTCCTGTCCAGATTTTCATTTGGTCTGTAGCTGTTTTGAGCCATGCCCTTGCCACTTCTCCAAGGCCAGGCATAAACATTTTAGCTTTCATCCTCTCCTCCAGCAAATCCACTGTCCATACCCTTGCTTTGATTGAATAGCCTCTGGTCATATTGGATTTCATTGGATGGCTGACCCTTAGGGCAGTAACTTCACTGGTATCTCTGTTCTCATTTCTCTGCAGCTTTGACATTTTTTCAGGGGCTGCTCTGGAAAGATTTCTGTCACACTGTCTCTCTTTGCACCGGTCATGTCTAATTTAATCTCTTTTTCTGGCTTCTTCATCCTCTTTTTCAACCTGGGTTTTGATACCTGCTCTTTTCTCCCTGGCTTTCTAAGTCATTTCTCAAAGCTTTTCCTCATGTTCTTATTTTTCTTTCTGAGCCATGTTCCTCTTTACCTGGGCACACATCTCTACTGCCTCATGAGCTTTTTCTGTCAGCTATAGAGAAAGCCTCAGCAAATTTGGCAAAGTTTTCATTGATATGAACAGTCGGCAATCCTCTGCCACCTGCAGCCAGATGCTTATCTAATGGAATGGTGTAACCCTTCACATTTTTCCAGTTTGAAATGCACGGAGGAATCTTCCACTCTTCCTGCTCTTTCACAGTCATCTTTCTACTAGGAGAGTGCATTACAGTTGCTGAAGGAGAAAGCAGTCCCCGTGGAATCTTCTTGTTAATTTTGACTCTTGGAAGGATCCATAGGATCCTTCTGCATATCCACCATCCGAATAACTCTCTGCTTTACTCCAGAGTTGAAGGCAACACCTTGCTAAGATGGTGTGTACCAAATGTACTCTGCAGCAGCTGCAACATTTTGGGAGACTTTCTCCAAAGCTGCTCTTGTCTTCTCTGTTACCTCTCTAACTATTTCCTCATTGGGTCTCTGCAGTTCAGGATCATCCACATATATCACCTTTTTTGGCACAAGGTCTGTATATTTGCTGTAAACAACCTTGTCTATTGATTGTCCTTGTTGAGCAATTGCATCATTTTATTTTTCCTTCTGCATCCACCTGAACAGCCAAAGCATTGGACATTTTCTTTAGGCCCATATCCAATGGATACTGGGACACATGAATTTCTGGGAAAGCACCCCCATCTCCAAAACCCTCCAGGACCCATGGTATCCATTCTTTGTGGTAACTGTAGTGGGGAGTTTCCCTTTGTGATGAAACTAGAACAGTCTGCATAGATCTTGCTCTTTCTTCTAGTTCTAGCTTGTCTTGAGACAGCTGAGTTGGAGCTGGCAAAAAGGTGAGAACCACCTTGCCACCTGTCTTCTCAGGAGCCAGGCTGCAGTGGAGGGGGGCCTTTATTTCACTAAAGGTAAAGAAACAAAAATAAAGATTGAGAAAATATGAATATTTATTTTAAACCAAAACACAACTGTTCTCCCTCCTTGTTCAAACCAGCTGTACAGCCAGGCTAAAGGAACATTGACTCAAGCTTCCCAGCATTGATTACAGCACAAGACCATAATTACATACAGTGGGAAGGCTTTTAAGAGATAAAGCTACTCCCAATTTCTGTTGAATTGGTTCCATTTTGTTCCAGTTTTTCTTAGACCGTTCCAAATCAATAGCTTTAATTTCATAGCAAATTTTCAGAAGACATTAAACCACTGAATACTCTGCTTGCTTTGGGGGTGAGGCAGAGAGTTCATGAAAATGTAAACTATTAATTCAAACCCTGACACCCTAACTGCCCCCAGCCTCCGCCATGGAACTATATACAAATTATGAAAATCGTACAAGGTCGTTCCTTGGTGGTGAATGCCTCCCAGGATATAGAAAGGGTTACAGTACTTGAGAAGCAACGTTCGGAAAAGATGAAAATCCACAAAAGTGTGACCCGCTAAGAAGATTCAGGCTTTACCCCGGCACGCTCTAGGAGATATTCCCTCGGTACTCGCTCTAGGAGATATTCCCTCGGTACTCACCAAGCAGCATTTGTAGCTGTGAGAACTCCTCTTATGGTCTCCCGTTGCAGAAAGCCTTTTCGAAGTGCTTATAGTTCAAACGCGAGATGCAAAAAGCCAGACGGAGGTAGCGCTTCGCTGGGAAGAAAGCTTTGCCGCTTTTCTGCTCTTCTTCAGCTCTCGGCTCTCTCCCTTCAAATAAAGAAGCGGGAACCTCAGCCTATAGCATCCCAAAGGGCCGGTGTTCTAGCACCTGACGTGGAGAAGGGTCCTTGTCCACTGCCCCCGGCCCTGACCCCCTCCCATGCTTTTTTCTCCAACCTCGACTACGCGGGGGGAGGAGGAAAGAAGGGTCTGCGTGCTTTGGCACAATCATCCGCGAAACGAGCTGGCTGTAGATAGTCCTAATTCTGGATGTGCTAAGTGTTTTTACATTGCCTCAGCACCGCATCACCTTGGATTCTTCGGTAAAGTCGAGGTAAGGGGGGGAGGTGGCAGCTTTGTCTGGTTTGGATGTGGTCTTTTTTTGTTTTCCTTCTCCCCCTCACCTGAAGCGAATCAGTTTAACTGTCTGATGAAACGACGGCCTCAACAGTTTGCTGACACTTGTTAAGAGAGTTACCGCACTATTTAAATGTTGTCTGAAACTTCCTGAAACAAAAAGCCTTTCCTTGTGAAAGATCGTGTGTAAAACTTGAATTCACTCATTGCTGTCGTCACGTTTTTGATAGCTTTCTAAAGATATTTGTATAATCATAAGCAGTATATTTAATACCAGATTAAACTAGGGTGCAGCCTAATAGGATATGAATCAAGTCTTCCTTGTTTTATGTGCGTCATGATATATAAACCATGTATTATGTTTGCTCTGCACATTTGCCCATGAAATCTACTGCGGTGCTGAGATACCCACAGCAGGACTGACATCCAGATGATTTTTTTTTTCTCCTTCATTTAAAGCCTGTTACCACCACGTGTGTCTTACTCCCTTCTGATTTGCTCAGGCTTTGAGTGACATGCACGTTTTGGAGTAGGCTTCCTGTTGGCTGTTGGGTTTCCTTTTTCTTTCAGTGCACCAGGGCCAACCCATCCTGTGCAGGCATCCTGCTTTTTCTAATCCGTGGAAGCCTCGAGTGCTGACACCCTCAGAGATGTTTTAAAAGTGATTTAAAGCTTAAACTTAGAACTTATTTCCTTCTGGTGAGTGCTTTGCCACCAGCTCTGACCACAGCAATTTGCACTTGCTTGGCCTGTGCTGAAGGCTGTTAAAATCAGGGACACTCTGTTGTATTGGGGATCATCTTCAGCACTGCCTCTTTTTGTTAAAACTTTATTTTTTATTTTTTTAATCAAGGCCTGAAGTTTTTGCTGAACCCTTGCACTGTAGGGGTGGGATCCTGCAGGGGCCATGGGCCAGCACATTTCATCTTAGGCCACTGTGGCTCAAAAGTCTGTATGAAGACTTTAATTACAAGAGAGGCATCCAGCTGCCTTTTCATTCACACTTTGGACAAAGTGTTTATCTTCTTCACATAAAAGCTGTTGCTGGCAAGCCTGCATGGAGTAGAAATGAAGCACAAGGAAGCAGGCTTGAGCTTTGGAGCTGCTCACTTGTACTTAACATTGCATTTTAAAAGCTGACTGTTTTAGCAGGTCAGGCTTGAACTCTTGCAGATACAAGGGTGTGCAAAGAGAGGATGAGTGACAGAAGCCAGGTCAGATGTCTACCTGCAAAATATTGTGTGGTCTGCACCAGTAATGGATACACAGACAAAGACTTTATTCTTTCATGCTTTAAAATGTGCCTTAGAAGCAGAGCTCCATTCCCATCAGTGGCAGATCAGCACCAGAATTTCACCATAGCTCCACTGAAAGTCCTAGGTCTCTGCAGAGAGCACTTCAGTTGTGTGTTGAGCCTTTTCTCAGTTGAAGAGTTAGGACCTTAAGCTGCAGTGGTATCTGTCTGCTATCAGGCTATGCAAAGGGGCTACCTGTTGTAATTGAGTGGTTGATTGGTTTGTTGGGTTTTGGTTTTGGGTTTTTTGAGAGGGAAATGCACCTTGCCTTAGGATGATGTGAGGATTAGAAAAAAAAGTGCAACAACTCTGGTTTGGCTGTATGCTGAAGTCATTGGTGTCATGGAGCTGGTCTGGGCACTTGTTTTCTAGCTGCTGCAATCAAAGGTGCCTTGAAAGAGGGAAGAAATGGAAACTGGAAAACCAGGAAACCTGAAAACCATTTTCAGTAGAGAGAAGCTAGAGGTGCAAGCAACCATCCCTGCTGCTGAAGCCACAAGCCATGTGAAAAAGGAAGTGACCCTTCATTGCTTGTTTCACCCACTGAAGCTGGCCTATAACTTCCAGATCTCCTTGTGCCTGTTCAAGCTCAATGAAACCCTCTTGACTCAACCTGGCCATCAATTTTTGTTTGTTTGTTTTTTGTTGTCTTTTTTTGGGCGGGGAGGATTGTTGTGGGGTTTGTTTTTATTCTTTTCCCATACTGGTAGCAAGACTCAGAGTGATACTGTGCATTAGCCGTTGAAACCCACAACAAATATCTGCAGCAGAAATGTTATGGGCTTGTTTTCTTTGGGATTTGCTGTTTGCTTGTTAGGATGAGGGATCTGGGCACTCAGCTTTTCCCTGGGATGTTACTTGTGTACTGGACTGAGTTTCCTGTAGATTTTTTTTTTTTTGGTGCTTTTGCATTTTTATCCTTTATATATCAAGGGATATGTAATCCAATGTTCCTACTTTACTATTGATAGCAAATAAAGTATTTTCAGTTATGAAAATTATCCCTCTGGCTGGATGAATTTCTGGTTGATGGGGTTGGCTAGGCCATGCTTTGGCCTGCTTGTAGTCACCTTCTCCAGTTTTGCTGTCCTACATCTTTCCCCACCCTCCCCTCCCAAGAGAGTTTCTTTCTTGGTGCTGTAAAATTTTTAACCAGAATTAGAGAAGTAGATCCAAGATGACACCAGAAAGCAGGGATGGTCTCCAGAAGAATCTTCCAACCCGCGGAGGAAGGTTGGAGGAGGGTGGCTCAGCAGAGAAGGACCTGTGCGTGTCGAGTGATGGCTGACATATGACTGTGAGCCAGCAGCGTGCTCAGGTGGCTAAGAAGGTTGATGCCATCCTTGCTTGGACCAGCAACAGTGTGGCAAGCAGGTCGAGGGATGTGATTTTCCCTCCTATATTCAGAACTGGTGAGGCCACACTTGGAGTAATGGGTTCAGTTTTGAACCTCTCATTACAAGAAGGGCATTGAGGGAACTACTTGAAAAAGTTCATTGCAGAGCCACAAAGGTGCTGAAGGGAGGGAAGCCATCTGAGGAAAGGCTGAGGGAGGTGGGTCTGTTAAGCTTGGAGAAGAGTAGCCTCAGGAGTGACTTCATTCATGTTTATTAAGATGTGAAGGGCAGTGTTGGGACTCTGCTCAGTGATGTCCAGTGACAGGACAAGGGAAATGGGTGCCAGCTGAAGCACAGTCTATGTGAATATAAGGAAAAACAGTTTCACTGTGAGAGTGACAGAGCCCTAGAGCAGGCTGTCCAGAGAGATTGTGGAGTCTCCATCTCTGGAGACATTCAAAACCCACTTGCATGCCTTCCTGTGTGACCTGCTCTGGCAGGGAGGTTGGACTTGATGATTGTTTGAAGTCTCTTCCAGCTCCTGACATTCTCTGATTGAGGTGCTGGAGCATATCCAGAGAAGGGCAATGAAGCTGATGAAGGATCTGGAGGACAGGTCTTGCAAAGAATAGCTGAGGGAACTGGAATTGTTCAGCTTTCAGAAAAGGAGGCTGAGGGGAGACCTCATTGCTTCCTGCAACTCCCTGAAAGGAGGTTGAAATTATGTGGGGGCTGGTCTCTTCTCACATGCAGCAAGTGATAGGACAAGAAGAAATGGCCTCAAGTTGTGCCGAGGAAGGTTCAGGCTGCATATTAGGAGCATCTTTTTCACAGAAAGGGTTGTCAGGTATTGGAACAGGCTGCTCAGGGAGATGGTGGAGTCATCATCTCCGGACGCATTTAAAGGACATATGAAGGTAGTGCTGAGGGACATGGTTTAGTGATAGCAACTTAGCCATAGAGGTGGGATTCTGAGCTCTGTGTGAGGGCTTGATGGACTCAGAAGATTTGATGATCTCAGAGGTCTCTTCCACCCTCAGTAGTTATGTGATTTTATAACCCCTACCATTCTGTGATTATGGGGGTGCAGCACACAACCCTCTGCTGAAACTAGGCAGAGTACAAAAGCTGTCAGCTGCCTGGGTGAAAGAGGCCACTGCTTGCTCCCTGTGTGCTTGTGGGTTTGGCTGGAGTGGAAACACAGAAGTAATTCCTGAAAGTTGATGCAACATTTGCTTGTGTTCCTTGGCACTTTCTCATGAAAACAGTTTCCATGGAAGAGATCTTTCTGGCTAAAAGACTGTGGCAAAGACTAGGCAGCTGGTGTGAAGTCTCCAGTGGGTTTATTTCTAGCTGGGATCAATTACCACTCTAGAGCTCAGGCTGTCATAGTGGGCAGGATATAATCAAGCCCCCGAAGATGATTGGAGGCTTGCTCTGAAGACCCTGTTGACAGAGGGCTCTGTCACTGAGCACTGGCCTCTGTCTCTTTCAGCCTTCCAGGGCTGGCTACCTGGAGTACTAAGGACAGTGCAAGAGCATATTATTGCAGAACCACAGAATCATTACGGCTAGAAAAGATTACTGCATCACTGTATGGAAGCTGCCAGCAGACCAGGGTGCAGCAGAGGGCATGCATGGGGATGCAATTGGGAAGAGTAGGTGGTTTCTGTGCCATCTTTCACTAGCTTTTGGACACCACCCCACAGAATTACCACAGTTGGAAAAGACCTTCAAGATCATCAAGTTCAAACATTGTTTAACTCTACCAGCAGCACTACTGCACCATGTCCTTGAGCACCGTATCTAGATAGCTTTTAAATACATCCAGGTGTGCCTGCATATGACCTTCTAAGGCATTGGACAGGAATCATGGGCATTTTCTTTTCATGGTTCACAGCTTGGTTTCCATGGGAACAAAAATGGTCTGAAGGTGAACTAATTTCTGCTTCTGTCTGCAGAGTACTGAGCTGTGCATCCTCTCCTCTTCTGAGGTGGGTGAGGAATAGGCAGGAGTTTCTGTGGCCGGAAGAAACCCCGTTTGTCCTTTGCTGAAAGCAACAGCTGAGAAGAGTCAGTGGGATTTCACCCTTCTCCCCACTGATCAACAGTGCATCCCTGGACCAGAGGTGGCTTATAAAGTACCCTTTAACTCTTGTTGTGAGACCATACTTGCTCTAGCAGAGCTTCCTTCCACACCTCCAACTCCACTTGCCTGCCAGCAGCCAGGATGAATAAGCAGAGGTCTCTGACATTTATATCACATTTACTCTGCTGCACCTTCCTGTTCCTCAGCCCATGGGAAAAAAAAAAAAACACCAACAAAGAAAAGTCTGTTGTTAGAAGGAGGAAAAGAACTAAGCTGGAGTTTACTGACCCCTTTCACCTCCTTGGAAGGAACATGAAGTGGGTGTGCTTGCCCTTTGCTCTTGCACTGTGTGTTAGCACAGCAGTGCTGACACTGGATCTGTTACTTTTTATCTACATCTTGTTTCCAGGATGTCCGTGCACTCAAGAACGATGCACCCATACAGAAACTTCTTGTTTTCTGCCTACCCAAGGTAGCAGCCCCACTCTTGGAGCCTGTTTTCCACCCGCTGCTTTTATGTTACTACCAGCAACGTGGATCAGTGCACAGAGACATGATCTTTGCAGAATCAGAGGTGACTGACTAGATTCTTGTGATGGTTTGGGTGGAAGTTCCCTGTCCCCCACACTTTAGAAATCAGACAGACTAGTCTCTGCTGGCTCTGGGAATATAAATGAAGCTATTTATTTACAGCTAGCACAATATACAAGCAGATATTTACAGTATATACAGTTATAGACAGAAATATACAAGGTAAAAGGTAATACAGAAACACAACTCCCCTCCCAGAAACCTGAGTCCCCAGGAGGGGCTCTCAACCACCCCTGCACCTTCCCCCTGCCCCTCTCAACAGTGCCCCAGTCCCAAGGAAGAATAGAGGTTCAGCCAAGAGGTTAAGAAGCAAAGGTGGGTTAGTCCAAATGGAGGGTGTGTTACAGAGTAAGATGTTGCTCAGCCAGCAGCCCAAGCGAGAGTGAGAGAAAATGGCGAGAGTGTTATCAAAATGTTTTTGTTTCTTGTTCCCATACTCCTCAGCGAGACTGTGAGGGAAATAGACATCAGCCTTGTTTTCCTTTCACAGCCTGTAATCTACTTCTTCTCACCAAAACATTCTAGCTAGCTTCAAACTAGCACAATCCAGCAGAGCTAAATGGGGTTAAGTCTAAAGCCTAGAACTGTGAACTCTTCCCAGTTACCTTCCTGCCCTTCACATGCTTGAAAATAATCTCCCAAGAAATCTCTTTTCATGATTTTTGCAAGGATGGAGATACTGCTTGCAGACTGCTGTTTCCTAGATCTTTTTCCTTGTCCTCCTTCAACTCAGCCCTGTCAGAGAGTGAGATAAACAATATGTCCCAAGGTCTCAGGAAAAAAAACTTGTTTTGATCTAAATTTCTGAAAAATGGTAAGTGAATATCCTGTTGGTACTCACTATCCTGAAAATCCTCTCCTGCATGAGCTCAGACCCACAAGAACTCCCCAGTATGCAACAACTGGACAGAAGACCAACTGGGTAACACAGAGTGAGCTTTTGCATGCCACCATGGGACCACATGCCTGACTGCTTAGCTTACATGGACTGAGAGATCACAATTCTGTGCCACCACACCTTGAACTGAGCCCCTGTCACTTACCACATATAGGAGGTGAAAGCTTCCTTTTGTCACAGGTGATGCTGAATCCAATCCAACCACAGTCTAGTAGCTCCTGGTTTATTGACGCCAGCAATCATTTCATAGAAACCAGATGGACAAGGGGGGAGCTTAATTCTGGAACCCTCCTACCACATCAAGCATGTCCAACACCACTGGGCAATGGGTCTGGCTAAGCAAATCATTCCTGGAAAATGCTAAGGGATTCTCAGAAAAACATGCATATTCAATAAGGCAGCCAGGTAAAAGAAGAGAAGCTCCAAACTGCAGATGGAAAGTTCCCCACCCACTCTCTTCAAATGGACTTTTGGGACACCAAATGACTCTGGGGTGACCTCTCTTCTCTTTGCTTGGAGGTATTTCTTTCTTTCTTTTCTCTTCCCCCCCCCCCCCCCCCCCTTTCTTACATTCTCCCTCTCCCCATCTCTTTCCTCATGTAAGTCATGTGAATGCAGTAAAGCCTAGCCTATGTGTTTGACACTGCTTATGCCTTCATTTTGTGCCCAAGAATCTAAACCACCCACACCTTTGGGCTGGGACAAGCCCTTTCCCTGTTGACATAATATTGCACTGTGACCAACAGCAGCTTTATTCACACCAACCAGTATCATTATCTTCCTTGAGTGAATGCTTCCCACCTCAGTGGATATGACTGTGCCCATCTTCTCTAAGCAGTTCTTGAAAAACATGTTTGGCCCTCACATCTGCTTCCCAGGCCATGCTGGTAAATGCAGAGACTACCTGTGAAGGTGCCACAAAAATCCATTGATCACTGCAGCCTTTTCCATATTGTCCATTACCAAGTTTGCATCCCGCGTCCATCAGCATGCCTGTCCCATAATACTACCCTTGAGGACCCTCACTACTCTGAGCTGTAGGTGGTCTTCATCTGCCTGATACCACCTCTAAGTACCCAAGCAAGCAATGTTTACTGTGTTTTTTTGCTACCTATTGTATTTCCCATTCTTACATGCATCTTCTTTCTGCATTTTAGTGCAAGAGGTCCCCTGTTAGTCAAACAGGACTTCTGCTGAAATAGTCTGCCTTCCTGCAGAGGGGAAAGCTTGAGAGGTTCAGGATGAAGTCTCAAGAAACAGCTTCTGCAGGGAAGTTGTGCAGTCCTGGGACAGCATGCTGGCATGGTGGGCAATCTCCATCTTCACAGGTTTCAAGAGTTACTCAGCTGTGTGACCAATACAGCAACAAAGCCCCTTAGGAGAACCAAGCCAGAGGCAGTGGAGCAGCAGGAGAGCCCAGTCCCTGTACAAAATGACACTGCTGCTTTAGTGGCCAGGAGCGATGCCATGGGTGATGCTAGCAAGCACAGAGAAGCCTGCAGAGCACTGCCAAAGCCAAATGGTTGCCTGCGCTTTCCAAACCCACTTTACTCTGAATCTCAATAGCCAAAACTCAGTGTGATTTTTAGCACTGTGAGCACCTGCCCAGATGCACAAAGGGAAAGGGAGCAGCTGTGAAGCTTTAGACACCTGGGTCCAACTCATCCAGAGCTGGCAAGGGGACTCTGAGACCATGCCTGGGAGTATTTCTGCCAGGTCTCTCTGGAGGTGCTGGCTGCTGGCATGTAGAACATTGTAATAAGAGCTCATTGACAGCTGTCACTCACTGGGCTTGTTTTCACACCCTCCAATTTTGTCTCGAGAAGGAGAGAAGAAGCTTGGTTAAAAAAAAAAAATGTAAACCATTGGCAGATTTCCATGTGAAACTGAGACAGGCTAAAATTCATAACTCAAACAGTGCCCCACCTATCAAATTGCCCCAGTTTTATTTAACCAAATTGCACCTGGAGCAGAAAAAAATATTGCTTGAAACAAAGCAAATAATATTTTTTAAAAGGCAGAATCACTGTATGATTTGTTTTGGAGCTCAATGATCTTTAAGGTCCCTTCTAAACGAAACCATTCTGTGATCACCATACCCCTTTCCCGTTGGCTTTGTGGTCCACTCTAAAGGAAATGCACTGACAAGTCCTCATAGGGAATACCAGTGCTGATGAAGGTGTCTAGGATCACATAATCACTCTAGGGGAAGGATGGCATCTCTGAAGCATAATTATTGTCCTCTCCATTTGCAGAATACTCTTAGAGACACATAGACCCAAAGAAGAGCATGACATGATGGAGATCAGCACTGGAAAAAGATCAGATTTGAAGGGCAAAGAGATGATTTTACTATTGGTCACCCAGTTTCTTTGTCTTTCCAACTGCAGCACAACCAGGACACATCTGCTGTTGCAGAAGAGGCAGTGCTAAGTTCATCCCAAGTGCTGGGTTCAGCATATAGTTCACCTTTCCATTCATTAAACATCAATGCCTGGGGACATCTTGAGACAAGGAAAAGTGAGGATATCGAGTGGTGTAGGTGAGATGGAGTATGGAGGTGAAACATGTCCAGTTGTGTACTCAGAATGTCTGATTTTTGCCCATTTGAGGGACAAAACACTGACTTTCCACCTGTATCTGTGCAACTCACTTTATCACCCAGCTACTGGGAGTTTGCACCACATGTTCTCCAGATCTGGACAGTTTTCCAAAGTTTGATCTATGTGGGGAGTCTAACTATGGTAATGCATTCTGAGGACAGAAACTCCCAGGATTGCACCACATCCAGTATCCTGGCATTTCTTCAAGGTGTCTGAGTTCCTCAACATCTCTTAGCCCTTATCCTCCACCCCCTTCTCCACGCTGTGCTAACTGGTGGTGTTCTCCCATGCTGCAGCAGGTGCCTGACCTCATTGCTTAGATGTGTTTCCCACTGCTCAGCTGCTGCTGCTTTTCTTTAGTAGGTTTAACACAGGCTTTCCCCAGCTTTAGAGGCTGCACACCTAAGCAACTGCCAGAGAGTTATTTATAGTCCTGCTCTCTCTTGCTTGTGCCTTGTTCCAAAATTTTCAAGGCTTCTGCTGCTATCATGCTTGCATTGCACATTAATATCAGGAGGCACCTGGTACCATGGGCCAGTTCACACACCACTGTGCCTGATGTGGAGAGCATCCGCTCTTTTCATGCAAAGACTGGGACTGTTACCACCAGCAGCAATGCCCTTCCTGATGGAGCCCTAGGTGACAGCAGATGACAGTAGAAAAGTGAACAAAAAGTCACAGAGCACCACAAAAATGCTGCCAAGGCTCACCCTGCAACTATGCAGCTAAAGCCACTTTGAGACCCCACTGTGAGAAGGGGAATATTTCTATTGAAACTAAGACAATTTCCTCAGTGCCACCCCCTGTGTCACAAGAATGCCCAAGGTGAGAGCATCTGAGTGGGTTGTCCAGGATGCCAGCACCAAAGCACAAAGAATCTGTGTCTGGGGACGATTAATGGCCATGAAGAGCAAATAGGACACTTGCTGCTGAGGTTTTTCCATGGCTCCTGGGTTGTTACCGCACTAAATGCAAGGTGATTTTTTGCACCCATTAGTTTTGACTCTTGCCTTTTTGTGCCCAGTAGAAGCTGATGGTGACCTTGGTCCCCTGTCTCTCCACCCTGCTCCTCTTCTGGGAACCATTAAGATGCTCTTTGTCTTCCTATCAGGACACTTTATGTGTCCTACCCTGTTCCCTGTCTTCCTAACTCTACTTTTAATGGCTTCAGTGTAGCCTGTTTTAGGTTGCTCCATACTTCACAGTATTTCACAGTATCACCAAGGTTGAAAGAGACCTCATAGATCATCAAGTCCAACCTGTTACCACAGAGCTCAAGGCTAGACCATGGCACCAAGTGTCACGTCCAATCCTGCCTTGAACAGCTCCAGGGAACTCAGACACCTTCTCTGTTCTTGGGGTAGTCTAGAAAGGAGTAGGACCTCTGTAATCAGCTAATGCAGGTGCCCATGTCCATGGCTGCCCTGCCACTTGTTCCTGCAGGTCTTCCCATACCCACTCACTCTTCCATTCACAACAGTCAAATGCAGCTCCTGGATGAGAAGGAAAATTAGCTCAGTATTTCCATGAAGATAAAAGAAGTAAGGGCAAGAGAACAACTGGCCACTTAACCACACATCAGTTTGGCAATTTGGATCAATACAGACGTTGAAAACCTCCTGAGGCATAGCCTTGTTACAGAAATTTGCTTTCTTTCATTTTTATCTTTAAAAAAAAAAAGGGGAAAGGAGAGGAGAGGAGAGGAGAGGAGAGGAGAGGAGAGGAGAGGAGAGGAGAGGAGAGGAGAGGAGAGGAGAGGAGAGGAGAGGAGAGGAGAGGAGAGGAGAGGAGAGGAGAGGAGAGGAGAGGAGAGGAGAGGAGAGGAGAGGAGAGGAGAGGAGAGGAGAGGAGAGGAGAGGAGAGGAGAGGAGAGGAGAGGAGAGGAGAGGAGAGGAGAGGAGAGGAGAGGAGAGGAGAGGAGAGGAGAGGAGAGGAGAGGAGAGGAGAGGAGAGGAGAGGAGAGGAGAGGAGAGGAGAGGAGAGGAGAGGAGAGGAGAGGAGAGGAGAGGAGAGGAGAGGAGAGGAGAGGAGAGGAGAGGAGAGGAGAGGAGAGGAGAGGAGAGGAGAGGAGAGGAGAGGAGAGGAGAGGAGAGGAGAGGAGAGGAAAGGAGCACAGCACAAGGTCACTGCTTCAATCTGATAAAAGGAACAGTGTTTCTGTTACATGATCGGATTTCCTCAGAGCATTTTTTACTTAATATCATCTGATGCTTTGGTAAGAGCTGTGCCTTATGCAAAAGAAAGCAAGCTTAAAAAGTGGGTTCAGTGACCTTTCACAGCAAGTAGCTGTGTTGCAAAATCCTGGTGAGGTTGGCAGATAGTAGGAATCATGGTGGCACAGCAAATAGTGTCTCTGTTGTTACAAGGAGGCTATGGATTTTAAATAAATCATTATGGTCTGATGAAATTAACTTTAATAAATAAGTTACAGAAATGTAACTGGAGGCAAACAGTGCCAGAAGTGAGATCTGCCTTGGAAAGCACTTCTGAAAGTGTGTCTGTGGGTAACACCACGAACTCTTCGTGCTGTGGTTAATAGGGATAATGCAATCTCCATTTGTGAGTGGGTTAAGGGCATTAGAAACAAGGTTTTTTGCTTTCATGCACAGCCCTGTTAGGAAGAGCACTCAGCTGCTGTTTATATTTCCAGAGGAACAAGGAAACTCGCATAATTCAGAGCATCAAGGAGTGGCACAGCAGCAAGATGGCCTTGTGCTGCATATCTGAGAGGGGTAGAGCATCTCTGAGCCCTGTTCAGAGTTACAGTGCAGCAAAAGGGGTGGCTCCAAAATGGAGAGACCATAAGCAGCTGTGCTGGTGCCTACAGGCTTGTTTGTTTGTTTTTACACAAACCCTTAGCTCAGTTCCTTCTAGAAGGAAATTCGTGAAAACTGTTTTTTCTTTTGCTGTGAAGGGTAATGAAGCTGGTGAAGGATCTTGAGATTAAGTTTTATAAGGAGCAGCTGAGGGAACTGGGGTTGTTCAGTCTGGAGAAGAGGAGGCTGAGGAGAGACCTCATTGCTCTACAACTCCCTGAAGGGAGGATGGAATGAAATGGGGGTTGGTCTCTTCTCACAACTCACAACTGGTAGCACAAGAGGAAATGGCATCAAGTTGTGCCAGAGGAGGCTTAGGTTGGACACTAGGTGAAACTTCTATACTGAGAGGGTTTTCAAGGACTGGAACAGGCTGTCCAGGGCAGTCATCAAATTGCCACCCTGGATATATTTAAAAGCCATCTAGATATAGTACTCAAGGGTATCATGTAGTAGGGCTCTGGTAGGGTTAGATAAGGGTTGGACTTCTTGAGCTTAAAACTCTTTCACAAACACAGTGACTGTGTTTCTGTGAATAGCCCTCTCTGGCCTTCAGTCTTTCCATCAATAAAGTCTCTGCTTTGCTGTTGCTTTTTGTTTATTTGTTTGTTTGTTTGTTTTTACACTGGGAGTTTGTTTGACATTGACAGCTGTGCAGGTAACTTCTGTGACTGCATTGCAAGAAGTGACTCAACACCAGAGCTCAGGCTGCAGATCTGGTGACCTGCAAGGCTCAGGAAAAATATCCCCTTTCCTGGTCAGCTGCATTTTCTGTTTTAAATCCTCACAGCTGATTTATCAGAGATGAAAGTGCTGACTGGGCTTCACACTGCAGTGAGTTAAAATCACCAGTGTATGCGGGATGCTCAAATGGCACAGGGTGGACAATTAAAGCTGAGCACTCTGGCATGCCTGGATAGAGCTGCACTTCTGAAGCTGTTTCTTTGGGTGGACAATTTCACATTGAAGGGACAACATTTTTAATTCTTTGCAGGCTCTTGACAGATCTCAACACTCAGGACACCCCCTTCATATCTGGGTGCACAGCATGAGCCTTTAGCATCTATCTGTCCTATCACTGTCCATCTTTCCTTCTGCAGGCTGTCCAGACAGGGCACTTATTTTCTCTTACCATTTATCTGCCAAGGCACAGATGTGTGCAGTCCTGGAAGAGTGACTTCTGCTCTGCCAAATCCCTTATTGCAAGAAAACTCTCCACCAGCATCAAGTGTGAAAGCCCTAGAACAGGATCAGCAGAAGTGGATGTGGACATCTGATTTTAGCAAATAAGTTTTTCCTGAACTCCAAGCCAAAAGCAAAGCAGTTTTTCTGTCTGAGCCTGAGAGGAAGAGACTAGACCCCAGACTTAAGATGTTTTCCAGCACAGCATTTCTACAGGACCTTCAGCTATTTGCCAGGGGAATGCCACATGGCCAGAGAGATGTTAAACAGAGCTGTTCCCTGAGGGGAGCAGTGGAGTGAGCTGGGGAATCTTGACAGTTGAGTGCAACACAGACAAGGATAGGGAGAAAAACAGATATGCCCCCAGAAATGCTGCTGGGAAGACAGAGGAGGGCAGTTGCATGGCTCTCTGAGGAGATGCTTGAAACTTGTGTGTGCTTTTAGCAACCACAAAGTCAGAGGGAAGCCTGGCAGATGGCTGCTGAAGAGAAGAGCAGGGATGGCTCACACAGAACTGCACAGAAAAACAGAATCGTCAAGGCTGGAGAAGACCTCCAAGGTCACCAAATACAGCCATCAGCCCAATACCACTATTCTCACTAAACCACATTTGGAAGAGTGACATTCATGCTTTCCTTGAACGTAGCTACAGAAGGGAGCATGGATAGATGCTGTCCCATCACCCTGACCCTTTTTCTTTCCCTGCATGTGCCCCAAAGCTGCCTCCCCAACCCCCTCCAGCAAAGATGATGTTACACAGCTGACTGCCCCAGAGCAGGGGGAGATGGGCTGCAGAATCCCGTCTTACACCAGCCAGCTCGGTGCAGCTGTCAAGTCGACTGAGTTCTCCTTATCTCTGTTGTGATTATTTCCTCCCCCCTGCTGCATTCCTTGAATAGCAACATTTGTTTTGGAAATTCCTCTCCCCAGAATGGTTTCGGCCTGGAAATCTTGGAGGATGCAGGATAGGGATAGAGGTTGCACTTGTCCTGGTCCTGTGTCACAGGCTGCCCGTATTTACTCACATTGCACCCACCAGAGTGGCTGGGGGAAGCAATGGCCGAGTCCTGCAGCTGCAAAGCATGCAGATTTTGTTGTCCCATAACTCATGGTCCCGCTGTGGATCAGCATTTCACTGCACAACAGTGGTGCAACAGCAGAGCAGCCCACTCTCTTCACTCTTGCTGCTTCAAATCCCAACTCCTGACCTGGTTTTGGGACTGTGTAAACCAAAGGAGAAAGCGCTTCCTGTGGCAGAAGGACCACAGCTCCTAAGGAAGGATCTGGCATCATTGCTGCCAAACCCTTTGGCACGTTTTACTTTCACAGGTAGGCACCATGCTGCTTTGTGTTACTGCCCACCAGGAATTCATAGCCATGCTGTTTGGGGTAAGCCATGCAATGCATGGTTTGGAGGACAGCTGGTAATGAAGAGGCTGTTGGGGCACACTGAGAAACAGACTACTCTTTGGGCTGTGTCCTGGAAGTAATCACAGGAGGGAAGGGGCTGTGGCATGCCTGTGCACTTTTCACCCCTGGACAGCTGCTTAGTGTCCTGGCCCCCTCAAGCGATAGTTGTAAACCAAGTACACAAGGACCATTCTGACCCAAAGAGGACTCTAGAAGAAAAGGCCTGTTGGCACTAAACTGGGCAGCTGTGCCCTTAGCCTTAGCCCAAAGCCAGCAATCACTAGTTTGATTATGGAGTAGATCAGTGTCACAGACCAAGAACTCATACGCCACCTTTCTGGGGAGCAGGAGACATACCAACGTACTCACAAAGAGTACAGAGACATGCCACAGCATACACAAAACATCTTCCCACCTCTGAAACCTTGGGGAGGCTGAAGGAGGGACATCCAAGTCGGTCACTGTGCATATGAAATGAGAGCACATCTCTTGCTGGCAGGGATCATGAAGATGACAAAATGCCACTCAGCCTGGAAGCTTGGACCTCTAAAATCTGCCTGCTACAAAGCTGTGATGCTTCCAGTGAGCTGTGAACTTTGTTCAGTCGCAGAGGCATCCGCTATCCACCAAGCAAGTCCTTAAAGCAAAAGTGTGAGACCTTTGAACTGCAGCCTGACCCCAGCAGATCCACTGTGTGTGGAGGAAGATCTGTGTATATCTTACCCTGGGTCTACCATTTGTGCCAAAACATCATCTTGAGGACCATGTACACCTTTTCTGTGTGAAAAAGCAGCAGGGGCATCTTGCATTGGACCACAGGACAGAGAAGAAGGCTGCTGGGCTTGGAAGCTGACATTTTGATGACTCCAGGCAAATTTGGGTAGTTGTGGAGGGTTGGACCTGTGGGTTTGAGTCAGTCCTGTGAGTCAGAGCACAGAAGACAAAAAACACCCTGCACAATACCCACAGCCTGTGGCAGAGAAAGCCTGAATTGCAAAAAAAATTGGGGGCAATGTCCAGGAAATAAATTTGGCTGCTTTCACTGCAAACGCAGGTTACAGACACATGGTGAGACAGCTGATGACTCCCGGGAGCTGTGGCTCTACTGGGGAGAGGAGCCTGGGCTGTTCTGGCCCCAAGGGCAGGTTCCACTATTGCTTGGGTCAGCACCCTCTAACCTGCTCACATGTTGCAGGACTTTAAAGTAGTCTGGCCACCGATTTGTCAGTAGGGAATTGTGAAACCAGCAGACTGAGAGCAATGGGCAATTAGAAGCAAATTGCCAACATACTCATAGAAGAGAGGACAGTGACCACTCAGCCAAGAGTGACAGGGAACTTGGGAGGACATGTTTGTGCACCTTGCACTTCAGTTGGGCTGGTTCCTGCTCACAGTCCTGCAGTGAACCCAGGGGAAGCACAGGACCTTTCTCAGAGAATTTTTGTGTTTCAACAACAACTCACTCCCAGCACATCACTATTTACACACTGGTCTCAAAACAGAGCACTTAAGGAAACACTGGGGAACTTCCCCACATCCTCACCATGTCATTTGTCACCTGAACCTGCTGCTTAGGTGGGAACAATGAACTGGTAACCTGAATCTGTTCACACAGCCTGTGGGCAGAAGCTGAATTCTCCAGCCTCCACCGTCAAAAGAACACAAATTTTGTCACACATATCAGACAGAAGCCTACCTCATTATGAGCAGATGGTCACAGGCCCAGGGCTGCATGGTGAACTCACTGGGAATTCTTATGTCTTCTGACTCCCACAGCTACAGAAGGCAGAGTTTGTGTTGCTGCTGCTAGGGTAATTTGCAGCTTCCTGCTCTGTGCAAGTCACCTACACAGCACATAGTGGTGCTTCACACTGATGTATCTTGCTCTTGAGGGACAGCTGCAAGGAGTTATTTCTGTGCTTAGAAAAGGGCCATGCTTCAGATCCCTTTTGCTCATCTCTATGAATATGAGACAGTATGTGACTGGACACAACACTTTGCACACCTGCACAGCCCCAGCCAGCACATGGCAAGACCACAAACAGATATACTTGGAGGAAGCTGAGAGGAGCTTCTCCAGCAAACATGAGCATGTGTCCCTCAGGTGGGCATGGGCAATCACAGAATTGCAGGATGGAGAAGCTTGGAAGGAACCCGTGAAGATCACCTAGTCCAACCCCTCTGCAAAAGCAGGGTCTTCCACAACAAACTGTACAGAATCACAATGCCCAGTTGGGTTTTGAAAGTCTCCAGAGAAGGAGACGCTACAGACTCTCTTCTGTTCACAAGCTTACTTAAGGTTTTATCTTCTGAAGCAGCTCAGTCAATGGTCCAAAAATGGCAAACTTTTTGTCCACCAGCACTCCCAGATCCTTCTTGATGGAGCTGCTTTCCAGCAGGTCACCCTCTCACCTGAACTGGTGCAGGGGGTTATTCCTCCCCAGGTGCAGGACCCTACACTTGCCCTTGTTGGATTTTATGAGGTTCCCTTCTGCCCATCTCTCCAGCCTGTCCAGGTTTGGCTGAATGTCAGCACAGCCTGATGGAGCATCAGCCACTCCTCCCAGTTTGGTATCATCAGCAGATTTGCTCAGATTGCACTCTGTCCCTTCATCCAAGCCATCGATGAAGATGCAGAACAAGACCAGAATCAATATTGACTCTGGAGAGCACCACTAGCACCCTGCACTATTGATCACAACCCTCTGAGCATTTTTGTTCATCCAGGTATCAGCCTACCTCACTGTCGGTCCATCTGATCCACACTTCCCAAACCACCCCATGGGAGACAGTGTGACATTGCATTATGTGGAAGAGATTGCCGTATTTAGTGGGCAGAAAAAAAGAACAAAAACAATACCAAAAAGCACACACAGACACACACACACAAACAAACAAAGCAAACAGTTTGACCTTCTCTGATGTATTTCCTGCTCGCGGGGTAGGTAGCTCAGACCTTTGCACATTCCTCCGCCCTGCCCTCGCGTTGCCTTTTGGTGTGCCATGGCAGGAGCAAAGCTGGAGACAGCAGTCCTGCGGGCTTCTGGCCACCGCCGCAGCGGCGAGATGCTGACTCACGCCTGCAGGTTGCCTTGGCAACCGCAGTCATCGCTCCTGCAACGTCGTCATTCTCCTTTCTGCGAACCAGCTTCTGCCAAGCCCCGGAAAAAGTCAGATATGGGTTGCACCACCTTCTGTGAGGCATTTCTCCAGCCCACCACCGGCAGTTGCAAAGGCAGAGAGGCTCACCCTGGCACTGATGCATGTGCCAGACACTGAGAAAGCCACATCCCCACTACCATCTCTGCTAATGGTCCCACAACGGCTGAGCAGAGCAGGAAGACAAACAAGACAGATTTGAGCTTCTGGAAGCTCTCTTTTATTCTATTTTGGCCCCACTCCATGCTCAGGGACTTGGGCTTCCTTGCTGCTTCTCTGTACAGTTAGACATCGTGTAGCTTCTTCCACTCATCTTCCAGACCTGCTCAGCTACCATGTAATGTCATAACACACCAGCACTTCCTCTGACCATGTCTCTTACACCCCAGCTATGCCCACGTGCCAACCACTCTACCCTAATTGAGCATAGCTTCATTTCCTTCTGGGAAGCTGACTTCTTCATGGCCTGCCCCTGCCTCAGGCTCTCAGTCCTAGAAATCCTGGCCCAGTCTATCTCTCAGGGATATTCAAGCAGATGAAGGTGCTGTCAGTAATCTATTACTCATGTTGGTTACACCAAAGCAAAGCCCTTCTGTGTTTACATTTAAACACAGAAATGTCTTTCAGACCTGGCATTAATAAAGGTGACCAATTCATGTTTGTGACACCAAGCAGGCAACTGCAGAGGAGGAAAAGGGATCCTGTTCTTGAATAAGCAAATCTTATTGTCATAAAAATGCCTGGACGACTCTTGGTCCTCTTGGATCTGAGTGAAGAGAGGAGACAGATGTTGCTGATGCAGTATTGCACTAGCTGTAGGTACAAAATTTGTGCCTGGATCTGATTAAACAGAAATCCTTCCCTTACATCTCCTCTGAAGTATTCCATCTATGGTAATGTGAATGCACTAGACAAATGAGTCCAAGGAAGAAAAATCTTCCCCATTCTGACATTTCTGGACTAGGAAAAATTGTCCACAGGAAGAACTTCAGACCAAGGCCCTTATTCGAAGACAAAAGTCCTGCATCGTCCATGCCCGCACTGGGGTTTACTTGTAAGTGAGAGTAAGCACAAAAACCAGAAGAAAGGGAGAAATTTAATGACTTTGCTTAGGGAATTTTTAGTTGGCAAAATCAACCAGAAAGGAGTTCCCTTCGTTTGTAAAGGCTGTGGCTGATTTTGTGAGCAGCTTCCATGTGGTCATTGGTTGCACATGAGTGATTATCGGGTTTTAAATAATATCCAGGAAACTCTGAAAAGGCACCAGACATAATGACATTGCAGTGTCCTAACAAATCAGATTTATAACCCCTGCTGTCACAGTTACAGCATTGCTGAGGCTACAATACAAAACCAAGGCAGAGCCATAAATACCCTCCTTCAGGAGAAAATCAGTGGCTCCTGCTGATTTTTAACTCCATGAACTGCTGTTGCACCAACAGCTCAGGGCAGAGACTGTGCCAGCATTTTAGTAACCCCTGCTCTGCTCACTCAAGATGGTGTGATGGTCAGAAACTCACCCAGCAGAAACCATGCATTGGCACTGGAAATGTGGTGTGGCCAAGGATTACAAGCCTCCAGAGAAAACAACACCTAGTAGAGGCAAAACACAGGAACAAGCTGAAAGATGGCAGGCATTGCCAGAAAGCTCCTCTTTTGGTGGAGAAAGGAATAGGGTATGTCATAAGGTCCACCCTAACCTTTGCCTTTCCAGTGTGCTGGACTGCTGGCCCCAGGAGGAAGCAGAAGGGATGGTGCTGCTGGCAACCTGTGCCCCAGTGTGTAGGGTTAACACTCCTGGGGGAGTGACCCTGAACCTGACCCTAGGGGTCTTGGCCCCTCCTCAGGGGTGGGCCACACTCCAGGTGATGGTTAGCCCACTCCCCCCACTTCCTGTGGTGTCTCTCCCTCTTGCTCTTTTCTCTCTTCCTGCATTCATGATCACACACACACACTGATACTGCATACCAGCACAACACGTGGCAGCCACGAGGCAGAGACACCATCACACTACTCGGGTTGTATCCATCCCTGTTTGTATTTTGCTGTTTTCCCTTCCTTATCCTTTGTAAACTCCCCTACCTCCAATCCCCTTTTTCTAAGTTATTGTTAAACTTTTCCTTTTTAACTTCCAAATCGAGTGAGATTGATTTATTTGGGTGTCCCTACCTTTATCTCTCTCCCTGTCTTTTGGGGAAAGGAGGGGGAAGAGGGGAGGGCACTCTATAAATTCTATAAATTGTCATTGGGTCTACCAAATTTATAAGAGTCTCTGGGAACCTGCATTTGAACCCAAGACAATTTATTTGGCGTCTCAACGTGGGGCTAGGTAGAAAGAATTCTTTCAGAGAAGATTTGGAAGTTAAAAAATGGATATTCTGAAAGTCTTAATCATTAACGCTTTTGCATGGCTGTTGTGGGGCTGGCTGTTAAAGTTTATAAGTTACCATGTCTTCTGGATTGTCATTGATATGCTCTGGGAATATTCTAAGCATTTGCCTGCCCGAGTCTATGCCTATTTCCTGAATTCTGTTAGTAATATCACTGTGTTTAGAAATGTTTCTGGAACATGGAATCAATCTGAGTATATGCATTGGAGCACAGAAGCTCCAGATATTTTGGGTGAGAAATGGTACTGGATAGCTGTTATTTCACTGTGTGTAAATGTGGGTTTGGGAATGAACAAGGTAGCTCTGAACTTAGACACGTGGAAGTATCGAGTGGGTGCCGCCATTAGGATGCTTAGGGGGAGGGGTGGCCCTCACTGCCCGAGCTGCAGCTGCGGGGGTTGGGCGACAGGGCAGACTGGTCAGACCGCCCCTAGCGCGGCTCCGCCCCGAACTCCGCCTCCGGTCCCGCCCAGGGCAGCCCCCCGGACCCTGCCCCCTCAGCCCAGCCCACTCCATCTGGCTCCGATTACCACGCGGCCAGCAAGATCAAACCCAAACCCTCCCGCAGATACCGATCCAGGGCAAGGGACCTCTTCGGGAACCAGCACCCCCCAGCAACAGCAACCAGCTGGAAATGGACCTGATAATGGAGTGATCCTTATCAGCTCCACGCCCAGAAAGGAAATCAGGCACACAAGGCAGGAGTATGCAAGGGCAAATGGACAGTCCCTTTTAGCCTGGTTTTTGAAATGTTGGGATGCAGGAGCAGAAACCGTGGACCTAGATCAGAGGGAGGCAAAGAAGCTGGGATCCTTGTCGAGGGATGGAGGTGTGGATAAGGAGCTGGGAAGGCTCGATGGTACCCACTCACTTTGGGCCAGGCTTCTGATAGCTGTGAGGTACAGGTACCCGACTAAGGATGACATGATTTTCCATCCCCTTAGATGGACAGATATGGAACAGGGGATCTCATACCTGAGGCAAATGGCGGTTCAAGAGATAATTTATGGAGCCGACCAGATGCCCTCGGACCCTGATGATGTCCGCATGAAGCCAGCCCTCTTAAAGAAACTGACTCAGTGTGCCCCTTCCACATATGCCCCCACATTGGGAGCACTGCTGCTGGGCAGAGACCCCAACAACCTTCCCACAATCAGGGAGTTTGTGAATGACCTAAGACAGTTTGAAGACAGTTTGTCAAGGAAAACCTTAATTGCCACTGTAGAGACCCTCACCCAAGAAATGAACGAGCTAAAAGCCTCTTTCTCTGAAATGCAGAAGGCAGAGGATGACTGCTCTTCACCTTCAGAATGGGTGCAAGTCTCAGCTGTAAGGAACACACGCCGCCGTGCTCCTCCTCCTCCCCGCAGGAGACCAGCCCAGAGCAGACAGGGTACACACAGGGGGTCACTCTGGAGAACACTCTGTGACCATGGGGAAAACATGGACAGATGGCATGGCCAGCCCACCTCAGCTCTATCGGCCAGGGTAAGGGAACTGCAGGGGACAAACACGGGGAATAACTCCTCCAGAAGAGGGGTTGCCCCAGTGTCCTGCAGGCAGCCCTCTCGCTCAAGGGGTGGTGAAGCCAGTAACTCAGGTCCATGTGCCTCATGTGGTCACACTGCTCAGAATTAGAGGTGCCCTGTCTCCAGCCAGGCGGAGGCCAGGGATAACAGAGTATATTGGGACGTGTTTGTGAAATGGCCTGGCACTTCTGAAGCCGAGAAGTACAGAGCGTTGGTAGACACCGGTGCCCAATGCACTCTGATCCCCTCCAGCCACAGGGGGACAGAAACTGTTACAATTGCAGGAGTCACAGAGGGGTCTCAGGAGTTGACTGTGCTGCAGGCTGAGATAAGCCTCACCGGGAATGTGTGGGAGAAGCACTCCATAGTAGCTGGCCCTGATGCACCTTGCATCCTGGGGATCGACTTTCTCCGGGAAGAGTACTTTAAAGATCCGAAGGGGAACAAGTGGGCTTTTGGCATAGCAGCTGTAGAGACTGCAGACAAAGAGCAGCTGTCTATCATGCCTGGCTTGTCAGATGACCCTTCCGTGGTTGGTACCCACAAGGTGGAAGATGTCAAGTTACCTATTGCTTCTCGTGTAGTTCATCGCAGGCAATACCGCACCAACAGAGACTCCCTGCTACCCATACAGCAGCTGATTCGCCGCCTGGAGCAGCAGCTTGTCATCAGCAAGAGCCACTCGCCCTTCAACAGCCCGATATGGCCAGTGCGAAAGGAGACGGGGGAGTGGAGACTCACGGTGGATTTCCGAGGCCTGAACGAAGTGACTCCTCCAATCAGCGCAGCCGTGCCTGATATGTTGGAGCTGCAGTATGAACTGGAAACGAAGGAGGCCAAATGGTATGCCACAATTGACATTGCTAATGCTTTCTTCTCCATCCCCATTGCAGAAGAATGTAGGCCACAGTTTGCCTTCACCTGGAGAGGAGTCCAGTACCACTGGAACAGACTGCCTCAAGGGTGGAAGCACAGCCCTACAATCTGCCATAGCATCATCCACACTGCACTGGAGAAGGGTGGAGCTCCGGAACATCTGCAGTACATCGATGACATCATTGTATGGGGTGAGACAGCAGAGGAGGTCTTCCAGAAGGGTGAGAAGATCATTAATATCCTGTTGGATGCTGGTTTTGCCATTAAGAGAAGCAAAGTGAAAGGGCCTGCCAGAGAGATCCAGTTCCTGGGAGTTCGATGGCAGGATGGCCGACGCCACATCCCTATGGATGTGGTGAATAAAGTGGCCACGATGGTGGAACCCACTAACCGGAAGGAGACACAATCCTTCCTGGGGTTTGTGGGCTTTTGGAAGATGCACATTCCCGGGTACAGTCAAATTGTGAAACCCCTCTTTGACGTTACAAGAAAGAGAAATAACTTTGGGTGGGGACCTGAGCAGCAGGTGGCATTTGACCAGATCAAACGAGAGGTGGTCCATGCCATGGCTTTGGGACCAGTTCGAACCGGCCCAGAGATCAAGAACATTCTCTACACAGCAGCTGGTGAGAATGGCCCTAGCTGGAGCCTATGGCAGAAAGCTCCTGATGAGACAAGAGGCCGCCCACTCAGGTTCTGGAGCAAGGCATACAAAGGCTCAGAGAGCAATTATACCCCCACAGAGAAAGAAATCCTAGCTGCCTATGAGGGAGTCAGAGCTGCCTCTGAGGTGATTGGGACGGAGTCACCACTCCTTTTAGCTCCAAGGCTTCCAGTCCTGACTTGGATGTTTAAAGGGAAGGGTTCGACTCCGCACCATGCCACAGATGCCACTTGGAGTAAGTGGATGGCTCTGATAACTCAGAGGGCTAGGATGGGGACTCTCGAGCATCCAGGCATTGTGGAGGTCATCACCAACTGGCCAGAGGGCACTGACTTTGGAAAGCCAGCAGAAGAGAAGGCAGTGACCCGTGCTGAGGAAGCCCCCCCATACAGTGACCTTCCTGAGGAGGAAAAGGCATATGCTCTCTTCACAGATGGATCTTGCCGTCTGGTAGGCAGCAAGCGAAGATGGAAGGCTGCCGTCTGGAACCCCACACGCAGGGTTGCAGAGGCAAGAGATGGAGAAGGTGAATCCAGCCAGTATGCTGAGGTGAAAGCCATCCAGCTGGCCCTGGACATTGCCGAACGAGAGCAGTGGCCAATGCTATACATCTACACCGACTCATGGATGGTAGCAAATGCCTTATGGGGGTGGCTGAAGGAGTGGAAGAGAAATGATTGGCAGAGAAAAGGGAAGCCTATTTGGGCTGCTGACCTCTGGCAAGACATTTCTGCACGCCTGGACAAATGACCAGTTAAAATCCGACACATCAGTGCTCACATCCCAAAGAGCAGAGCCACTGAAGAGCAGCAGCATAACCACCAAGCTGACCTGGCTGCCCACATCTGCCAGATTGACCTGGACTGGAAGCACAAAGGTGAACTGTTCTTAGCTCGGTGGGCACATGACTCTTCTGGTCACCAAGGAAGAGATGCCACATACCAATGGGCCCGAGACAGGTCCGTGGACATATCCATGGAGGCCATAACTCAGGTTATCCATGAATGTGACATCTGTGCCACCATAAAGCAAGCTAAGCGCATGAAGCCTTTGTGGTATGGGGGATGGTGGTCAAAGTACAGGTATGGGGAGGCCTGGCAGATCGATTACATCACTCTGCCTCGGTCTCGCAGTGGCAAGCAGTATGTGTAAACCATGGTGGAGGGAAGCACGGGGTGGCTGGAAACCTACCCAGTACCTCATGCTACTGCCCGTAACACCATTCTGGGCCTGCAGAGCCACATCCTGTGGAGACACGGAACCCCAGAGAGAATTGAGTCAGACAATGGGACCCATTTCAAGAACCATCTTGTAAGCAACTGGGCAAAAGAGCATGGGATAGAATGGGTTTACCACATCCCATACTACCCACAAGCTGCAGGAAAGATTGAGCGACACAATGGCCTGCTGAAAACCACCCTGAAGGCTATGGGAGGTGGAACTCTCAGAAACTGGGAGAAGCACCTTGCAGAAGCCACTTGGCTGGTGAACAGCAGGGGATCAGTTAACAGAGTTGGTCCTGCTCATTCTGCCCTACTGCCCACAGTTGAGGGAGATGGAGTTCCTGTAGTCTGTGAAAGGAATCTACTGGGAAAGACTGTGTGGGTTGCTCCTGCCTCTGGTGGGGGAAAACCTATCAAAGGGGTGGTATCTGCAGAGGGTCCTGGTCACACATACTGGGTGATGATGGAAACTGGTGTTATCGAGTGTGTCCCTCAGAGAAATCTCTCTTTAGCTGAAAAGGTTTTGAAATCTCAGAGTTGATTCCATGTGTTCCAGATACTTTCAGGTTATCTTGTATTATAGTTGTATAATAGTTGTATCGTAGTTGTGCAAAACTTGTATCATAGTTGTGCAATACTTGTATTATAGTTCATAAGGGGTTACAAGTTGTTTTTGTAGTTATACCCTCACCACTACACGGCGTCCAACAGAACCTACATGACAGCAGCAGCTATCCAGAGTCCTACAGCATCGCATCACACCACGGCGTCCAACCAGAACCCTGCATCTGATTCGTCACTGATGCCCTGCAGTGAGAGACTGTTCCTGATTTCCCTCCAGAGGATGTCTACAGCCATCTCATCTACACCTGTTCCCCTGATGCCAGACACCAAGAGACTGTTCCTGATGTTTTCTTCGCAGAGGGAAAAGACTTTTTTCCTGAGTTCCAACAAGAACTGTTCCTGCTTCACTGACTTTTCTTCCATTCCTGCCCTGCTCACATCTCAGCAACCTGCACCGGACCAGATGGACCAGAGGAGCACATCGCCTTGAGATACAGCCGGGGACCAAGAAGGGCTTCACGAACCCTTAACCCGTGGACACTTTTTCCCATCTTTGGAGAAGAAGACTGTTCTTAGGAAGGTGGAAGTGGTCTAACCAAGGGGTGGAATGTGTAGGGTTAACACTCCTGGGGGAGTGACCCTGAACCTGACCCTAGGGGTCTTGGCCCCTCCTCAGGGGTGGGCCACACTCCAGGTGATGGTTAGCCCACTCCCCCCACTTCCTGTGGTATAAAAGAGACAGGACCTCCCTGTCTCTCCCTCTTGCTCTTTTCTCTCTTCCTGCATTCATGATCACACACACACACTGATACTGCATACCAGCACAACACGTGGCAGCCACGAGGCAGAGACACCATCACACTACTCGGGTTGTATCCATCCCTGTTTGTATTTTGCTGTTTTCCCTTCCTTATCCTTTGTAAACTCCCCTACCTCCAATCCCCTTTTTCTAAGTTATTGTTAAACTTTTCCTTTTTAACTTCCAAATCGAGTGAGATTGATTTATTTGGGTGTCCCTACCTTTATCTCTCTCCCTGTCTTTTGGGGAAAGGAGGGGGAAGAGGGGAGGGCACTCTATAAATTCTATAAATTGTCATTGGGTCTACCAAATTTATAAGAGTCTCTGGGAACCTGCATTTGAACCCAAGACACCCAGCATGGCTCTCATGGCTGCCCCATCCTTAGGCCATTGGTTCAGTTCTGCTTAAAAAGAGAAGCCTGGTTTTACCAGAGTCAGTTGCATGAAGCTTAACAAGGCCAAGTGCTAGCTCCTGCACTTGGGTCACAACAACTCTCCGCACTGCTCCAGTCTTGGCGCACAGAGGCTGGAAAGCAGCTCAATGAGCCTGGTGGCAAAATGACCTGGGGATGTTGGTCAGTTAATAGCTGGCTGAACACAAGCCAGCAGTGTGCTCAGGTGGCCAAGAAGGCCACCAGCATCCTGGCTTGGATCAGGAATAGAGTGGCCAGCAGAAGGAGTAAAGTGATTGTGCCCCAGTACTCAGCACTGGTGAGGCCATACATCAGATCCTGAGTGCTGAACCCCTCACTACAAGAAGGACATTGAGGTGCTAGAGCGGGTCCAGAGAATGCAATGAGGTGTTTTGGCCATGCCAGCAAGCTAGGTAGTGTTCATTCCAGTTGAACACACAGCGAAACATCTAACACCAGCATGCCTGCCCATTTGGTCTCCCTGATGAAGCACTTGGGTTTCCACCAGTCTTACAACCTGTCACCTCAGGAGGTCTGCAAAAGGCTGTGAAGGAACCTTTCTTGCACTTTGCCTTCATCACCATGCATTTCACTTTATTATAATGCATTGTCTTGAAGAGCTTTTCTTGGACACCATCCCTAGAGTTGTTCAAAAAATATGTAGACATGGCACTTCAGGAAATGGTTTACCGGTGTCAGGTTGATGGTTAGACGCGATGATCTCAGATCTTCAGTCTTTTCCAGCTACAACAATTCTATGATTCCATGAAGCAAGCCGGTCATAAATAGTCTGGAGGTGATTGTATTAAACTATTCAGTGAAGTGTAAGATGTGGTATACAACTGAAATCAAATGCCTAAGCAATGCCTACAGCTTTTCATATTGCAGCAAATAAAAGAAAATCCTACTCAGATGCAAATTCCTGTTAAATCTGTCTTTTTTTTTTTTTTTTTTTTTTTTTTTTTTTTTTTTTTAATGACACCATGGCAACTGTGGCTTTCTCATCTTGGCTTACACAGAATTCTGCAGGCACAGAAGACAATTCAGGACAGATCTGCTTTTTTCTGAATGTCAATTAGCTGCCTTTTTTTTTTTTCCCCCTGAATGTCAAGAGGTTTTTCTCCTTTGGCAAAAGGAGCTCAGCTTGAGGTCTTGGCTGTAAAAACAATACATGAATAGAGTCCCAGCAAATATTTGCAAGATTCTCAAACTTTGACTTTAGCCCTTTTGAGGTGTGTGCTTCTTAGGAAGGGGAACAGGATACTTGGGGATCTCATCCAGCCACTTTACTGCATGCTGATTTTGCAGATTTTAGGGGGAAAAAAATTAAAAGCCCTTTTAATTGGAGGATTCTGCGGGTCTCCAAAATGTGCCTTGTCAACTGTGAGGTTTATGGTGGTCAGGCTACACACAGAGCAACAAAAGGACCAGCTCCCATGCTGCCACCCCACTGGCAGCAGTACAGGCTGCTTGGAGTGTTTCTCTGTCTTGGTTAACAGTTCCTTTCATCAGTCTCGCCCTCCTTTGCTGACTGGGAAAAAAAAATCTGGCAATTTTTCCCCTGCCCAGGCTCCCACACAAATGGTGGAGAGAAGTTATGGTTGTCCTGAACACACTTAACCTGGGAAGAGGCATCTTTCTCCAGCAAAATGCCTCTCGTTCAGTGGGACAGTAGCTGGTCCCCAGTTCTGCAGCCCCAAGAGACACTGGCCAGACAAAGAGCACTGAAATTGCTTTTGTTATGCCCCTAGTACCTGGAATCCCAGCCACCTGGATGCTGTCCTACCATGCTGCCATCTAATAGCAGCCCTCTGAGTCTGCACCTGGGTGCAGACAAGCTATCATCATGCTATCAGACTGTTTGTTCAGCTCCAGAGCCAAGCTTCACTCACAGGCAAAGGCATTTCACACCAGAGATGAGGAACCGAGACCACAGCTCCTCAGAGAGGAGACTGAGAACTTTGCTATGAGGAGAATCCTGAAGCAGGGACTGAGACTGGGCCTAACCCTGCTTCTTGCCAAGCCACCAACAGTATTTGCTGTCCCTTCTGTACTCTTGTGGCTCCTGTTATCACATCTTGCCTCATTTGTAAAAGCATCCAAAAGCCCGGCCCAAGATTAGGACTTAGAAATTCAACACATCCTGCAAGTTAAATATACTCAATCCTATTTACCATCACCAGGAAGTGTCATTATTCATGATTAGTCTTCAGTTACAGAGGAATTATTATTTTCATAGGCCTCCCTGCCTGCAGTCTTCAAAAATGAAAGGCAAATGTATTGAACACAATCTTGCCTGTGAATCACAGCCCTTTCAACCTCATTTTTAATTTGATCTCTGCCATTGAAGGAGTTTTGACATGAGTCACATGTTAAAAATCACTCCAACAGGCTGCAAGGTCCATCTTCAGAAATATATCTGCAACATGGTCTCCTTCTCCAAGACCATAAAGTGTAAGTACGTCATGGCATGTTTAGGTTCCAGGAGGTCTCCTCTACTTTCTTAGGTGCCCAGATAAATGGTACATTGGGGTGCCAGAGGAGGTTCAGAGAAAGGCAGCAAAGCTGGTAAAGGGTCTGGAGAATAGGTGTGATGAGGAGCATCTGAGAGAACTCAGATGAGGGATTACTTAATCTGGAGGAGCCTGAGAGGAGACTGCACTGCTCTCTACAAACCCCTGAAAGGAGCCATGTGGGTGTCCATCTCTTCTACCTAGTATCGGGTGATAGGATGAGAGGAAATGGCCTGAAATTCTACCAGGGGAAGATTAGGTTGGAGATTAGGAAAAATATTCTTTATCGAAAGAGTGGAACAGGATGCCCAGGGAAGTAGTCGAGCCACCAATCCTGGAGGTTTTCAAGAAAGATGTGGACATGTCACTTTGGGACACAGTTTGATGGCCATGGTGGTATTAGGATGACAGTTGGACTCAATGATTTTGGAGGTCTTTTCCAGCACAAATAATCTACGACCCTATAAGAAGTATATCATATCAGGCACTGCTGTGAAATCTGTGCAGGGGTACCCGTGGCTCTGTTGGATTAATGTACCCCCTTGCACCCACACCAGTTGCATGCCTGGTTTCTGCAGATGCTTTCTGGAGATGCTGGAGGGCTGGAACCTGGAAACTGTCACCCATGGGAAGTCCAGCAGCTGCTTGCAAGACTGCAAATTGTGCTGGATCGTTTCATGCTCCTACTCTGCTGCTCCTCACTGCAAATGGCAGAGAACTTCCCTGCACGACCTTCATGGGCCTTGTTCTTCCAGCAGACCTCTTTCCTAAGCAGCTGTTGCAGATGGAGTGACACACTACTCGTGAAAGGGAAGCAGCAATGTGTTTACTGATATAAGTAAGTAGTTCAACTAATTTGACAATAAATACAATGGTGGCTTCACAAGATTCAATGGCAAGAGACAAATATTTGAGTTTACAGCACAGAGGACAAGGTCAGACAAAACTCTCAGGGAGACCTTGCCATTGAGTCATGAGGTTCCCCTTGCTTTCTAAGATGCTCAGAGAGGAATCTGGCTGGACTCTTCTCTGTTCCCAGAACTGTCAGTGGTTTGTGTCTTAAAGGTTGTATACCTAAATCAATTCTTTAAGTCACCAAGATAAGATTTCAAAGGGTAAATATGGTGTTAATCCCTTTCTCAGAACTCACTGTAGCAGGGACTCTCCACCTTGAGAAGTAACCTTGAGAGGTTACTTCTCAAGGGGATATCCTGGCATGCAGCCCGCTGCTGAGCAGGAGAGCCCAGCAGGCTGTCCACTGCTTATGGAGTGAGAGAATTCATTTATAGTCATATTTAAATACCAGCTACAGGTGTTAGTTCCTTCCAGTTCAGCTTGAGTGGGACAATGACCAGCACTGTGGCTGGGAGGATGCTTGCCCAAATCAGACTTTGGGTAATGTGTTGTTATTTGGTCTTCCAAGAATCCATACCAGCAGACACATCCATTACATTTGGCACTGGTGGTTATAACTTCAGCAGCTTTATAGGCAGTTCAGGTCAGGTTGGGCATGCTAGAGGAGCACACCACCATGTTGCACCCTGTAACTGTCATCAATTAATCTTATATTCACAAAGTGTGTTCACTTCTTGCCTCTGTGCCACCAACAGTATTTTATATCCACAGTAAGTAGATAGTGAAGCACTGATATTAATTATATCTTAGCTGGTATACCTTAGGTGGCTGGAGTTGGGTTCGTTGTTTCATCATGTACCAAACTTTTATTTACACCATATAATTATAAATACCAGTCAATATTAATGTTAGGAGTTAGCAGATGAAGTATGAAATTAAAAGCCCCTGGAAAATTCCTAACCAGTGGTTTGTTCATGCTTCTTCCCTTCTTTCACAACACAGTGTATCTATTCTGCATCATGATCAGTGGTGATTAGTGGTTTGTGTCCTTTGTTTTTGACATTTTGCAGCAGTTGACACAGGTCATCTTGCTGTAGTACTTTCTTCATCAATGTACAATAGATTCCAATGGGCATAGGTAATAAACCCCAACTTGGTGCCTAATTAGGTTGTAGCAACTGATAAGACATAACAGAGGATGGATAATTAAAAATTACATCCCATAATTTTAAGAAAGTTATTAAACCAAGTATTTGAGAGATTGCTGGTAGCTACAATATGTTTATTACAAATATAAAACCAAAGAGTTTGACAAGGGTTAGGTCTGGGCTGGCCACTAATTGAACAACAGGTGGCCTCTAAGACCCCCTCTGCATTCCCAAAGAGGAAGAAAAGAGACTAAAAGAGACTAATGGATTGGGAAAGAAAAAATAAAACTACTTTAATGGAAATAATAACAGAATAAAATACATATAAATGCATGCAAACCAATATTAAACCAAATACCTGTGCTGGCAATTAACCATCACCACTGATGCTGGGTGCTGGCACTGGGGAAGTCCCAGGCTGGACTCAGCAGCAAATGGTAGCAAGACGCAGGAGCTGGATTCAGGAACTCATGGATTGGGATTGAATGCAGAACAGGGAGAGTCCTCTTCAGATATCAACAGCTGAAGAAGAGGATTGATCCTGTGATTTAATTTGAGCAATTAATGAGGCAGGAATTATAAAATATGTAGTCAGTTTTATTTCTGGAAAGCCTCGCCCACAACTAGATACAAGTTAGCTAAATTTGGGTTCCAATTTAGTCGGGAAAATCTTCATAAGGATGCTTATGGGCAATTCATTCATTTTTGAGAATGAGAAAATTAGAAAAGTTTAGCCACAAAATGGCTTTGCCTCACTTACAAATAGGTAGCTTGGAGCCCTAGGAAAGTCTGTTCTAGTCACTGTGGTGGGGTAGAAATTTCAGTATAGTCCCTGGCTCCTTTATGGTAGTGTTGGAACTGCTCAGACATTGAGAGACTTCTAGATCTTCCCAAGGTGCTGGGAAAGAGGCAGATGATCTCTGACCTGATCTTGGTTCTTCTTGGCATGAGGTTTGCAGAGGTGCAGGCAGGATCTCTTGCAGATGTGCGGACAGCACATGTTGGTGGCACTTCTTGCCACATTGTGAGGCACTTAAATTCTTCTCCTGGGAAGCTTGAGGCATTTAACTTTCCAGGTAGTTCAAGCCCAAAATATCAGAGTTAAGATGGTCTGAAGCATGAGGCAGAGCAGCAGATGTTGTCCAAGAGCGGCGAGGCAGAAGCAGCTCCGTGGGGCAGAGGCAGCATACACTGAGGCAGGACAGTGAGGCAGAAGCAGCACAACTGCTTGCAACTTAGCCCAGTTTGTATTATTTGCCTGAATATAATGTCTCTTTTGGCCACAGAGATTCACCAATCAAAATGGCATCTGCAAAACTGATTAGATTAGATGAAACCAGGGCTTGCTCACCTTTATTTGGGCAAGACACCAACAAGTACCTAAACACCTGTGGGTACCTGTTTATCACTTTGGGAGTGGACAAAATGGCCCAAGCCTTTGTTTTCCTCCTGTCCTTGCTTCCCCCATCAACAGAAGGGTGGGGCAAGCCAGAACATCTAATAGGCCAACTAGCCTTCCACGACACCCTGGTGATCCCTCAGATTTATAGAGAATATTATGTCCATGGAATGGGATCCTTTGTTGGTCAGTTTAGGGTCATCTGTTCTGTCTGCTTATCCCTGCATGTGCTAACTCTAACTTTCTCCATTTAATGCAGATAGAATTTAGCAGTGACCTTGGTCTGTACCCTAGCCCCTGGCAGTAACTCTACCCATCAGCGTTCTCACTGCCAGAAGCAGCCACTGACCTTCAGAAGGTGCCATACTGAACAAAGAAGCCAAATCCCTGTTCTCACTCAAACCAGGGCAGCATTCCCATACAAATACATCATTTCCCAATACACACAAGCACAGTTTCAGGGGTTTAATCTGGATCTATTTCAAACATTTTGTTCAGTGTCAAGCAAACATCTTGAGCTTTGATGGTGTTATTCTCACAAATAAATCCTCTTTGTTCCTCCACAGCATAGGTGTTAAAATCAACAATTTACCATTTGTTTCTGCTTCATTGAGCCCATGCTCTATGCTCTGATCACCTGTGCATAGCTCCATCATGATTTAATCCCACTGCAATGGCTGGAGTATATGGTATGTACCAAAGCGTTATGTACTATTAAGATAAAAGCTGTGGCCTGATTCTTGATGAGGTCAGAAGTAAGGCTGCCTAAATACCACCAGGATTGGAATTCCTTTTCAAACACAGTTGCATTATCCCAAATTACCTATTGTGGAAAAGGTGACCTCTTCACCTTATAATTGCTGCTACAACAGATTGCACCTGATTGATCTTAGATACAATTAAGAGCAGGGGAAACATTATCCTGGGCTACATCAAATGCATCTGCAATTAGCTGGTGATTAGTCTATATGCCTCTGATGTAATACATCAGATAAGACTTACGAGTAAGTTCCCAGCGCTAACAGAGAAGACCACGATGAGTGTTCTAATTTATTTAAATCACTTGTTGCACTCACTTTACAGCCAGATGAACACAGCATTTCCAGTCACCATTTGGCAGGGTGCTGTAAGAGAAAACAGGGACTTGTTTTGGTAGGGAGACTCCAAAAAAAGTAACCTCATTAGAAGGGAAAATCCATCATGCATTGCACAATGCATCTGTGTCTTGCACCACTGCTATCAATAGCTTCCCAGGCAAATGAGCCACGAAGTTTAGTTGAAATCACAGTCATAGCATGGATGGATGGTAGGCTCTTCTAGGTGTTCTCTTTTCCCAGTAAGTGGAATGCTATGTTTGTTTTTCACAAAGATTGCTCAGGTTCTGAGAGTTTCAGTGGGTCTGCATCAGCTCTTTAATTGGTAGATCTCCATCCCCTTGAGTCTGGTGTGGTTTTGAGATTCCTTTTCAATGGGCCATTAGCTATCTACAATTTCACTGATTAATGGTAATTTGGGGTGTGAGACAGCTTTCAATTCCTTGTCCTTTTGCCTTATCTTGCATTGCCTTACACCAAAAATGGGAGTCATTAACATTTTCGATAGCATAAGGAGCAACTAGATTTGAGGATCAAAAGAACAGACTTCCAACATCTGGTGCCATAAGCAGGTCAGAGACTACTTTCACCCATGAAGGCTATTCCGGCGTGTCTCAGAGAATTTGATGAAATGATCAGTTTGCCCTACAGACCACTGATATGCAGAGGTGGTGCTTTAGTGGAGTCATCTGTAATCTCAGTCTATATCAGGCATATTCTCTAAGCACAGGTACACAAGTTCAGTTGGGTTTTTGTTTGTTTATTTGTTGTTTTTGCGTGTGTGTGTGTTTTGGGTTTTTTTTTTAGGCCAGCCTTTGTTTTCCTTATTTCCATCCCAGCTGGTTTAATTTCTTTCCCAGCCCACTCTTTTGTATTCCCTTTCTCTTCCCTTCAGGAAGAGAAAGGGGTTCATGGAGAGCCTCTGCCCCCTCTTCAGTGGCCAGCTCAGCCCTAACCCTTGATACTAGGCTGCCTTGGTTCCAGTGCAGCCATTGGAACCACCAGTCCATACACCCAGGATTTCAGGTGGTTTTCCTAATTTTAGTTGACTGATCTGCCTTTTGATTCCTCTTTATGGCTGGCTGATTAGTCTTTGCCTGAGCTTTTACCCGTCCCAACTTGAGAGGTGTTTCCCTGGCTCTGTTTAGTAATAACTGCCGATCTTTGCTTCTCCAATCTGGGAATCCATTTACTTTCCACTTCAAGCTTTCCCACTGACAGAACCACTGCATGGCACCAGCCCTCATAACTGAGAGTCTACAGACATTCTGTGCTGCCAAAATAACTGTTATTGTTTCTCCTACTTGTGCATTGCCTTCATCTCCTTCTGTTACTATTTAGCCCGTGGTAATATCTAATTACCTCCTTAGATTGCCATTTGTCATTCACCCTTTTTGCTGAAGCATCCATAACCCTAATGTTTTCTGCCAATGTACCCCCAGAGAGGAGTAGTGAGGTTTTAGAAGGCTGTGGCACTAAAAGGTCTGTATTTATAGGTATCTACTGTTTGGAAACCTTAGTGAGACCTTCGATTAACTGCAAGTTTTCTGATAGGCATCCTATTTTCTGATAGTGGAGTGTTATGCAACTCCTTCTGGGGAAGCAGTTCCCTTTGAGATTGCCTCTAGTATATTAAACAGTTCTCTAGTTTGCACAGGTTGTCCCTGATGTATTTACTTAACTTGTTTAACTGCTCAGACTAAAGATAAAAGTCTCTTTCCACTGTTCAGAGCTTTTTTAAATGCAGTTAAGCTAAACAACAGAGCTCATTTTGGCCCATCAGGGCCAGTGTGTTGGGTAAAATCCCACTTGGCTGTAACTAATACATTCTTAGTTAATCAGTTAAGAGACTTCACTGCTTTTTTATGTTCCAATTTCACCTGCTAGAGCTTGCTTTTCTGTGACCATAGTGCATAGAAGTCATAAAAAATCCAGGTGTATGCTTCTTTCAGTATCCTAAAGTTCCCATTCATTGTTGTATCTCCTTTCTGGAGCATTAGTAGTTCCACATAAACATAAGGAAAAACTTTTTCACTGTGAGGGTGACAGAACATTGGAGCAGGCTGCCCAGAGATGTTATGGAGTCTCCTTCTCTGGAGATATTCCAAGCCCACTTGGATGTGTTCCTCTGTAGCCTACTCTAGGTGATCCTGCTCTGGAGGGGGTGGGGGGTGCTGTGGGGGTTTGCTGTGGGGGACAGTGTCAAAGGCCTTGCTGAAGTCTAGATAGACCACATCCACAGGCCTCCCCACATCCACCAAGCAGGTCACCTGATCATAGAAGGAGATCAGGTTAAAAAGGCAGGATCTGCCCTTCCTAAACCCATGTTGGCTGGACCTGAGCCCTTGGCCATCCCTCAGGTGTGCAGTTATTGCCCCCAAGATAACCTGCTCCATCAGTTTCCCTGGCACTGAGGTCAGGCTGACAGGTCTGTAGTTCCCAGGTTCCTCCATCTGACCCTTCTTGTGGATGGGGATCACGTTGGCAGTTTCCAGTCTCCTGGGACCTCTCCAGTGAGCCAGGACTGCTGGAAAATGATGGAGAGTGGCTTGGCCAGCTCAGCTGCCAACTCTCTCAGCACCCTGGGATGGATCCCATCTGGTCCCATGGACTTGTGGGTGCCCAAGTGGCTCAGCAGGTCCTGAACTAATTCCTCATGAATTTCCAGGGCAACACACTGCTCCCTGACCCCATCCCCCAGTTCAAGAGGCCACTTGCCCTGAACTCCTCCCTCCTCACTGTTGAAAATTGAGGCAAAGAAGGCATTCAGGACCTCAGCCTTTTCCTCGTCATCAGTTATAATGTTCCCCTCCTGGTCCAGTAAGCAGTGGAGGCTCTTCTTGCCCTTCCTTTTAGCATTGATAAATTTATAAAAGTGCTTTTTGTTATCTTTCACGGAAGTGGCAGCCTAAGTTCTAACTGGGCCTTAGCCTCTCTAATTTTTCTCCTGCATAATCTGGCTACATTCTTAAACACATCAGGAGAAGCCTTCCCCTCCTTCCAAAGGTGATACACCCTCTTTTTTTCCCCCAGTTCCTTCAGGAGCTGTTTGCTCATCCAGGCTGGTCGCCTTCCCCGCCGGCTCGTCTTTCGGCACATGGGAACTGTCAGCTCCTGTGCTTTCAGGAGCTCCTGTTTAAAGTAGGTCCAACCATCCTGGACCCCTTTGTTCTTAAGGACTGCTGCCCAGGGGGCTTTGCAATAAGTTTCTTGAACAATTTGAAGTTTGCCCTCCGGAAGTCCAAGGTGAGGGTTCTGTTATTGTTCCTCCTTATCTCCCTACATATTGAAAACTCCACTATCTCATGGTCACTACACCCCAGGCAGCCTCCCACTGTCACATCTCCCACCAGTCCTTCTCTGTTGGAGAACAGCAGGTCAAGCAGAGCTTGACCCCTAGTAGGCTCACTTAACAGCTGTGTCATGAAGCTGTCCTCCATGCGCTCTAGAAATCTCCTGGACTGCCTCCTCTCTGCTGAATTAAGTTTCCAGCAGATATCTGGCAGGTTAAAGTCACCCACAAGAACAAGATCTGATGATCTTGAGACAGCCTCCAACTGTTTGTAAAATATCTCATCTGTTCCCTCATCCTGGTTGGGTGGTCTATAACAGACTCCAACCAGGATGTCAGATTTGTTAGTCCTCCCTCTGATTTTAACCCACAGGCTCTCAACCCCTTCATCCCTCACCTCGAGTTCAGTGGCAAGGAGTGACTCCCTAATATACAGGGCCATCCCTCCTCCTCTTCTCCCTTGCCTATCTCTCCTGAAGAGGCTGTATCCCCCCAGTATAGCACTCCAATCGTGCCTGTTATCCCACCAAGTTTCTGAAATGGCAACTATATCATAGTCACCCTGGTGGACCAGGACTTCCAGCTCTTCCTGCTTGTTACCCAAGCTGCATGCATTGGTGTAGATGTACTTCAGCTGGGATCTCGATTCCTCAATTGACCCTGGTTTTCGTCCCACTCTCTCCTTCTCAGAGAGACTGATTGCCTCACCCACCCCCTTCAGACCTAGTTTAAAGCCCACCTAATGAGCCTTGCCAACTCCAGTGTGCCAGGACTCTCCTGCCCCTCCTAGACAACTGCACCCCATCAGGATCTAACATATCTGGCACAGAAAAAGTTTCCCCATGGTCGAAGAACCCAAAATGCTGCCGCTGGCACCATTCCTTGAGCCAGTTGTTGATGGCATGGGTTCTGCTGTTCCTCTCAGTGCAAAGAACTTCTTCCTTAAGCGTTCAACAAGTGATGCATGAGCAGATGCGGGTGGAGCTCACACCTCTGTAGGAGTCTATTATTGGTGTGGTCCCCTTAAGAGACAGCAAACTTCTCTTTATCTTCCTGCTTCAAGGGAACCATAAAGAACACACCCTTTACACCTAGAGATGCCATCCATGGGTGTGCAGCTGCTGGCAAAGCAGGTGCTGAGCACTCAGGCTCTGATAGTTAATTGTTAAACACCATTTCCTGTCCAGTTTTCAGACTGGCCAGGCAGGTGAGATAGAGGAGCTGTGTGTCCTGCAGATAACTTGTCACTTCTTAAGATCTTCAGAAATCCCACTTCGTGCTGCAGCAGAAATCAGACATTATGGTACATTAGTAATTTTTTTAATGAGAGAGTATGTGGGCTGAGTGGGGCACCCACACTTGTAGCAACTGCTTCCCATCAGTATGGGGATTGATGTCTGAGACACAAAGACCATACACTGGCAAGCCTGGGTCAGGTTTGGACACTTAAAGCATCTAAACCTGAAGTATGTTTATGATGGTTTTAATTGGAAAGCCAGCAACTGACATATGCTTCTTGCCTGGGAGCCATAAATTAACCTTAGCAACTTGATGAATGAGTCCTGCTCCCTTCACACCGGTGACTGCACACCCAGCTTCGTGTCACCTTGTGGTTTTAGTATTAAAATGTGTGTTTCTGTGTCTATATAAAAAAAAAATCACCACTTGTCCTTGAGAAGCAACTGGGATTAAAACATCTGGAAGTTTAGCAGTGAGTCGCTCAACTGCCACACAGGTATCACTCGAGGTTTTTGTTCCATGTCCCGCAATCCTCCCTAAAGAGGAGGAAGGGGTGCTCTATTCCCGGGCACTGGCACAGGGGTTGAAACACCCTCCTCCTTTCTACCATTATCTCTTTTCTGGAATGCTTCAATTAGACTCAGGATGTTGACCTTGAATGGGGGCTCTGGGAATGCCTGGGGCTAATGCATTCCTCCCTAATCCCTTCCTCCATTCCTCAGATGCTGTTTGGGGTATTTAAATTTGCTTGCCTTTGATCCAGGGTCTGTTCCCTGTTTTACAGGTCTTTGTGATCTCCTCCCTGGAGCTTCAGGTTTTGGGTTTCAGCAGCCGCCCCGCCCATTTCAGGGTTGTAGTTAACAATTCCGTGTGTTAATTCTGAGCGTTATCACCGAGGATCTTGCAGATAATTCCTTTATCTTCTCTATCTTTTGTGGGGCACCTCCTCACTTTTAGGGGCTCTTAAAGGTCTTCCTTGTTAGTCAATTTTCATGAGTCCCTTCCTAGAAGATGGGACTCGATGTAAATAATCAGTGACACTGCTGACTACAACAGCTGGTCGCGGATGGAGTGACACACTGCAATCGTGAAAGGGAACCAGCAATGTGTTTATTGATATAAAACAGTGATTCAGGAAGTTTGACAATAAATACGATGGTGGCTGCACAAGATTCAATGGCAAGAGACATTTGAGTTTGAGTACAAGGCCAGACAAAACTCTCAGGGAGACCTTCCCATTGAGTCATGAGGTTCAAAAAGGAACCCCTTGCTTTCTAAGCTGCTCAGAGGAATCTGGGTGTGAACGGATTCTTCTTTGTTCCCAGAACTGTCAGTGGTTTGTGTCCTAAAGGTTGTATACCTAAATCGATTCTTTATGTTACCTAGATAAGATTTCAAAGGTTAGCATGATGTTAATCCCTTTCTGAGAATCCATTGCAGCAGGGACTCTCCTCCTTGAGAAGTAACCTTGAGAGGTGTCCCTTCTCAAGGGGAGATCCTGGCATGCAGCCCACTGCTGTGCAGGAAAGCTCATCAGGCTGTCCACTGCTTATGGAGTGAGAGAATTCATTTATAGCCATATTTAAATACCCGCTACAGGTGTTAGTTCCTTCCAGTTCAGCTTGAGTGGGACATTGACCAGCACCATGGCTACATTATGATCATCATGGGTGACTGTAACTGGAGCAGAGTTATGGCAAATACAGGCACAGGGCAAGGGTAACACAGCACATTACCACATTCAACCTTAGGTCAGATGCTCCTTGCAACCTATGGAAGGTGCCAGTGCTATAGAGATGCCCAAACTAGCCTTGAGCTCTGTGGTAAAGGGTTGGACTCGATGATCTGTGAGGTCTCTTCCAACCCTGATGATACTATGATACTATGAGATGAAGCTGGTCAGCAGTCTGAGAATGGGCCCTTTCACATGCTGCTGCCCTTAAGACCCCATGGCACACATAAGCATTGTCCAAGCTGGAGACTCACCACCACCATTTCATCCAAACCAGACCTCAGATCCTGTGGCAGCCAGATTCAGTCCTTGTCCTCACAGCAGTAGGGTATGTTTGGTGGGCAAGAGGATGTGAAACCTCTGGTTCAAGGACTGCAGGTGTCCCACCACTGAATGTAGCTGAAGGAAATCTCTGACCACACTCATGCTGTCCTTTCACCTCTCAAAAGGAGAAGTAAGAGTGGCTCCAGCTCTAACCACATGATATGCAAGTCACTTTTTTCAGTTAGGCCACCTTCCAGGGAAACAACAGTTACCACAGCTCTCCTTGCATGCCCAGATGAGAAGGAAACTCCATGCAGCTCTTTGGACCCTTGCTAACCTACTGCACACATGCTGGAGAAGTGGGTTTCAACTCATTCCAAATAAAAAATGAGAAAATACCACAGCTAATGGCAGCTGTGGAGACAGCAGTTTGGGGAGGAAGCCTGCTGCCTGGTCTGATCTCAGCAGGCTGCAGAAATGGGCCAGAAGCAACCTCATGAAGTTCAGCATAGGAGAGGTGATCTCTCCTTACCACTCATTGCTTGCTGAGGACTCATCACTGTACTGCATACAGCTCAGGACTATCCAGTACAAGAAAGTAATTGATAAAATTAGAAAGTTCAGCAGACACCACCTCAGTGGTGATGCTGCAGCACAGGGCATATAAAGGGGTGCTAAGGGCAGTGTGCTTCCCTTGCCTGGAGAGGAGACAAATGTGGGGTCCTTACAGGAATCATCCACTGCTTGAATGTTGGTTACAGAATAAAACAAGCCAGACTCTTTTCAGAGGCAGGTAAGAACAGGATGTGGGGCTACAAGCACAGAGTGCAGGATAAGACATTACAGCTGGGCACAAGATTACTCCTCAGTGGAAAGGTGGTGCATCTCAGAGACCAGATCTCCTTCACTAGAGGTGTGCAGAATTCAACTTCTCAAGGTCCAGAACAACCTCATCTAGCTTTGTACTAGGGAGGTGGACTACAGCCTCTGTAGTTGCCTTCCTAACAGGACCTCCTGGTGGTTCTGCATTATGGTGAGAGGGAGGCAATATGGTTGCCTTCATTGGTGCCTTTGGATACCTTGTGCTCTGAAACTCCATTGCCCAGGGACAGATCTGAGCTACTACATGTCTCTCATGCTATGTTTGAGCAGCTTTCCTTCTCATGTAAGGTTAAGAGGGGAGGGAGGATCTTTGGTATGGTTTCTCCATGGACTGGTAAAGGTTGGAACTTGTGTATCCCAGCAGGGTGGCCTCAGCCGGAGCTAGCACCACTGTACTGTGTGGGGCTGTGCACTTCCAGCCAACTCAGGAAACAACACAGCTCATACAACTCAGAGTACCCTAACACACTTTTGGAGACCTCTCCTGCTGCCTCCTTGAGGAGTATTTCTGTTTGGGTGTGCTAGTTAGAGCCTAGCTAGAATGTTTTGGTAAGAAGAATTAGATCACAGGCTGTGAAAAGGAAACAATGGTGACGTCTACTTCACTCACAAGCTTATTAAGAACAAGAACACAAATATAGATAACAGAGTCGCTCTCTATCTCTCCGAGGCTAAACTCTCTCTAACCTAACCTGCTGCCTGTGTGACTAATCCATCTGCTTCGTAACCCCCCTGGCCAACCCTCCAAACTACCTTGTGCATAAGACAAAGTCTTGGGTAAGGTAGAGGGGTGGGAGGAAGATGGAGGGGTGGTTGAGAGCCCCTCCTGGGAACTCAGGTTTCTGGGAGGGGAGCTGTGTTTCTGTATTACTTTTTAACTTGTATATTTCTGTACATAACTGTATATACTGTAAATATCTGTTTGTATATTGTGCTAAGCTGTAAAGATGAAGTGTCATTCAATTTCCAGAGCCACTAAGTCTAGTCTGGGTGACTTTCCAAAGGGGGGGTGGGGGTGGGGGACAGGTGACAGGTAAACCCAAACCATCACACTGTGCATCCACAGTTTGAATGAGGCAGAGCAGTGACTGAGCAGCCAGAGAGGAAAGTGCAGACAGAGGAAAATGACTGCAGGCATGTATTAAAGTATTCAACTTGTCCAGCTGAAAGAGATTTCTGCCAAACGATTTTATAAGGAATGAGGCACTTTACAGGAAAAGCAGGGCCTCTCCTCTCATTTCCTTTCCCATCTTCTCTGTGAAATTCAAAGAAAAGAATGGTCAAAACATAGGCAATTGGAACTGAGTTCCTGAGACTAAAGCCTCATTAGTCCAAGATACATTTCACTGGATATCTCTGAGAGACAGCCCTAAACTACTAATCCTTCCCAACGAAGGTTGTATAAATCCAGAACGTGGGCTGCAGCAGCATCAGGGCCCTCAATGCATGTGTGCGTGGTGTGTGTGTGCGTCTCAGCCCAAGCCACAACGGTGGCAGGGCTCTTTCAGTGTAGTGACAGCTGAAAATCCCCTCTCCAGGACAGGGAACATCTCCACCTCCCCGGTGCTTTGTCCCAGGGCCGCTGGTGAATTTGTGCTGGATAAAGCCCTCCTGCGTGGTGTGGTTGGGACCCCTTCTGGCATCAGCTGAGACTACCAGAGAAGCCTCCAGCCTCTTGCAGTTGACTCTGCGGTAGTTTCAAGATGTTGTTAAACCTGTTTCCCCTCAGCGAGGTAAGCCAAGACTAGCTCGCACCAGCTTTGCCTGCCCACGTGTCCCACATCTCTGCCCACCTTGCAGCTGCTTGGTGACACCCCCTCCATCTTCTCCACATCCCTCTCTGATGAATGCTTAGCAGAGGGGCTAATCATGCCCCTTAATCTGCATCTCCTCACATGGCCCAGCACTTGGTTTACCTCACCAGCAAGGAGAAACAAAGCTTGGTCTTGCACAGGTTTAAGGACTTTCTGGAACTGCAGGCCAATTTCAAGTCACATCTCTCCTGCAAGATGTGAATCTTGAGGTGGGTTGGGAATTCTGGGGGAGAATCTATAAAAGCTCTTCTCAAGAACAGAGAAACAGAAGCGTCTGTTTCCCACACACAGCTGGTGCTGGCCCTAGAGGGGTGCATCTTATTTTGAGACCACAGCAAACGGGTTCTGACAGGAGGACTTGCTCTGGCCTTGTGGTTTTCAAGATGAAAAAAAAATCAAAACTCTACTGCAGGTTACAAGGGCCTTCTGGAGGGCAGAGAAAGGACATCACTGTTAACATATGCTTACGTGGGCCTCCTGGTGCCACTGCACAGCCCTAGAACATGGAGCTTTGCAGACTGTGAGGCAGAACACAGATGCATGTGAAGCCACATGGGAAAATAAGGTCCTCATGGTGAGTCTGCACCCCAGCTGGTATGTGACCCCAAGCAGGTGACCTGGTCAGTGTAAAGCAAGGCTCACTCAACTCAGCACTCATATTGTTGGGACAAACAAGAACTGGGCTCACCTCTGTTTTACTGCCTAACTGCAGCCTGACTTGTCACCTCCCTTTGCATCCATTTCCTCGTGGAGACAAAACACAAAACCTTCTCTTCTCTTCTCTTCTGCCCAGACCTGGCATCCTGCATCTCTTGGCAGGAGCTCTGGAGATCTCCAGAGGCAGGACTACTGCCACCACAAGATCAGGTTGGCTGTAGCTGTGTCTAGCCACAAAGCCAAAACCTGTTTCTTGTGTACTTGGTGGGTCAGGACCCTTCTATTGGATGAAGTTCATGGATAGTTAGAATCATAGAATTATAGAATCAGTCACGGTTGGAACCACAAGGATCAGTCTCACTTTTCTTGCCATGGGCAGGCACATCTCACATTACATCAGGCTTTCTAGAGCCTCACCCAGGCTGGCCTTAAACACCTCCAGGAACGGGCCTTCCACCACCTCCCTGGGCCACATGTTCCAGAATCTCACCACCCTCACAGTGAAGAACTTCTTCCTAACATCCAGTCTGAATCTACCCATTTCTAGCTTTGTTTCATTCTCCCTAGTCCTATTGCTACCTGACATCCTAAAAAGTCCCTCCCCAGCTTTCTTGTAGGCCCCCTTAAGATACTGAAATTACATTGTTTGCTCCAAAAGAAAAACACAATTAACAGACTGCATATAGTCTTGTTCCAAACCCAACACTGTGCCTTTAGCCCCACTGCAATCTCATGCAGCTGGGGTGTCCACCTCCCCCTGCAGCCACCAGAGATGGAAAGGGTATTCAGCACCAATATCTGTCCAGCCTCATAGGGTGTCCCTGTGCTAGTTTCATCTGTGAGAAAAAAAGCCATCCTGAAGACAGTGATGGTTCAGGACCAGGTATCCTGTCTGTCACTTCCTGACAGCAGCCACTAACACAGCAGCGAGGAAGAGCAGGCAGAACACCAGCTGAATTTACTGGTGAATTGGTGCCCACTCCCATGTGCTGTCAGCACAAAAATAGCTGCCATCTTTGGGGTTTACAGCTGTTTTGCTACAGTCTGGATGAAGGCTTCTTTTCAAAACAAATTTTTGCAGACATAAATACACCTGTTACTGATAACAAATCTGCCTGGGACAATTAATCTGCAGGAATCTCTGCAGCTTGGTAAGAGTAGTTGAGAAAAATGAGTTCAGATCTGGGAGAGGGGACAACAGGATGCATAACATCCACCATGTGCCTTGCTGTTTCTTCAACTTGATGCTGTTGGATTACTTTCTTAAGTACTCTGGGGAGAGAGACAGAGAGAAACAGCTTGGGTTGGCAGAGGCAGGTCATTTCACACACACGGCTCTGTCTTCCATGACTCATCCAGCAAATTGTAGCCTAAGCCTAAAATAACAGCAAGGAACAAGTCCATCCAAGAGGAGCTGAGTAGATAGGATTTCATATCCCAGCCTGCTGGCAGTGTAGCACTGGCATCAGGTATTTAACTGGGAGATTCACAGAATCTTTTAGGCTGGAGAAGACTTTTCAGATCATAGAGTTAACCCAGCACTGCCAAGCCACCACTAAACCACATCCCCCAGCACCATGGCTTGGAAATCCCTTCAGGGATGGTGATTCTAACAACTGCCCTGGGCATCTCTCTAATCCTGCTGGTCACATTATTCCACATCAGGATACCATTGGCTCTCTTGGCACACTGTTGGCTCATGTTCAGCCATCTGTCAAACAGCATCCCCAGGTCCTTTTCAGTCGGGCAGCTTTCCAGCCATTCTGCCCCAAGCCTGGAGCACTGCTGAAGGTGTTAAGTGCCCCGCAGCAGAGAGACATTAATTGTAAGGGAATTGGTGCTGCTTAGGGAGTAAGACGCTCACTTTCTGACAAGGTCACCTAAGTCTACATGCAGCCAGCAGGAACACAGCTTTACTTTCCTCTGGTGTTAATTGGGCTTGAATACTTTTGGCTTTGGTGAGAGTCCAAGCAGCACAGGTGCTTTACCACAGCCACTCCTTGTGTGTTTGAAGGACAGGTGTCTCTCCTGTCCCTCCTTGTCACTAGAGGGCTCTGCCCAGTATAGCTGCATTTTTTTTCAATTCTTAGTCCTTAATTAAAGCAGTATATAATTATACTGCTTTATAATATGCTATTAATTACCCTGCTAATGAAGTATGACTTTATGCAGTGTCACTCTTTCATACACAGACCACACTTGAAACCCAGAGCTACACTTAAGGCTTGCAAACAGCAAGTGAGATGCCTGGTTTGCATTTGCAAACCTCACACGTGCAAAGGAGCAGTCAGCCAAGGGACTGTTCCACATCCATCTGCACTCCAACACACTTATGTCACTGCAGGAAATCTGAAATCCTGATGAGAGAAGGATTGTGGGTAGACTGAAGCTTTGCGGGAAACCATCAGGAAAACCTGAGTTCTGTATTCAGACTGCAAACACTCAAGCAGGCCTTATGCTGAAGGCATAGACCACAGGTCTAAGGTAATACTCAAAACCCAACCTTAAGAGTAACTATGCAGGTTAACTTCCATGAAGGTTCTTACCTTCATATTACACTTGCTGTGCTCAGAGAAGTGGCTGTTCTGCTTCAAATGCTACTATTTTGAGAGACATGAAAAAAAACCCAACAAACTAACCAACAAACTACCAAAAATAACCCCAAACTCCAAACTCCACCCCACAAAACAGAACAGAGAAATAATGCCCATCAAACAAACAAACAAACCAAAACAATCCCATCCCAAAAGCCCTTTTTACTTCCCAGAGATGACAGCCACTCCTGAGAGAATACTTTGTTGATGTTTGGGGATTTTTTTCCTTCACATGTTCTCTCTCAGCGTTCCTGGCCAGGTCAGGCCTGTATTGAGTTCATCAGTAATTCTGCTTCCATTAAGTCTGTGCTCATTACAAGCCTTAAATACAATAGTAATTGAATGACATAATCACAGAATGTTTTGCATTGGAAGGGACATTTAAAGGTCACCTAGTCCAAGCTCCCTGCAATAAGTAGGGACATCTGCAACCAGTGAAGGTTGCTCAGAACCCCCAAACAACCTGACCTGAAATGTTTCCAGGGATGTGGCATCTTCCACATCTCTGGGCAGCATGAGTCAGTGTATCACCACCCTCACTGGAAAAATTGTCTTCCTTTACAACTGAGCTAAACGTCTCCTCTTTTTAGTTTCAAACCGTAACTCCTTGTCCTGTCTCAACAGGCCTTGCTCTAAAGTCCCTCCTCAGATTGTTCATTAAGTCCCTTTAAACAATGAAAGGCCACAATAAGACTTCTGCAAGCGGAACAAGCACAACTGCCTCAGCCTGGCCTCACAGCAGAGCACTTTCATCCTTTCTAGCATTGCTGTGACCTCCTTTAGTCCTGCTCCTACAGCTCCCTGTCTCTGCTGCGCCGAAGGCTCCAAGTTATCTGCCTGATGAGTAACAACATGGACAGTGAGGCTGCTGGGTGTGCCAGCACTACCGAGGACGAGCCCTGAACTCCCCCGCCCGCTAAGCACCACTGAGAGCCTGAGACGGCCGCAGCTTTCCGCCCAGGCCCCAGCACCCCACTTACGCTGCCTATTGCGGTGGACGCCCGCCACCGCCAGGGGGCGCACGATCCAGTCCCTGCGCCCGCCATAGGACGTGCTTCATTACGTCAGGATCGAGGGGTGGTGCCAGGCGGCGTGGCGCGGGTCGGAAGCGGCCGGGCGCGAGGCAGGAAGTGCTATTTAGAGGCGGCGGAGGCAGCCAGGGGAGCTTGCGTCGGCAGCAGTGGCTCCTCATCAAGATGTCGATCGAAATCGAGTCCTCCGAGTACGTATTTCGGTAGCGAGAAGGGTGGCGGTGCCGGGAGTGGTGAAGCGGTATCGGGAGAGGAGGGCCGAGGCAGCGGCGTGGCTTGTGGCTGGGGACGGTGTGTGTGTGAGGCCTGTGCCGGAGATGATCGGGGGAAGAGGACAGTCACAGTCTTGGTCTTGATGGTTGCTCCGCCACGACTGGGCAGCGGGACGGATGGGGGCTGCTGCAGCTAGGCAGAACCGTGGGGAAAGGTGTCGTGGAGTTGCTTCCCTGACTTCGTGTTGTTCCCTCTGCAGCGTGATCCGTCTGATCATGCAATACTTAAAGGAGAACAGCCTCCACCGAGCTCTCGCCACCCTTCAGGAAGAAACTACCGTATCGCTCAACACTGTGGACAGTATAGAGAGCTTCGTGGCAGATATAAACAGTGGACACTGGGACACGGTGCTGCAAGCTATACAGTCACTGAAGCTGCCCGACAAGACCCTCATTGATCTGTACGAGCAGGTGAGTGCAGGCTGCGGATGGCCTTTTCTGATCTGTGTGGAAGCCCTTCGTGGTTTTTCTGTTTGCTGATGCAGATATTTGTCTATGGATGCAGGTTGTGTTGGAGTTGATTGAACTTCGGGAGCTTGGTGCTGCCAGGTCTCTTCTGAGACAAACAGATCCCATGATCATGCTAAAACAAACTCAGCCAGAGCGCTACATCCATCTTGAAAACCTTCTTGCGAGATCCTACTTTGATCCTCGTGAGGTATGTAGCACATTTCTTCGAGGCCTCTCAATTTCTGTTCCACACGACCCCAGGCACTGGCCCGAGGTGCTAGTGGATTAAATTTGCCACTCTGGGAGTGAGAATGAGAACATACAGCTTCACTCTTTGCTGATTTTATATAGTATAAGTGTTTGAGAAATGAGAGGTAACAGTTGGATCATGAGGTATCTGAGCATTCTAAAGTATACTGAAGGTGGGAGTTGGGGGATTTAGATAATGGCTTATCTTTTCCACTCTGGGAGTGAGAATGTGCAGTTTCACACTTTGATTTGCCATTGTTTAAGTGAGAAGGGAAGTGTAATCCTTGGACCATGAGGCAGCTGAGCAGTGGTTCTGAAGTATACTGCAGGTGGGAGTTTGGGGGATTTATACCTGTATCATGCCACTGGTCCTGTGGCACGATACAGGTATAAGTCCCCTAACTCTCATCAGTGCCTTGTTTTTCCTGTAGAGGGAAATCTAAATTTTGTAGATAGAAGTGTTGTTGTGGAATAGTAGAGGTACTAGTCCTGATTATGTCAGGCTGACTTTTTTAGTGAAAGCATATCCCAGATGTTCCAGGGGTTGGTGGTAAAGACAAAAGCTGTTTATGACAAAGGGCCTAATAGAAAATTAATGTGGAAGGGGCTTCAGTTCAGAGCGGGGAATGTTTTTGTGGCAAATGGCTTAGAAGACTCACTTCATTAACTTCTCCCTAGGCATACCCAGATGGAAGTAGCAAAGAGAAGCGGAGAGCTGCTATTGCACAAGCTCTAGCTGGAGAAGTCAGTGTGGTACCTCCATCTCGTCTCATGGCATTGCTGGGGCAGGTAATTATTGAAAAATAACCATCTTCTGTAGATAGTGAGCAGATAAACTAACCACAGTGTAGTTGGTTCTCCTAGTTCTGTAAAAGTAAAGCTGAGAATGGGAAGGAGTGAGTGAGCTTAGTTGCTGACTGAGTTTAAACTACTACCCCACAGAATAAATACTTAGCACATAGGAAAAAGTGTTTTCAAAGTGCACATTAATAGAGTTTCCATTGTTGCACTTAGACCTCTCTTTTGCTGCTCAGAATGTGTCTTTTGTGTGGACAGTATTTAGTGTAATTTGCTGTTTTATGGCTTGCATCTTGCTTTTTGAGCTTATGCATATGCTGAATAAATTCTTTCAGCATAACAAACAGATTATGCCTCCTGCTCAAGGAGTTGTATAAGGTTCTGTCTTTTCAATGATGTGCCCTCATGCCTTCCACAAAACTGTGTCATTTAAGTGTCGTTTAGACTTAATTCTAAGAGTACAAGAAACTGTTGTGGTATTGTGTTAGTTAGAAGCAAGCTTTGATGAAGAAGACATATGTTAACTAATAGCTAATAATTCTTTTTTTCCACCTTCTCAAAAGGCGCTGAAGTGGCAGCAGCATCAGGGCCTGCTTCCTCCTGGTATGACAATTGACTTGTTCAGAGGCAAAGCAGCTGTGAAAGATGTAGAAGAAGAAAAGTTTCCCACACAGCTCAGCAGACACATTAAGGTGATGTTACATTTGTTTTTATGTGTGTTACTGCTGCTGCTTCTTTCTTCCTATGCTTTAGCTTGGGAGATAAGAGTAAACCTGAATTCCTGTGGTCCTTTTTTCCCTTAAGTCATTGCTACCTCTACTCATCCTCTCCTCTATTCACCTCTATCCACCTCTCACCTCTCTCCCCTTTTGTTTTTGCTTTTTCACCACACATTATTTCATTAGGGGTTTTTCATGATTTTTTGAAATGAGGCTCTTTAACAAGACTGGGTGCTTGTGGTATTTGAGAATATGATAAATGTATTAATTATTTAACTTAACAGTTCAGAATCATTGAGTTTTCAGAAGTGGTTTTCTTAGTCCCCTTCTTTACTTGCACAAGGAGTCTCATGCATATTATCTTATGTGAGCCACAGATCAGCTTTGCTCGTGAACCAGGTCTGCCAACATGATTAGAGAAGAAGCAGTGCTGCAATGACATAGTTGCCCTGCCGCACACAATGTGGAACAGGCAGTTTGCTCCCGTGAAAGCTTTTCAGCGTCACCAGGCAGTTTTCTGTGCAGTGAGAAGTGTTAGTTTGCTGTAGAGGCTCTCATAGTTGTCACAACTAGCAGAAGATCATGCTTTCAAAAGTCATGAGCTGGAGCTTGTGAAATCAGCTTGTAGTGCTCACTAGCAGCTCTGTACAAATGCTTTAGTAGAATTTATTTTGGTTTCCATTACTGACCTTGGATCTTCATTTTGATCAGTAGAAATGTTTTTCTGTACTCAGTTCTCATGATCATTTGTACTTAAACACTTTATCAAAAAAATCCCCAAACATTCTGTTTTTAAATTTCACTAGGGGAAAAAAATCTAATTCCATCTTAAAAAACTTCTACCACTTCAGAAATTATTGAAGGATGTGTCACGGAAGGTAGTTCGGGGGGAATTAGGGAAGGTACGTGGAGGCTCACTGTCACTAGCTATATGTGCTGCGTACTGGATAACTGTTTGGCAACATACACAGTTCACTGCAAAAAAACCTCTGAAAATAGGAAATGAGCCAGCCCAACTGCTGCTGTAAGCAGAGAATGTGTGATGTCGGTTTCGCAGATAAAAGGAGGGGTTTTATGTTTGTTCTTGAAGTGCTAGTGTGTAGTCATTGCCAGGAATTCTAAACCTTCACACTCAGTTTGTGAATGCATGCTTCTAGAAAATACTATGAGTTGGCCACTGAGATGAGCCTATAGTTTTGTTTTAATGAGGTGTGTCTTTTAATTTGATTATTAATCTTAATTTACATTCTTCTCCACAACAGTTTGGGCAGAAGTCACATGTGGAGTGTGCTCGGTTTTCCCCAGATGGACAGTACCTGGTTACTGGCTCTGTTGATGGTTTCATTGAAGTTTGGAACTTCACTACTGGAAAAATCAGGAAGGTAAATGGTGCCTTATTTCACAGAAATAGTGCACAGGCCAGAGCACCTGGCTTTATACTTTAAGGTTATACTTTATTTTCATTTATTGGAGAATGTGTTTCTGAAACGATTATCTGCTCTGTTATCAGTCTGTAATCTTTTTCTGGGTTTGAGTGGTTTGTCACAGGCTGCCCTCTGTCATAGTCTTGCTTTTTAACCTTTCTGCATCATTGTTACCGCTAAAATGGTGATATAGTCCCTGTTAGAATGTTGCTGATAAAATATAATTGAAGTTAAAACTACTAGTACTTTTGCACTTTGGCTTAAAATATATTTCATTGCATTTACTGTTTTGACCATCTGGTCTTTTGCTTTTATTTAGGATCTGAAGTACCAGGCGCAAGATAATTTTATGATGATGGATGATGCAGTGTTGTGCATGTGCTTCAGTAGAGATACAGAAATGCTGGCGACTGGAGCACAGGATGGAAAGATCAAGGTACAAAACGTGATGACCACAAAGATACACTTGCAGTGAGAGTGACGTTGCAATTCCATCCAAAACAAATGAGGTTTAGGGTGGCTTACAAACAGATATGTATTGACTCTAATGTTTAAGGTCCTCTGATCACATAACGAAGTAATCACCTGTTTCATTCTCTGTTTCCTCTGTAGGTGTGGAAAATCCAGAGTGGTCAGTGTCTGCGAAGATTTGAACGAGCACATAGTAAAGGTGTTACGTGCCTCAGTTTCTCTAAAGACAGCAGCCAGATCCTCAGTGCTTCTTTTGATCAGACAATCAGGTAAAGAAACTGAGATTGAGAGCTACAGTGCAGGGGGGAACAGAATTTGCAGATTGAGCAGTTAAACTTTAGAATATGCATTCATTTGAAATGGGATTTGATACTTTTGCATTGACTTTTAATACTAATAGGAGAGCACAATTGCTGAGCATTGGGAAAGGAGCACACTGAAAGTCTGACTTAGCACCTTGCATGTGATAAGGAGACAAGTGCTTCCTCTGCTCTGCTGACATTTACACTGACCTTGCAAGTTTTTTTTTCTGGGAGACCCCTCTTAAGTTCTAAAAACAGCTGCCAGCCTTCCAAAATATTCTCTTCTTTTCTCCCTTTTTTTTTAATAATAAGGTTAGGATAAAATATCTAGAAAAACAAGAAGATATTTTTTGAAACAAGCTTATACCTCGCTAGCATTGGCTCCATCCAGTTTATTTTCCTTATGAATCAGTGTCAGGGGTTCTTTTTTTTTTCTGTTAACCAAAGAAGTCTTCTGAAAGCAGCTTGAAGTATTTTAGTTGACTCTTCCTAATAGTTTCTCAACAAAGCAGAACTTCCCTCAATTGGCAATGCTCATGGCTTTCCTGTGGGCTTGAATAAGGATCTCTCTGTCCTCTGAGCTGTATGTGTGTGTAAGGAGACAAAGTTTATCCCTGTACATTCAGAGGCAATCACTTTGTCTCATGTTGCTGCTCCCAGTCTAAGTCATGCGTTGCCAGCTCTTATCTTAAAAGGATTCTTGTCCCAGTTTACACCCTGAATCTGTCCCTATAATCCCAGATCTACCCCTATACCTCCCCTGAATCTTTCTAGCTCCTTGTAGAGTGGGAACAAGAGAAAAAAGGACACAAAATGTTCTCTGGTCATCTATTCTTCCATGCAGTCTGACATGGAATACAAGTGATCCAGCTGAGAGACAGCCAGGCTGATGGGCACTGAGAGCTTCAAGAGCAGGAATTGCAGTTTGTACGAGTAAATCATAGGGCAGTCCTTCCTGTGCTTAGGGTGCTGGATTTTGATCTCAGTATGTCTTCAGATGTATATGGTATGAGAGGGAAGGCCCAGAGCTGAGCCTGATCAGTCCTGAAGAAAACAGGATGAGGAGTGAGCTGGTTGCCTCATCTTGAGGTGGTCATAGATAAGACGCACACTGTTCCCAAGGCTCCTACCAAATGAGATTTTTTTTTTTTCCTCGAGAAAGAATTTGTAGTTGGACAATGCTGAGAGAGCTCGGTAAGGCTGGGGCCAGGACCCTTGAAAACTTTCGAAATTAAGTTGAACAAGACCATGAGTGACTTAAAAGTTGTTTTGAGAAATAGAAGTGTTTTAAGGTCTTTCCCAGCCTAAGATACCATGTGATTCTCTTGAGATGTTTTGGAATCTGTTAGACAAAAATCACATGACCAGATGGCTTATAAATTTTTGCTGGCAAGAGAAAAAAAACAACTTATTTCGGTGGTTGAAAGAAGAGCTATAGACACAGGATCATTTTTTACTCCCAAAAGATAGTTTCATTTTCTCCAGGTTGTCTCTGAAGTTCTGCTTCTGGGCATGGGAATTCTTTCCATTTCTCCATCTGTATAGTTCAATTTCCCAATATCTGTGGCTTTCCTTTTGGGCAGTGAAACTGTCCGTAATGTTGAAGGCTCACAAGCTGAGGTCTTGGGAACCCAGGAATGGAAGCTAAGTCTTTCTACAAACTTTGGAGTCACTTTGGTGCACTGCCCAGTTAGAGTAGTTTAGCAACTTGGTAGGGTGTCAGCTCAGTTACAGCAGTCGGATACAAGGTCCGTCTGCAGAAAACCCAAGGAATTATGTCCCTCTTGAAGTGGTTGGGCTAAACGAAGCAAACTTGGCATTGACTGACACTTCCCTTGTGCCGAGACTTAGATGCTGTCAAGTATTAGGACTAGACCCATGAAATGAGTGACAGAGGCTCTCCCTTGCCCCTTCTGAAAGGGAGGAGAAAGGGAGTAAGCAAGGGAGACTGCAGGTTGGGAAGGAAACCTAAACCAGCTTAAATGGAGATACCTGCTATTTCATTTTATATTTAGTATATACAAACCAATACAGAACCCAGACTCCCGTGGCAATTAGCCACTGTCACCACTGATGTTGTGGGCAGGCACTGGGGAAGTCCCAGGCTGGACTTACTGGGATATGGGAATCAGATTCAAGAGCTGGATTCTGGAACTGGATTTGGGAGCACATGGCTCAGAATAAGAGGCAGAACATACAGAGTCCTACTCAGGGACCCTGGCAATCCCTCAGCTTTATCCTGAATATGATATAGACAGAATCGAATCCCTTGTTGGTTAGTTCGGGATCACTAGTCCTTTGTAGCCTCATAATTCTAAACCCCAGCATGGCATACAAGGGTTAGCAATGCTTGGCCTGTAGCGCAGCCCTTGGCAGTAACTGTCCCTCAGTGTTATCACTGCTAGAGGCAGCCTCGGGCTGTGCGAACATGCACTGAACTTTAGAAAGTGCTCTCATTTAGCTGAGAAGTCAAATCCCAGACCAGAATTAGCTCTGGTCTAACTCAGACCAGGGCATATGCATGCAGTTACTGCAGCTTAGCTGGTGTGCTGATAACCTGTGAAGCAACAAAATGATAAAGCAGTGGGTTGTGAAACAGGTGTGAAGGTGGTAAGGCTTGCTCTGTGCTTTAAGAAAGCTCAAGCTTTTGTGCAATGTGTGAGGCAGACTACACCTAAATTACAGGAAGGTACCTCTTGTCTCTAGTCCATCATGCTTCTCAAGGCACAACCAACCTTGCAGTTAGGACAGCCTGCTCAGAGCTTTGTCCAGTGGACAAAATCTCTGTGGTGGAGACCTCACTGCTTCTGTCCTAGGGCTGTACAACTCCTGTCAGAGAAAAGCCTGTTTGGGCATAAGGAAAGATATTTTGGTTTGGGGTTTTGTTTATTGGAGAAAAATTCGGACTGGGTCTAAGGAGAGAATTTTCCTTAACAGAACTGCATAAGGCCTTCTTCGAGGCCCTGAGCAAGCTGAAAGTCGAGGAGTTGGGCCAGAGAGTTTGCTTCAAACTTTATCTCTGCAATTGTCATGTTGTCCGTTTTGTAGTTTCCCCTTTTTCAGTCCTTTCTTCTAATAGGTAGGGTATGTCCTACACACAGGTCCCTGAGGTTGAAGGTCAGTGGTGTTTCCCCCACATTTTCACAGGGACACGTGATGTCTGTGATGAAAAGAGCTTGTAATAAAGGTGTTGTGTTTTTTTTTAATTAGTGTTACCTTTCAAAGGTGTCTCACAATTAAAATAGGCTGAGGCCGGAGGGTAGTTCAGGCTATCTCAGCTGCTCTCTTAGTTGTCACTTCTCTTTATGTGACAGGATTCATGGTTTAAAATCTGGAAAGACTCTGAAGGAATTCCGTGGTCATTCTTCCTTTGTCAACGAGGCTACTTTCACCCAGGATGGCCACTACATCATCAGTGCGTCCTCTGATGGCACAGTGAAGGTAAGACACAGCACTGACCCTTTGCAAGTAACACATCCAGGCTCCTTGCATGTTGTCACCAATTTATTACAACTGCTGCAGTCACTAGAGAAGGACTTCGGGTTGTCTGCTGTAATCAGTCTTTCTGTTTGTGACCTTTGCTGTGGATTGGTGGCAAAGCGAGCTAATGAAGTTTCATGCTGTGCTTGCAAACTGCTGCAGTTTCTGCTGTGTTTATGAAAGGACGACATAAGTGCAGCAAAGGAGGACATAAGTGCAGTACTTAACTTGTCCATTCTTGCTTTATTCTAGCAACAGGCTGTGACCTAGTTTAAATTGTCACTATTTGGTTAAAGTCAGGCATGGAAACAACAGGATTCCACATAGCTATACCTTGACTCACTCTTATCTATGCAGCCAAATGCACTAAGGTGTCTTAAATTTGTTACTGTTAATAGTTTTACAAGAATAGAGCTCAACCTGGATAAACTTGTGCTTCCAGTAGGCATGAACGAGTTCTGTATAGGTCTGACATATGTATACTGCCTAGCAACTCCTCTGACTGCAGCAGGGGTGTAACTTAAGGCTGTTTTGAAAATCCCATTTAATTCTGTGTCTTTCACTCTGACTTCCCCTAAAATAAACCAAGCCAGAATGTGGGGATTCCCTTGTCTGAATTAAAAGTATTTTCTGGCTTCCTGTTTATTTCTTGTTGCTTTGGAGTCCCTTGCTATGAAAAATAATCTAGCATTAATGAAACTGATTGTAGAAGTGAAACATTTTACTTCTAGTCTCAGCAAAGAGGGGAGCTACTCTGTTCAGAGGAGTAAAGCATTGTTGTGTACAGGCCATCACTGACTAATAGTAAATAAATTAATATAGAAATAACTACATTGAGTAGGACACTGATGAAGTGTGTGGCTGTGGCTAAACCAGCCTAGTTTATAGACGTGGCAGATTGTTCTCCTATTACATAGATTGACAGAATGGTTTGGGTTGGAAGAAACCTTGAAGATTGTCTAGTTTCAAGCCCTCCAGCCATGTGTGAGGACACTTCCTATTACACCAGGTTGCTCAGGGCCCCATCCAACCTGGCCTTAAACGCTTCCACGCTTGAAGTCTCCACAGACTCCCTCAATAGCCTGTTCCAGTGGCAGTAACATGGGGTGTTAGTTCAGACTTACACTCTTTGCTAGACTGCCTCAGTCATGGGGAGAGCACAGAAAGGTGGCGTCTCTAAATTTGGTTGTACTAGTGTGAAAAATAGCAAAAATACTCCACAGGTGGCAAGTTTCACTTGAAATACAAACCAAGCAGTTCAGTTTTCTGCTTCTAAATGAGTAGAACAGCCTGGAGCAGCTCTGAGCTGGGATGCCCGTCTCACTGGTATCAGTGACACTTGCCTTTTTCAACAGTTTTTATGTCAGTCTTGTGTAAGAAATCTCATGTGCAGAGGCTGCAGGTGTATCACAGGTAGAAGCTAAACTCAGAAAGTCATCTAGACTCACCCCTCATCGAACCAGGTTGAATATGGGTAATGCGAATTCACTTTTAATTCAGCTCTGGTGAAATGTAGTCATGGTGCCCACACTTCAAAAAAGATGCTTTAAACTATGAATTTTGGGATTAATATTTCCCTTCAGAAACCTTAAAAACAATCAGAAGTCCATATCCTGAAACATCCCGTTTATATATATTTTTATAATCCAATTTTTTTTTTTATGCTAGGTTTGGAATGTGAAGACAACCGAATGCTCAAACACCTTCAAATCTCTTGGCAGCACTGCTGGGACAGACATTACTGTGAACAGTGTCATTCTGCTGCCCAAAAACCCAGAGCACTTTGTGGTTTGCAACAGATCCAACACAGTTGTCATTATGAACATGCAAGGACAGGTGTGTGTGGTCTCTTAAAAGTCCCTCATGTCTCTTGAAATAACAGATTGCATTGGGTTGTAAGGGACCCTCAAAGGTCATCTTGTCTAGCTCCACCCTGCTATAAGCAGGCACACCTCCAACTAGATCAGGTTGCCCAAGGACACATCAAGGCTGATCTGGAATGTCTCCTGGGATGGGGACTCAACCACATCCCTGGGCAACCTGTTCAATGTTTCATTACTCCTGTTGTAAAGAACTTCCTTCTAAATCCAACCTAAATCTTCCCTGCCCCTTGTCCTATCACCACAGGCCCTTCTTAACAGTCCCTCCTCAGATAGCTCCCCTTCAGATACTGAAATGAAGCTCTAAGGTCTCCCCAGAGCATTCTTTTCTCCAAGCTCAGTAGCTCCAGCTCTCAGCCTGTCCCCATAGGAGAGGTTCTCCAACTATCTGATCATCTTTCTTGCCTCCTCTGGGCTTACTTCAGCAGGTCCATGTCTCTCTTTTGCTAGGCACCCCATAGCTGAATGCAGTACAGCAGGTGAGGTTTCACCAGAGCAGAGTGGCGGAATGCCCTCTCTCCATCTGCTGGCCATGCTGCTTTTGATGCAGCCCAGGATGCCAGTGGTTCATGTCCAGCTTCTCATCCACCAGCACCTCCAAACTCTCTTCTGCAGGACTGCTCTCAATCTCATAATCTCTCAGCCTGTATTGATATCAACGGTTGCCCTGACCTAGGTGCAGGCCCTTGTACTATACATTATTGAATCTCATGAGATTCTCCCTTAGCCTGCCTGTCCAGGTCTCTCTGGGTGACAACAACCTGTCCTTTAGTCTTAACAGCTGCACCACTCAGCTTGGTACCATCAGCATACTTGTCAAGAGTGCCTCAGTGTCACTGTCTGTAGCGCTGATGAAGATACCGAACAGCACTGGTCCCAGTACAGACCCTTGAGGGACATCACTTGCCTCCCATCTTCATCTGGACATTGAGCTGTTGACCACTATCCCTTGGATGTAACCACCTAGCCAATTTCTTATCTGCCAAACAGTCCCACCCATCATATCCATGTATCTCCAGCTCAGAGGAAAAGATGTTGTGGGGGACTGTGTATAAGGCTTCATGGACGTCCAGGCATATGACAACTATTGGTATTACCTTGTCCACTGATGTAGTTACACCATTGCAGAAAGCCACTAGATGGGTCATGCAGGACTTGCCCTTGGTGAAGCCGTGCTGGCTGTCTCAAATTCACCTTCCTGTCCTCCCTGTGCTTTAGTATAGCTTCCATGAGTATAACCTGGCCTTAGGTTAAACCTGGTTTCTCCAGGTGGCTTTCTCCAGTTGTTCTGTACCCAGCCTGACTTGTAACTGTGTTCCAAGCACACCTAGTGATGTCTCAGTGTCTTTGCCCTGAACGTAGCAGTGATGTGCTGATATTTAATTCAGCCAAATATATTCATATTTGTATTTTTGGGGGGCTTGTCTTCACAGATTGTAAGAAGTTTCAGCTCTGGTAAGAGAGAAGGAGGTGACTTTGTCTGCTGCGCACTTTCGCCTCGTGGAGAGTGGATCTACTGTGTGGGTGAAGATTTTGTACTCTATTGCTTCAGCACAGTGACTGGCAAGCTGGAGAGAACCCTGACTGTAAGTTCTGAGCTTTGGTCTTTGTCAGAGTTGTAAACACAAGGGTGGTACGTAAATGTTTATTGTTTATAAAGTCCTTGAGAAGGACCAAGCAGTCCTTCCAGGGAATCTTTCACATCTGGTAGCAGCCATGATTGGTAACAGATGCATTCCAGGACACTTGGCTGCAGGTCAAAAACCTAAAAGTCTACAGGTTTTAGTAGAACCATTTTGTTTCTAAAACTTGAGATAATGTTTCCCCCTAAGCTAAGAGTGAATAGGTTCATAGATGCATAGAATGGTTTGGATTGGAAGTGACCTTGAAGTCTGTGGGCAGGCTGGGCAGGCACAGCTTCTGATAGATGAGGTTGCTCAAGGCCTCATCCAACCTGGCCTTGAACACCTCGAGGGAGGGGGCATCCACAACCTCCCTGGGCAACCTGTGCCAGTGTCTCACCACCCTCACTGTAAAGAATTTCTTCTATATGTCCAGTCTAAATCTGCCCACCTCAGGCTTCATTCCATTCTCTTTGTCTTGTTCAAACTAACCTTAACTAGAGGATGTGGAAGGCGTCTGCCCATGGCAGGGGGGTTGGAACTAGATGATCTTTAAGGTCTCTTCCAACCTAGACCAGTCTGAGTCTACGTTTTCATGTGGGCTCCAGCTGGTGGAGAACAGAATCATAGAGCTGCTGAGGTTGGAAGAGACTTTTCTGATCCTCAGCTCCAACATGACCATGCTTTCAGGCTTCAGTTTGCCTAGGGTTAAACTGAAGAGGGATGCTCAAGTGTCTGAATGTCATGAGGAACAGTCAGATGCCCTGTATTTCAGTGGATGTAAACTTTCACTGAACTGTCCCTCGCCCCACACAAAGTAACCATGTCACTAAAATTGTCTGGAGTGAGGCACATTCCTCTGCACAGAGCATGGCACACCTCACTCCAGCTACTGTTCAAAGAGAGTATTTACCTTCAGTCTGCTGATGCATCTTTCTGCTTATTCTTTCCAGGTTCATGAAAAAGATGTCATTGGCATCGCTCATCACCCCCACCAGAACCTCATTGCCACCTACAGTGAAGATGGCCTCCTCAAGCTCTGGAAGCCATAGCTTGGCTTTAGAAGGAGCTGTGAAGCCTGCCTGTTGGTTGCAGGCTGGTGGTATTTGTGCTTTTTAACAAGGTCTAAATGCACAGTGTGTGAAATTTTCCCAGTTTTCAGTTCAGTTTTCCAGAGGATGACATTCTTACTTACAACGTTAAGTAAATTGTTGTTTAAATGTTTTTACCAAATTATCTTCACTGCTAGTGGAGGTTTTGTTTTTCTATCCCCTGAAGTCTGTACTCTTCTCTACAGTGCTTGTGAAATTTGAAAGAGCTGGGAACTAGATACACTTAGAAGTGGTTGCTGACTTCCTAGAATACAGTGAAGTGTTGGGTTTTAATTAGAGTTAATTATGTGGAACGGGAAAGCTGCCTTCTCTCTACTGCTGAAAAACACATCCACTGTGTTCCTGGGTTGCAGATGAGGCAGCTCTGTCCTCACTTTGAAGGCAGAGGCTTTCTTTTCTAGTCCCCTGGTTTTTGCTGTGTTGAATTTTCACTGGGATTTTCCCAATTATGCACATTAAGTGTCACAGAGCTTCCTGGGAGCAAAACTTGGTATTTCCCATCTCCCAGGACTTCCTATCTTAACATGGTAGTGAAATAGTAATTGGGGATTTTTGTTCTGTGTAATTTTGTTTTGAGTTCTTGCTTCTTGGCTTTTTGTTTTCATTTTCTTTTCTTATGTTTTACTTTATTTCCAGACTAAAAGGAATCTTTACCTGGGCCTTCTTCCTATAAGTGCAAAGTGTCCTCAGATCAGCTTTGGCTGCAGCATGCTACAGGGGATCACTATTTTAAAGCATGCAAAGCTGGGTTATGTGGGTAGAATTCCTCTTGCTCTGATACTACATAGGCTGCAATTGTAATGGTGCTTCACACCCACCTCCACCTAGTTTTCCTCCATACAGCTTACTGTGTTCCCAAAAGTTTTTAATAATTCTATCTTAGTTTTTTTTTTAAATTTCATATACCTGTGCCCCACACCATGAGAATGAAGAAGCTCTCAGTTCTTCAGCTTGGAACAGATGGTGGTGACTCAGCTTGAGATCCTGGGTCTTGTGAATGGACACCAGAATCTTACCGAGTTTGTAGGCTTTTTGTAGGATGCAGAAAAAAAATGTAAAAACACCTAGATTTTTGTCTATAATGACAAGAGAAATGCATGCAGATTTGAATCCTCAAACTCCCTGTCCTTGTAACTTGTAGAATGCTTTCCTGCCGTGGTAATATCTCAAAAACTTCTTTCTTTTGACTTAATAAAATTAGAACTAATTTAAATCACCTAAGGATGATTTCATTTCAGCTGGAGGGCTTGGTCCTAGTGTATTGACCTCTATCACCACTTGCTTGATCTGTGTTCATACTGGTCTAAGGAGACGGAAACTCCCTTCAGCTTACATCTCGCAGAGCACTGCTTGTTCACTACAACTATTGTGTTCTGGTTTTAGCTGTAATGCTTTAATTCCTAAGGGGTTTTTTTGCTTTGTTTCTTTTTAATTTCCTCAGATATGGCAATAAAGTTTGTTTTAGATATTTAAAAAAATGATTTTTTTTTTCCTGCCTGGGAAAGGCATCAGTGTGTCAAAAGCACCTGCCAGTCACACAAAGGGGCTCCACTGGCACTCGGGAGAAAAGCTTGGCAAAAATCTTTCCAATATTATCCAAAATTGGTGGTTAATTTTGTTTTCATACCACACAGAACTGCTACTCCTCAACATCAGCTGTGTCTTATTTTGCTCTTGGTATAGCAAGTGCAAGACTCATAACCGTGAATGTTTTAAGGCAGAAGTAATATTATCTAGCTTAAAAATGTGAGAAAATCTGGCATTTCATATACTTTTAAATTAAAAAAAAATAGCTTAACTGCACCAAGTACAAAAAAACCCCTTCTGCTTAGACAGGAAAGGGCAGTAGTAAAACTTAAGTTCTTGGCCTGCAGCTGTGAAGTATCTGGCAGTTGGCAAGAAAGTAGCATTGGATAGTCTTGAAATTTTTTTTAAACATGTCCCTTTTTAACAATGTTGTGCTAAATAATGAAGGAAGGACCTTTCTCTGGAGAATCAACCATGTGCTACACCACTTGGCTGCCTGCAAGGCAACATCTAGTGCTTAAACTGCTCTTAAAGAGAGCATTACTCACCCTTTGGGTTGTGTGGTTGTCAAGTCATTTGTCTTGGAGGTGATGAGTTCCATCAAAGAGAGAGGAGCATGGAATGTTTTGTGGGCTGGAACACCATGCTGTGAAAGGCTTATAGATCAGTTTGTGAGTTGGGGATCAATTCCATCCTTGATGAGTGGTAGTAGCAGCAGCCTGTCACTGTGTCCTTCCCAGAGTGTATATGGAGGGGCTACTGCCAGCTCAGCAAAAAATCAGCAAGCTTTGGGTCCTGCACAGCTACAGGAGGTGCTGGATGTAACTGTTTGGTTTAACTGAGCTAATACTTTGTACAAGGAACACAAGCCTGGAGGGTAGTCCTGCTCAGACACCACGACTGGCTGGCTGTGCAGTCAAACCTTCCCATGTTTATTCCCTACAGCAATGGCACAAAAGCTATTTAATGATGTTTATTAACCAGCTCTGGCAAAAGGAGTTCCCAATGATACACAATAAAGCCCGTAATGAGCTTGTCCTAAACAATGAGTTTTTCCTGCTGCTTAGCTTCATTTCCAAAGTCTGATAGTGCTCTGCTGAGACCCCCATCACTGCAGTACTGGGGCCAGCTAGAGTCCTCAGCACAGCAGACAGGGCCCTGTTGGAATAGGGTCAGAGGAGGCCACAGCAGTGCTGTCAGGGCTGGAAAGGCTCTGCTGAGAGGCCAGGCTGAGATAGTTGAGCTTGTTCAGAGAAGAGGCTTGAAGGAGACCTGGTGGTCTTCCAGTGCTTAAAGGGTCCTCTAAGAAAGCTGGGGATAGACTTTTCCTCAGGCCCTGTTGTGACAGGACAAAGGGTGATGATTTGAACTAAAAGCAGGAGATTCAGGCAGGAGAGAAGGAAGACATTTTATACAGTGAAGGTGGTGAGAGCCTGGCCCAGGTTGCCCAGAAGGGTGACAGATGCCCAATCCCTGGCAACATTCCAGGTGAGGTTTGGGTGTCTGAGCAACCTGTTCCAGTTGCAAATGTCCCTGCTGACTGCAGTGGTGTTGGAAAATGTGACCTTTAAATGTCCCTTCTGGCCCAAACCATTCTACAATTCCTCTTAAGATTTAGAGGCCACCTGAGAAGTGAAGACTTGCTGTCAAAGATCTTTTGTGATTGTCTCACAAAGCACGCAAATTGTCCTGGGGTCTGAGGGACTGGAATACTTCCATGAGTGCCTGCCAGCCCCCTCAGAGCTGTGATGCTGCATGTTGCTGATGGTTTTGAACCACAAGCTTGAGGGACAGGGTTTGCCTGTGCTTTGGGGGCACCTTGTTAACACCAACCATAAACTCGTAGAACCATTAAGGTTGGAACATACCTCCAAGATCAAATCTAACTATTAATCTAACACTGCCAAGTCCCACACTGAACTGTGTCCCTTGGAGCCATGTCTACACATTCTTTGAGTGCTTCCAGCCATGATGCCTCTACCACTTCCCTTGGCAGCCTCTTCCAATATCTGACCACTCTTTGGGGAAATATATTTTTTTCCTAGTAACCAAACTGAACCTCCCCTGGTGCAACTTAAGGCCATTTCCTCTCATCCTGTCTCTTGTTACCTGGGAGAAGAGACCAACCCTCACCTCACTACAGCATCCTTTCAGGGAGCTGCAGGTGTTCCACATGAGACGAGAGAAATGTTGCAGAGCTTTATAGGAAAAGTGATACTCGAAGTCAGTTATTAATGCTGTACAAGTACAGTTTTTCTTCACAGTCTAGGATCCACATGGCTTTCCTCAAGCATGGTTACTCCACCTCCAGTTCGTGTTGATGATGTCGGCTCCAGTGCAGTCAATGGACAACTGTAAATAACTTATGACCTTGTGGATCATTGGCAGTTCATGAGAGGCAGGCTGAGCAAATCTGCATCTGATGTCAGGGCAAAAAGCAGAGGAGGACAATCCCAAGGAGAAAGGGGATAAGCACTTTATTTAAGGGACAGGGTAGGAATCATGTGAGAGTTCTTTGTCTTTCTATGGAGCAAGATACAAGGAGGATGTGCATGCTGAAGAGACCCTAAGAGTTTTACCTCTAACAGGTGCTGCTTGTGTTATGAAGCAGGGTGATGAAACCTTCTGTAGTTCATCAATGTCCCTTAGCCTGTAAAAATGCTCCATGTGTGGAAGCAACTGGTGATGCCTCTGCTTGGCTGGGCAGGAAATGGCATTTGGTAGTCTGGGAGCAGGCATGTGCTGCTGCCAGCAGGTTAAGGCTCTCCTGTCTTCCCATCAGAAGCTTTGTAAGCCAAAGCGAAAGTGGCCCTTCAAGTTTGATTTCACAGAATGACAGGACATCTGAGGGTTGCAAGGGTTGGAGACTCCATCTCCACAGGTAATCTGTGCCAGTCCTTAGTCACTTTTCACAGTGAAAGAGTGTTTCCTGATGATCAGAAGGCACCTTCTGTGTTTCAGTCTGTGCCCACTGCCTCTTGTCCTGGCATTGAGCACAACTGGAAAGAGTCTGGCTTTGTCTTCTTTGCACTCTTCCTTCAGGTATTGATATATGTTTATTAGGTTCCCCCTGGGATGTCTTCAGCTGAGCATTCCCAGCTCTCTCAGCACTTCTCCATATGTAGGAGAGATGCTTCAGTTTGTTCCACTTTTGCCAGACTTTTGCATGTTCCTGCCTCTTGTACTGAAGAGCCTAAAACCAGATTCAGGTTTCAGGTAAGGTGGACAGTCTTTTTGCTCCCTGGATCACTCTCCTTGCTCTTCTTAAAGACAGAAGTTATGTTTGGGTAGACTGTTTAGTGGATAAGGAATCGGCTAGATGGCTCGAAGTCCAAATGGAGAGCAGTGACAAGTCGTGTCCCTCTGGGGTCCACACTGGGATCTGCACTGTGTAGTGTTTTTATCAATGCTATAGACAGTGGGACCAAGGGCACTATCAGCAACTGTGTAGATGACAAAAATCTGAGTGGTGCTGTCAATATGCCAGAGGGACAGGATGGCATCCAGAGGGACCTTTATAGGCTGGAGAGGTGGGGCCAGCTGACCTTCATGAGGTTCAACAAGAGCAAATGCAGGGTTCTGCATCTGGGCGGGAACAACCCTCAATATCAATACAGACTGGGAGAGGAGGTGATAGGAAGCAGCACTGTGGTAAAGGACTTGGGGATGCTGATGGACGAGAAGCTTAACATGAGCAGACAGTGTGAGCTTGCAGCCCAGAAGGCAAATCACATCCTAAGTACATCAAAACCAGAATTGCCAGCAGATCCAGAGAGGTGATTCTGCCATTTTGCTCTGCTCTGGCGTTGCCTCACCTCATGTGCTACAGCCAGCTTTGGAGCCCTCAATACAGGAAGCACATAGACCTGATGGAGTGGGTCCATGTGAAGGGCCATGAAAATGATGAGGGGTTAGAGTACCTCTCCTATGAGGACAGACTGAGTGAGCTGGGAAGCAGCCTTCCAGTACCTGAAGCAGGCTACAAGAAGGCTGGAGAGAGACTGTTTACAAAGGCCTTCAGTGACAGGATGAGGAGCATTGACTTTGAACTAGAGAAGAGCAGATTTAGACTGGATGTTAGAAACAGGTTCTTCACCATGAGTATGCTGGAAATCTGGAACAGGTTGCCCAGCGAGGTGGTTGAGGCCGTATCCCTGGTGTTATTCAAAGTGAGGCCTTCACAGGTCTCTGAGCAACCTGATATAGTTGAGCATGCCCCTGCTGACTGCAGAGGGAGTTGGAGAAGATGATCTTTGGAAGTCCCTTCCAACCCAGACCATTCTACCATTCTATGATTTGCTTTCTATCATTCTTCAAGAACTTCCTCCAATTGTCACTAACAATCAGAGATTGCCAAGAGTGGCCTCACAGTGACATCTGTACGCTTCCACAGTACTTGTGAGTGTATCATCAGGACTTATGTATGTCCAATTTGCCTGTTTTCTGTGACCAGATTCTCCTCCACCAGGGGTACACCTTTTTGCTCCAGACTTTCCCTGGTCCCTCAGGCCTCTGGGAACTGAGATGCCTGACTAACAGTGCTGCTGACAAGACTGAGGCAAAGAAGCAGCCATTCAATACCTCAAGCTTTCCTACGTCCTGGTACACCATTTCATCCAGCAACAGACCAACATTTTCACTGGCCTTTCCCACCTATGTGTTTCCAGAAGCCTTCCAGAAGCCTTCCTTGTCTTGGACATCCAGGAACAGATTCAACTCCATTTGAGATTTAACTGTTTTAACTTCATCTCCAAATGCTTGGACACTTGTGCATTTGTCCCAGGCCACCTGCCCTTGCTTACACCTTCTGGATGCTTCCTTTTTGTGTTTGAGTTTGGCTGGCAGTTCCTTCTTCACCCACTTCGATCTTCTGCCATTTTTGCCTGATTTCCTGTTCCCTGGGTTCGACTGCTCTTGGACAAGGAGGAGATGACTTTTGAATACTAACTGGCTTTCTCAGGCACCTCTTCCCTTCAGGGCCTCATCCCTGAGACAATCCCAAGCAGAAGTGACCAAAGTCTGCTTCCAAGGTGCAGCACTGAGGGCTTGTTTTTCATGTTCCTCCTTCCTCTCAAGAGCCTGAACTTCACCTTCTCATGGTCACAGCAGTCAAGACCTTCAACATTCACAGTCCCAGCAAGCCTGGAGGTATGAGGTCCACCAGGCCATTCCTCCTTAGCTGCTCCATCACTTGAGTCAGGATTTTCCCAGTGATGTGTTCCTGCTGTCTCTTGGGTCCCTGACAACAGATAATAGTGTGGTTGAAGAACTCCATTATTAGGCATTGTATTAAGTGCTCATCTTACCTTCTAAACAAACTATGGAATCTGGCATGTCTTTGCCTGCGCTTTTGGAAAAGCATGGCCCAAATCAAACCTCCTCTCAGTGTGTCTGACCATCAGTCAATAACAAGTGGAAATAGGAAGACATATTCCCAGATGAAGCTGCTAAATCATAGAGCACATTCTGAAGAACAGGCTTTTGTGAGAACCAGCTGAGGAACTGGAGTTGCTTAGTCTGGAGGAGGCTGTGGGGAGACCTTCTTGCTCTTTACAAGTCTCTGAAAGGAGGTGGGGGTTGGTATCTTCTCTCATGTAACAAGTGATAGGAGGAAATGGCCTTGAGTTGTGCCACAGGAGGTATAGCTTCACTTTTAGAAGAAACTTCTTCATTCAAAGGGTTCTCAGGCACTGTGACAGGCTCTCCAAGGAGGTGGTTGAATGCTCATCCCCAGTGTTTCAGAGACACAGAGGTGTGGTGCTGAGGGACATGGTTTAGCACCAGCCTTGGTAGAATTAGAGGGTGGTTGGTCTTCATGATCTTTGTCTTTTTCAGCCCAAACAATTCTATGATTCCAAGTTGTTTGTTTGTTTGACTTTGTGTCCTTGTGTCTGCATTGCAAGCTTAAAGCAAGATTTGGGCTCACCACCTTCACCACCCTGGTCTGAGCAAGCTTCCTGCCCTGTTGCTGGATTTCAGGTAGATGAAGCACTGGGAGGAGTACCTGAAGTCTTGCAGGCAGAATAAAAAATGAGAGCAGACTGTCAGATTAGTCTGTGGCGGGCATTTTCATCTTCACAGTAAACCCGCGAAACAGCAGAGCTGCTAGATTTCTGAGGATAAAAGCTGAGTCCTATACACATGGTGCACAGCAGATGGACTGGGCTGTAAGCTTGATGGTAGGAATTTGGTGGTGAAGAAACCAAGACACTGGAAGCAATGGCAGACATAACTCAGGTTCAATTACTAGACTGGTAGTCATGGAAGCACCTATTTTGTGCTAATCTATCCTAAATCTCTACAGCTGTCCTTGCAGTTCATTCCCAAAAATGGGAAACTGCATCCCACACAAGGAGTCAGAACAAGATCTACTTTTTCAGAGGCACACTGCATGCTTTGCTGCTTGCTGTAGCAGTATGATATCCAGAGCATCACAGAAGGGAAAAGCTTGGGTCTAATAGCTAGGTCCTTGCTAGCTCTTTCCTCATTTGCTGGTGCTTTTTGCTAAGGACTTGCTCTACTGTTGCCTAGGTGTTCCTCTGGGACAGCTTTTCACGTCAGACACTAGCTCATTTCAAAGCAGAAAGTTAAGCTGGTGATGTTTCTGCTACCCTCCCTGCTTTAGCAAAGAGCATCTTTTCCCCTGCCTACTGGTAAGGCTTCTGGAGGGTCTTGGTCAGCCTCTCTCCCGGGAAGATAGACCTGACCCATCCTCTAGACTAGCTGTGGTGTCATGGACAAAGTGCAACTGGCCACTATGATGTTGAAAACCAAGAACAGATGCATTACCTCAGCAGTGTTCATGCAGCTATGGGTGTAGTGAAAGGAAAATATGTGTCCCCGGGGAAAAAAGCACATGCTACTGAATGCTTTAATACAATACACCAACATTTGAAGCAAAACAAGGTCCTGTCGTCATCCTCAAGGAACTGCACTCAGCTGTGGATAAGTTAAAAAAAGAAGTGCTTCTCAGCCTTGAGAAAACCTCAGCCCTCACCAGAACTAGGAACCTTCTGTTCATCCCATTGTTTCAAACAAACCGTCCACAGAGCAAAGGTGGTCACGTGTACAGCCCGGTGATAAGCACAATTTGGGAAGGTATTTTGCCTACAGTTTTATCTTTGCTGAGAAAAAGATATGAGGGGGAGAAAAAAAAAAAAAAGAGAGAAAAAACAATTGCTGCTCTGTAGAAATCTAGAAGGGAACCTCATCTGAAACACAAAACCTATAGCAGCAACCATCTCTAGGAAAGGGAATCCCTAACATAAGAGACTGGTGGTTATGTGTAGTGTCATGAAGCAGCTACTTCCAGGAAGAACAGAGCTGTCTTTATGAGTTTCTGCTTGAAATCAGTATGAAAAATAGAAGCTCTGTCCCAAGCCAGATGGTGGAACAAGACTAGTCTTCTCAGCATTTTGTTTAGTTGTTGTTCAAAACTTCTATGATTTCCCCTTGCCCCCCTCTGAATAGCGGTCTCAAAAGGGGGTGATGGTACCTTTAAACCACTGTCTGGCCTAAGAAAACAGGCAATGAACCATTTTGTAATTATATTGGAAATGCTTTGTCTACAATAATTAGAACAGTCATACAGAATTTTCAAGAGTCAGCTTAAAATTTAACACACACAATATATTAAATTTCAAAAGATCCCCAATGCGTTGAGATGGTTGTATTCACTGACAGGCAGTTCTCTCCAAGTTCACAAAGGCCCACCAAGGGGGTTTGCACTGCTGCTGTCCAGGACACACCACTCCAGCATATCTGAGTCAAGGTGGAAATCAAGCTTCACGTGCCAGTGGGTCGACAAGGTTCCAAACCACATGTGTGCCAGTAAAGCCTGAAGGGTTTGGTTTTTTTAACTCATGCACAGTAGCAAAGGAAGCTCCTGCAGTAGCTAGGCAGCAATGAATCAAAGCAAGCTTCACATCTATCTCCAGGGTCAGGACCAAAGCTGGCAGAGGGAGTGAACTACTTGATGTGCAGTAGCTTCAGGGAGCTTGCAGATCGCATGACTTTAACAGGCCTGTGAAGGTTGATTGTGTCCTTGTCCTATCATGTGGCTGCTGTAGAGCCAATCCCCATTTAACAAACACCAGTACAAGCCCAAAACATTATCTTATCCTAACCAGTACAAAACTTAAGTATATCTTACCATGAACTGTAAGTACTTGTGCATACTTTTTAACAGAATAGAAGATCTAGAATTTCTAAAAAGACCACCACAGAATCTTAGTTTAAGCCCGGGCAACTGCACACATACAGGAATTACAAGGCCTGGAATAAAAAGCAGGTAAAGTAGTTTCTTGACCAAGAGGCAGGGGTGATGTGCCATCACCTTCATTTGAGCTTGCATACTAGAGCTTTTATACAAATTGCAAAGTCAGTTGAATTACTTTATTTCTTTATGCTTTTTAGAAACAACTATGGCTGGATAGAACAACAAACAGCAGGAAGTGAGGGTGGAGTCCTTCACTCATTCACTAATGCATACAAAACAAGTATCACAGGTTATTCACTGGCCCTTTTATGATGTCTGACATTGAACACCCCCTCTAGGGTGGTGCTCATCATCTTCATAGACTTCTCCATTATAGTGGTGTTTTCTTTTCTGAGATGGATCAAAGTCCACTAAATCCACTTGCTCCATTTCCTCAGTTTCTTCTATTTCCTGCCTTGCAGGTAGTAGCTTTTCAAGTAGAGACAGCTTGTCTGAGGAAAGGAAGCCATTCTCTGGAAATTTCACCTGAAATCATCAAGAACTGAAGTTAATCAGGTCTGCCTGAACTGGCCTTTTTCTATTTTACTATGGGTCAAACATGTGCAAGAGCCAGCTACATTGCCACAGAGGACTTAAACATGGCATTTAGAAGAAATACCTAGTCCACTAGAGTATTTTTTAATAATAGCAAGAAGATGATAACTTAAACAAGTCTTATCTAACGTTTCTTCTGCCTCAGGCTGCCCTCTGGAATCACCCTAGAGGCATCAGAGATATGGCTCAATCTCTTCTAAAACCACTGCAGACACAGCCTGCTGATACAGCTCCCAGCCCAAGCTTCTCTTCAGAGACTAAATCAGCTTTTTCCAGCTTATTAATTTGCTTCAGCACAGGGAAAGCTACTGAGCCATCCCTGCCCCAGGAGGATACAAAGTAAGGAACAGGTCAAACAAGTGAAAATCCTCAGGGTATCTGGAGAAATTCTAGTATTTAACAAACTTTCAGCACTGAATGTTCTGGAAGTTTTGTCCATTCTGAACTGTAATGCAGCAAACAATTACATGTTAAAACAAATGAAAATCAGGACATCTGAATTATCTCTTCTTACTTGAGGTAGAGGTTAAAATAAGGGTGTAAGCTAGACCTGACCATGGAAGCAAGTTGACTTACCCTGAATTCTATGATCAGAGGTCCCTTTTCATATGGTCTGCGGTATATCGGCATTCCTTCATTCAACACACACTTAATAGCCCCATGCTTGATAACCTGCCCTAAAAAAAAAAAAGGGAAAAAAAAGGACTATAAAAATGAAGAGACAATGCAAGCAACAGAAACAGATTTGGTTTTAACCCTTTTCAGCATTTGTGTAACCTTCTATGCTGTGGTTAATTACAGCAATATGTAGTAGTCTCATGGGGACTTACTGCCTGGTAACTTCTGTGTAGCAAAGCACATTGGTAGTTACATTACTGCAATCTCGTTATGCTTCCTAGAGGAAGCATACTTAAAAATTCATGAAGTCCTCCATCACTTCCAATACTGAAAAAGTGGTTTTCAGAGACCCAGGGCCTTCAATTTTCATGACGCATCCTCAGGATACAAGTATGTCCATGAGGTAACGTCTGTTACTGTATCATGCAAAGAGAGTTACTCCTGACTGCTATCCAAAGACCTTTTTTCTTTCTTCAATATTTGTACTGCAAAGACCAGGAAAAAAGCCCAAAACACTACCTTTGCACCAGAACACATCCCTTGTACATCAAGATAGGATGTTTCTATTCTTTTAGATTTCCAGCTTATATTCATGTATGCCTGGGACTCCTAGCAGAAAGCACTTACCAGGGTGGGAGGTAATAATGATAGTTCTGTTATCCAGTGTTGTGATGGGCTTCTGAAAGCCACACAATGCTTCAACCAGCTGAATATTCATAAGCATGTGAAGCTCTTCATGTCGTCTAGGGCAGAACCAAACCAAAAACAGTCAGATAGGGAGGAGCAAGAAAAGGTCATACCCTGCTTCACAACTTGGTAAGGACAAAAAAGCTGCAGTTTTAATAGACAAGGACACAATACTGGATATTGATGCAGCAATCAGGGCAATGCTTCTCATGTTGAGAGACACTGCTGACCAAGCCCAGCTATCCACAAGACAGAAGTGTTTTCTGTCAAAAAAAAACATGGTAAGGTTCACTTGCATCCAGTTTCACTTCACCATTCTTTCCTAGTTCTAGGGCCAAGTTCTCTCTCAGCCTCGTAAACACTGCAACTGGGACAACTGATCGCTTGCTCTATAGGAGATGAACACTTTAAGCACACCAGCTAGCTCTGCATTGTCCTGCTACATTCCAAGAGCTGGTACTAGGAACTTTGAATGGGTGACAGCCACTCTGGAAAAAAAGCACCACAAAGTATCTGGAAACAATAATTACCTGTCTGTTCTGACCTCAGCATGCCAATGTTGACGTCTGCATGCTCTGCATGTTTAAGGGATACAAAACCCTCCAAATAGTCTCTTCAAACAACTGTTATCTCACTCACTCTGTTTAAAAGGTCTCTGGAATGAGACTTGCCCAAAAAGCTTATTTGAGACTCTGACAGAAAGGGAACATTCCAACCACGGGGTTACAATTCTGAGACAAAATGAAGTAACATCTATAGTTAACTAAGGACATCAGAAATGGAGAGAGTGGGCAGGAAACTGGACAAAAAATATGCCAGCAGAGTCATAAATCCAGGCCTCAGGTAACCATGCAAAGAGTTTGGCCCAGATTGCTCTTCTGGCACAGCCGATTTGGCATCTGGTTTCACTGGATGTTAAGCAAAATCAGCTGAGTAAGCTTATCCAAGGCAAACAGAGCTGATTCTTAACCTGTGAGCTCGGTGTTCTTTGGCACCAAGATCTGGCACCAGCTTCCAAAGCTCAACACTAACCAGGACAGTCAGACAGGTCTCCAAAGAACTTCTGACTCGCCATTCTCAAGTACAAGGCCAGTGGCTGATGCTGAGACACATGCCAACTCTACACTCAGCATGTGCCTCTGCATCCACTGATGCCCTCCTCACTGCTCTGAACAGAAACAGGGAGACACCAACTGCAACAACATTTCTGTGAGATTAACAGTGCTGGTTTACAGCAAGCTGGAACAAAGAGGCTTGTAACACCAAGCAGCATTGGTCTGATAACACTGTGGTAAGTGCTGCTTGAGTCACTTTGGCTTTTCCAAGGAAGAATTACAATCACCCTGATCACCCTGTCCAGTGCACTTGGGCAGGAAATTAAGTATGGGAAGCCACCTTTAGTCAGAATGCTGCAAACCAATAGGCTTGTCATGAATAAGATCCCTGACCAAAAGTGAAGAGGCTAGAAGCTTTCTGTGCCTTGAGGCCAAGTGGGTGACAAAGTACTGCCTATGTGAAGTGGTGATGGAATGATGTCCAGAAAGAGCACATAAATAATCCTAAATACTTATTAAACAGATCTCAGTACTTGTGAGTGGCAACCATGAAAGCATCTTGGGAGTTCATACAAAGGAATTCCTGAGTTTTACCTTATAAATATTGAGTGGTCTTTTTGATCCAGGACAATAATAATGTCCCCTGGCTCTAGTCCTGGCTCTTGGTCTCCTTCCCCATGGAATGTTATTTTCTGACCATCCTTCATTCCTATTGCAAAAAACAAACACACATTTTTTATATTTTTAAGTAAAAAGCAGAAATAAGTATTTTAATAGACACAGTCTTGTAGTAGATCATCACTGGATTTGAACACTGAGACCTTCCCTTTTTTTTCTAGTCCACTCACACATCCAACAGATTTTTGTGGTGCCAGTGTGAACTGTGGCTCAGGATCATTAAGCTTAATTGTAGCGAAAAACAGCCACCTGCCAAGTCCTTAAGGGAAATATTACCAGAACAACTTTAATTACATGCACAAGTACTGAGAAAGAAACATACTACAAAAAGCATTTTGAGAGCAAATGACAATCGGCTTCTTCAGTTGTATAAATACATACATGTGGCAGAGCTACTTAGGAAGCGTTATCTCAGTGCCTGTCAGTGGAAAAAACACGCTCCCTAAGACCATAACAGTCATGTAAAAAAACATTCCACCCACACAGAAGTCTCTGTACCACAAATTCTAGCTGCCTTATGCTAGCTCAGTCTGTTTTTCTGTAAGGAAAAAGAATCTATTACCAGTGATTTCCCTCAGTCATTTTTAATGCTACTATAGGATTTTCCCTGTTGAAAACAAAGCCAGGCATCGCCTAAGGTGTGCTTACACGTGTGCAGCAGCTGCAGGTGACAGTCATGCACAAGTCTGTAGTAGCCACATGCCTGTCAGCTTGCTCTGTCTTACAAGCTGTGGTACTCCAGAGCCTTCTCCCACCTGCCTTTGAGCAGCCTCCTTAGAGCTGCATTTGTCACTCTGCACTTGCATTCTCCCAGCACCTTATAGGTTCATGTATGGAGCTGAGTTTTGCCAGGCAGAGGGTCCGGGTCCCTGCACTGAGCAGTGCTGTCAGAGCTGTGTAGCAAACAGTTCTAAGCATGAGTGGCTTAGGACTGTCTTTGCACCCTGTTACTCCAGCAGACCTGGTTCCCCTTCACACTGAAGCATAGTAGAAGCAATCGGAGTCTGCAAGTTTCTCTGCAGGCAAGCTGAGAGAACAATGAATTCCATTCAAGTCAGCCCAGACAGACACCTTGTGAGGGTGCTCACAAATAGTTCACCACTTAGCATCCTCTCTGTGTTCAGCAGTGCTACTCACCAAACCAACACCATGCATTTGCTAAAGCTTCCATGTTAAGTGCTGCAGCCACTCAGCACATCCAAGCTCAACACTTCACTTCAGGAGAAGACCTTACCTTTTTCAATGTGAACTTCTAGGATCTTCTTCTCTCTAACAATTTTTCTGCCATTGCAGCTCTTACACCGGTCCTTGGGGCTGATACGCTCCCCATGTCCCTGACACTCCATACACACAGACTGGATCTGCTGCACCATTCCTGGCCCAATCTGGTGAATTCTGATCTGCATGCCTGTTCCTCTGCAATTTGGACAGCATTCCACAGCACCTTTCTTACCACCACGACCTGAGAAGAATGAACATTGGGAAGGATGGTTATATGCTGCCAGAAAAAAAAAAAGTATCCAGAAGCTTTGGATGCAACTTAGTAACTTCAGCTTCTCATTACCTTCACATTTGTCACAGATCACGTTCTTCTGTAGGGCAAGTTTCCTTGTTGCACCATTGTACATGTCTTCTAAACTTACTGACAACTGATGGACCACATTTTTACCTGCAGAATAAACAGAAATACTTACTCAAGCTTGAAATCCACCTCTTAAAATGGCAGTAAACTTCCCAAGTCACTAAACCCAACTCGGGACGTACCAAGTCAGTGAACTTTAACATCATGTTTTAATACAGTGTTTTTATTTTGTTTTGCTGGTATTACTAATAGGTCCTTCCCATCTGAGGTCAAATTACGTAACAATTCTAGTAGCACTATCAGTAATACCTGTCTGTTAAAAGTAAGTCAGACTCTCAGGTGGAAGAAACAGTAGCAAAACCAAAATACACAGAATTGTCGAAGTTTTATAAGGCAGGACCTCAGTTTTAACAATATGACTGATTGTGTCTCCTACACAGAAGTGGGAGACACTACCTAGAGTCAGCACAATGCTTTTCTTTCTCTCATGGGAGGTCTTTCTGGGAAACTGAGTAATTAAATTTTTACACTTGGGAATTCATTAGAATTTTAGCTACTGTAGACTTAATTTTGCTAAAGACACAAAGTTTGAGTCATTAGAAACACTTAAATGCACCAATAAAAATTTGACATAAATCCTTTTTTAATGCTTTACTCAACCGGTTCTACCACGAGAAGAAACGGGGTCAGCGCTACTGTTAACATGTTTAGTGAACACTAGAGCCTTTCCCACTGTGATTAATCTGGACTTTTAACTTCTGAGCAGCATTTTGCTGCAGCTTGGCCTCAGCTCCACTGAACAGCAGAAAACGTGGAGGTTTCACAGACTGAATTTGATCTGGCTATCTTATTTAGACAGTTATTTGTAATGAAAGCCCTAATTCACATCTTAAAGTATGTTGGCACTCTGTTTCTTATTTAGCCTATTAGTAGCTGGGCTTATGCTCAGATCGAGGTTTTTTAAACACAGTAGCTGGTTAGTTATTAACACGAGACAAAACACCACTGCGTGAGCTAAACATACTACCCTACTCGTTTCAAGTGTTAGGGACACCTGACTAGAGACAACAGCTTCTGCGACTTTGCGAGTAAGACTGTGACTTCTTTTTAATACGACTAAAAACCCCTGATCTACAGCATTGTTCTCAGTGACTTAGATCCTGTCGACCACAGCATTCATGCTGAAAAGTTGGGAAAAATGTTGGAATCGGGCACGTTACCTCGCCTCTCTCTCTGCATCCTCCCACCACCGCCAAAGAACATATCGAATATGTCCATGGGTGACCCAAAGCCGCCACCAGAGCCACCCTCTTTGATGGCCTGCTCGCCTCCTTTGTCATACAGATCCCTCTTCTTCGGGTCCGACAGCACTTCGTATGCTTGGGAAATCTGCTTAAACTGCGGGAGACGCACGTCGTGCCTCAGGCACAGGAGCCTTCAAACGCCTAGGGAACACTCCACCGCCACTCACGTCTTTGCTCCCCTACTCCTCCCCAGACCCTCCCGCCTTCCAACACACATACGACTCCCGGGCCCTCCGTCCCGCCAGGTTCGGCCGCCGTCCTTCTCGCCCTCTGCCCCCCGGGCATCCGATCCCACAACCCCATCCTATCCCGTCGGAGACTCTAGGCTTCACCGCTAGAGCACGTAGCCCCGATCCCGTCCTGCCGCGACCCTTTTACCAGCCCACTCCCCACTGCGGGCATCAGAACCCGCATCCTAGTCCCGTCCCGCTGCCGATCTTCTCATTCACACCAGCTCCCAGAGCATTCGTCCCCGCAACCCCGTCCCATCCCTCCGCCGACCTCTTCCTTCTCCACTCCTCAGGCACCCGTCCCCGCAGCACCACGCCGTGCAACACGAGCTCCTCCCCCCCCAACGCCGGAGCATTCCGCTCCGCGGCCCCGTCCCGTTCCACCGCCCTTCTGTACCTCCACCCCGTCCCCGGTCACCCGGCCCCGCAGCCCCGTTCCATCCAGCTGCCGACCTTTTCGCCCTCATTGGGGTTCTTGTCGGGGTGGTACTTGAGCGCTAGTTTTCGGTAGGCCTTCTTAAGCTCCTCGGCAGAGGCGTTCGGCTTCACGCCCAGCACATCGTAGTAGGTAGTTTCCTTCACCATGGCGGAGGACGGCCCCTGTGCGGCAGGTCGTCCCGCACCCCGCGACGGCCGCTCAACCGGAGACGATCCCGACTTTTCTGGAAAGTTCGCAGCCGGTCCCGCAGCCGGGTACTTCTGAGCCGGCAGGGCACGGCACCGCCCCGGAAATCACGCCCCACGGGGCCCCGGGCTGTGCCACACGAATATCCAATAGGAGCTGGAAGCGGAAGGCGGATGGCCAATCACCGCCGTGTCTCTGGCAGCCTAGCTCGCCCACCGCCTTCCCCCAGATGCGCATGCTCCGAGCGGCCTAGGGTCCTCGGTGTGGTCGCGGAGTGGCGGAGGTTATTTCCGTCCGCGCCGTCCGTTGTGTTGTGGAACAACCACTGTTGTCTTGCTTTACGCTTATTTAGCGGATAGTCCCTGCCTCCATTCCTTGTGGGGAAGATACCGAGTAGCCGGAGGGTACGCAGCGCAGCGGACCCCACCTCCCCCTTTTCGGCCCCGCTGTCCCCCATTCCCCATCCCATATGCTTTTGCGCTGCCGGGGAGGAGTTACCGCGCAACCGCCTCTACCTCCCTCGCCGTTTCGGTTTGTGCAGCGCCTACGCCGAGCCTCGGAGCGCTCGGGCCGAAGGCCCGTGCCTTGGGGTCACACTGGGTTTTGTGCAGCAGCTGGGCCGGCTGCACGCGGTAAGGGTGCGGGGTGGCGTTGCCATGGCGACGGGGAATCGTCCTCCCCGCAGGCCGTGGCCTGCGGCACCGCGGCCCGGTGACAGTGAGGCGAGACAGGTTCCCAGCCCCTTTGGGGTGCTCTAGCAGTCCATTTGCATCGGCTGTGCGGTGCTGGCGGTCGTTTCCATCTGCTAGACCCTTACCGGGGTGATAGGATAAAGGCAGGGTGTATAGTGAGCGATGGAGGGGTCTGTCCCCAGCATCTGGGTGCAGCTGGCTGTGCATGTCATCGAGTGTGTGGGAGCTCTTGTGTTGCACCGCGGATGGAGGGTTGCTTTCCACCAGGATAAGCTCACCGCAGAGCTGGGAGGAGGAGCTCTGAACGCCAAGCATCAGGCATTGGGGAGGATGTGAGATCTTTGCTGAGGTCAAATCTGAATAAACTTGTAGGCCCATTTATGTAGCATGTTCCATCTGCAGAGTGTTACTGGATAAAGCTGTTAACCATCTCTCGTTCTGCTTGGTGTCTTTGATGGTTAACTATCTCTCAGATCAACTCTGATTTATTTGGAAGCAAGTAACTTAGTGGACAGGCTTTTCTCTCAGAGCTGTTGATCCATGAATGTAAGAATGCATGGTGATGTAGGAGGTAGGAAACTAGGATGCCTTTTCAACAACAACTTGCTCTTAACGTTATGCTAGTGTTACATGCCGTTGTGCTTTACCTTGAATTTTGAAAGCATGAAACGAGTTAACAAAAGTGGATTAGCTAGTGAGTGGGCTGGCAGCAAAATTCCTGGACTGTCTTCCAAAGGAAGGAGACCCATGGGGAAGTTGTGTGTTAGTAATATGCTGTTTGTTTTGCTCTGTAGCATAGTGATGCTTGTATGCTGGCTTGTGGGGAAGGAGAAATGCAGTCAGCGAATGAAGCTGCCACACCTGGAAGCAGTAGTAATTGGACGTGGCCCAGAGACTGGGATAACTGATAAGAAGTGTTCACGGCAGCAAGGTAAAGTTTAGCTTGAATTGCACCTTCTGCGTACAGCAGCAACCACACTTGTGGAGTGTGAGGAACATGACAACACCCATATTGGTCAGTAAATGTTATTCTGGTTGGGTAAATTACAGTGAAGCTAATGGAGCAATGTTTTGGCTCGAGTATTCCGAAGGCTGCTTTGACCAGGGTCTAAACAGGAAATAACAGTTTTTCCTTGAGAATTTTCTAAGCAGGCTTTCCTTAGGCTTGGTTCTGCTGTCAGCTGGCATGTCGTCTCCTTTCTCTGTGTGATCTGTAGAGTTGCCTGATTGTTGAAGTTATCAGGGCTTTTCCATAAGCACTTATGGAGATCTCCGGGTCCTAAAAATACAAGGGAGACACCCCATAACAGGAAATTCACCTTAAATGAAGGCACTGAACTTCAGCTTGAGTCCCCAGGCCTGCATTTTCTGCTAGTACTCTTGCTTTGTGGGTGACTTATCTCCTTAGTCTTCAACCAACTGATTTTTAGTGCGAGTTTGTAATAGATGTATTGGAAGGATATATAAAGAGATCTGTGAAACACTCCCCTTCACATCTTCTGTGGCTTACTTCACTTCCCTCTGGACACAGTTCACAGTATCACAGGATATTAGGGGTTGGAAGGAACCCAAGGAGATCATTGAGTCCAGCCCCCTGCCGGAGCAGGACAATACTATATAACACAGATCACAGAGGAACACATCCAGACAGGCACTGAAAGTCTCCAGAGAAGGAGACTCCACGACCAATTTGGGGAGCCTGTTCCAGTGCTCTATGACCCTTACAGTAAAGAAGATCCCCCTTGTGTTGAGGTGGAACCTCTTTTGCTGCAACTTACACTCGTTGCTCCGTGTCCTAACACAGGGAGCAAGTGAGCAGAGCCTGTCCCCCCACTTCTGGCCAGCCTTCAGATACTTATAAACATTTATCAAATCCTCTCCAAGTCTTTTTTTCTCCAGAGTAAAAAGCCCCAGGTCCCTCAGCCTCTCCTCATAAGCCATGCCCTCCAGTCCCCTAATCATCCTCATAGCTCTCTGCAGGACCCTCTCCAGCAGATCCCTCTCCCTTTTAAACTGGAGAGCCCCCAAAACTGAACACACTATTCAAGATGAGGTCTCACCAGGGCAGAGTAGAGGGAAAAGAGAACCTCCCTTGATCTGCTGGAAACACTCTTCCTAATACACCCCAGGATCCTATTGACCTTGGCCACAAGGGCACATTGCTGTGCCATGGGTATCTTGTTATCCACCAGGACCCCCAGATCCCTCTCCACAGGACTGCTTTCCAGCAGATCACCTCCCAGCCTGTACTGGTGCAGTTTATTATACCTCCCCAGATGCTGGAGGTATCTGCTCCTTGCCGAGGGTTGGTGAGAATGTAGACTTCCACAAATTTCACCTTTGTTATGAATTTTGCATTGTGAAATGCTCATGTGTGAATCAGTATATGGGCTTATGCTGTTTTACCTGTGCTCCTGGCAACAGGATGAGGCAGAAGTGTTTCTCCAGAGGGCAGCAGATCTTTTGTGCAAGAGTGGTTCAATAGAGTTCTGGCCTGTCTATTAACACTATTTTGTGACACTGTTCTTTCTTTCTAGTTCAGTTGAAAGCAGACTGCAACAAGGGATATGTTACAGTTAAGCAGGTATGTTTTTAAATGGGTGTGCAATCTTTCTGAGACTGGGTTAGTGTGATGGTTTGGGTATTACTTACCTTCTCGCCCAGCCTTATGAAATCACCCAGACTAGACCCAGTCAGCTGGAAATTAAGGAATGAAGCTTTATATGTACAGCTTAGCACAATATACAAGCAGATATTTACAATATATATAGCTATATATAGAAATATACGTTAAAAAGTATTACAGAAACACAACAGCCCTCCCAGAAACCAGAGTCCCCAGGAGGAGCTCCCAACCACCCTTTCACCTTCCTCCCACCCCTCTACTTTATTCCAGACCTTGCCTTATGTGCAAAGTGAGTTTAGAGGATCATCTGAGCGGTTAGAAAGCAAAAGGATTAGTTACATAGAAAACAGTCCAAGGAGAAAATTACAGACACCAGGTGCAACGAAGAGCCACTGCAACTCTGCTCTCTGTGTGTGTTCTTGTTTCTATACATCTCAGCGAGACTGTGAGTGAAGTAGACATCACCAGTGTTTCCTGTCCACAGCCTATAATCTAATTCTTCTCACCGCAAAATTCCAGCTAGTCTCAAACTAGCATAATCCACTCCTGTCTCAGAGTTTTTCTGAGAACTAGCTAGTCTAAAACAGTATTTACAACAATGAATAACAAATATTTCAAGTTCAGTTCACACTTTGTTCTGGCTATCTCAGATATAGGTGATTTAAAAGCTCAGACAACATCAGTTTGTCTCCTCACAGATGAGATGAGAACAGGGACTCCCAGGTTACATTTGGTTTATGTTCATGTACTGTAGATTGTCTTGTAGATTGTGCCTTATTGGACGTTGATAGTACTAGAACAGAATACACTGAATTTCACCATTCTCCTACATTATCCAGTATGTATGACCAGGACCTTCGACAGTGTACTAGTTTGAAGCTAGCTAGAATGTTTTGGTGAGAAGGAGTAGATCACAGGCTGTGAAAAATAAACAGTGGTGATGTCTACTTCACTCACAGGCTTGCTGAGAGGTATAAGAGCAAGAATCCAAACACAGATAAGGAAATCGCTCTTTGTCCAGGCTCTGGGCTGCATTTCTCTCTAATCTCACCCTTCATCTCTCTGATTAATCCACTTCGCTTCCTAACCCCTTGGCTGGCCCTCCATTCTTCCTTGGGGCACAAGGCAACGTCTGGGGTAAGGTAGGGGAGTGGGAGAAGGTGGAAGGGTGGTTGGGAGCCCCTCCTAGGGACTCACGTTTCTGGGACATCTGTTGTGTTTCTGTATTACCTTTTACCTTGTATGTTTCTGTATATAGCTGTATATATAATGTAAATATCTGTTTGTATATTGTGCTAAGCTGTAAATATAAGCTTCATTCCAATTTCCAGAGCCGGCTGAGTCTAGTCTGGATGACTTCAAAAGTGGGGGGTGGGGGGGGACAGGTAATACCCAAACCACTACATCTTTTATTTTGGCTCCCAAGGTGGGGCAAATTAATTTTGAGTGATTGTTAATTAACTCTGGGAATCAGAATGAAGCTAATGAAGCTATTTTACTTAGTGGGGGCTGTTGTGTGGCCTGTTTTCTTGTTTATAATTGGCTCAAAGCCAAGATTGTTTACCTTTTGTTTAATTTCATTTTGAAGAAGATAAGGGTTACCTCAATTTTTTGCAACTGTGGAGACTATATCCTTGGCTGTATTTGGTTTAACGTTACTGGAGCATTTACCAGTAGCATTACAGGAAATGGAAATAATTCCGCTTTGTCCACAGTTTCCACGGCTTAATGCGTATGATCTTGCCTAAGACCCAGGCACCTAACCCTTGCTCTGAATTTTATTCATGTGAGACTAGTATTTATGTTGTGTGTGATCTTAGGTCTTATAATTTTTTATTTCATATTCATTTTGGCATTATATAAGAGAAACTCGAGTGTGATGTCTTTAAGGAGCCAGAGGAAGAAGCAGCTATACTTGAGTGAAGATAAGGAGAAAGGAAACAATTCTAGCTCAGAGGGAGAGCAAGGGGGGGCCACCTCTTGCACCTCCTCCCCTAGATTCTGGGAAAGCTGCCAGTGTCCCAGGTAATAAAAACAGCGTGGCAAAAAGCCCAGGAACAGAGATAATGGCTCAGGCCCAAGATGTTCAGCCAGTTCAACTAATTCAGCCAGTTCAGCTACTCAGGCAACAGAAAAAAAACCTGACTCTAAGGCAGATTTGAACTCACAGGCCTCAGGTCAGACCCCGAATAATTCAGACCTGCTAGAGGGAGCCTCAGCCCAGTTTTTCTTGGTGCCAGCCAAAGCCTGGGCTAAGACAAAACATTTGACAAAGAGTGATTCAAAAGAGGACTTAGGCGAGGGGACCTCTGGTGCACAAGAGGAGGAAGAGGAGTGTCTTAGTTCTAATTTAAATTTCCAGAGACTCCAATAGATTTGATAGTGCCAATAACCATTTGTAGAGTGCCCTTCCCTCTTCCCCCTCTTTTCCCAAAAGAAAGGAATTAGAAGTAGAGAGAGGGGAAAGGTAAGCACACCCAAATAAATCAATCTCACTTGATTTGGAAGTTAAAAAAAAAAAAAATTATCAAAACTTAAAAAGGTATCCGAGGTAGGGAAGTTACAAAGGTACAGGGAAGGAAAAAAAGCAAAATACAAACTGTATAAATACTACCCAATTGTGATGGCTTTGTCTGCCTTGTGGGTGATGGCCACGTGGTGAAACAAAAGAGAAACCAGGAACAGATGGTGATGGTGGTAAGACTGAGGCAGGGAGCGCAGAGAGAGATGCAGAGAAAGTGAAACAGGAAGTCTCCCTGCTTTTATGGGACAGGAAGGGGGAGTGGGCTAACCATCACCTGGTGGTATTCAGACCCACCCCTGGGGAAGGATCAAGACCACCTAGGGTCAGGTTCAAGGTTACTCCCCCTGGAGTGTTAACCCTATACAAGGAGACATATAGTCTTTGAGATTTGGCCAACATACTCAGATCTCAGTACTCTGATGAGAGGAGCATTGTGAGATTGGGTGCCAAGAAAGAGGATGGTTCAAAGGAGTCTAAGAGTGCTCTTAGGAAAGTTCTGTTTCTAGGCCAGGGACAACCAGAACAAGAAGAGGAAGAGATGGAGGATGATATCCAGGATTCCAATGATCCCCTCAGAGAGGTCAGGGAAGATAGGAAGAAATACTCAAGGGAATCAGGAGAGCCAATCCTAAGATGGCTGGTGACATGCTGTGCTAATAGTGCAAATGACTTAGAGGTAGAAGGCAAGTCTGCCAAGCAGGGCCACTCACAAAAGAGAGTGGAATGGACAAATATTTGGCAAGTCTTCTTGGTAAGGTTAGCTTGTGGACACGCCTTCTGTTGGCTGTGGCTATGAGATATCCTTACTAAGGTGATCTGCCATGGGCAGCCAAGAAGTGGAACACCATTGAGCAGGGAATTAAGGTTCTGAAGGAGTTTGCTGTGAAAGAAGTGCTTTATGGAGATCATGGCACACATGAGCCTGATGACATTCCTCTTGGAACAGGTCTCATGAAGAAGTTTATTAAGCTTGCTCCTACAACCTATGCTAACATCTTGGCTAGCAGGTTACTATCAAGGAGTGATGGAAGGCCTCTCACTGTTGGTGAATTCACTGACCAGCTGAGGCAGATAGAAGACAACTTGTCACATTCTGCCCCAGTCTCTGCCATAAAAACTGTGACTGCAGAGATAAAGAAGATAAAGGATGACATTAAAGATAGCATGAAAGAACTGAAAGAGGATCTTAAAACCTCCATTTCAAATCTGGCAAGGGGTACCATTCCTTCATCATCTGAATGGGCGCATGTTTCTGCAATCAGGAAGAGACATCCACCTCCTGCAAGGCAATTCCAGCTCAGAAGGAGACAAATTCCACCTAGACATCAGCAATCACGTGTGTCACTGTGGATACTTCTGCGTGACAAGTACGGTGACAACATGAACAAGTGGGATGGTCAACCTACTTCAGCTCTTTCAGAGAGAGTCAGGGAACTGCAGAGTGGCAGAAACAGAGAATCCTCAATCTTGTTCTTCCAGATGCTATGTTTAGGAGATTTTGGAGTACTTCCCTTAAATTTCTGAGCTGCTTCCTGAGCCTTAAACGTTCACAGCTGAGGTAGCCTTTTACTTAAGATCAAACTGGTTCTTGTGTTGGTAGGACTGGGCAGTTGTGGAAAGTTTATGTTTCAAAGTCTTATAGAGCTAAAGGTATGGTCACCTCTGGGAAGGGATGGGATGGATGAGGACCAGTATCCCTGAGATAATACGAAGGGGAAGATTCTCTAATTTTGGGTGCTGGGACATGTTCTGCAACATCAGCGTGTGTGGACAACACACCAATGTGCTCTGCCTGATGAGGAGTGAGGTATTCCATCAAAATGCCTCTGGAGCTCAGCAGACATAGGAACTCTACCAATATCTCATGAGTCCAGTAAAGATGTGTCAGGCAGCTGGTTTGAGTACCCTATCACTGGAATCTCAGGAGTGGGAATACTTTCCAGTGCTGGGTGCTACCATGTTTCTGCACTGCCTGCTCTAGAGTTGCTTCCCAGTGTGTGGCGCAAGTTCCCAGTCATCAGTTGTCAGGTCATGCACTGGCCTAACAAGTGTACTTGATTTAAGTGAAACTGTGAAACTGTAGACTGAAGAGGTTCTAGATGGAAATCTGATAGGTACTTCATGACAGTGAAGTGGTTAGAGGCACAGCACCATCTAGTGAAGCAGATGAAGAAAGAGGGTTTATCAGTCACAGGGAAGAGCTGGTTTCCTAAAGCTCACTTCATACATAAAAATTACTCAAAGGCATTTGCTGAAGTAGGAGGCCCCTAATTTGTCTGGGGTCACGTTCATGGTCTGGCAAAACATACCTGCCAAGTAGTCAGTGAAGGTTGCCCACACCACTTCTTGTTATCAGCTGTGCCCAAGACAAAGAAAAATGTATTGCTTGTCAGTTACCAGCTACACTTCAGGTAACTTCTCAGCCGTTAAGACCTTTGAGGGGGAAATTATTTTAGAGTTGCATATAGCTGTAAACTGATGCCATGAGAGATGCAGGTTAAAAGTTGATTTTTCTGTCCCTTGTTTTCTGCTGGAATATAATAAATACCAGAATTTGTTTTGTGAAACTGTAAGACGCAAACTGAAAAGCATAGCATTAAAATTCAGATAGGCTGCTGTATAGTATGCTCATGCTGAGGTGAGCAGAGAGCCTCCTCAAAGGAACAGGACAAATGTTGCCACTGTGTTGGAACTGGAGTTTTCTGTGAGCTGGAGGAGAGCTGTTACATTAGGCTTGGGAAAGGAAGAAAAGGTAGGAACAAGGAGCAGATCCCTGTGTACTAATCACTTCCGGGGGCTCAAACAGATTCCTTTCCCTTGTTTTTGCTTTTGTTGTTTGTTTGTTTTGCCTGTGCAGGAGGCAGTATGGAAGTGTCGACATTGCAAGTGTTAGTGGTAAGCCAGCAGCTGTGAGCAGTTGCAGTGAGCCAGAGGAGTGTGCTTGTGTGTTTGAAGGCAAATGTTGATGGGATAGCATTTGGTAGGACCAGGAAACAAAATGTAGCAAAAAAATGGAAGAAAGTAAACTAACTGGGAAGCAGGATACCTTCTGGGCATTGATTGGACAGTTTGTTAAAACTACTGTTACTCTTCAGGAATGATTGTTCCTAAAGCTGTTACTATCTTAACAGTTGTTCAGTAGGTTCATTTTTTTGAGCAAAGGTCAAAAGGGTTTTTTTGAGCAAAGGAAGTACAGGTCTTACTATACTGCTGCAGCCAGCTGCCAGAGAACTGCCAGGTCACTGTGACATGGTGATCCAGCATGGTCTGTTGACAGCAAAATTGGGCCACAAAGAGGTGTCTTCAGTGTTGCCACTTCCCTTGATTCCCTTGGAACAGGTTGTTGTTTTTGAGGCAAGCAAGTGAAGACAAAAGACATTTGTGTTTCAGTGGTGCTCCAGGACAACAGAGCAGGAGTTGGTGACTCCAGTTACATTAATTGCTTTTTCCCCCCATTTTTCTCTCAACCAAAGATAGGAGTCAACCCAACTAGCATTGACCTTGTGAATATTGGCAAGGATGAGGAGGTGAAAATGAAGCCAGGCCAAGTGCTGTATATTGTGAATAAACTTTACCCTTACATGGTGGAATTTGCTGAAGAGTCAGGGAAAACTGTTGCAGAAGCAGAAAAAAAAAAACAAATCAACAAGACACTGTGGGAGGATTCCTGTGAGGATGATGATGTAAAGCTTGTGTCCAGAAAGAGAATGAAGATGGAGGTGGTGGATACACAGGGCAGCTCTGCAAATCCCAAGCTAAGCAACATCACTGCATCTTCACATGAAGGAACTTCGAGCAAAAAGGCAAGTGTATTGGTGTCAGCACTTGTTCTGACATGGTCATCACCTCCATAAGGGCTTTACTTTCATAGGTTGTGTCACTGGGGAAGCATCTCAGATGAACATAACTCCTCAGAGTGCTCAGAGCGTGTGAACTGACATGTGCTGAGGCAAAGGCTCTGCTCCTGACATCATGCAGGTCCTAAAAAAGTTGCCTGGGACCCTACTCTACGTGAGGTGTGGAGTAGCTTGTGTGTGTGAAGTGGCTTGCTTGTAGCAAATGATGATTTAATCTCAGGTTCCCGCCGTAGTCTCTGCTGACAGGACAGTTCATGTGGGTGTAGTTAAGCTGGAGTCACACAAGGATACTGTGCTAGCTCTGGAGGTGAAATCTGCTGTGTTCAGATACAGCAGTGATTATCTAGAATGTTCCATACAGAGAGGAACAACTCGACCCTAATATGTGGGGTTTTAATTGTGGCTCCCCCCCCCCCCCCTTTTTTTTTTTTCCTTCCTGCTTTGGCAGGAAGACATGACAGGCCATGTTTATTATACTCATAAGTGCTAGCAGCCAGAATCTTTTGAAAGCAAGTTTTTAGTCCTGGACAAAACAAAATGCTGCTTAGTGCATGTGGAACTTTAACAGTGCAGTTGCTGGAAAAGAAGGCACAGAAATGAAACCCCTCGGGATAAAACGTCAATCCCAGGTTGTGGTTTGCCCGCTTCATTTGCGAAGCTCAGGCCAGATTTGTGGTGGCATGAGCAGGGAGACAATACAGTTCACACTGCTTCTTTTGTTAGCACTATAAAAATGTCTGATCATCTTCCTCCACTAGAACATGATGAATATCATTGTTGTCAATGCCTTTAAAGTGAGCTGAGCAGATAAACATTATCACTTGAACAGAGTGCACTTGAGACACCTTGTGTTGGGTGTTCAGTAACCAAGATAAGATGTATGTGCTCCTGATGGCCTGGTTTTCCTGCCAAGACTTGTTTTCTGTACCAGCCACTCCCTGCACAATATGAAAAACAAAAAAAGGCTTCTAGGAGCAGGGCCACAAACCATAGCAACTTCTTTATGCAGAGCAGCATGTGACAAGACAAGGATTTCTGGAAATCTTTGTGCTTCCTTTGGGCCTTGTGATCCATAAAGTAGGGGGTCTTCTAGTGAAATAATGTCTCCAATACTATTCAGGGACTGTGCTGTAACATGCATGTGACATTAGAGCTCCCTGTTGTTAAATTTTCAACATTTGAAAGACTTAGCTTTGCATCGTCATGGTGTCTTATTAGAAGTTTTTGGAAGCAGCTTTGTGGGGGCAGTTGGAGCTGGAGTGTTGGCATTTACTGAAAGGAAATAATTCAGCTCTCGTTCAGCTGTTGTTTGACTGTTGTATACTAATGAAAGTAATTTAATGCTTTAAAACATCAGATTCTTAATTCTTTATTATGTTTTCTCCTTTTGTGCTTTAGGAACATTTAGGACATTGGAGTCAAGGTCTGAAGAGCTCCATGCAGGATCCAGAAATGCAGGTGAGAGGTATACACTTGTACTTTGCAGTAGCTCCTGTCTAATAATTTACCTTTGTTTCTTCCTCATGCTATTCATCTTGATGAGCTGATTAACCAGGCTTGCATTTATCTTGGCAGTAGCATTAATTTTTGAGTCTCCACTCCCCTGATTTTAGCAGAATGTTGTTATTCTAATGATTTTTGAGCTCTCTACACTGTCGATTTTGGCCAACAGATGACAGAGTTTTGTTGGGAGAGGAAAGCAGTGCAGTTCTTCGGAAAGCAACTAAAATAGAGGCGTGGTTAAAGGCTGAGCAAGTGGTGGATGTGCCTGTTTCCGAGCAGCTAGCACGCCTTTGTGTTCAAGCTTGCTGCAGTTTCCTGCTTTTCAGCAAACTCCTCACTGCAGCAGCTGTGTCAGCTGACAGGATGTCACCCCAGCTCCTCCTCCATCTGCCCTATTTCTTTGTGCCAACAGGAATTTCTTGGGTGGTTTCTTTTAACCTGCAAATGTTCCTCCCTCCCATCTACTTCCCCATGGATGCAGAATGTTTTTCCTATGTTTTTTTTTTGGTTGGTTGGTTTTTTTTTGGCGGGGGGGGGAATGATTTTTTGTTTTGTTCTGTTTTGTTTGTTTTAATTGTCTGCTGCTTCCTTTTGGGGAGGTCAAACTCAAGACACAGAAACCTGCCTGATGTCTTGTGACTGCAGCATGTGCACACATTTTTTTTATTGCTATAGTCTGAGAGAATCTTTCTTATCCATGTATTGAACTGATTTTTTTTTAAGCTATAGCAAATCTATAGCCAGCTTCCAAGCCATTGATATCCCACTGTCTGGCAGGGTCATGCCTGAAGCCTGGATCCTTTTTGCTTGGGTGCTGGCCATCTTAGTGTTAGAGAGCTAATGAAAGAGTTATTTTTTTAAACACAAAACATAATTTTCATCCCTTAAGCATAATTTTATGCAGCACTTACTGAGACAGTACTTTCAGTGCATTCTAGGTTTAAAACTGTTCTTCTGAATTTTAAAATACAAATACCTTCTTGTGACTTAAGTGTCAGCTTTGTTAGCTGTGGTTCTCAACGAACAAGAGCTCCTGTCTTTACGATCTAATTAAATGTTAAATAAATGGCAGTAGTTCTTTCTTCTGAAAACACCTGGTCCTGATTAGATTTAGATTTGACATTAGGAGAAAATTCTTCATCATGAGGCTGGTGAAGAACTGGAAGAGGTTGCCAGAGAACTGGCTGTTCTAGCCACTTAGAAGCAGGAAGTATTGGTTAGTATTTAAAATAAAGTAAAACACACCATCTGTGGAGTAGTTTTGCTGTTTTTCACACAAAAAAACAAAATTAGAGATGCCACCTTTCCAAGCTTTCCCCATGACTGGGGCAGTGTAGCAAAGGGTGCAAGTCTGAAGTAACACTCCATGTTACTGCCACTGGAGCAGGTTGTCCAGAGAAGTTGTGAAAATCTCAATCCTGGAAGCATTCAAGGCCAAGTTGGATGGGGCCTTGAGCAACATGGTATAGTGGGAGATGTCCCTGCCTGTGGCAGGGGAGTTGGAACTAGATGATCTTCAAGGTCTCTTCCAACCAAAACCATTCTGTGATTCTACGATCCCATTTCCCTGGATCCAGCTGCAGAGAGTCATGTCTGCATCTAACAACATGGCAGCATTAACTAGTCTTGCTGCTGACGGGATCAGCTCTGTGGTTTGTGTGCTGATCAAATTTTAATCTTCTTTCCTATAGAGCAAGACTGATCAGCCCCATGTAGAAACACACAGGAATCATTAGCAGAGATGACAAAGACATCATCCATCTCTCACCAACAGTCGTGCTGCTAAGAGCAGCATGCAGGTTCTGTTGCAGAGCCTGGTGTGTTTTTATTGCTGGGGCAGGTTCTCGCTCCTGTTCTCCACATGCTTTGCAACTGTTTTTCTTCATTGGTTGCATCAAATTGTTGCAGAAGGCAAAACAAAATGACAAAAACAAAAGGCAGGAAGAAGGTCATGATAGGCAGGTATCTATTCTTTGTGAGTGGACTTGAACTGAAATAGCTCAGACTTTAGTGTTTCTGTCCTTTTGTCACTGGTGGAGGTCTCTGCTGCTGAGCACACAGTTGGTAACATCTCCAAGGCCTTATAAATTCATGAAGGACGGGGTAGTCCAGCATATTCCTACCTGCTCTATATTGAACACAACACTGTGATTTTTGTTTCAGTGACCACAGAGCTTGAATGTGGCCTGACAGAGTAGGGTTTCCTTAGCCTCAGTAATATGAGTCAAGTGACCTTCAAGAAAGCTCATATACAGCTGTAGCAGTGGTTAACTTATTGCTCAGCAAGAACAAAAAGCTTTTTCCTTAAAGTACATAAAAATGGATGCTGCAGCATCTCTCTGTAGCTGCCTGGTGCATGGTGTATTAGAGGGTGCACATATCCTGGTCCAGTTTAGTTCCATCCTCCTTGAAGTGAAAGCTCTGCTACTTGGTACTTCCTCCTGATAGTAGTAATCTTTCCTGACTTTTTTTCTTGGCAGTCCAAGTTGCCTTAGCAACACATCTGTGTGCTTAGAGTCTTCTGCAACCACGACAGGATGTGTAGATGGGAAATGGGTGGCACCTCAATATCTACTGCATACAAGGCTTACAGGAGGAAGATATTTAACTTCCAGGCAGTAATCTAGTGATTTATTTTGAAAGGTGTACAAAGATGAAAAGACTGTGGTCATCAAAGATAAATATCCCAAATCACATTACCACTGGCTTGTCTTACCATGGAAGCCCATTCCAAATCTGAAGTCACTTACCAGGGACCATCTTGAACTGCTGGAACATATGCATGCAGTTGGGCAAAAAATGATCGAGCAGTGCCCTGCAAGACACAATCTGGAGTTCAGACTGGGTTACCATGCTATCCCAAGTATGAGGTAAGACCTTGATGAGTTATCAACTGGAGACCCTGTGAATCTCGTGACACAGATTTGGGGCTGTGATGGTTTGGGTGTTCCCCACACACCCCCCACACCCCCCCCACTTTAGAAATCACCCAGACTAGACTCAGCCAGCTCTGGAAATATGAGTGAAGCTTATATTTACAGCTGGCACAATATACAAGCAGATATTTACAGTATATACAGTTATATACAGAAATAGACAAGGTAAAAAAGGTAATACAGAAACACAGCTCCCCTCCCAGAAACCTGAGGCCCCAGGAGGGGCTCTCAACTGCCCATTCACCTTCCCCCTACCCCTCTCAACCTTACCCCAGTCCCAAGGAAGAATGGAGGTTTGGCCAGGGGGTTAGGAAGCAAAGTGGATTAGTCCAAAATGGAGGGTGAGGTTAGAGAGTAAGATGCAGCTCAGCCAGCTCCCCAGCAGAAGCAAGAAGAGACCTGCCTTATCTATGTTTTGCTTTTATTCTTACACATCTCAGCAAGCCTATGAGGGAAGTAGACATCACCACTATTTTCCTTTCACAGCTTGTAATCTAGTTCTTCTCACCAAAATATTCTAGCTAGCTTCAAACTAGCACAATTCACTCCTGTCTACTTCACAGTATCGCTGAGAATTATCTGATCTAATCTAAAACAATATTTACACTAATGAATATTACAAGTTCAGTTCACACTTCATTCTGGCTATCTCAGATGTAGGTGATTCAAAAGCTCAGAGCAGTTTGACTCCTCACAGATGAGATGAGAACAGGGACTCCCAGGTGACGTTGGGTTCGTGCTCAAGTACTGTAGATTCTCTTATAGATTCTTTCATTGTTGGATGCCGATGGTACCTAGAACAGAAAACTCCTAACAGCTTGTATTACACACTCTGAATTTAGACTCTCTCAGCTGAAGTTAGTTTTCTCTGTAGAATGCAGTGGATTTCACCATTCTCCTGCATTACCCAGTAGGTATGACCAGGACCTTCAGCAGACACCACCCCTCGGACAGGTTTCCCTTCACCCAAAGGAGAAAATACCCAAACAGTTTTCCCTAACAGATTCTTTTCATGTACAACAGGAACTTTATCACTGTCTGCTGTTGGTACCAAACCTGATTGTGCAAGTTCTGCTCTGTTTACTGAGCCTCTACTGTTTACCAACCAGGTAGCTTGTACTAAATGTTTGTCCCAGTTTTTTCAGAGTTCCACCCCCCCATGGCTTTTAGGGTGGTTTTCAGCAAACTGTTGTAGCGCTCAATCTTCCCTGAAGCTGGTGCATAGTAGGGTATGAGGTAGATCCACTCAATACTGTGCTCTTTGCCCCAGTTTTTCACCAGATTGTTCTTGAAATGAGTGTCATTGTCTGACTCGATTCTCTCTGGAGTTCCATGTCTCCACATGATTTGTCTCTCCAAGCCAAGAATGGTGTTACGTGCAGTAGCATGTGGAACTGGATAGGTTTCCAGCCATCCAGTGCTGGCCTCTACCATCGTTAGCACATACTGCTTGCCAGAACGAGATCGAGGTAAAGTGATGTAGTCAATCTGCCAGGCTTCATCATACTTGTACTTTGACCATCTCTCACCATACCATAAGGGCTTGATTCGCTTAGCCTGCTTAATAGCAGCACAAATGTCACAGTCATGGATGACTTGGATGACAGTGTCCACGGATAAGTCAGTTGACCTATTGGCATGCCCATCAGTATGTTGCATCTCTGCCTTGATGTCCAGATGAATCATGGGCCCACCGAGCTAAGAACAGTTCGCTTTGGTGTTTCCAATCAAGGTCAAGATCAGAGTTTGTATGAACTTGAGAAATCTTAGCAGCTTGGTCTGCCTGCTGGTTGTGTTGATGTTCCTCAGTAGCTCTGCTCTTAGCCATGTGTGCGTCAATGTGCCGCACCTTCACTGGAGTTCTCTCCAGCCATGCATCAATGTCCTGCCATAGATCAGCACACCAAATAGGCTTTCCTTTCCTCTGCCAAATATTCTTCTTCCAGTCCTTTAGCCAACCCCATAGAGCATTGGCTACCATCCATGGGTTGGTGTAGAGGTAAAGGATAGGTCAATTTTCATTTTCAGCCACATCAACAGCAAGTTGGACAGCTTTTACCTCAGCAAACTGACTGGATTCTACCTTTCCATCTCTCGCTTCAGTAACTCTCCTGGTAGGACTCTAGACTGCTGACTTCCATCTTCGCTTGTTCCCAACAAGACGACAGGAAGCATCTGTAAGCAAAGCATAGTTCTTTTACTAATCAGAGAGATCACCATAGGGAGAAGCTTCTTCAGCATGGGTTATTTTCTCCTCTGGAGGTTTTGTACAGTCTGTGCCTTCTGGCCAGTTGGTGATCACCTCCACCAGACCAGGTCTGGTGAGACTGGGGACGGGGAGACAGCTTGATGCAAGCAAAGTTCTGATTTTATTAGGCAACATACAGAGATATAAATATACTATCTTGGCTTAAAGCTTTACTTATTGATTGGTCATTTTATCACATGAAAAGTCATCTTTTCTTCTAATCTGTAATCTGTCTGCCATGTCTGCTTCCCCCGGAGCAACAGTCTCAGCATACTCAGATAACAAGGTCCTGTTTCGTTGCTTCTTCTAATCTGCAAATTCTCATTCTCCTCTCTTGCACAATGCTCAGGATCACCCTGACACAGTTTGTGCCCAAGGCTTATGTTGCAATTGATCCATGATTGACCATTGTTTTACACTAACGACCTGTGATCCTACATTTCCCCCTTTCCGTTGCACAAAAAAGATTTTGGCTGTGGCACGTTCAATCATTCTCTGAACACATTGCAAAAAACATGGTAACAATATAAGCAATAAGAGTATTACAATTATAACATAACAAAGCATTTTTACAATACTATGAAACCATCCTCACAATCCCCATCCTGCAAAAAGCTTGTCAAACCAATCTTCACCGTCATCCAAATGCAGTTTATTGACTCCCTCTTTCAGTCATTGAATGCTTGTGTGTATTGATTCAGAATGATCAGATAGATTCATACAGCATAGTCCTTCAAAATCTTCACAACCATGTCCCTGAGCTAAAAGCAAAAAATCAATCACAGCCTGATTTTGCAAGGTAGCATGTCTAACACTATCTACATAATCATAATCATAATAATCATAATCATAGAATCAACCAGGTTGGAAGAGACCTCCAAGATCATCCAGTCCAACCTATCACCCAGCCCTATCCAATCATCTAGTAGAAGACCTGAAATTGCCAGGCTCGTAGCATTTGTTTGTTTTGCTAACCAGCATCCTAATTTGTTTTATGTTGCTAAAGCTTGGGCTGATGCTACTTGTGGTGCAAAGAAGAAAGCAGCAATCCTTTCTCCTTCATTCCAGAATTCTACATTATCTTTACAATCTTGTTGAAAAGCATGAGCTGATCTTTTTAAATGATGTGGAATATACTTTTTTCTCCTTTTTCTGTTTTATTAAAAATAAAGGCAGTGCTTCTTATCTTTCTGCAAGGTGCCTTTCACAAAAAGACAAGTACGGCACTTTAAACATTGGCAACAAAACAGTTGTTTCCCATCTTTACCTATGAGTAGGAGTTGTTGGAAACTCATGAATATACGTAGATTAAGTGTGGTCAAAACATATGACCTATGCAAACGCACATACAAACACAACCATTATCTCAGGATTCAAGTTCTTGCCACAGTAACTGTCTTCTGAGCTGGTATCCATCAGAAGCCTGTAAACATGCCTGAACAATCACATAAACCATAAAAAGAATCCCTAGGGTGAATCTCTCTGTATGAGAGAGAATTTTCCAATTTTTTCTTCTTTTCTCAAAAGAATCATTGGCATTGAAATTTCTGATAATCAGGGGTTGTTACCCATAAGAAAGCACTTTATAAATTGAAAATCCGTAAGGTTTTTTTTTTTTGCAGTCCCTCTTTCAGGGTTGCTGCCCTCATACCCCCTGTTTTTGTTTTTGTTTTGTTTTGTTTTGTTTTTAATTTATTTTTATATAATCCTTATCCTATAATGCTATATTACTATACAGAAAAGACTTAAGATAATATTATAAAATATAAAAATATTTTATAATATTCTATTATAAACTCTTAACTATATTATCAACTTAAAAAGTCTAACCCAGTAAATAATTATTGAGGAAAAAAGCAAAGAAAATCTAAGAAGATGATACATTCATGGAGCTCCTTGAAAATACCCTGGTATTCAGAAAAGGAAAAGAACCTTAAATCACAAAACCAGGTACACTTACAAAACAACTCTTACCTTAATATTCGATTATATTCTACCACTTACTTAATATACTCTGTTTTAATTACTTACTCTATTTTAATTACTTACCCTATTTTAATTACTTAAGCCTTATTGCAATTATTCTGCTAATTTTTTCCTAAACTTATCCTATTGGAATTAACAACATATTCAGTAAACTCCTAAAACTCTAAGATGTATTACAGTGAAAATTAGAAACATTGTCAGGATTTTAATTTGCAAGGCAGCTATTAGAAATTCAGTCTGGTCCCTTTAAGAAAAGGTGATTCTTCTTCCGAGCAGCTGTAAGAAAAATAGGAGAAGGCGGGGTAAGCACCCACGAGTCTGGTGGGCAGGCAGGTGAGGGGGTGTTGCTGCGCTCTTGCTGTCCCTCTCCCTCCGTACGTGCTGGGCTCGCCCTCCCGCCATGTTGTGAGCCCCTCGTGGCCCAAGTTGTGGGGGGGTACTGCGTGCTGCAGCAGCACCCGAGCGTCGGTGGCCGTGAGCACATCCTCTGGGGGTACACCACATCCTCTGGGGGTACACCACTTCCAGGGGTCTGGTGGACTGCCATGGCATCCCAAGTAGAGGTGCTACAGATCAGCAGATTCGCTGCTTCTGTCTTGCTTCTCTGTTGCTTGCAGTCTTCCATCTTACAGCCAAAAGTTAAATTTCTCTGCAGACAAATTTGGAGCTGCAGACGCTTACAGGAGTTGGCAGTTAATCTTGTAAGACATTTACGGCTTTCCAGCTCATCAGAAATTCTTCAAATACCTTTGTAGCTGCTAATTCTCTGTTACTTTTCTCTGTTTTCTTTCTGCATCTTTTCTTATTGGCAGATTTATGAGACTTTTGGGCTTTTGCTTCAGCTTTTGTCACCACATCTCAGGTGAATAAAAAAGCTGACTTTTTGCATTGCAAAAATAACTCTTAAAACTTAAATGTCTCTCATAGAGAGGAAAAGTTCTGAGCTCTTTTTTTTGTCTCTTTCTTCTGGGACCTCAGCCTCAGAATTACGACTTTCAGCTGATACAGCTTTCCCAATGTTTATCCCTGTCATAAATCATCTCCCATAGTTCTGATGTAAAGACGTTAACTTCCGTGGTGTCCGGGGGTTTATTGCAGACCCATCTCATTACCAATTTTAAATCGTGACCTGAAATGTCTTTGTTATGCTTCCAAGCAAGTTCCTTCATAAGTTTATAAGCATCCCTTTCTTCATGGGAGCTCTGGTTTCCCATTTGCAGTTTCTCTGGGCTCACCTGCCAATCTCGAGGAGTTGACCAGTCGCGGGCCCGCCAGCTGCTTCAGCTGTAATCTAGTTCTTCTCACCAAAACATTCTAGCTAGCTTCAAACTAGCACAGGGGCTTAGTCTGCAGGGCGTTTGGGCAGTGCTTCAGAACTTGTAATCCTCGTAAGCACTGTGGTGTCCAAGCACTTGGGGTGCTTCTGTGCACATGATGTTGGGACAGCCAGGCCTCTTGGGCCTGGTGGAAACTGCCTGCTGAGTTCCCTTAGCAGAGGTCTGTAGCTGGGGCTGTAGCACACCTATGTCCAGTCCTACTGACAGTGGGTGATGCTGCTGGTGGCCAAGTGCTAGGGTATCCCCCTCGCATGGTAACCAGTCTGGGGTTAGGGAGTGAGCCTATCAAGTTGTGCCTGAAACTGCACAAGGATTTGAATCCTGTGGGTAAATAAATCCAGATCTTCCACTGTCTAGATGCCTGTGAGTATTGCGGTTGGTGTTCCAAAGTTGTTTTCCGGCTCTAAATCACTGATCCAGTCCCATTCAGGTGATCTACAGAGTTAAAACCTTTTGTTTATTAAAACCACAGCATTTTTGGAAGCTGATAGGAATGCAGACTGCAGTTAGGGGCTAATGGAGATGCCTACCAGTGACCTTGAGTGCTTAAAGGCTTGGAATGAGGCAGTCTTTCCAGAACAGACCTTGAGGTTTCTTGTTGCAGGACCATGGGTCAGATATGGTTAAGGCTGGCAGTCTGACTCTGCTGAGTCATGTTTCCAGCTGCCACTGCTGCAAAAGATTTTGGAGCATTAACCTTCTCTCTTGTCTACATTCATCTCTTTGCTTCAGTCAGCTACATTTGCATGTCATCAGCCAGGATTTCGATTCTCCAGCTCTGAAGACCAAAAAGCACTGGAACTCTTTTACTACAGACTACTTCTTGAACTCTGAAGGTAAAAATTAGAGAAGGTATTTCAGAACATGCAACCCTGCTTGTGGGTTCTGTTTCTAAAGATGTGTAAGCCATAAATTCTGCTGTACTAAGTTGAAGGTTTTGTATAATTTCAGATATTGGGGAATAGCACTGAGTGAAAATCCATCAAGTTCTATGACTGGTTTAAATGAGAAGATAGCAGTGCTGTGCTGTGCAGAGATTCTGCAGTGCCATATCCTCTGTGGTGGCACATGGTCCCAATATCTCTGGCCTCTTCTTTTTTTCCAGATGTGATAGAGATGGTCAGAAGCAAGGGAAAAGTGCTGGTGGGAGATCGCATCTCTGAATGTCTCAAGTTGCCCCTCAGATGCCATCACTGCAAACAACAACTCTCCACTATGCCACAGTTAAAGGCACATCTCGGGAAGCACAGGCCAAAATGACACTGCAAAAAACCCACATCACAACCTGCCTGCAGGTTCCAGGTTGAAACACCAACCCTGGAATGTTCATTCATGGATGCCTGTGGGGTTTGGCAGCCTGGAAAAGCAGTGTACTTTTGATACTGTAATAGTTTAAACTACAACATGCAATAAAGTGACTTCTGAAATCAAAGGGGTGTGTGCAGCTTTGCTGTCATTCTGCCACTCTTATCTGTGTCCACTGAAGGCTGGAGGTGGTGTTTTGTTTGGATGAAAGGATTTGTTCTGGGCTTCCCAGGTCAAGAGAGACAGCTACTGTAGAGTCCCAATGGAGAGCCACAAAGATGCTGAGCGGCCTGGATCATCTCTGTGTCCTGGAGTCCTGTATACCCCTAAATTCCTCTCCTGCCGTGACTTCAGGGGAGAGGGAAAGCCGCGTGGTTCCCCGCCCCCTTGCTTGCCCTGCAGCCGTGAAGGGGGTGAGCAAAGGGGTCCTGCCCGCATGAGGAGTGCCCCGTGCAGTGCCCGCGCTGGGATTGGGATGGGATTGGCTGTGCGCTTTCGCACCTAAGGTGTGGTAACTCTGCTCTTTGTCTAGAGAGGGTATAAATATTGGGGGGCTTCCTGCCTTTGGGGGTTCCCGCCTTGGGGTTCGTCCCTGTCTGAGCCTTCATGCCTGCCTGAGACTTCTCCCCCCCGCCCTCGCCTGGTGCTCTGCTCCAAAAGGATTGCTTTACCCATTGACACCTTTTGTAAGAGCTGAATACCTCTTAACGACTCTTCGGCAGCTTCTGCAGGAGAACGAGAGGGGCAGACCCCACGAGGAAGCCTGATCGTGAGTTATTTTGGCTCAACTTTATTAGTAAGAAACCCGCTATTAAATAATAGCTAAAGCCTTTTCCAACTTCTGACTTCCAAAATAGTCAGATTATTGATGGTATCCCTGTAGATAATTCTCAAGCAACTGAATCTGCTAATTAAACTAAATTAATCTTTGTATATATAGTTTTGGGGGTGGGTTTTTGTGAAAATAACTATTTTTGTATAAAAATTCCTGACTCAGCCACACATTAATTCCTGCCTCTGCAACACTCTGTGAGGAGGAAAGGCTGAGACTTGGGGCTGTTTAGTCTGGTGATCTATGCTGGCCAACAGCTAAAGGTTGGAGATCAAGATGATGGGGCTAGGCTTCTTGCATTGGTGGCTAGTGATAGGATAAGGGTCAAAAGGCACATACTAGAACGGAGGAGGCCCAATATAAACATAAAAAACTTCTTCACTGTGAGGGTGCTGGAGCCTTGGAGCAGGCTGCTCAGAGTGGCTGTGGAGTTTCCTCAGGAGAGATTCCAAACTTGCCTGGCCATTTTGATCCTGGCCAAGTTGTGAGTAATCCTGGTTTAGCATGGGGGTTAGACTAGATGATCCCAGAGGTCACATGCAACCCGCATCATTCTGTGATTCTAATTCAGAAGCCAAGGCACTGAACCCAGACCTAGGTTTCTACTAAGAAAGGAAAGAAACAAACAATGCTTTAGAGGTTTTTCATTTGGTATCTTTTGTGTGTCACTGAAGCTTCTCTGAAGGAAACACTGCAGAAGCTGGTGTGGCTGTGAAAGGAATGTACTGAGAGCCTATAGGAAGGAGCATGAGCTACAGCATCCTGCTTCACTGTGCTTGAAGATTTCGGTCCTGCTGAACTTACCCTCAGCTATGGAGCAGGCACCCCTCACAGGGTGGCCACTGCTCAGGCTTCAAGAGGGTCAGCCTATTTCTTTCACAGAATTACAGACTCCCAGCCTAGTCGGGGTTGGAAGGCACCTGTGGAGATCATCTAGCTCAGCTTCTCCAGAATAAGCAGGGTCACTCACAGCAGGGTGCCCAGGATCACAATACCCAGGTGGGTTTGGCATCTCTCCAGAGAAGACGCCACAGCCTCTCTGGGCACCTTGCTTCAGGGCTCCAGCACCCTCATGGCAAAGAAGCATTGCTTACATTTAGGTGGAACTTCCCTGTGTTCGTTTGTGGTCACTGTCCCTTGTCCTGTCACTGGGTACCACTGAAAAGCATCTGAACCTATTCTCTTGTCACCCCTTAGACACTGATAAGCATTGAGAAGATCCCCTCTCAGTCTTCTCCATGCTGAACAGCCCCAGGTCTCACAGCCTCTCCTGGTAAAATGGATGCGTGGCTCTTTCATTTGCAAGAATAAGTCTAGTTGGAGGCCTGTGTCCAGTGGGGTCCATCAGCGTTGATACTGGGACCAGTTCAGTATATCCATCAATGACCTGGATAAGGGCACTAGCAGCAAGTTTGCAGCTGACAGCAAAATATGAAGATTGACACACTTGAAGGCTGTGCTGCCATTCAGTGGGACCTGGACAGCCTGGAGAGCTGCATGGGAAGAAATGGCATGAAATCCAGCAAGGGCAAGTATAGAGCCTTGCATCTGGGAAAGAACAACCCAGTGGACCAGTATAGGTTGGGGACTGACCTAGTGGGAGGGCAATGCAGAGGGCAGGGTCCTGGGGATCCTGGTGTGCAGAAGGATGACCATAAGCTACCAATGTACCCTTGTGGCCAGGAAGGCAAATGGCATCCTGAACTGTATTAGAAGGGGTGTGGTTAGTAGGTTGAAAGAGGTTCTCCTCCTCTACTCTGCCCTGGTGAGGCCACATCTGGAATATCGTGTCCAGTTCTGGACCTCTCAGTTCAAGAAGGATCTCAGGGAACTGCTTGAAAGAGTCCAGTGCAGGGTCACAAATATGATGGAGTGCATATCTCTCTTGTGAGGAAAGGCTGAAGCCGCTGGGTCTTTGTAGGTTGGAGATCTCATTCGTGTTTATAAATAAGTGAAGGGTAAGTGTCAGGACAGAAGCAGGTTCTTCTCAGTGACAACAGGCAATGGGTGCAGGCTAGAGCAGAGGAGGTGAACATAAGGAAAACCTTTTTCATTGTGAGGGTGACAGAGCCCTGGATCAGGCTGCCCAAAAAGGTTGTGTAGTCTCCTTCCCTGGAGATGTTCAAAACCTGTCTGGATACGTTCTTGTGTGACCTGCTCTAGTTGATCCTGCCGTGGCAGGGGGGGGTTTGGATTGGATGAATCTTTCAAGGTCAATTCCAACCCGTAACATTCTGTGACTCTGTGTAATCATGTCAATATATAAACAGATAAAAATGGGCAATGACCAGCTTCCCACCACGGTTTGCAGTTAAGGAACTGGCTGCCTGTGTGGAGGTTGCTAAGTGACTGTGGTCTCATGCTGCCCTGTTTCTCCATGTGGGATTCTGGTGATCTCAATCATCTGATGGCTCTCAAGATGTGGACTCGCAGACAGACAGTACAGCAGCAGAAACAGAAGTCTTTTTCCTGGACTTAGACCTAGGCCTGGCTTCTAGGATTCAATTTCATTCTAAGGCCAGATTTGTCTTGCTAAGTAAGATGTCCTCTGAGTGAATAGGCTTCCAGTTACTTAAGAGAGTGAAACAAGGACAGGCAAAGTGGCTCTTGACAGTGTCACACTGGGGCCTCACTTGACCTCTGAGGTCATCTAGTCCAACCCCCAAGTTCTTGCTTGGCCTCAGAGGTGAAACAGGACTAAAGGTTTGCAATAAGAACTGTTTTGGACCAAAAACAGTTGCAAGTGCTGGACAAGTGTGGCCCTCCTCATGTGACAGTGGCAGGCCAGAAAGGTAAGCCATGCTGTTTCACAGTTAAACATGTGATACACCATGGCCTGCCACAGCTGGGTGGGTATGTTTGGCCCAATAGTACCTCCCAGAGCAGGTCAAAGTGAAGCAGAACATTTGTCCATCATCTGTATAGAACTGGTGTGTGACTGTCCAAGTCACCATGGTCACACGCTAGGACGCAGAGCACTTGTTTCTGAGGAGCAAGTCTACATATGACATCACAAATTGGTGGCATCAGTAGCTCCAGGTTGCATCTGTTGCTTGCACCAGGTGAAGTGGTGGCAAGCAGTGCTACGAAAAAGCATGTCCAGCATTTGCTATATGAAGTTGCAACTGTGCAGGTAAGGTCTCCAAGAATGTTAGCAGGGCACAAGTGCTGTTTGACTACTGCAGAGGAGAATGGGTAGTCCCAAGGCCACAAAAGAAACCAGAGCAGTAGTTGTAGACATTGGCACAGGTCACTTCAAGTGTGGCTTTGCAGGGGACCTGGGGCCTTCTTGTGTTGTCCCATCTGATAAGTACATATGGGTGGGGAGCAATCAAAAAGGAACATTTGTTGGACAAGAGCCTTGGAACAGCAATGTGCCCTTCACACTCACTAACCATATAAAGCATGACTTCGTTGTGGACTGGAGCTGCATTCAAGATACTTTGGAGCATATTTTCCAGAGAGAGATGAAGATTCAGGCAGAGGACCACGCTGCTCTGGTGTCAGTGCCTCTCTCATGCCCCTTCACTTACAAAAGCAGGTATGCAGAGATGATGCTCGAGGGATTTCACATGCCTGCCATCCACATTGCCTACCAGCCCCACTTAGCCATGTTCTCTTACGGAAGAACCTCAGCTCTCGTGGTGGAAAGTGGCCATGGAACTTCACATGTAGTTCCCATCTATGAAGGTTACATTTTAAATGGCATCACTAAGCATGTAGCTTACGGTGGCTTGGACATCACATGTTTTCTCAGGAAGTTACTAAATGAGTCTGGAACTGTGTTCACAGTGCAGCAGCTAAACATTGTGCAAGACATCAAGGAGAAGTGTTGTTACACTTCTCTGGACCTCACAGAGGACCTGAGTTTGCCTGTGGAACAACAAGAAATAGGTTATAAGTTGCCAGATGGACGCCTCCTGACTGTAGGCAAGGAGAGATTCCTGTGTGCTGAAGCGCTCCTCCAGCCAGCTCTACTTGGCTCACAAGAGCCAGGCCTTTCACAGCTGGCGCTTGCCTGCCTGAAGAAGCGTGAATGTGGCATCATCAAAACAATGATGGGAAACATCCTGCTGTGTGGGGGCAGCACCATGATAGAGGGCTTTGCTGACCGTTTCCAGCTGGAACTGGCCACAGCGTGCCCCAGTGACAGCCTTGGCATAAGTGCATCCCCTCACAGGAAGTTTTCTGTCTGGATAGGGGGCTCCATCCTGGCCTCGCTCCACTCTTTCCAGGACCTCTGGATTTCCAGGAGTGTATATGAAGAATATGGTCCCCTTTGCATCTGGAAGAAGTGTTTCTGAGGGACAGGCTGGATGACTTAGGAAGATCTCTGCTGACAAAGGGTACCCAAATCAATTGTACCCAAATCAATTCGAGGGTACCTCCCTCTCCACCCCAAGCTGTAATGCAGATTTCTACTAAATCTGTTTTAGTTTCATACAGTTCTTTCTCCCCCTCTTCTTTTTCCTTTCCCTTCCCCTTCTGCTTCTCCCCCTCCTTTCCTTTCCCCTTCTCTTTCCCTTCCTCTCCCTTTCCCTTCTCCTTCCGCTTCTCCTTCCCCTTCCTCTTCCCCTTCCCCTCCTTCCCCCTCTCCCTTTTCCCTTCTCCTCTCCCCCTTTCTTCCCTTTCTTCCTCCACCTTCCTCTTCCCCCTTACCCCCTCCCTCCTTCTTCCCAACCTTCCCCACTCCCGTCCTTCCCCCTTTCCCCCTTCCCCCCTCCCCTCCTTCTCTCCGACCCTCTGTTCCTGCTGCTAGGGTCCAACAGAGAAAAAATACAACTTCTTTTCACCAACTACAACAGTTTGATATTGGTACAGACTCAGAAGTTTGAAACCAGGTTGAACAGCTGAAAATGTGACCTGCCATCATGGGCAAGGGAGGAATGATGGCACAGCACTGGTGGGATTGCTTCACCCAGAAGGTAAGGAAGAGATGGATTCAACCAGCAGTATTCAGAGCTGGTTGCTCCCTACTATCAGAAGCCACCTCTGCACATAGCTGTAGGTGACTGTCTCCATTGGTGTGATGCCACAGAATGTAACAGATGTAACAGAATTATCTGGGAAGCCACAGTTCAGAGTCCACTAAGATCCTTTGTGTTTTAGTTACTGAGAAGATGTAGTTTCCACTGTAAATTTTTACTGATTTTTGGTGGAATAAGTAACTCTGGATCTGAAAGGCAAACAAGACAAGAACAGAGGGTAGACAGACTTCCCATTCCCTTTCAACAGACAAGACACGAATCACATGGGAAGCCAGGGGCACAGTTTAGACAGTACGTTTAGCTCAGGAGATCAGAGCAAACGAAACCTTACTAAAAAAGGCTCCTCACTTAGAATCATAGAATGATTTTGGTTGGAAAATAAGACTGTTTGAGTTCAAGCATTCTCTAACCCAACCAAGGCTGGTGCTAAATGATGTTCCTCAGCACCACACTGCTGCATCATTTAAACACTTCCACCACCTCCCAGAGGGAGCCTGTTGCAGTTTTTGAGAACCCCTTCAGGAGGAAGCTTATTCTCATGTCCAACCTAAACGCCCCTCCTAGGGCAGCTTGAGGCTATTTTCTCTGGTCCCATCACCTTATACTACTAAGAATAGACCAACCTCCACCTGGCTCCAACCTCCTTCCAGGGAGTTGCAGAGAGCAATGGGGTCTCCCTTCAGCCTCCTTTTCTCCAGATGGAACAACCCCAGTTCCCTCAGCATCTCCTCACCAGCCCTGTTCACCAGACCTGTAACCAGCCTTCCTGCCCTTCTTTGGATCTGCTCCAGCTCCTCAATGTTCTGCTTGGAGCAAGGGGCTCAAAACTGAACCCAGGACACTTACAACAAAGCAGGAGAGTACATCACAAAGAAAAGCAGTGAACTCCCACAACTGATTAAATGCTACAGCTGTTGACAGGTGCTTGGGAGAACCTCAAAGCCCAAAGATCTCACCGACATTTCACATCCAGACCTAACTTCAGAACTTCTACTCACCTTGTATAGCAGGAGTCACCATCCTCCTCTGCTGACAGGCAGCCATAATGCTGTTTGCAGTTGAGTTGGGTCCCAGGACCTGTACAAATAAGAAATCCCCATGTTCCAGCTTGCATGGAGCAAGGCTGAGAGCAAGGGCATGTATTGAAACTCTGCTTTTGGTCACCACCAGCATAAATAGCTACTGGCAGGAGCCCTGACAGTACCAAGCTACCAGCAATAGGCCATTGAAGCCCAGTAATCACAGAATGGCTCAGACTGGAAGGGACCTTGAGATCATCAACTTCCATGGGCATGGATGCCTCTCAACTAGACTTGGATGCTCAAGGCCTCATCTGATTTGGCCTTTGGCCCAGAGAGGAGGCATTCACAACCTCCCCGGGCAGCCTATTCCAGAGTCTCACCACCCTCCTGCTGAAGACCTTCTTCCTAATAATCCAGTCTAAGCCTACTCTCCCTCTGCTTAAAAATCATTCCCATGTCTCAGAAGAGTTAACACAGAGGCAGAAATGCTTTTGGACAGCTTCTCAGGACGCAGAACCCTTAATCCGGCAACTACCTCTTCACTGCACTGAAGTGCTGACTTGGCAGGACTACTTTCACTACAGTGCCAGCAATATTTAAAGTTCATCTGAGAGTCTCAGCCTATTGTCACACAGAACAGTCTTCTTCTGTCCTTAAGAGTCTAACCAGTAGTTAAGGGAGAAGATACTGTGCTGTGTTCACCATGAATGCTCAGAACCTACTTAGTGTAGTTCTTGTGATTTCCTTATTCTGCATTAAGCTGAAGCTTAGAAGCCTGACAAAATTATTCTTTCTCATGATGTACTGGTCCCAACTAAAGTGACCATCCTGCAAGCTTTTCACTTCACAAGACCATGATGGGACAACCACTACCCTGGTACAAAAAAGCTATTTTAACACTTCAAGCACCAGACATATAAAAGAAAATGTTGTACTCAAGATCTACAAACTGCTTAAGCCACAGTTAGTAAGTCATAGAATCACAGAATCAATCAGGTTGGAAGAGACCTCCAAGATCATCCAGTCTAACCTATCACCCAGCTCTATCTAATCACCTAGACCATGGCACTAAGTGCCCCATCCAGACTTTTCCTGAACACCTCCCAGCATGGCAACTCCACCACCTCCCTGGGCACAACTTGAGACTGTGCCCCCTTGTTCTGTTGCTGCTTGCCTGGCAGAAAAGACAGACCTCCACCTGGCTACAACCTCCCTTCAAGTAGTTGCAGACAGCAATGAGATCACCCTTGAGCCTCCTCTTCTCCAGGCTAAACAACTCCCTCACCCTCTCCTCACAGGGCTGTGCTCCAGGCCTCTCACCAGCTTTGTCGCCCTTCTCTGGACATGTTCCAGTATCTCTGCATCTCTCTTGAATTGAGGGGCCCAGAACTGCACACAGGACTCAAGGTGTGGCCCAACCAGTGCTGAGTACAGGGGAAGAATAACCTCCCTTGTCCTACTGGCCACACTGTTCCTGATACAGGCCAGGATGTCACTGGCTCTTTTGGCCACCTGGGCACACTGCTGGCTCCTGTTCAGCCTACTAGCAACCAGTACCCCCAGGTCCCTTTCTTCCTGGCTGCTCTCCAGCCACTCTGTCCCCAGCATGTAGTGCTGCTTGGGGTTGTTGTGGCCAAAGTGCAGAACCCTGCACTTAGCCTTATTAAATCTCATCCCACTGGCCTCTCCCCATCCATCCAGACTGTCAAGGTCCCTCTGCAGGGCTCTCCTGCCCTCCAACAGATCTGCATCTGCTCCTAGCTTGGTGTCATCTGCAAACTTACTGATGATGGACTCAATCCCCTCATCCAGATTATCAGTAAAGATACTGAACAGGACTGAGCCCAGCACTGATCCCTGGGGGACACCACTAGTGCCTGGCTGCTAACTGGATGTGGCAACATTCACCACCACTCTCTGGGCTTGGCCTTCCAGCCAGTTCTTGACTCGTATCACAGTGAATCTGTCCAAGCCATGAGCTGCCAGCTTTGCCAGGAGCTTCCTGTGGCAGATGATGTCAAAAGCTTTGCTGAAGCCTGGGCAGACTACACCCACAGCCTTCCTCATATTCACCAGGTGGGTAACCTGACCATAAAAAGAGATCAGGTTGGTCAGGCAGAACCTGCCCTTCTTAAACTCATGCTGGCTGGGCTAGATTTCTTGGCCATCCTGTATGTGCTTTGTGATGGCACTCAAGACAACCTGTTCCATGACCTTGCCTGGCACTGAGGTCAGGCTGACAGGTCTGTAATTTCCCAGTTCCTCCTTCCAGCCCTTCTTGTGGATGGGCTTCATACTGTCCCCACTAGGACAAGGTAACACAAGCCTTTTGAGACCTCATAATGTCCACAGTGGTATTCAGAGCAAGGGACATAGCAGTCTGTGGTACACATCTTCAGCAGAGTGCCCTGGCAGGCACTGCATAGGATGTCTATTTGACCTCACCAGGAAAGGATTCTGGACTCTCTGCTGAAGATTACAAAAGAATGCTAAATACTTGGTATCATGGGTGTGGTGAGTATTCCAGATGGGCACACACCGGATTGGTGTAGCTCTGCTGCAGGTCTGCAGTCCAGATTTCTGGGATTGAGATCTCCATCAATTGCAAAACCTCTTCCAGGACTTGATGCAGTGCCTCAGCCTGTTCATCATAACCAAACAGCACAAGCTGCTTCAGAAGGGTGTGTATGTCTCCTGCAGGAGGTAACAGAAGCACCGGCAAAAGCAATTAATGCAAGTAACCTATATAAACAGCTGTACTGCTCTGATAGCAGGATGTGAAGCAGCACATTACAACAGGTTTTGTCTGTACCCTGCCCCTTCAGTGCCCAAGCACCAGTGTGTCATGGCACTGACAACGCTTCTCTCCTCTGCTCCCAAAATTGAAATGTGGAAGACTTACATCTTCCAGGCACAGATGCAGATGAACTATGTCAAGGCCCAACAGAGATGGTCTTGTTAACCAGGCAGTCTCTTTCCCTAGCATATCCATTAAGAACAAGGCAGAGCACGCTGCCTTAGCTGTTCTCACCAGCTGCTGAGTGCATGAAGATCATTAAGTGTCCTACCCTTCACAGTCTCAACAGCACGAACGTTTTTTCCCAAGGCTTCCAGAAGAGCCACATCTTCAAAAGGACTCCCTTCCTTCAAGCTGTACCTCTTGCGCTCAGCCTTGCGACGGTTCTTTGAGGATCTCCTGAAAAGGAGGAGACTCAATGATAATCTGTAGGACAGGTTAAGCCTGAAGGAACATCAGCAGTGTGCATGAACCTTGTTATTCCAGTCCGTGGTCTTCCCAGTGACAGGGAACTACACGTAAGCTTAACTGGTTTTGCGCCAAATGTTTTCCATGCTGTTCAACCAATGCCCAGTGTGGTCTGGAACAGGAGTCAGTAGCTAGGCTGTTTCTCTACAGAGAGGACTACAGGAAGGCCTCGTTTGTGTTACAGCAAGGTTAGAGCATGTGTCCAAGCACACAGTCAGGTAGGTTCTTTGACAGCAGTCACCACTGGGCAAAGTTGAAAGGCACTTAGAACAGTTTGGTGCCAGAGTCTGCTTGCCTGTGCACATTTCCCTTTCTGCAGCCTCTGTAAGCTGTACTCTGTCCATCAGCACAAGAGAGCAACTCCTGCTTACAGGCCAGTATGAGCTGCATGGTGTCACCAAATGGTGGGCACACCAGCACATTTCACAGAATGGCAGGGGTTGGAAGAGGCTTCTGAAATTCATCGGGCCCCACCCCACTGCCAGAGCAGGATCATCTAAAGCAGATTACACAGGAATGCGTCCAGGCAGGCTTGGAAAGTCTCCAGAGACAGACATACTCTACCACCTCTCTGAGCAGCCTGTTCCAGTGCTCTGCCACCCTCAAAGTAAAGAAGTTCCTTCTCATGTTTAGATGGAACTTCCTGTTTGGAAGTTTTTGCCCATTACTTCTTGTCCTTGCCCTGAGGACCACTGAGAAGAGTCTAGCCTCATCTTCCTGACATTCACTCTTAGACATTTGTATTGATAAGATCTGCCCCCCTCAGCCTCCTCCAAGCTTAACAGTCCCAGCTGCCTCAGCCTCTTCTGAGAGATGTTCCAGTTCCCCATATCATCTTAGTGGCCCAGAGCTGGACTCTCCAGCAATTGTCTGTCCTTCTTCAGCTGGGGAGCGCAGAATTTGACACAGTACTCCAGATGAGGTTTCATCAGGGCAGAGCACAAGGGGAGGTGAACCTCCCTCAACCTGCTGACCACACTCCTTTTAATGCATCCCAGGATGCCATTGGCATTCTTGGCTGTTAGGGCACATTACTGTTGTCTACCAGGACTCCCAGGTCCTTTTCCTCAGAGCTGCTCTCCAGCAGGTCAACACCCAACCTGTACTGATCCATGGAGTGGGTTCTTCCCTAGATGCAGGACTGCACACTTGCCTGTGCTGAATTTCATGACACTTCTATATGCTGAATATTAAGATTGCATTCTGTTCCTCCTTTTACCAAGGCCACAAAAAGTGCTTTAAACCATAGCTTGTGTGTTTTCCTACATTTCAGCTGGGGAATTCAGAAATGGTCCCACCCACAGGCTAACACTGACCTCTAACACATTTCACTTTACACTGTAGCTCCAATGTCTGAGAGCACTCAAACACAACACAGACACCCACTGTGGGAGGACCTTGGTATAAGAAGTGGCAGCAGTGGCAGCCATCACTCAGCCAACACAGCACCGAGGACAAAGCACAAGCCACACACAGAATCTGTTCATATCTGAGTAGCTCAGCCCATATTATGTGTTAAGATTCCTACAGCCAGCTTATTTTCGCAACCAGCCCTAAAGCCACAGGCTCCTCTGCTGGATGTTCAGTTTCTGCTGCACTAGAAGCTTCCACTGTTTTCTGCTCTCTCCCTCTCAACAACAGTTAAAATAACCAGGAAATTAAAGCAACTTCCAGGCAGCAGCAGCTGTGAGGAGGAGTAGCATGCCAAGCCTGAGCAAAATGCTGATGCCAGGACAGTCACTACCTAATTTAGAGGCAGAAACCTACGCTGATATTCTTGAATTGCTGTGTGAATATTTGCTGCTCATGTCGCTGGCTGTCACAACACTGCTGGTTTCAGAGAAAAGATCCAGCTCTGGGCAGGTGGGCATTTCATAATCTGCAAAACATGTTAAAAACTGTCAAAGAATGGAAAAAGGTCACATTTATTCCAAGCTTTCTTTACGGGTAATCTATGCAGCTTGTTGGAAAAGCAGCCTGGGCAGATTCATTCTACCTGCTGTGAATCTGAAGCCTTTATGGCTGTCAACCCCACTCAGCACAGGAAAAGAAAACAGCAACTGTGAGAAAGCTGCTCCTCTGTCTTGGTGTGACATTAAACAGCACAATCAGAGGGGTGTGACAATTTCAGTGCAGCAAAATCTGGACCAGGACAAAATGTTCTGCCTTCAGAAAATTCCCCTCAGCCTTTGTGAGCTGGCAGGTGAATATGCCTAGAAGATAGCTGGCACAAAGGACATGCTGAGCACTGTATGACCCAGCCAAGCTAGCACTGTGGAAACAATACCATGCAATTCTGAAGAGCTTTCAGGAGCATTCTGATCCCCAGAAAGCTGAGACACAGATAGCGCTGAAAAAAAAGCTGTCTACAGAGAATAACGAAGGGCAAACAACCACAGCCCAAGTGTGATGTAAGGAGTGGGTGAGAAGAATCTTATTCTACTGTTGTAGACACCACCAGAGCTAGAAGAGAGCAACAGCTGCATCAAGGCAGAAGTATGCCACAAAGAAAGACATGGTCACAGTTCTTTATGTAGGAGAAGCTCATGGATTTTAATACTGACCCTGCAGGCTCTCAGAAGCCTTCTGCTTCAGCTCTCGGATCACCAGCAGGCGACTCTTATGGTGAAGAAATGCTGTCTTCTGGGAATCCAGGAAGACCAGCTGGCTTTTCTGAGCTGCCCAATGAGAAAACCACACCAGGAACATTTGTGCAAGACAACCAGAAAAGCAGGTACTTTAATAACAAGTTTGAAGAACTTGCTCATCAAGTTGTTGTTCATCGACAAGCTCAAAAGCCAAAAGCAAAGCACGCAAAAGCACTTGAGTGGAAGGAAATTCACAGCTTGTAATATTAGAAGCCCACCAAACACAACACACCTGAGTGAATCAACCTGCTAAAAAAGCATTTTCTAGAACAAGAGTCAGTTTCTGATACAGGAAGGGCAAAAAGCTCTGTGGTCAAATCCATGTCAATGAGATTTGAATACGAATGCAAAGGAGAAACAACCCACTGTAACCAACCATCCTACCCAGATGGAAGAGAGAGTACAGCTGTCAAATCAGACTGTTCCCAAACTACTCAAAAACAGCTTGCAGGACAGCCAGGCATGTTCTAATTCCATGGTTTTGCTGCCACATGCCCATTGCCTGCTGTTCCTGGACACGCAGGCATAGACCTCTTTGCAGCTTGTGCCTGTGAGGTCTGGAAAATCTCAGAAGGAGCTCTGCTAAGCTGCAACAAGCCTACGACACTGCAGGGCTTAAAGCTGCATTGAGTAGAGCCAAATGCAGCTAACTGGGCAGCATCAGTTAGACAGAGTCAAAGCATTCTTCCACACAGCCTCTAGCAGTTGAGAATCTGTGACTTCCTGCCGACCCGTTTGAGTAGTATTCCATACAGCATCTAGCAGTTGAGAACTCTGACTTCCCACAGACCCAGTGAAGACCCTCGTCAGCATCTACAGCACAGATAATTCTCAGATTCTTGGCACAGATTTACCTTCCAGAATAGCAGGTTTGAAATTGGTTTCCAAGATATCCAGTCTATTGTACTTGTGAATCTGGATCACGGAGAGGAAACAAGGTATTAAGCCAAATCCCATCTCTCTGTTCTTGTGCTCCAAAGGAGTACTACCACTCTGTCTCTTGTGTTCTGAAATGTCTTACCAGTCTTAAAGCGTCTTCCCAGGCAGCCCCTTCTAAGAGCAGGAGAATAGCCTCTTCATAGTTCTAGAAGGGAAGAGCAACCATGCAGTGTTACCATTGCCAGTAACACAGGTGCACATTTCTATGCAGTAGTATCACAGGGTGCGAGAAAACTGTGCTGCAGGGTACTTGGAAGTGCTGACACAGAAACCCCATAAACTATGTTACTTCTCCCATGTTAAGGGGAAATCTTTCTCAAACTCTTCCTTATTCCAGTGCTCATTCTTCAGCTCTCCAAGACAAAAACTTTTCATACCAAAGCAGAGGCAGCTTCACGAATGGAAAAACTCCGGAACATAGTAATCATCCTTCTGCTCATTCATGCACCTGCTCACTGCATCACCTAGACCTGCTCTTCAGGGACACATCTGGACCCAAGAGCCCATGACATAGACAGTTTTGCTGTCATGACGGCAAACATGACACGTCCCAGAGAAACACATGGAGAAAACACATGGCTTGTGACAGTGGACATTACTAGGGCACAGACAGGAGAGTGATTCCATTACCTGAGCATACTGCTCCATGAGAATGGCTGCCTCTGCATGCTTTCTCTGCTCAATGAGTTTTCCTACAGAAAAAAGTGGAGTTCAGCTTTTCAGAAGAAGCTTGGATTTCATATCACAAAACTACAAAATAGAGGACAATTCCTACCTGAGCACATACTGTTTCAATCTGTGTGTTAAAAAAGAAGGGCTCCCTGGTGCTATGAACTCATTCACTTGCAACATTATCAGCCAGCTGCTTGCCAAATTGCTAGTGCACATCCCTCTAGGCCAGATGGAGAACATTTCCCCCCCAAGTCTGAGACAGAAATAGTGATGAGTCTCTTAAATGGAGTGGGCCAGGATGTAAAAGGGAAATCTCTCTTGAAAGCCTCAGTGTATCACAACCTAGCTGTCTGCAGAGAGTACTTTGCCATCCGCTCTCTGTAGCATGGACAACCACCATCAAGCTTGTGGGAATCAGGCTCTTCAGAATCAGCTTTGGCACTGGTCAGTAGGAAAGGTCACAGTGTAAGAGAGCAAGTCATATAATGCTAGACAAAAAAACTCAAATCAAATTACCCAAGCAAGACAAGCTCATTCAGCACAGCCTATGTCTGGAAATAAGCAGAATGTGTCTGCTTGTTTTGCTAAATTATGATTGTGACCAGTAGAAAAAAGTATTGCAAGACACAAATCATGCAAATCTCATTAAGTGACTGAAAAACAAAACACTGACATCCAGCTTTTAGAAGAAGTCATATTCCCACTGCAGTCTAGCAGTGTCCTAGAGACCACAAATTCTGATAGTTGCTACTTTTTTCTCCTGCAGTAGGAGCACAT